>NW_028295774.1:1200000-2400000 GCF_964341445.2 Mesoplodon mirus | reverse complement strand
TTTATAAAACACCCTTATGCCTCCTTAAGGGGGAAAGAGGGGTGGGGTGATGCATAAAACCAGAGTTTGATATTAGTACAGGTACAGTTCCAAAAACCAAATACGGAATAGACAAGACCTACACCTTCCTCAGTGAAAGGGACTCAACACCCCATATTCACCGCAGAGTAATATATCTTACTAGTAAGAATCTTAAAACCTATGTATTGATATGTCTCCGAAAGGGAATCAAGTGTGTCTAGACTGGCATAAAATTGGCAGTGAGAATCAGCTCAACCCACTATAAAAAGGAACTTCAAAAACAAAACAAAAAGAACAGGGAAATTCCTTAAAATTCCTTCAGGGTCTCTGATGAAACCTGGAATGACCCTATCTACAATGACAGCTGGATGTGGCATAAAGCTGGACACTTTGGACTGAGAGGATTGTTGAGATTGGGTGAGCAAATGCAGACCCTTTAAAGCAATAATGAGTGGCACCCATTCCATGGGTCCCAACACTCCAGGTTGAAGGGAATATTACAACAGCTATAACATGTACGGGAAACCTAGAGAATGGACACACTGTGAATATGAAAGGTTTCTAAAACTCAACTAATAGTCCCTCTCCTGGTGCTCCGGTTTGACTTTCCAACTGCTTTACTATCAATCTCCCAACTTAGAGAGACAGCCCCTTTAACCTCCTGCTTCTCACAGGTTGCCAATTTGGCAGAGGATGAAAGGGAAGAGGGAGAACCAATGAGAGAGTAGCTGTTAGGCATTGGGACCGGCAAATGTCATTCTAATTTTCCGGCCGGAAGAAGAATTAACCAAAGTCTCAGCCACCCACTGGACACCAGTATAAGTCCTGAACCAAAATTTGGACTTGCATTCAGCTCACAAAAAACGAGGTGAATAATGGAGCTCAGTGGCACAGCAATTCAACAAATGGCAGAGTAGTAAAGGACAACTCTCGTCCAAAACTCTGTTGAGGGAAGGTTAAGAGGCAGACGTGAAAGCGAGGTAGAATATCAGGAAACAGATTTCAAGAGGTATGCTGGAATCGCCTTTAAAGCACAGGAAGAGGGGCTCAACTTCGACAATGATGCACTTGGCCAAAAAGGGTGTATGAGTTTTCTCCTGAATATATTCAGGAGAAAACACATACACCCTTTTTGGCCAAGCAAGCAAGAAGGCAATGCAAATCTGCACTACAAAGAAGTATAACTTCCAACAACTCAAAAGGGATATCCACAAAATGGGTAAAAACCAGAAAGGCAAGACAGGCCCTGGCGAACTGGGAGCCTTGTTATGCTGATGGGTGGGAGGCAAATTGCCAAAGGCCTCTCTGGAGCAGTGCATTGTGTTCCCTAAAACAAGTAAACAACAGAGCTACAGAGCCCAGGGCACATCCAGTCTACATAAGATACATTGGGAAAACTGAAAATCAATAAGACACAGCCACCCCGATATTTAGGGATGCACTGCTTACAAGACCCTCAGCTTGGATTCACCTTAAATATCCCAGGAAAGATAAAAATGGTACAAAAATTTGTGGTACTTACGTCCGATGAAATATCCCTCAGCCATGAAATCAATGCCATAAGACATGTAGCAGCAAAATGAGTGGATTCAGGTACGATGATTCTAAGTGAAATAAGTCACACAGAAAAAGAAAGTTATCATAAGATATCACTTATAGAGATTCTGTAAACATGGCTACACATGAACTGAGTTAGGAAAGAGAACAGAGTCTCACATTTAGAAAACACTCTTATGCCTGCTTAAGGGGGAAGGAGAGGTGGGGTGATGCATAAAACCCAGAGTTTTATATAAGCACAGGTACCATTTAAAAAATCAAATACGGAATAGACAAGACCTATACCTTCCTCAGTGAAAGGGACTCAAAACCCCATATTTCCCTCAGAGGAATATATCTGACTAGTAAGAATCTTATAACCTATTTATTGATATGTCTCCATGAGGGAATCAACTGTGTCTAGAATGGCATAAACATGGCAGTGAGAATCAGCTCAAACCCATTATAAAAAGGAATTTCCGACACACAAAAAAAACAGGAAATTCTTTACAATTTCTTCATGGTCTCTGACGAAACCTGGAATGACCCTATCTACAACGACAGCTGGATTTGGCATAAGGCTGGACACTTGGGACTGAGAGGATTGGTGAGATTGGGTGAGCAAATGCAGACCCTTTAAAGTAATAATGCATGGCCCCCCTTCCATGGGTCCCAACTCTCCAGGGTGAAGGGAATATTACTACAGCTATAACATGTATGGGAAACCTAGAGAATGGACACACTGTGAACATGAAAGGTCTCTAAAACTGAACAAATAGTCCCTCTGCTGGTGCTCTGGTTTGACTTTCCAACTGCTTTACTATCAATCTCCCAGGTTGCAGAGACTGCACCTTTAACCTCCTGGTTCGCACAGGTTGCCAAATAGGCAGAGGATGAAAGGGAAGAGGGAGAACCAATGAAAGAGTAGCTGTTAGGCATTTGGACGCACACATGTCACTCTTATTTCCTGGAGGAAGAAGAATTAACTAAAGTCGGAGCCACCCACCGAGAACCAGTATAGGTCCTGAACCAAAATATTGGACTTGCATTCAGCTCAACAAAAACGAGTTAAATAATTGAGCTCAGGGGCAAAGCAATTCACAAACAGACAGAGTAATAAAGGACAACTATCGTCCAAAAATCTGTTGAGGGAAGGCAACGAGGCGGACTTGAAAGCGAGGCAGAATAACAGGAAACAGATTTCAAGAGGTACGTTGGAATCGCCTTTAAAGCACAGGAAGAGGGGCACAACTTCGACAATGATGCACTTGGCCAAAAAGGGTGTATGCGTTTTCTCCTGAATATATTCAGGAGAAAATGCATACACCCTTTTTGGCCAAGCAAGCAAGCGGGCAATGCAAATCTGCACTACAAAGAAGTATCACTTCCCACCTGTCAAAAGGGACATCCACAAAATGGGTAAAATCCAGAAAGGCAAGACAGGCCCTGGAGAACAGGGAGCCTTGTTATGCTGATGGGCGGGATGTAAATTGCCAACTGCCTCTCTGGAGGTGTGCATTGTGTTCCCTAAACCAAGTAAACAGCAGAGATACAGAGCCAAGGGCGCTTCCAGTCTAGGGAATATATCTTGGGAAAACTGAAAATCAATAAGACAGAGCCATTCCAAAATTTAGGGCTGCACTGCTTACAAGAACCTCAACTTGGGTACACATTAAATATCCAAGGAAAGATAAAAACGGTTCAAAAAATTATGTTATTTACATACAATGGAATATCCCTCAGCCATGAAATCAATGTCATAAGTCCAGTAGCAGCAAAATGAGTGCATTCAGGTACGATAATTCTAAGTGAAATAAGTGACAAAGAAAAAGAAACTTATCATAATATATCACTTATGAAGATCCTGTAAACATGGCTACACATGAACTGAGTTAGGAAAGAGAACAGAGCCACACATTTAGAAAACACTCTTATGCCTGCTTAAGGGGAAAGGAGAGGTGGGGTGATGCATAAAACCAGAGTTTGATATAAGCACAGGCACCGTTCCAAAAACCAATTATGGAATAGAAAATACGTACACCTTCCTCAGTGAAAGGGAAACAAAACACCTTATTTCCCGCAGAGCAATATATCTGACCAGTAAGAATCTTAAAACATATGTATTGATATCTCTCCGTAAGGGAATCAAGTGTGTCTAGACTGGCATAAAAATGGCAGCGAGAATCAGCTCAAACCCACTATAAAAAGGAATTTGAAAAACAAAAAAAAAGGTAAATTTTTTACAATTCCTTCAGGGTCTCTGACGAAACCTGCAATGACCCTATCTGCAATGACAGCTGGATGTGGAATAAGGATGGACACATGGGACTGAGAGGATTGGTAAGATTGGTGAGCAAATGCAGACCCTTTAAAACAATAATGCATGGCACCCATTCCATGGGTCCCAACTCTCCAGGTTGAAGGGAATATTACTGCAGCTATAACATGTACGGGAAACCTAGAGAATGGACAAACTGTGAATATGAAAGGTCTCTAAAACTCAACGATTAGAACCTCTCGTGGAGCTATGCATTGACTTTCCAAATGCTTTACTATCAATCTCCCAGCTTGGAGAGACAGCACCTTTAACCTCCTGGTTCCCACCGGTTGCCAATTTGGCAGAGGATGAAAGGGAAGAGAGAGAACCAATGAAAGAGTAGCTGTTAGGCATTTGGACGTTCACATGTCACTCTTATTTCCCGGGAGGAAGAAGAATTAACTAAAGTCTCAGACACACACTGGGAACCAGTATAGGTCCTGAAACAAAATTTTGGATGTGCGTTCAGCTCACAAAAAACAAGTTAAATAAATGAGCTCAGGGGCACAGCAATTCACTAACAGGCAGAGTAATAAATGACAACTATCGCCCAAAAATCTGTTGAGGGAAGGCAACAAGGCGGACTTGAAAGCGAGGCAGAATAGCAGGAAAGAGATTTCAAGAGGTACTTTGGAATCGCCTTTAAAGCACAGGAAGTGAGGCACAACTTTGACACTGATGCACTTGTCCAAAAAGGGCGTATGTGTTTTCTCCTGAATATATACAGGAGAAAACGCATACGCCCTTTTTGGACAAGCAAGCAAGTGGGCAATGCAAATCAGCACTACAAAGAAGTATCACTTCTCACCAGTCAAAAGGCACATCCACAAAATGGATAAACACCAGAAAGTCAACACAGGCCCTGGAGAACAGGGAGCCTTGTTATGCTGAAGGTCGGGATGTAAATTTCTAACTGACTCTCTGGAGGAGTGCATTGTGTTTCCTAAAACAAGTAAACAACAGAGCTACAGAGCAATGGCCACTTCCAGTCAAGGGAATATACCTTGGGAAACATGAAAATCAATAAGACAGAGCCACACCAAAATTTAGGGCTGCACTGCTTACAAGAACCTCAACTTGGGTACAGCTTAAATATCCCAGGAAAGATGAAAATGGTTCAAAAAATTGTTGTACTTAGGTACGATGGATTATCCCTCAGCCATGAAATCAATGTCATAAGACCAGTAGCAGCAAAATGAGTGGATTTAGGTACGATGATTCTAAGTGAAATAAGTCTCACAGAAAAAGAAACTTATCATAAGATATCACTTATGAAGATCCTGTAAACATGGCTACACAAGAACTTAGTTAGGAAAGAGAAGAGAGTCTCGCATTTAGAAAACACTCTTATGCCTGCTTAAGGGGGAATGAGAGGTGGGGTGATGCATAAAACCAGAGTTTGATATAAGCACAGGTACCATTCCAAAAACCAACTATGGAATAGAAAAGACCTACACCTTCTTCAGTAAAAGGGACTCAAAACCCCATATTTCATGCAGAGGAATATATCTGACTAGTAAGAATCTTAAACCTATGTATTGATATGTCTCCATAAGGGAATCAAGTGTGTCTAGACTGGCATAAACATGGCAGCGAGAAACAGCTCAAACCCAGTATAAAAAGGAATTTGAAAAACAAAAAGAAAAGGTGAATTCTATACAAATCCTTCTGGGTCTCTGATGAAACCTGTAATGACCCTATCTGCAACGACAGCTGGATGTGGCATAAGGCAGGACACATGGGACTGCGAGGATTGGTATGTTTGGGTGAGCAAATGCAGACCCTTTAAAGAAATAATGCATAGCACCCATTCCATGGGTCCCATGTGTCCAGGTTGAAGGGACTATTACTACCGCTATAACATGTACGGGAAACCTAGAGAATGGACACACTGTGAATACGAAAGGTTTCTAAAACTCAACTAATAATCCCTCTCCTGGTGCTCCGGTTTGACTTTCCAACTGCTTTACTATCCATCTGCCAATTTGTAGAGACAGCCCCTTTAACCTCCTGGTTCGCACAGTTACCAATTTGGCAAAAATAAAACGAAAGAGGGAGAACAAATGAGAGAGTAGATGTTAGGCATTTGGACGGGTACATGTCACACTAATTGCCCCACAGGAAGAATAATTAACCAATGTCTCAGCCACGCGCCGGGAACCAGTATAGGTCCTGAACCAAAATTTTGGACTTGCGGTCTTCTCACAAAAAACGAATTTATAAATGGAGCTCAGTGGCACAGGAATTCAGAAACTGGCAGAATAATAAAGGACAACTATCGCCTAAAAATCTGTTGAGGGAAGTAATCAAGGCGGACTTGAAAGGGAGGCAGAATAGCAGGAAACAGATTTCAAGAGGTATGTTGGAATCGCCTTTAAAGCACAGGAAGAGGGGCACAACTTCGACAATGATGCACTTGGCCAAAATGAGAGTATGCGTTTTCTCCTGAATATATTCAGGAGAAAACGCATACGCCCTTTTTGGCCAAGCAAGCAAGCGGGCAATGCAAATCTGCACTACAAATTAGTATCACTTCCCACTGGTCAAAAGGGACATCTGCAAAATGTGTAAAAACCAGAAAGGCAAGACAGGCCCTGGAGAACAGGGAGCCTTGTAATGCTGATGGGCGGGATGTAAATTGCCAACTGCCTCTCTGGAGGAGTGCATTGTGTTCCCTAAAACCAGTATACAACAGAGCTACAGAGTCAAGGGCACTTCCAGTCTAGGAAATATACCTTTGGAAAACTGAAAATCAATACGGCAGAGCCACCCCAAAATTTAGGGCTTCACTGCTTACAAGAAACTCAACTTGTGTATACCTTAAATATCCCAGGAAAGACAAAAATGGTTCAAGAAATTTTGGTACTTACGTACGATGGAATATCCCTCAGCCATGAAATCAATTTCATAAGGCCAGTAGCAGCAAAATGAGTGGATTCAGGTATGATGATTCTAAGTGAAATAAGTCACACAGAAAAAGAATCTTATCATAAGATATCACTTAAGAAGGTCCTATAAACATGGCCTCACATGAACTGAGTTAGGAAAGATACCAGAGTAATGAATCTTATCATAAGATATCACTCATAGCGGGAATGTACACATGGCTACACATGAACTGATTTACAAACACAACGGAATCACACATTTAGAAAACAATCTTCTGCCTGCTTAAGGGGAAAGGCGAGGTGGGGTGATGCATAAAATCACAGTTTTAAATTAGCACTGATACCGTTACATAAACCAATAGACAACACCTACTCCCGCCACGATGAACTGGACTCAACACCCCCTATTCATTGCAGAGGAATATGTCTGACTCTCAGTATTTTAAAACATATGTATTCTCATGTCTCCATGAAGGAATCATGTGTGTGTATAATGGCATGAACAGAGCACTGAAATTCAGTTAAACCAACTTATAAAAATAAATTTCAAAAGCAAAATGCAAAAACAGCGAAACAGTGAGAAAGTCTTAAAAATTACGTTCAGGGCCTGTGATGCAACCTGGATTGACCACCTTTACACCCACAGCTGGATGAGACATAAGACTGGACACTTGGGGCTGAGAAGATTGCTGAGGTTGTGTGAGCAAAAGAACACCACTTAGAGCAATACTGTGTGCTACCCATTCTAGTGGTCCCAACTCTCCAGGTTTAAGGGAATCTTCCTACAGTTAAAACATGCATGGGAAACCCAGTGGATGGTACACTGTGTAATTGGGAAAGTTTTCTAAAAGGTACCTCATTTTTCCTTTTGTCGTGCTCCGCTTCGCCATTCCATCTGCATTACTAAAAGTCTCCCCACTTGGAGTGTCAGCGCCTTTACCCTCCTGTTATGCACAGTTTGCAAACTGTGCAGAGGATGAACATGAAGAGGGGGAATAAATGAGAGATTAGCTGTAGGTGTTTGGATGGGCACATGTCACTCTAGTTTCCCACCAGGAAGAAGAATTAACCAAAGGCTCAGCCTGAAGCCCCGGAACCAGACTAGGGCCTAAAGCCATCCTGCGGTATTGCAGCCAGCTCACAAAGAGGCGAGTTGAAAAATGGAAATCAGGGGCACAGCAATTCACAAACTTGCAGAGTTATAAAGGACAACTATCATCCAGAAATATATTGAGGAAAGGCAGTGAAGAGGATTTGAATGCAAGGCAGAATTGAAGGAAACAGATTTCAAGAGGTAGATTTGAGTCGTCTTTAAAGCACATGAAAAGGGACAGAATTTCGACAATGTTGCCCTTGGCTGAAAAGGGAGTATGTGTATTTTCTTGAATATCTTCGGTAAAAAATGCATACGCCCTTTTTGGCTAAGCAAGCCATCGGGCATTGCAAATCCACACTACAGAGAAGTGTCCCTTACCTCCAGTCAAAAGGGCCATCCACAAATAGTGTAAAAACCGCAAATGCAGGACAAGCCATGGAGAAAAGGGAGCCTGGTTACACCCAAGGACATGATGTAAGTTGCCAACAGCCTCTCTGGAGAACAGTATGTTGTTTTCTAAAACAGAGCTACAGAGCATAGCACACTTCCACTCATGGGCGTGTATTTTGGGAAAACTAAAAATCCATAACACACAGCCAGCCCAAACTTTAGGGCTGCTCTGTTTACAAGAACCTCGACTTCAGTACACTTTAAATATCCCAGGAAAGGAAAAAAAATGGATATAGATATTGAGGGACTTATATACAATGGAATGCCACTCAGACATAAAATCAATGTCATAAGGCCAATAGCAGCTTAATGAGTGGCTTTAGGTACGATGATGCTAAGTGAAATGAGCCACAATGTAAAAGAAACTTATTGTAATATATCACTTATAGAGGGAATGTAAACATGGCTACACATGAAATAAATTTCAAAAGAGAACAGAGTTACACATTTAAAAAGCACACTTATGCCTCCTTAAGGGGAAAGGTGACGTGGGGTGATGTGTAAAAGCAGAGTTTGAAATTAGCACAGATCCCATTCCATATACCAAATACATAATAGACAAGACCTACTCCTTTCTCAATGAACTGGACACAAAACACCCTATTCACTGAAGAGGAATATATCTGAATGGTATAACCTTGAAACCCATGTATTTATATGTCTCCATAATGGAATCAAGTGTATGTAGATTGGCATAAACACAGATCAATGGAACAGGACAGAAAGCCCAGAAATAAACCTACATACCTATGGCTATCTCATCTATGACAAAGGAGCTAAGGATATACAATGGAGAAAAGACAGTCTCTTCAGTAATTGGTGCTGGGCAAACTGGACCCCTACACATAAAAGAATGAAATTAGAACACTCCATAACACCATACACAAAAATAAACTCTAAATTGATTAGAGATCTAAATATAAGACCAGACACTATAAAACACTTAGAGGAAACCATAGGCAGAACACTCTATGACATAAATCACAGCAAGATCCTTTTTGACCCACCACTTAGAGAAATGGAAATAAAAACAGAAATCAACAAACGGGACCTAATGAAACTTAAAAGCTTTTACACAGTACAGGAAAACATAAACAAGATGCAAAAAAAACCCTTAGAATGGGAGAAAATATTTTCAAATGAAGCAATTGACAAAGGATTAATCTCCAAACTTTACAAGCACCGTATGTAGCTCAATATCACAAAAACAAACAACCCAATCCAAAAACGGGCAGAAGACCTAAATAGACATTTCTCCAAAAAAGATATACAGATTACCAAGAAACACATGAAAGGATGCTGAACATCACTAATCATTAGAGAAATGCAAATCAAAACTACCCTGAGGTATCACCTCACAGCAGTCAGAGTGGCAATCATCAAAAAAATCTACAAAACAATAAACGCTGGAGAGGTCTTTATTGGAGAAAAGGGAACACACTTGCACTGTGGGTGGGAATGTAAATTGATATGGGCACTAGGGAGAACATTACGGAGGTTCCTTTAAATAACTAACAATAGAAGTACCATACGACACAACAATCCAACTACTGGACATTTGCCTTGTGAAAACCATAATTCAAAAAGAGTTATGTAGAAAAATGTTCATTGCAGCTCTATTTGCAATAGCCAGGACATGGAAGCAACCTAAGTGTCCATCGACAGATGAATGGATAAAGATGATCTGGCACATATATACAATGGAATATTACTCAGCCAAAAAAAGAAGCAAACTGAGCTATTTGTACTGAGGTGGATGGACTTAGAATCTGTCCTACACAGTGAAGTAAGTCAGAAAGGGAAAAACAAATACTGTATGTTAACAGAGATATACGGAATCTAATGAAGAAAAAAAAAAAGATTTTGAAGAACCTAGTGGCAGGACAGGATTAAGGACACAGACATAGAGAAAGGACTTGAGGACACTGGAACGGGGATGGGTAAGCTGGGACGAAGTGAGAGAGTGGCATGGACATAAATACATTACCAAATGTAACACCGATAGCTACTGGGAAGCAGCCACATAGAACAGGGAGATCAGCTTGGTGCTCTGTGAGCACATAAAGGGGTGGGATATGGAGTGTGGGAGGGAGATGCAAGAGGGAGGGGATCTGGTGATATTTGTATATGTATAGCTGATTCACTTTGTTATACAGCAGAAACGAACACTCCATTGTAAAGCAATTATACTCCAATAAACGTGTAAAAGGAAAAAAAAAAAAAGAAAGCCCAGGGATAAACCTACACACCTATGGTCAACTAATCTATGACAAAGGAAGCAAGACTATACAATGGAGATAAGACAGTCTCTTCAATCATTGGTGCTGGGAAATATGGACAGCTACATGTAAAAGAATGAAATTAGAACACTCCCCAACACCATACATAAAAATATATTCAAAATGGATTAGAGACCTTAATGTAAGACCAGACAGTATAAAACTCTGAGAGGAAAACTTACGAAAGATACTCTGACGTAAATCACAGCAAGATCTTTTTTGATCCACCTCCTATAGTAATGAAATAAAAAAGAAAACTAAACAGATGGAACCTAATGAAACGTAAAAGCTTTTGCAAAGCAAAGGAAACTACAAACAAGACGAAAAGACAACCCTCAGAATGGCAGAAAATATTTGCAAACGAATCAATGGACAAATGATTAATCTCCAATATATATAAACAGCTCATGCAGCTCCATATTAATAAAACAAACAACCCAATACAAAAATGGAAGACGATCTAAATAGATATTTCTTCCAAGAAGACATAGAGATGGCAGTACACACATGAAAATCTGCTCAACATCACTAATTATTAGAGAAATGGAAATCGAAACTACAATGAGGTATCACGTCAAATCATCAGAAAATCTACAAACAACAAATGCTGGAGAGGGTGTGGAGAAAAGGAACCTTATTCCACTATTGTTGGGAATGTAAATCTATACAGTCTCTATGGAGAACAGTATGAAGGTTCCATAAAAAACTAAAAATAGAATTACCATATAATCCAGCAATCCCACTACTGGGCATATACCCAGAGAAAACCATAAATCAAAAAGACACATTCACCACAATGTTCATTGCACCACTGTTTACAATAGCCAGGTAATGAAAGCAACCTAAGTGCCGACAGACAGACGAATGGATAAAGATATGGTACATATATATAATGGAATATTACTCAGCCATACATAGGAATGAAATTGGGTCATTTGTAGAGACCTTGATGGATCTAGAGACTGTCATACAGAGTGAAGTAAGTCAGAAAGAGAAAAACAAATATTGTATATTAATGCATATATGTGGAACCTAGAAAAATGGTACAGATGAACCGGTTTGCAGGGCAGAGATAGAGACACAGATGTAGAGAACAAACATATGGACACCAAGGGGGGAACACCATGTGAGGGTGGTGGTGGGATGAATTGGGAGACTAGGATTCACATGTGCACTCTTATATGTATAAAATAGCTATCCAATAAGAACCTGCTGTATAAAATGAATAAATAAATTTTAAAAAATTAAAAATAAATAAATAACATTTAATAAAATAAAACAGAAAAAAAGTTTTTCCCTTCATATAGATTTCTTTATATTAATGCATTATTTCCATGTTTATATCTTCAAATTTAAAAAAAAGAGGAATAAATAAAATCTACCTTGAACCAAAAAGAAAAAAAGAAAAAAATAAAAATAAAGAGAACCCACCTGTTATACAGAGGAAAATCGTATAAGGGCACTTGCTCCAGTGGTAAAAAATTCTTAAGTTGGTCAGAGTTGGGAAATCGTCTCCAATGCAGTCAGCAGCACTCCCCCCCACAAGGAGCATCCTCATTGCAAAGCTGGGGGACTGTGTCGAGGCGTCTGTGAGTAAATGTGAGCTGAGCCCCAGTCCTGCTGCGGCTGAACTCTTCCCACCCTTTCCAGGTAAAACACCTGAATATGTACAAGCACTTGCAAGCCTAGAGGAAGGGCTGTGGAGCCACACCAGCGACAGCACGCAGGCCGACTTGGTGCCTGCAGGCCAGCCAGGATGGTCCTGGTCCCAGATGCTCTTCTGGAAGCTTTCCATTTCCCTGTCTGAGATACCCCTCCTGCCACGGCCTCCACTGCTTTTTTACTTCCTCACCTCTGCCTGGGGAGAAATTCCAGTGGCAGGTATGGGTGACAGATCCTCTTCTTTAGCAGGTGGCAGCCTGGCAACTCCTGCAGAAAGTCCAGCAGAGCACCCCTCACAATGGGCCACCCACAAAGCCACGGCCTCTCCCTCCCTACCACCACCCCAGCCCCGACACTGCTGACGGGGCAGAGAATATGGCGTCAGGCACAGCAACAGGGGCTCTTGCTGACTGGAGAGGTGTTTATATTGACCTCAACCCAGGCACACATCGGGAGGGCCAGCAGGCAGTGTCAGGCTGCCCAAATCAGCCAATCCTCACCTCTCAGGGGCTCACAGTTGCAGAAAATGAACCTTGGTAAACGGGCCAGGCCCAAGGAACAGGTGTGGGCTCTTGAGAGTCAGGCTAGACAAGGGGCTGCAGCTGCGGCTTGTTTTCTTATCATTTTATCTGGTCCATGAGTGGAAAACAACTTCAAGAAGACCCTATCCTAATGAGAGGAAGCCAGGAGTCAGGGAGAGGAGTGATGGTGGCTGGAGACAGAGGCCTGGAGCCCTGGCTGCAGTGGAAGTGTCTGGAAGACCAGGCAGAGAGAGGCTGCACAGAGTGATAGCCAGGGTCACAGACCTGTCAGAGCTGCTGTTTGTTAGTTCAAGTCCTGCTCTGAGGTGTTCTGTGTAAGCTGTGAGCGACAGGTGAGCTGGGGTTTCTCTGCAAGGTGGGCTATGTGCACAGTTCCTGTGTGTCCAGCCCTGCTGGGGTACCTGCCCAGGGGAGCTCCATATCCTGGGAAGGGCCTGACTATGATAGCCCCATGGGCTGCTGGGTGGCTGCACAGGTGAGCTCCATACCCTGGGAGGGACTTGAACACGAGAGCCCCATGGGCTGTGGGGTGAGGGGTGCAGCCCAGGTGAGCTCCATATCCTGGGATTGGACTTACCACGAGAGCCCCATGGGCTGCTGGAGACCTGGTAAAGGATATCAGGACAGTCAGTGAAGCCACCGAGGATATACATCCAGTAGCTCCTATTACCTACTCCCTGCTGCTCATTCTACCATCCACCAGGCCATGGCATTCTGTATTACACTTCAATGATGCCTTCTTCTGTATTCCATTCATCTCAGAGTCACAAGAATTTTTGGCTTGTGTGTGGCAGGACACAACATGCAACACAAGCAATAATGCTGGGCCGTACTGCCCCAATGGTTAAAAAATCCCCACACCATCATTGGGGAAATGTCCTCTAAAGACCTAAAAGTTCTACCTCTGTAAAAGGGAACCCTCCTTCAATATGCAGATGACATTCTGATCGCCAGGCCTACTAAAGAGGCCTCTGAACTACCTAGCCAAGAAAGGATAGAAGGTGTCCAAGAAAAAGGCTCAAATATCCCAGGCTCAGGTGACATGCCTGGGCTTCATTCTCACAGATATTCGGAGAAACGCATCCCAGGATAGGGAAGAAGCCATTTGCAGCCTTACCTCTTCTAAAACTAGAAGACAGCTTAGGGGTTCCTGGGGAGGCCAAGGTTTTCTGCATCTGGATCCCTAACTACAGTCTAATAGCTGGGCCTCTACATGAAACACTGACACGAAAAGATGATGATCCTTTTGTATAGAATCCAGAAGCAGCCTTTCAAGAATAGAAAGATCAGTCAATTCAGACCCTTGCCCAGGAACTCGCTAATTTAGCTAAACCCTTTGACCTTTACATACCCGGTCAAAGGTTAATTGCCCTTGGAGACTTAGTGCAAAAACTGGGACCACTTGAAATGGAGCAACACAAGAATGCCCTTCAGGTATGATAAACTATGGTCACCAAGGGCTTTGCCCACCGACTCATCAGGCCAGGATACTGGGGTATCTAAAAAGCTGAAAATCAGCAGCCCACAAGGCCAGCTCACTCCTAAGGGAAAAGGACCCCACGTGGTGTTCCTAACCACCCATCATGCCCTGAAGTTGCAGGGGTCGCTCTGTGGACACACTGACCTCGAGTGAGGAGGCCCTCCAACTCCAACCTCCAGAGAGACAAACGGGAGCAACGGGCCCCCAAGATGACTCGTGTGACCATCACTTGACCTGGAGTTTCTCTCAGAAAACAAGAAGACTGTGCCGCGAAAGAGCAGACTACTGCTTGCAGGACTTACTGCACCCAGAGGGGAGCTAATAAGCTTGGCGGGGGAAACGTATATCACGCTTTCACCATAGAAAGCCCTACAGACACCGCGGTGATGGTGGCCAATATGACCGGCTGGACTGCTGGCTACTTCTAAAGGCCGTTGACTCAGTGGACGTCATGGTCCTGGATCACCACTGACCCTGGACTGTCTGGGAGTTGCGTGGGCAGGGGTCTGACACATGGTGCTGTTTGTACATTAATTCAGGGACCTAATTAAAGAAAGCACAGACTACTGGTCAGAGCATCTAGGCTGGCAAAAACCGTCAGCCTAAGGTCGCCGAACAAATGTGGGGTGCGGTGATTCCTGCCACCTCAGCATCTCTGCACATCTCTTTCCTGGACACTTAAAGGTCATCATAATCTATAACACTGCCAATGCTGGTGCTCAGGCGTACGAGAAGTGAGGCAGGAGGCCTTGGGACAATCAACCTCACCTGGAGGCTGGTGGGGAGACGTTTTGCCCCTCCCCCCAAGTATCAGGGCTCCCACCACGGCATGAAGCAGTTACAAAAGAGGGGTCTGCACCCTCAACACCCCAAGAATGAGTAACGGAACAAAAAGCAGAGGAGGTGTTCGTCTCTGGCAACGTTCATTAAAAATTCCTGGGAGATAAAAAGAGAATCTGGGCAATAAAATAAAGTCTAAGCAGTTTTTCCTTTGTGCTTTGTCTAATTACACGTGCTCCTAGGGTTCTGCATGCAGAGGTCCCACACCCGGCACTTCAGACCCGATTTCGTAGGGCAGAAAGGCTGGGTCAACACCTCAGCAAGCGGGGTCCCATGCAGACTCCACGGCATAGAGCCTGAGCTTCAGCCAACCCAGCCCTCGAGAGCTCCATCCCCTCCCTCCCACTGACGCTGCTGGGATCCCTACACAGCATCCCAGCCCACAGCCCGTGGGGGAGTGCACACTCACACCTCTCCATTCTGTTTTCAAAATAATGTTTCCTTTGCTTCTGAACCAAACTCAGTCTTGATCTGTTGGCTCCAATGACACTGGGCACGGGGACTTCTGTTGGGGTCCACTCTGGAGGATCAGTAACAGAAATTGAGAACATAGTAACTTCAATGAACAGATGTGTGAGCCAAACTGTAGTTAACACAGAGCAGTGTATAATGCTCGGGTAAAATAAGATGTTTCTAAGACTTACCTTTGATATTTCCATCACTTTACTATAAGCAAGTTCAGTGAAGACGTCTGTCTTATTTGTCAGGTCAACATTAGAGAAATGAAGTGATTTATTTCCATGGATGTACATCGAATACTCTTGGCTGAGTCTTCAATCTTGTTTTGAATGCTTTTCCATTGAAAAGGATACCTCTCTTTCAGCTCCCCCATTTCTGAGAAGTATAAAATCTTATAATTTATTATTACCAAAGGGGAAAGGTAGGAGAAGGGATAAATTAACAGTGTGGGATTAACACATACACACTGCTATGTATAAAATAGATCATCAACAAGGAACTACTGTATAGCACAGGGAACTACACTAAATATTTTGCAATAACCTATAAGGGGAAATAATCTGAAAAATAATAGATATTTTTATTGACATCGTCTATCAAAGACAGATAAAATGTAACCTAAGCAAGGCCGATGGTGAACGGTTCTGACCCTGAAGATTTCAATCATCTAAAGTTTGGGCTCTGCCTATTTCCCAAGGCGCTTAATGGACATACATGTAGCCGTAGCTTAAAAATTCCCCAGTTTGGGGTTCGGGGAGGCACTGATTTGGAAAAATCCCTGGTGTTCTCCTTCCATGCACTGGACCCTTCCTACAGCTAAAACATGCCTGTCACACCTAGAGGATGGTACACCATTTGCTCAGAAAGAGTTTGGAAAAGGCACCTCATCTCCTCATCGTCTGGTGCTCGGATTCAACCCTCCAGCATCTTTCCTAACAATCTCCTCACTTGGGGATATCAGCACCGTCAACATCCTGTTGCACACAGTTTGTAATTTGTCCAGAGGATGAAGTGGAAGGATGAGAAAAATTTAGAGACAAGTCTTAGTTGTTCGGACAGGCACATACCTCTCTAATTTCCAATCCGGAAGACAAATTCATCAAAGGCTAGAATTGCCCACGGAAACAGAATAGGGCTAGAGGAAATCCCGCTGTTTTTTGTCCAGTTTCCAAAAACACAGGTTGAAAAATGGAACTCAGGGGCACTAAATTTCATGAAACTGCAGAGTTGAAAATATCTATCGTCAAAAAATGTCTTGAGGTAAGTCACAGAAAAGGAGTTGTAAGCAAGGGAGAGTGGCAGGAAACAGATTTGAAGAGGTAGAAAGGACTCCCCATTAAAGCACAAGAAAAGGGGCTGAACATCGCCAATGATGCAGTTGGCCCAAAAGGGCGTATGCAATTTTTTCTGAATATATTCAAGTAAAGGCCATACACACTTTTTATCCAACCAAACAGGTGGGCACTGGAAATCAATACTACAAAATATATCACTTCACATCAGTCAGAAGGGCCATCCACATAAAGTGTAAACACCAGAAATGCAGGACAGGGTGAGGAGAAAAGGGAGCCCTGTGAGGCTGATAGTGGAATTGTAATTTGCCAACGGCCACTATGGCGAAGTGTATTGTGTTTTCTAAAATATCTAAAAGATGAGCTACAGAGCATAGGGCACTTGCACTCATGGACGTATCTGCATTGTGATGAAAAGTTCATGGAGCATTGTGGTGACAAATTTCACAGAGCCTTGTGATAATGAGGGCATTGACTATTGTGATGACACAGGTCATGAATCCTTGTGATGATGGGACACACGGAGCATTGTGATGACTGGGGTCATGTAGCATTGTGATGACAGGGGCATGGAGCATTAGTCTGACAACTTTCATGGAAAATTGTGTTGACAGTGGGCATGGCACATTGTGATGACAAGGGCATGGAGCATTGTGATGACAAGGTCATGGAGTATGGTGAAGACAGGTGTCAGGGAGCATTGTGATGACATATGTAATGGCCCATTGTGATGACAATGGCATGGAGCATTGTGATGCCAAGTGTTATGGAGGATTGTGATGACAAAGGTAATGGAGCATTGTGATGACAAGGGCTTGGAGCATTGTGATGACAAGGGTCATGGAGCATTGTGATGACAAGGGCATGGAGCATTGTGATGACAACGGCCATTGAGAATTTTGATGAAAATGACGTGAAGCATTGTGATGACAAAGGCATGGGGCTTGCTATGACAGGGGTCATGGGGCATTGCGATGACAACTGCATTGAGAATTGTGATGACAAGAGCATGTTAAATTGTGATGAGAACTGTCATGGAGCATTGTGATGACAAGGACGTGAAGAACTGTGATGACAAGGGACATGGAGCATTGTGATGACCAGGGCATGGAGCATTGTGATGGCAAGACCGTGGAGCACTGTGATGAGAAGACCATGGATAATTATAGTGACGAGCATCATGGAGCACTGTAATGACAATGGGCAAGGAGCATTGTGATGATACGTCTCATTGAGCATTGTGATGACACTGGTCATGGATCATTGTGATGACAAGGGTCATGGAGTATTGTGATGACAAGCTTGTGGAGTATTGTGATGACAAATCATTTAACACTGTGATGGGAAGTGTCATGGAACATAGTTATGCCAAGAACGTGGAGAATTGTGATGACAGGTAACATGGACCATTGTGATGACCAGGGCATGGAGCATTGTGATGGCAAGACCGTGCAGCATTGTGATGAGAAGACCATAGATAATTGTGATGATGAGGGCCATGGAGCACTATAATGACAAAAGGTATGGAGAATTGTGATGACAGTGGCCATGGAGCATTGTGATGAAAAGAGTCATGGAGCATTTTGATGACAAGGTTGTGGAGCATTGTGATGAGATGACCATGGATAATTATGAATGACGAGCGTCATGGAGCACTGTAATGACAAGGAGTATGGAGCATGGTGATGACAGTGCTCATGGAGCATTGTGATGACAAGTGTCATGGAGCATTCTGATGACAAGCTTGTGGAGTATTGTGATGACAATGGCATGGAGCATTGTGATGAAAAGGGCATGGAGCATTGTGATGAAAAATGCATGGAGCCTTTTCATGACAGTGTTCAAGGAGCATACTGACGACAAGTGTCAGGGAGCATTGTGATGACAAGTGTATTGGGAATTGTGATGACAAATATCATGGAGCATTGTGACGACAAGGGCATGGAGTATTGTGATGACAGGCATCATGGAGCGTTGTGATGACAAGGGTTATGGAACATTGTGATCACATGGGTTTGGAGCATTGTGAAGACAGAGGTCATGGATCATTGTGATTTCAAGGAGCATGGAGCATTGTGATGACAGGAGTCATGGAACATTTTGATGAAAGGGGTCATGGAGCATTTTGATGACAGGGGTTATGGAACATTGTGATGTCAGTGGTCATCGAACATTGTGATGATAAGTGCATGTAGCATTGTGATGACAGGAGTCATGGAACATTGTGATGACAGGGATGAGGGAGTATTGTGATGTATAGTGATGAAACATTTTGATATCAGTTGTGAGAGAGCATTTTGATGAGAAGTGCATGGAGCATTGTGATGACAAGGTTTATGGAGCATTGTGATGACAAGATTGTGGAGCACTGTGATGACAAGCGCATGGTGCATTGTGATGACATGTGTCATGGAGCATTGTGCTGACAAGCGCATGGAGCATTGTAATGACAACGGTCATAGTGCACTGTGCTGAGAAAGGCATAGAGTATTGTGATGACAAGGGTCAAAGAGCATTGTGATGAAAAGTTCATGGAGCATTGTGGTTAAAAAGGTCACAGAGACTGTTGATGACGAGGGCATGGACCATTGTGATGGCAAAGGTCATGAAGCATTGTGATGACTGGAGTCACGGAGCATTGTGATGACAGGGGTCATGGAGCTTTGTGATATCAAGGGCATGGAGCATTGTGATGACAAGGGCATGGATCATTGGTCTAATAAGTTTCATGGATTATTGCAATGACAGTTGGAATGGTGCATTGTGATGACAAGGGCATGGAGCATTGTGAAGACCAGCTCATACAGTATTGTGAAGACAGGTGTCAGGGAGCATTGTGATGACATATGTAATGGCCCATTGTGATGACAATGGCATGGAGCATTGTGATGCAAGTGCCATGGAGGATTCTGATGACAAAGGTAATGGAACAGTGTGATGACAATGTCTTGGAGCATTGTGATGACAAGGGTCAGGGAGCATTGTGCTGACAAGTGCATGGAGAAATGTGATGCCAAGGTCATGGAGCATTTTGGTGACAAGCTTGTGGAGTATTCTGATGACAATGGCATGGAGCATTGTGATGAAAACTGCATGGGTCATTGTGAGGAAAAAGTCATGGAGCCTTTTCGTGACAGGGTTCATGGAGAATTCTGACGAAATGTGTCAGGGAGCACTGTGATGACAAGTGTATTGAGAATTGTGATGACAAAGGTCATGGGGCATTGTGATTAAAAGGTCATGGAGTATTGTGATGACAGGCATCATGGATCGTTGTGATGACAAGTGTTATGGAACATGGTGATCACAAGTGTTTGGAGCATTGTGATGACACAGGTCATGGATCATTTTGATTTCAAGAAGCATGGAGCATTGTGATGACAAGGGCATGAAACAATGTGATACAAAGGTTCATGGAGGATTTTGATGACAATGGTAATGGAGTATAGTGGTGACAAGCGCATGGAACATTGTAATGACAAGTTCATGTAGCATTTTGCTGACAAAGGCATGGAGCATTGTGATGAGAGGTGTCATGGAGCACTGTGATGCCATGCGTCACAGAGCATTGTGAATACATGGGTCATGGAGCATTGGGATGAAAAGGGCATGGATCATTGTGATGACAAGCGTCATGGAAGATTGGGCTGAAAATGTTCATGGATTATTGTGATGACAGGGGTCATGGAGCATTGTGATGACAAGAGTTCCGGATCACTGTGTTTTCAGTGGTAATTGAGTGTTGTGATGACAGTGGTCATGGAGCATTGTGTTGATATTGGTCCTGGAGCATTGTGATGAGAAGACCATGGAGACATGTGATGACAAGTCTCATGGAGTATTCTGATGAAAAGGGGCATGGAGCATTGTGATTACAGTGGTCTTGGAGCACTGTTATGACAAGGGCATGGGGCATTGTGAAGAGAAGGACATGGAGCATTCTGATGAATGCGTCATGGAGCTCTGTGATGACAAGTGCATGGAGCATTGTGATTACAGGTGTCCTGGAGCACTGTGATGAAAAGGGCATGGATCATTGTGATGAAAAAGGCATGGAGCCTTTTCATGACAGTGTTCAAGGAAAATACTGACGACAAGTGTCAGGGAGCATTGTGATGAAAAGTGTATTGAGCATTGTGATGATTAAGGTTATGGAGCATAGTGATGAGAAGACCATGGATAACTGTGATTATGAGCCTCATGGGGTGTTGTGATGATAAGTGTTATGGAATATTGTGATCACAACGGTTTGGAGCATTGTGATGACAGAGGTCATGGAGCATTTTGATTTCATTGTGATGACAACAGCCTGAAGCATTATTGTGATGGGCATGGTGCATTGTGATGATAGGATTCATGGAGCTTTGAGATGAAAATGGGCATCGAGCATTTTGATAACAAGGGTATTGGAGCATTGTGATGACAAGGGCATGGATCATTGTGATGAGAAGTCCATGGAATATTCTGATGACATGCGTCATGGAGCTTTCTGATGACAAGGGCATGGAGCATTGTGATTACAGGGGTCTTGGAACATTGTGATGACAAGTGTCATGGAGCCTTGTGAATGACAAGGCCGTGGAACATTGTGATGGCAGGGGTCATGGAACATTGTTATGACAGGTGTAATGGAGCACTGTGATGAGAAGGGCAGGAAGCATTGTTGTGAAATGTTTCATGGATTATTGTAATGAGAGTGGGCATGGAGCATTGTGATGACAAGAGCACGGAACGCTGTGATACATGGGTCATGGAGGATTGTAATGGCAAGGGCATGGAGCATTGTGATGAGAAGGGCATTGAGCATTGTGCTGACAAGAGCATGGAGAATTGTGATAACAAGGGTCATGGAGCATTCTGATGACAAGCTTGTGGAGTATTTTGATGAAAATGGCATGGAGCATTGTTATGAAAATGGCATGGGGCATTGTGATTAAAAAGGCATGGAGCCTTTTCGTGACAGGGTTCAAGGAGCAATCTGATGACAAGTGTCAGGGAGCATTGTGATGACAAGTGTATTGATAATTGTGATGTCAAAGGTCATGGAGCATTGTGATGAAAAGGGCATGGAGTATTGTGATGACAGGCATCATGGAGCGTTGTGATGACAAGTGTTATGGAACATTGTGATCACAAGGGATTGGAGCATTGTGATGACAGAGGTCATGGATCATTTTGATTTCAAGGAGCATGGAGCATTGTGATGCCAAAGGCATGAAGCAATGTGATCCCAAGGTTCATGGAGGATTGTGATGACAATGGAAAAGGAGTATTGTGATGACAATTGCATAGAGCATTGTAATGACAATGTCATGTAGCATTTTGCTGACAAAGGCATGAAGCATTGTGATGACATGTGTCATGGAGCACTGTGATGACAAGTGTCACGGAGCATTGTGAATACAGGTGTCATGGAGCTCTGGGATGACAAGGGCATGGAAAATTGTGAAGACAACGGTCATGGAGCACTGGGCTGAAAATGTTCATGGAGTGTTGTGATGACTCAGGTCATGGATCATTGTGAAGACAAGGGAAAGGAACATGGGGATGACAAGGTCCTGGAGCATTGTGATGAGAAGACCATGGAGACTTGTGATGACAAGACTCATGGAGCATTCTGATGAAAAGGGGCATGGAGCATTGTGATTACAGGGGTCTTGGAGCATTGTGATGAAAAGGGCATGGAACATTGTGAGGAGAAGGCCATGAAGAATTCTGATGGCATGCGTCATGGAGCATTTGATGAAAAGAGCATGGAGCTTTGTGATTAGAGGGATCTTGGAGCATTGTGATGAAAAGGGCATGGATCATTGTGATGAAAAAGGCATGGAGCCTTGTCATGACAGGGTTCAAGGAGCATACAGACAACAAATGTCAGGGAGCATTTTGATGACAAGTGTATTGAGCATTGTGATGACAAAGGTCATGGAGCGTTGTGATGAGAAGAACATGGATAATTGTGATGACGAGCGTCATGGGGCATTGTGATGACAAGGGTTAAGGAATATTGTGATCACAAGTGTTTGGAGCATTGTTATGACAGAACTCTTGGAGCATTTTTATTTCATTGTGATGACAATAGCATGAAGCATTATGATGATGGGCATGATGCATTGTGATGACTGGATTCATGGATCATTGAGATGAAAAGGGGCATAAAGCATTGTGATTACAGGGTTCTTGGAGCATTGTGATGAGAAGGGTCATGGAGTTTTGTGATGACAAGGCCATGGAACATCGTGATGGCAGGGGTCATGGAGCATAGTTATGGCAAGTGTAGTGGAGCATTGTGATGGCAAGGGCATGGAGCATTGTGATGAGAAGGCCACGAAGCATTCTGATGACATGTGTCATGGAGCTCTGTGAAGACAAGGACATGGAGCAATGTGATGAGAGCGTTTATCGAGCACTGTGATGCCAATCACATGGAGCATTGTGATGCCAAGGGTCATGGATCTTTGTGATGACAAAGGTCATGGAGCATTTTGATGGCAAGGGCGTTGTGTATTGAGATGAGAAAGGCAGGGAGCATTCTGATGACAGGGTCATGAAGCAATTTAATGAAAAGTGTCATGGAACATTTTGATGACAGGTGTTATGGAACATTGTGATGTCAGGGGTCATCGAACATTGTGATAATAAGTGCATGTAGCACTGTGATGACAGGAGTCATGGAACATTGTGATGACAGGGGTGAGGGAGTATTGTGACAAATAATGATGTAGCATTGTGATATCTGTGGTGAGAGAGCATTTTGATGAGAAGTGCATGGATCATTGTGATGACAAATGTTAAGGAGCATTGTGATGAGAAGATTGTGGAGCACTGTGATGACAAGCTCATGGTGCATTGTGATGACATGTGTCATGGAGCATTGTGCTGACAAGCACATGGAGCATTGTGATGACAAGGGTCAAAGATCATTGTGAGGAAAAGTTTATGGAGCATTGTGGTTAAAAAGGTCACAGAGACTGTTGATGACGAGGGCATGGACCATTGTGATGACAAAGGTCATGAAGCATTGTGATGACTGGAATCACGGAGCATTGTGATTTCAGGCGTCATGCAGCATTGTGATAACAAGGGCATGGAGCATTGTGATGACCAGGTCATGCAGTATTGTGAAGAGAGTTGTCAGGGAGCATTGTGATGACATATGTAAAGGCCCATTGTGATGACAATGGCATGGAGCATTGTGATGACAAGTGTCATGGAGGATTCTGATGACAAAGGTAATGGAGCATTGTGATGACAATGGCTTGGAGCATTGTGATGACAAGGGTCAGGGAGCATTGTGTTGACAAGTGCATGGAGAATTGTGATGACAAGGGTCATGGAGCATTCTGATGACAAGCTTGTGGAGTATTTTGATGACAATGGCATGGAGCATTGTGATGAAAACGGCATGGGGCATTGTGATGAAAAAAGCATGGAGCCTTTTTGTGACAGGGTTCAAGGAGCATTCTGATGACAAATGTAAGGGAGCATTGTGATGACAAGTGTATTGAGAATTGTGATGACAAATGTCAGGCAGCATTGTGATGAAAAGTGCATGGGGTGTTGTGATGACAGGCATCATGGAGCGTTGTGATGAAAAGTGCTATGGAACATTGTGATCACAAGAGTTTGGAGCATTGTCATGACAGACGTCATGGATCATTTTGATTTCAAGGAGCATGGAGCATTGTGATGACAAGGGCATGAAGCAATGTGATCCCAAGGTTCATGGAGGATTGTGATGACAATGGAAATGGAGTATTGTGATGACAAGCGCATAGAGCATTGTAATGACAAGGTCATGTAGCATTTTGCTGACAAAGGCATGGAGCATTGTGATGACATGTGTCATGGAGCACTGTAATGACAAGCGCATGGATCATTGTGATGACAAGGGTCATGGAGCACTGGGCTGAAAATGTTCATGGAGTGTTTTGATGACAGGGGACATAGAGCATTGTGATGACTAGGGAATGGAGCAATGTGATGAAAAGAGTGCCGGATCATTGTGTTGTCAGGTGTCATGGAGTGTTGTGATGACAGTGGTCATGGAGCATTGCGATGATATTGGCCATCGAGCATTGTGATGAGTATTTCCTGGAGCATTGTGCTGAAAATGTTCATGGATTATTGTGATGACAGGGGTCATGGAGCATTGTGATGACAAGGGAATGGAGCATGGTGATGACAGGTCTTGGAGCATTGTGATGAGAACACAATGGAGACTTGTGATGACAAGTCTCATGAAGCATTCTGATGAAAAGGGGCATGCAGCATTGTGATTACAGGGGTCTTGGATCATTGTGATGACAAGGGCATGGTGTATTGTGATGAGAAGTCCATGAAGCATTCTCATGACCTGCGTCATGGAGTTTTTGATGACAAGGGCATGGAGCATTGTGATTACAGTGATCTTGGAACATTGTGATGAAATGTGCATGGATTATTGTGATGAAAAATTCATGGAGCCTGGTCATGACAGGGTTCAAGGAGCATACTGGCGACAAGTGTCAGGAAGCATTGTGATGACAAGTGTATTGAGCATTGTGATGACAAATTTCATGGAGCATTGTGATGAGAAGACCATGGATAATTGTGATAATGAGCGTCATGGCGTGTTGTGATGATAAGTGTTATGGAACATTGTGATCACAAGGGTTTGGAGCATTATGATGATAGAGGTCATGGAGAATACTGATTTCATTGTGATGACAATAGCCTGAAACATTATGATGATGGGCATGGTGCATTGTGATGACAGGGTTCATGGAGCAGTGAGATGAAAAGGGGCATGGAACATTGTGATTACAAGGGTCTTGGAGCATTGTGATGAAAAGGGCATGGATCTTTGTGATGAAAAAGGCATGTAGCCTTGTCATGACAGGGTTCAAGGAGCATATTGACGACAAGTGTCAGTGAGCATTGTGATGACAAGTTTATTGAGAATAGTGATGACATAGGTCATAGAGCATTGTGATGAGAAGGCCATGGATAATTGTGATGATGAGCGTCATGGGGTGTTGTGATGATAAGTGTTATGGAACATTGTGATCACAAGTGTTTGGAGCATTATGATGACAGAGGTCATGGAGAATATTGATTTCATTGTGATGACAATAGCCTGAAGCATTACGATGATAGGCATGGTGCATTGTGATGGCAGGGTTCATGGAGCATTGAGATGAAAAGGGGCATGGAGCATTGTGTTTACAGGGGTCTTGGAGCATTGTGATGACAAGGGCATGGAGCATTGTGATAAGAAGGCCATGGAACTTTCTGATGACATGCGTCATGGAGCTTTGTGATGACAAGGGCAAGGAGCATTGTGATTACAGGGGCCTTCAGCATTGTGATGACAAGTGTCATGGAACCTTGTGATGACTAGGCCTTGGAACATTGTGATGTCAGGTGTCATGGTGCATTGTTATGACAGAGGTAATGGAGCATTGTGATGAGAAGGGCATGGAAACTTGGTCTGAAATATTTCATGGATTATTGTGATGAGAGTGGGCATGGAGCATTGTGATGACAAGGCTACGGAACACTATGATACATGGGTCATGCAGGACTGTAATGAAAGGGCATGTATCATTGTGATGAGAAAAGCATCGAGCATTGTGATGACAAGTGTCATGGAGCTTTGTGATGACAAGGGCATGGAGCAATGTGATGAGAGGGTTCATGAAGCATTGTGATGACAATGACATGGAGCATTGTGATGCCAAGTGTCATGGAGCTTTGTGATGACAAGTCATTGAGCATTTTGATGACTAGGGCATGGTGCATTGTGATGAGAAGGGCAGGGAGCATTTTGAGGACCGGGTCATGCAGCACTTTGATAAAAAGTGTAATGGAACATTTTGATGGCAGTGGTTATAGAACATTGTGATGTCAGGGGTCTTGGAGCTTTGGGATGAAACGGGTCATGGAGCATTTTCTTCACAGGGGTTATGGAAGATTGTGATATCAGGGGTCATGGAACATTGTGATGATAAGGGGATGTAGCATTGTGATGACAGATTCATGGAACATTGTGATTCCAGGTGTGAGTGAGTATTGTGATGACTATTGTTGGAATATTGTGATATCTCTGGTGAGAGAACATTTTGATGAGAAGTGCATGGACCATTGTGATTACAAGGTTTATGGAGCTTTGCAATGACAAGGTTGTGGACCGTTGTGATGAAATGCACTTGGCACATTGTGATGATAATTGTCATACAGCATTGTTAAGGCAAAGACATGGAGCATTTTGATGACAAGTGTCACAGAGAATTGTGATGAAAATTTCATGGAGCATTGTTGTTACAAAGGTCACAGAGCCATGTGATGACGCGGGCATGGACCATTGTGATGACAAACGTTATGAAACATTGTGATGACTGGAGTCACGGAGCATTGTGATGACAGGGGCATGGAGCATTGGTCTGACAAGTTTCACAGATTATTGTGATGACAGTGGGCATGGTGCATTGTGATGAAAAGGGCATGGAGCATTGTGATGAGAAGGTCATGGAATATTGTGAAGAGAGGTGTCAGGGAGCATTGTGATGACATATGTCATGGTCCATTGCTATGACAATGGCATGGAGCATTGTGATGCGAAATGTAATTGAGAATTGTAATAAAAAATATAATTGAGCATTGTGATGATTAGGGCGTGGAGCATTATGATGACAAGGGCCATTGAAAATTTTCATGACAAGGTCGAGAAGCATTGTGATGACAAGGTCCTGGAGCATTGTAATGAGAAAACAATGCTGCCTTGTGATGACAAGTCTCATGGAGCATACTGATGAAAAGGGGCATGGAGCATTGTGATTACAGGGGTCTTGGAGCATTGTGATGACAAGGGCATGGATCATTGTGATGAGAAGTCCATGGAATATTCTGATGACATGCGTCATGGAGCTTTCTGATGACAAGGGCATGGAGCATTGTGATTACAGGGGTCTTGGAACATTGTGATGACAAGTGTCATGGAGCCTTGTGAATGACAAGGCCGTGGAACATTGTGATGGCAGGGGTCATGGAACATTGTTATGACAGGTGTAATGGAGCACTGTGATGAGAAGGGCAGGAAGCATTGTTGTGAAATGTTTCATGGATTATTGTAATGAGAGTGGGCATGGAGCATTGTGATGACAAGAGCACAGAACGCTGTGATACATGGGTCATGGAGGATTGTAATGGCAAGGGCATGGAGCATTGTGATGAGAAGGGCATTGAGCATTGTGCTGACAAGTGCATGGAGAATTGTGATAACAAGGGTCATGGAGCATTCTGATGACAAGCTTGTGGAGTATTTTGATGAAAATGGCATGGAGCATTGTTATGAAAATGGCATGGGGCATTGTGATTAAAAAGGCATGGAGCCTTTTCGTGACAGGGTTCAAGGAGCAATCTGATGACAAGTGTCAGGGAGCATTGTGATGACAAGTGTATTGATAATTGTGATGTCAAAGGTCATGGAGCATTGTGATGAAAAGGGCATGGAGTATTGTGATGACAGGCATCATGGAGCGTTGTGATGACAAGTGTTATGGAACATTGTGATCACAAGGGATTGGAGCATTGTGATGACAGAGGTCATGGATCATTTTGATTTCAAGGAGCATGGAGCATTGTGATGCCAAAGGCATGAAGCAATGTGATCCCAAGGTTCATGGAGGATTGTGATGACAATGGAAAAGGAGTATTGTGATGACAATTGCATAGAGCATTGTAATGACAATGTCATGTAGCATTTTGCTGACAAAGGCATGAAGCATTGTGATGACATGTGTCATGGAGCACTGTGATGACAAGTGTCACGGAGCATTGTGAATACAGGTGTCATGGAGCTCTGGGATGACAAGGGCATGGAAAATTGTGAAGACAACGGTCATGGAGCACTGGGCTGAAAATGTTCATGGAGTGTTGTGATGACTCAGGTCATGGATCATTGTGAAGACAAGGGAAAGGAACATGGGGATGACAAGGTCCTGGAGCATTGTGATGAGAAGACCATGGAGACTTGTGATGACAAGACTCATGGAGCATTCTGATGAAAAGGGGCATGGAGCATTGTGATTACAGGGGTCTTGGAGCATTGTGATGAAAAGGGCATGGAGCATTGTGAGGAGAAGGCCATGAAGAATTCTGATGGCATGCGTCATGGAGCATTTGATGAAAAGAGCATGGAGCTTTGTGATTAGAGGGATCTTGGAGCATTGTGATGAAAAGGGCATGGATCATTGTGATGAAAAAGGCATGGAGCCTTGTCATGACAGGGTTCAAGGAGCATACAGACAACAAATGTCAGGGAGCATTTTGATGACAAGTGTATTGAGCATTGTGATGACAAAGGTCATGGAGCGTTGTGATGAGAAGAACATGGATAATTGTGATGACGAGCGTCATGGGGCATTGTGATGACAAGGGTTAAGGAATATTGTGATCACAAGTGTTTGGAGCATTGTTATGACAGAACTCTTGGAGCATTTTTATTTCATTGTGATGACAATAGCATGAAGCATTATGATGATGGGCATGATGCATTGTGATGACTGGATTCATGGATCATTGAGATGAAAAGGGGCATAAAGCATTGTGATTACAGGGTTCTTGGAGCATTGTGATGAGAAGGGTCATGGAGTTTTGTGATGACAAGGCCATGGAACATCGTGATGGCAGGGGTCATGGAGCATAGTTATGGCAAGTGTAGTGGAGCATTGTGATGGCAAGGGCATGGAGCATTGTGATGAGAAGGCCACGAAGCATTCTGATGACATGTGTCATGGAGCTCTGTGAAGACAAGGACATGGAGCAATGTGATGAGAGCGTTTATCGAGCACTGTGATGCCAATCACATGGAGCATTGTGATGCCAAGGGTCATGGATCTTTGTGATGACAAAGGTCATGGAGCATTTTGATGGCAAGGGCGTTGTGTATTGAGATGAGAAAGGCAGGGAGCATTCTGATGACAGGGTCATGAAGCAATTTAATGAAAAGTGTCATGGAACATTTTGATGACAGGTGTTATGGAACATTGTGATGTCAGGGGTCATCGAACATTGTGATAATAAGTGCATGTAGCACTGTGATGACAGGAGTCATGGAACATTGTGATGACAGGGGTGAGGGAGTATTGTGACAAATAATGATGTAGCATTGTGATATCTGTGGTGAGAGAGCATTTTGATGAGAAGTGCATGGATCATTGTGATGACAAATGTTAAGGAGCATTGTGATGAGAAGATTGTGGAGCACTGTGATGACAAGCTCATGGTGCATTGTGATGACATGTGTCATGGAGCATTGTGCTGACAAGCACATGGAGCATTGTGATGACAAGGGTCAAAGATCATTGTGAGGAAAAGTTTATGGAGCATTGTGGTTAAAAAGGTCACAGAGACTGTTGATGACGAGGGCATGGACCATTGTGATGACAAAGGTCATGAAGCATTGTGATGACTGGAATCACGGAGCATTGTGATTTCAGGCGTCATGCAGCATTGTGATAACAAGGGCATGGAGCATTGTGATGACCAGGTCATGCAGTATTGTGAAGAGAGTTGTCAGGGAGCATTGTGATGACATATGTAAAGGCCCATTGTGATGACAATGGCATGGAGCATTGTGATGACAAGTGTCATGGAGGATTCTGATGACAAAGGTAATGGAGCATTGTGATGACAATGGCTTGGAGCATTGTGATGACAAGGGTCAGGGAGCATTGTGTTGACAAGTGCATGGAGAATTGTGATGACAAGGGTCATGGAGCATTCTGATGACAAGCTTGTGGAGTATTTTGATGACAATGGCATGGAGCATTGTGATGAAAACGGCATGGGGCATTGTGATGAAAAAAGCATGGAGCCTTTTTGTGACAGGGTTCAAGGAGCATTCTGATGACAAATGTAAGGGAGCATTGTGATGACAAGTGTATTGAGAATTGTGATGACAAATGTCAGGCAGCATTGTGATGAAAAGTGCATGGGGTGTTGTGATGACAGGCATCATGGAGCGTTGTGATGAAAAGTGCTATGGAACATTGTGATCACAAGAGTTTGGAGCATTGTCATGACAGACGTCATGGATCATTTTGATTTCAAGGAGCATGGAGCATTGTGATGACAAGGGCATGAAGCAATGTGATCCCAAGGTTCATGGAGGATTGTGATGACAATGGAAATGGAGTATTGTGATGACAAGCGCATAGAGCATTGTAATGACAAGGTCATGTAGCATTTTGCTGACAAAGGCATGGAGCATTGTGATGACATGTGTCATGGAGCACTGTAATGACAAGCGCATGGATCATTGTGATGACAAGGGTCATGGAGCACTGGGCTGAAAATGTTCATGGAGTGTTTTGATGACAGGGGACATAGAGCATTGTGATGACTAGGGAATGGAGCAATGTGATGAAAAGAGTGCCGGATCATTGTGTTGTCAGGTGTCATGGAGTGTTGTGATGACAGTGGTCATGGAGCATTGCGATGATATTGGCCATCGAGCATTGTGATGAGTATTTCCTGGAGCATTGTGCTGAAAATGTTCATGGATTATTGTGATGACAGGGGTCATGGAGCATTGTGATGACAAGGGAATGGAGCATGGTGATGACAGGTCTTGGAGCATTGTGATGAGAACACAATGGAGACTTGTGATGACAAGTCTCATGAAGCATTCTGATGAAAAGGGGCATGCAGCATTGTGATTACAGGGGTCTTGGATCATTGTGATGACAAGGGCATGGTGTATTGTGATGAGAAGTCCATGAAGCATTCTCATGACCTGCGTCATGGAGTTTTTGATGACAAGGGCATGGAGCATTGTGATTACAGTGATCTTGGAACATTGTGATGAAATGTGCATGGATTATTGTGATGAAAAATTCATGGAGCCTGGTCATGACAGGGTTCAAGGAGCATACTGGCGACAAGTGTCAGGAAGCATTGTGATGACAAGTGTATTGAGCATTGTGATGACAAATTTCATGGAGCATTGTGATGAGAAGACCATGGATAATTGTGATAATGAGCGTCATGGCGTGTTGTGATGATAAGTGTTATGGAACATTGTGATCACAAGGGTTTGGAGCATTATGATGATAGAGGTCATGGAGAATACTGATTTCATTGTGATGACAATAGCCTGAAACATTATGATGATGGGCATGGTGCATTGTGATGACAGGGTTCATGGAGCAGTGAGATGAAAAGGGGCATGGAACATTGTGATTACAAGGGTCTTGGAGCATTGTGATGAAAAGGGCATGGATCTTTGTGATGAAAAAGGCATGTAGCCTTGTCATGACAGGGTTCAAGGAGCATATTGACGACAAGTGTCAGTGAGCATTGTGATGACAAGTTTATTGAGAATAGTGATGACATAGGTCATAGAGCATTGTGATGAGAAGGCCATGGATAATTGTGATGATGAGCGTCATGGGGTGTTGTGATGATAAGTGTTATGGAACATTGTGATCACAAGTGTTTGGAGCATTATGATGACAGAGGTCATGGAGAATATTGATTTCATTGTGATGACAATAGCCTGAAGCATTACGATGATAGGCATGGTGCATTGTGATGGCAGGGTTCATGGAGCATTGAGATGAAAAGGGGCATGGAGCATTGTGTTTACAGGGGTCTTGGAGCATTGTGATGACAAGGGCATGGAGCATTGTGATAAGAAGGCCATGGAACTTTCTGATGACATGCGTCATGGAGCTTTGTGATGACAAGGGCAAGGAGCATTGTGATTACAGGGGCCTTCAGCATTGTGATGACAAGTGTCATGGAACCTTGTGATGACTAGGCCTTGGAACATTGTGATGTCAGGTGTCATGGTGCATTGTTATGACAGAGGTAATGGAGCATTGTGATGAGAAGGGCATGGAAACTTGGTCTGAAATATTTCATGGATTATTGTGATGAGAGTGGGCATGGAGCATTGTGATGACAAGGCTACGGAACACTATGATACATGGGTCATGCAGGACTGTAATGAAAGGGCATGTATCATTGTGATGAGAAAAGCATCGAGCATTGTGATGACAAGTGTCATGGAGCTTTGTGATGACAAGGGCATGGAGCAATGTGATGAGAGGGTTCATGAAGCATTGTGATGACAATGACATGGAGCATTGTGATGCCAAGTGTCATGGAGCTTTGTGATGACAAGTCATTGAGCATTTTGATGACTAGGGCATGGTGCATTGTGATGAGAAGGGCAGGGAGCATTTTGAGGACCGGGTCATGCAGCACTTTGATAAAAAGTGTAATGGAACATTTTGATGGCAGTGGTTATAGAACATTGTGATGTCAGGGGTCTTGGAGCTTTGGGATGAAACGGGTCATGGAGCATTTTCTTCACAGGGGTTATGGAAGATTGTGATATCAGGGGTCATGGAACATTGTGATGATAAGGGGATGTAGCATTGTGATGACAGATTCATGGAACATTGTGATTCCAGGTGTGAGTGAGTATTGTGATGACTATTGTTGGAATATTGTGATATCTCTGGTGAGAGAACATTTTGATGAGAAGTGCATGGACCATTGTGATTACAAGGTTTATGGAGCTTTGCAATGACAAGGTTGTGGACCGTTGTGATGAAATGCACTTGGCACATTGTGATGATAATTGTCATACAGCATTGTTAAGGCAAAGACATGGAGCATTTTGATGACAAGTGTCACAGAGAATTGTGATGAAAATTTCATGGAGCATTGTTGTTACAAAGGTCACAGAGCCATGTGATGACGCGGGCATGGACCATTGTGATGACAAACGTTATGAAACATTGTGATGACTGGAGTCACGGAGCATTGTGATGACAGGGGCATGGAGCATTGGTCTGACAAGTTTCACAGATTATTGTGATGACAGTGGGCATGGTGCATTGTGATGAAAAGGGCATGGAGCATTGTGATGAGAAGGTCATGGAATATTGTGAAGAGAGGTGTCAGGGAGCATTGTGATGACATATGTCATGGTCCATTGCTATGACAATGGCATGGAGCATTGTGATGCGAAATGTAATTGAGAATTGTAATAAAAAATATAATTGAGCATTGTGATGATTAGGGCGTGGAGCATTATGATGACAAGGGCCATTGAAAATTTTCATGACAAGGTCGAGAAGCATTGTGATGACAAGGTCCTGGAGCATTGTAATGAGAAAACAATGCTGCCTTGTGATGACAAGTCTCATGGAGCATACTGATGAAAAGGGGCATGGAGCATTGTGATTACAGGGGTCTTGGAGCATTGTGATGACAAGGGCATGGATCATTGTGATGAGAAGTCCATGGAATATTCTGATGACATGCGTCATGGAGCTTTCTGATGACAAGGGCATGGAGCATTGTGATTACAGGGGTCTTGGAACATTGTGATGACAAGTGTCATGGAGCCTTGTGAATGACAAGGCCGTGGAACATTGTGATGGCAGGGGTCATGGAACATTGTTATGACAGGTGTAATGGAGCACTGTGATGAGAAGGGCAGGAAGCATTGTTGTGAAATGTTTCATGGATTATTGTAATGAGAGTGGGCATGGAGCATTGTGATGACAAGAGCACAGAACGCTGTGATACATGGGTCATGGAGGATTGTAATGGCAAGGGCATGGAGCATTGTGATGAGAAGGGCATTGAGCATTGTGCTGACAAGTGCATGGAGAATTGTGATAACAAGGGTCATGGAGCATTCTGATGACAAGCTTGTGGAGTATTTTGATGAAAATGGCATGGAGCATTGTTATGAAAATGGCATGGGGCATTGTGATTAAAAAGGCATGGAGCCTTTTCGTGACAGGGTTCAAGGAGCAATCTGATGACAAGTGTCAGGGAGCATTGTGATGACAAGTGTATTGATAATTGTGATGTCAAAGGTCATGGAGCATTGTGATGAAAAGGGCATGGAGTATTGTGATGACAGGCATCATGGAGCGTTGTGATGACAAGTGTTATGGAACATTGTGATCACAAGGGATTGGAGCATTGTGATGACAGAGGTCATGGATCATTTTGATTTCAAGGAGCATGGAGCATTGTGATGCCAAAGGCATGAAGCAATGTGATCCCAAGGTTCATGGAGGATTGTGATGACAATGGAAAAGGAGTATTGTGATGACAATTGCATAGAGCATTGTAATGACAATGTCATGTAGCATTTTGCTGACAAAGGCATGAAGCATTGTGATGACATGTGTCATGGAGCACTGTGATGACAAGTGTCACGGAGCATTGTGAATACAGGTGTCATGGAGCTCTGGGATGACAAGGGCATGGAAAATTGTGAAGACAACGGTCATGGAGCACTGGGCTGAAAATGTTCATGGAGTGTTGTGATGACTCAGGTCATGGATCATTGTGAAGACAAGGGAAAGGAACATGGGGATGACAAGGTCCTGGAGCATTGTGATGAGAAGACCATGGAGACTTGTGATGACAAGACTCATGGAGCATTCTGATGAAAAGGGGCATGGAGCATTGTGATTACAGGGGTCTTGGAGCATTGTGATGAAAAGGGCATGGAGCATTGTGAGGAGAAGGCCATGAAGAATTCTGATGGCATGCGTCATGGAGCATTTGATGAAAAGAGCATGGAGCTTTGTGATTAGAGGGATCTTGGAGCATTGTGATGAAAAGGGCATGGATCATTGTGATGAAAAAGGCATGGAGCCTTGTCATGACAGGGTTCAAGGAGCATACAGACAACAAATGTCAGGGAGCATTTTGATGACAAGTGTATTGAGCATTGTGATGACAAAGGTCATGGAGCGTTGTGATGAGAAGAACATGGATAATTGTGATGACGAGCGTCATGGGGCATTGTGATGACAAGGGTTAAGGAATATTGTGATCACAAGTGTTTGGAGCATTGTTATGACAGAACTCTTGGAGCATTTTTATTTCATTGTGATGACAATAGCATGAAGCATTATGATGATGGGCATGATGCATTGTGATGACTGGATTCATGGATCATTGAGATGAAAAGGGGCATAAAGCATTGTGATTACAGGGTTCTTGGAGCATTGTGATGAGAAGGGTCATGGAGTTTTGTGATGACAAGGCCATGGAACATCGTGATGGCAGGGGTCATGGAGCATAGTTATGGCAAGTGTAGTGGAGCATTGTGATGGCAAGGGCATGGAGCATTGTGATGAGAAGGCCACGAAGCATTCTGATGACATGTGTCATGGAGCTCTGTGAAGACAAGGACATGGAGCAATGTGATGAGAGCGTTTATCGAGCACTGTGATGCCAATCACATGGAGCATTGTGATGCCAAGGGTCATGGATCTTTGTGATGACAAAGGTCATGGAGCATTTTGATGGCAAGGGCGTTGTGTATTGAGATGAGAAAGGCAGGGAGCATTCTGATGACAGGGTCATGAAGCAATTTAATGAAAAGTGTCATGGAACATTTTGATGACAGGTGTTATGGAACATTGTGATGTCAGGGGTCATCGAACATTGTGATAATAAGTGCATGTAGCACTGTGATGACAGGAGTCATGGAACATTGTGATGACAGGGGTGAGGGAGTATTGTGACAAATAATGATGTAGCATTGTGATATCTGTGGTGAGAGAGCATTTTGATGAGAAGTGCATGGATCATTGTGATGACAAATGTTAAGGAGCATTGTGATGAGAAGATTGTGGAGCACTGTGATGACAAGCTCATGGTGCATTGTGATGACATGTGTCATGGAGCATTGTGCTGACAAGCACATGGAGCATTGTGATGACAAGGGTCAAAGATCATTGTGAGGAAAAGTTTATGGAGCATTGTGGTTAAAAAGGTCACAGAGACTGTTGATGACGAGGGCATGGACCATTGTGATGACAAAGGTCATGAAGCATTGTGATGACTGGAATCACGGAGCATTGTGATTTCAGGCGTCATGCAGCATTGTGATAACAAGGGCATGGAGCATTGTGATGACCAGGTCATGCAGTATTGTGAAGAGAGTTGTCAGGGAGCATTGTGATGACATATGTAAAGGCCCATTGTGATGACAATGGCATGGAGCATTGTGATGACAAGTGTCATGGAGGATTCTGATGACAAAGGTAATGGAGCATTGTGATGACAATGGCTTGGAGCATTGTGATGACAAGGGTCAGGGAGCATTGTGTTGACAAGTGCATGGAGAATTGTGATGACAAGGGTCATGGAGCATTCTGATGACAAGCTTGTGGAGTATTTTGATGACAATGGCATGGAGCATTGTGATGAAAACGGCATGGGGCATTGTGATGAAAAAAGCATGGAGCCTTTTTGTGACAGGGTTCAAGGAGCATTCTGATGACAAATGTAAGGGAGCATTGTGATGACAAGTGTATTGAGAATTGTGATGACAAATGTCAGGCAGCATTGTGATGAAAAGTGCATGGGGTGTTGTGATGACAGGCATCATGGAGCGTTGTGATGAAAAGTGCTATGGAACATTGTGATCACAAGAGTTTGGAGCATTGTCATGACAGACGTCATGGATCATTTTGATTTCAAGGAGCATGGAGCATTGTGATGACAAGGGCATGAAGCAATGTGATCCCAAGGTTCATGGAGGATTGTGATGACAATGGAAATGGAGTATTGTGATGACAAGCGCATAGAGCATTGTAATGACAAGGTCATGTAGCATTTTGCTGACAAAGGCATGGAGCATTGTGATGACATGTGTCATGGAGCACTGTAATGACAAGCGCATGGATCATTGTGATGACAAGGGTCATGGAGCACTGGGCTGAAAATGTTCATGGAGTGTTTTGATGACAGGGGACATAGAGCATTGTGATGACTAGGGAATGGAGCAATGTGATGAAAAGAGTGCCGGATCATTGTGTTGTCAGGTGTCATGGAGTGTTGTGATGACAGTGGTCATGGAGCATTGCGATGATATTGGCCATCGAGCATTGTGATGAGTATTTCCTGGAGCATTGTGCTGAAAATGTTCATGGATTATTGTGATGACAGGGGTCATGGAGCATTGTGATGACAAGGGAATGGAGCATGGTGATGACAGGTCTTGGAGCATTGTGATGAGAACACAATGGAGACTTGTGATGACAAGTCTCATGAAGCATTCTGATGAAAAGGGGCATGCAGCATTGTGATTACAGGGGTCTTGGATCATTGTGATGACAAGGGCATGGTGTATTGTGATGAGAAGTCCATGAAGCATTCTCATGACCTGCGTCATGGAGTTTTTGATGACAAGGGCATGGAGCATTGTGATTACAGTGATCTTGGAACATTGTGATGAAATGTGCATGGATTATTGTGATGAAAAATTCATGGAGCCTGGTCATGACAGGGTTCAAGGAGCATACTGGCGACAAGTGTCAGGAAGCATTGTGATGACAAGTGTATTGAGCATTGTGATGACAAATTTCATGGAGCATTGTGATGAGAAGACCATGGATAATTGTGATAATGAGCGTCATGGCGTGTTGTGATGATAAGTGTTATGGAACATTGTGATCACAAGGGTTTGGAGCATTATGATGATAGAGGTCATGGAGAATACTGATTTCATTGTGATGACAATAGCCTGAAACATTATGATGATGGGCATGGTGCATTGTGATGACAGGGTTCATGGAGCAGTGAGATGAAAAGGGGCATGGAACATTGTGATTACAAGGGTCTTGGAGCATTGTGATGAAAAGGGCATGGATCTTTGTGATGAAAAAGGCATGTAGCCTTGTCATGACAGGGTTCAAGGAGCATATTGACGACAAGTGTCAGTGAGCATTGTGATGACAAGTTTATTGAGAATAGTGATGACATAGGTCATAGAGCATTGTGATGAGAAGGCCATGGATAATTGTGATGATGAGCGTCATGGGGTGTTGTGATGATAAGTGTTATGGAACATTGTGATCACAAGTGTTTGGAGCATTATGATGACAGAGGTCATGGAGAATATTGATTTCATTGTGATGACAATAGCCTGAAGCATTACGATGATAGGCATGGTGCATTGTGATGGCAGGGTTCATGGAGCATTGAGATGAAAAGGGGCATGGAGCATTGTGTTTACAGGGGTCTTGGAGCATTGTGATGACAAGGGCATGGAGCATTGTGATAAGAAGGCCATGGAACTTTCTGATGACATGCGTCATGGAGCTTTGTGATGACAAGGGCAAGGAGCATTGTGATTACAGGGGCCTTCAGCATTGTGATGACAAGTGTCATGGAACCTTGTGATGACTAGGCCTTGGAACATTGTGATGTCAGGTGTCATGGTGCATTGTTATGACAGAGGTAATGGAGCATTGTGATGAGAAGGGCATGGAAACTTGGTCTGAAATATTTCATGGATTATTGTGATGAGAGTGGGCATGGAGCATTGTGATGACAAGGCTACGGAACACTATGATACATGGGTCATGCAGGACTGTAATGAAAGGGCATGTATCATTGTGATGAGAAAAGCATCGAGCATTGTGATGACAAGTGTCATGGAGCTTTGTGATGACAAGGGCATGGAGCAATGTGATGAGAGGGTTCATGAAGCATTGTGATGACAATGACATGGAGCATTGTGATGCCAAGTGTCATGGAGCTTTGTGATGACAAGTCATTGAGCATTTTGATGACTAGGGCATGGTGCATTGTGATGAGAAGGGCAGGGAGCATTTTGAGGACCGGGTCATGCAGCACTTTGATAAAAAGTGTAATGGAACATTTTGATGGCAGTGGTTATAGAACATTGTGATGTCAGGGGTCTTGGAGCTTTGGGATGAAACGGGTCATGGAGCATTTTCTTCACAGGGGTTATGGAAGATTGTGATATCAGGGGTCATGGAACATTGTGATGATAAGGGGATGTAGCATTGTGATGACAGATTCATGGAACATTGTGATTCCAGGTGTGAGTGAGTATTGTGATGACTATTGTTGGAATATTGTGATATCTCTGGTGAGAGAACATTTTGATGAGAAGTGCATGGACCATTGTGATTACAAGGTTTATGGAGCTTTGCAATGACAAGGTTGTGGACCGTTGTGATGAAATGCACTTGGCACATTGTGATGATAATTGTCATACAGCATTGTTAAGGCAAAGACATGGAGCATTTTGATGACAAGTGTCACAGAGAATTGTGATGAAAATTTCATGGAGCATTGTTGTTACAAAGGTCACAGAGCCATGTGATGACGCGGGCATGGACCATTGTGATGACAAACGTTATGAAACATTGTGATGACTGGAGTCACGGAGCATTGTGATGACAGGGGCATGGAGCATTGGTCTGACAAGTTTCACAGATTATTGTGATGACAGTGGGCATGGTGCATTGTGATGAAAAGGGCATGGAGCATTGTGATGAGAAGGTCATGGAATATTGTGAAGAGAGGTGTCAGGGAGCATTGTGATGACATATGTCATGGTCCATTGCTATGACAATGGCATGGAGCATTGTGATGCGAAATGTAATTGAGAATTGTAATAAAAAATATAATTGAGCATTGTGATGATTAGGGCGTGGAGCATTATGATGACAAGGGCCATTGAAAATTTTCATGACAAGGTCGAGAAGCATTGTGATGACAAGGTCCTGGAGCATTGTAATGAGAAAACAATGCTGCCTTGTGATGACAAGTCTCATGGAGCATACTGATGAAAAGGGGCATGGAGCATTGTGATTACAGGGGTCTTGGAGCATTGTGATGACAAGGGCATGGATCATTGTGATGAGAAGTCCATGGAATATTCTGATGACATGCGTCATGGAGCTTTCTGATGACAAGGGCATGGAGCATTGTGATTACAGGGGTCTTGGAACATTGTGATGACAAGTGTCATGGAGCCTTGTGAATGACAAGGCCGTGGAACATTGTGATGGCAGGGGTCATGGAACATTGTTATGACAGGTGTAATGGAGCACTGTGATGAGAAGGGCAGGAAGCATTGTTGTGAAATGTTTCATGGATTATTGTAATGAGAGTGGGCATGGAGCATTGTGATGACAAGAGCACAGAACGCTGTGATACATGGGTCATGGAGGATTGTAATGGCAAGGGCATGGAGCATTGTGATGAGAAGGGCATTGAGCATTGTGCTGACAAGTGCATGGAGAATTGTGATAACAAGGGTCATGGAGCATTCTGATGACAAGCTTGTGGAGTATTTTGATGAAAATGGCATGGAGCATTGTTATGAAAATGGCATGGGGCATTGTGATTAAAAAGGCATGGAGCCTTTTCGTGACAGGGTTCAAGGAGCAATCTGATGACAAGTGTCAGGGAGCATTGTGATGACAAGTGTATTGATAATTGTGATGTCAAAGGTCATGGAGCATTGTGATGAAAAGGGCATGGAGTATTGTGATGACAGGCATCATGGAGCGTTGTGATGACAAGTGTTATGGAACATTGTGATCACAAGGGATTGGAGCATTGTGATGACAGAGGTCATGGATCATTTTGATTTCAAGGAGCATGGAGCATTGTGATGCCAAAGGCATGAAGCAATGTGATCCCAAGGTTCATGGAGGATTGTGATGACAATGGAAAAGGAGTATTGTGATGACAATTGCATAGAGCATTGTAATGACAATGTCATGTAGCATTTTGCTGACAAAGGCATGAAGCATTGTGATGACATGTGTCATGGAGCACTGTGATGACAAGTGTCACGGAGCATTGTGAATACAGGTGTCATGGAGCTCTGGGATGACAAGGGCATGGAAAATTGTGAAGACAACGGTCATGGAGCACTGGGCTGAAAATGTTCATGGAGTGTTGTGATGACTCAGGTCATGGATCATTGTGAAGACAAGGGAAAGGAACATGGGGATGACAAGGTCCTGGAGCATTGTGATGAGAAGACCATGGAGACTTGTGATGACAAGACTCATGGAGCATTCTGATGAAAAGGGGCATGGAGCATTGTGATTACAGGGGTCTTGGAGCATTGTGATGAAAAGGGCATGGAGCATTGTGAGGAGAAGGCCATGAAGAATTCTGATGGCATGCGTCATGGAGCATTTGATGAAAAGAGCATGGAGCTTTGTGATTAGAGGGATCTTGGAGCATTGTGATGAAAAGGGCATGGATCATTGTGATGAAAAAGGCATGGAGCCTTGTCATGACAGGGTTCAAGGAGCATACAGACAACAAATGTCAGGGAGCATTTTGATGACAAGTGTATTGAGCATTGTGATGACAAAGGTCATGGAGCGTTGTGATGAGAAGAACATGGATAATTGTGATGACGAGCGTCATGGGGCATTGTGATGACAAGGGTTAAGGAATATTGTGATCACAAGTGTTTGGAGCATTGTTATGACAGAACTCTTGGAGCATTTTTATTTCATTGTGATGACAATAGCATGAAGCATTATGATGATGGGCATGATGCATTGTGATGACTGGATTCATGGATCATTGAGATGAAAAGGGGCATAAAGCATTGTGATTACAGGGTTCTTGGAGCATTGTGATGAGAAGGGTCATGGAGTTTTGTGATGACAAGGCCATGGAACATCGTGATGGCAGGGGTCATGGAGCATAGTTATGGCAAGTGTAGTGGAGCATTGTGATGGCAAGGGCATGGAGCATTGTGATGAGAAGGCCACGAAGCATTCTGATGACATGTGTCATGGAGCTCTGTGAAGACAAGGACATGGAGCAATGTGATGAGAGCGTTTATCGAGCACTGTGATGCCAATCACATGGAGCATTGTGATGCCAAGGGTCATGGATCTTTGTGATGACAAAGGTCATGGAGCATTTTGATGGCAAGGGCGTTGTGTATTGAGATGAGAAAGGCAGGGAGCATTCTGATGACAGGGTCATGAAGCAATTTAATGAAAAGTGTCATGGAACATTTTGATGACAGGTGTTATGGAACATTGTGATGTCAGGGGTCATCGAACATTGTGATAATAAGTGCATGTAGCACTGTGATGACAGGAGTCATGGAACATTGTGATGACAGGGGTGAGGGAGTATTGTGACAAATAATGATGTAGCATTGTGATATCTGTGGTGAGAGAGCATTTTGATGAGAAGTGCATGGATCATTGTGATGACAAATGTTAAGGAGCATTGTGATGAGAAGATTGTGGAGCACTGTGATGACAAGCTCATGGTGCATTGTGATGACATGTGTCATGGAGCATTGTGCTGACAAGCACATGGAGCATTGTGATGACAAGGGTCAAAGATCATTGTGAGGAAAAGTTTATGGAGCATTGTGGTTAAAAAGGTCACAGAGACTGTTGATGACGAGGGCATGGACCATTGTGATGACAAAGGTCATGAAGCATTGTGATGACTGGAATCACGGAGCATTGTGATTTCAGGCGTCATGCAGCATTGTGATAACAAGGGCATGGAGCATTGTGATGACCAGGTCATGCAGTATTGTGAAGAGAGTTGTCAGGGAGCATTGTGATGACATATGTAAAGGCCCATTGTGATGACAATGGCATGGAGCATTGTGATGACAAGTGTCATGGAGGATTCTGATGACAAAGGTAATGGAGCATTGTGATGACAATGGCTTGGAGCATTGTGATGACAAGGGTCAGGGAGCATTGTGTTGACAAGTGCATGGAGAATTGTGATGACAAGGGTCATGGAGCATTCTGATGACAAGCTTGTGGAGTATTTTGATGACAATGGCATGGAGCATTGTGATGAAAACGGCATGGGGCATTGTGATGAAAAAAGCATGGAGCCTTTTTGTGACAGGGTTCAAGGAGCATTCTGATGACAAATGTAAGGGAGCATTGTGATGACAAGTGTATTGAGAATTGTGATGACAAATGTCAGGCAGCATTGTGATGAAAAGTGCATGGGGTGTTGTGATGACAGGCATCATGGAGCGTTGTGATGAAAAGTGCTATGGAACATTGTGATCACAAGAGTTTGGAGCATTGTCATGACAGACGTCATGGATCATTTTGATTTCAAGGAGCATGGAGCATTGTGATGACAAGGGCATGAAGCAATGTGATCCCAAGGTTCATGGAGGATTGTGATGACAATGGAAATGGAGTATTGTGATGACAAGCGCATAGAGCATTGTAATGACAAGGTCATGTAGCATTTTGCTGACAAAGGCATGGAGCATTGTGATGACATGTGTCATGGAGCACTGTAATGACAAGCGCATGGATCATTGTGATGACAAGGGTCATGGAGCACTGGGCTGAAAATGTTCATGGAGTGTTTTGATGACAGGGGACATAGAGCATTGTGATGACTAGGGAATGGAGCAATGTGATGAAAAGAGTGCCGGATCATTGTGTTGTCAGGTGTCATGGAGTGTTGTGATGACAGTGGTCATGGAGCATTGCGATGATATTGGCCATCGAGCATTGTGATGAGTATTTCCTGGAGCATTGTGCTGAAAATGTTCATGGATTATTGTGATGACAGGGGTCATGGAGCATTGTGATGACAAGGGAATGGAGCATGGTGATGACAGGTCTTGGAGCATTGTGATGAGAACACAATGGAGACTTGTGATGACAAGTCTCATGAAGCATTCTGATGAAAAGGGGCATGCAGCATTGTGATTACAGGGGTCTTGGATCATTGTGATGACAAGGGCATGGTGTATTGTGATGAGAAGTCCATGAAGCATTCTCATGACCTGCGTCATGGAGTTTTTGATGACAAGGGCATGGAGCATTGTGATTACAGTGATCTTGGAACATTGTGATGAAATGTGCATGGATTATTGTGATGAAAAATTCATGGAGCCTGGTCATGACAGGGTTCAAGGAGCATACTGGCGACAAGTGTCAGGAAGCATTGTGATGACAAGTGTATTGAGCATTGTGATGACAAATTTCATGGAGCATTGTGATGAGAAGACCATGGATAATTGTGATAATGAGCGTCATGGCGTGTTGTGATGATAAGTGTTATGGAACATTGTGATCACAAGGGTTTGGAGCATTATGATGATAGAGGTCATGGAGAATACTGATTTCATTGTGATGACAATAGCCTGAAACATTATGATGATGGGCATGGTGCATTGTGATGACAGGGTTCATGGAGCAGTGAGATGAAAAGGGGCATGGAACATTGTGATTACAAGGGTCTTGGAGCATTGTGATGAAAAGGGCATGGATCTTTGTGATGAAAAAGGCATGTAGCCTTGTCATGACAGGGTTCAAGGAGCATATTGACGACAAGTGTCAGTGAGCATTGTGATGACAAGTTTATTGAGAATAGTGATGACATAGGTCATAGAGCATTGTGATGAGAAGGCCATGGATAATTGTGATGATGAGCGTCATGGGGTGTTGTGATGATAAGTGTTATGGAACATTGTGATCACAAGTGTTTGGAGCATTATGATGACAGAGGTCATGGAGAATATTGATTTCATTGTGATGACAATAGCCTGAAGCATTACGATGATAGGCATGGTGCATTGTGATGGCAGGGTTCATGGAGCATTGAGATGAAAAGGGGCATGGAGCATTGTGTTTACAGGGGTCTTGGAGCATTGTGATGACAAGGGCATGGAGCATTGTGATAAGAAGGCCATGGAACTTTCTGATGACATGCGTCATGGAGCTTTGTGATGACAAGGGCAAGGAGCATTGTGATTACAGGGGCCTTCAGCATTGTGATGACAAGTGTCATGGAACCTTGTGATGACTAGGCCTTGGAACATTGTGATGTCAGGTGTCATGGTGCATTGTTATGACAGAGGTAATGGAGCATTGTGATGAGAAGGGCATGGAAACTTGGTCTGAAATATTTCATGGATTATTGTGATGAGAGTGGGCATGGAGCATTGTGATGACAAGGCTACGGAACACTATGATACATGGGTCATGCAGGACTGTAATGAAAGGGCATGTATCATTGTGATGAGAAAAGCATCGAGCATTGTGATGACAAGTGTCATGGAGCTTTGTGATGACAAGGGCATGGAGCAATGTGATGAGAGGGTTCATGAAGCATTGTGATGACAATGACATGGAGCATTGTGATGCCAAGTGTCATGGAGCTTTGTGATGACAAGTCATTGAGCATTTTGATGACTAGGGCATGGTGCATTGTGATGAGAAGGGCAGGGAGCATTTTGAGGACCGGGTCATGCAGCACTTTGATAAAAAGTGTAATGGAACATTTTGATGGCAGTGGTTATAGAACATTGTGATGTCAGGGGTCTTGGAGCTTTGGGATGAAACGGGTCATGGAGCATTTTCTTCACAGGGGTTATGGAAGATTGTGATATCAGGGGTCATGGAACATTGTGATGATAAGGGGATGTAGCATTGTGATGACAGATTCATGGAACATTGTGATTCCAGGTGTGAGTGAGTATTGTGATGACTATTGTTGGAATATTGTGATATCTCTGGTGAGAGAACATTTTGATGAGAAGTGCATGGACCATTGTGATTACAAGGTTTATGGAGCTTTGCAATGACAAGGTTGTGGACCGTTGTGATGAAATGCACTTGGCACATTGTGATGATAATTGTCATACAGCATTGTTAAGGCAAAGACATGGAGCATTTTGATGACAAGTGTCACAGAGAATTGTGATGAAAATTTCATGGAGCATTGTTGTTACAAAGGTCACAGAGCCATGTGATGACGCGGGCATGGACCATTGTGATGACAAACGTTATGAAACATTGTGATGACTGGAGTCACGGAGCATTGTGATGACAGGGGCATGGAGCATTGGTCTGACAAGTTTCACAGATTATTGTGATGACAGTGGGCATGGTGCATTGTGATGAAAAGGGCATGGAGCATTGTGATGAGAAGGTCATGGAATATTGTGAAGAGAGGTGTCAGGGAGCATTGTGATGACATATGTCATGGTCCATTGCTATGACAATGGCATGGAGCATTGTGATGCGAAATGTAATTGAGAATTGTAATAAAAAATATAATTGAGCATTGTGATGATTAGGGCGTGGAGCATTATGATGACAAGGGCCATTGAAAATTTTCATGACAAGGTCGAGAAGCATTGTGATGACAAGGTCCTGGAGCATTGTAATGAGAAAACAATGCTGCCTTGTGATGACAAGTCTCATGGAGCATACTGATGAAAAGGGGCATGGAGCATTGTGATTACAGGGGTCTTGGAGCATTGTGATGACAAGGGCATGGAGCACTGTGAGGAGAAGGCCATGAAGCATTCTGATGATAAGCGTCATGGAGCTTTTTGATGACAAGGTAATGGAGCATTGTGATACAGGGATCTTGGAGCATTGTGATGAAAAGGGCATGGATAATTGTGATTAAAAAGCATGGAGCCTTGTCATGACAGGGTTCAAGGAGCATACTGACGACAAGTGTCAGGGAGCATTGTGATGACAAGTGTATTGAGCATTGTGATGACAAAGATCATGGAACATTGTGATGAGAAGACCATGGATAATTGTGATGATGAGCGTCATGGGGTGTTGTGATGATAAATGTTATGGAACATTGTGATGACAAGAGTTTGGGGCATTATGATGACAGAGGTCATGGAGAATATTGATTTCATTGTGATGACAATAGCCTGAAGCATTATGATGATGGGCATGGTGCATTGTGATGACAGGGTTCATGGGCATTGACATGAAAATGGGCATGGAGCATTGTGTTTACGGGGGTCTTGGAGCATTGTGATGACAAGGGCATGGAGCATTGTGAGGAAAAGTCCAAGGAGCATTCTGCTACCATGCATCATTGATGTCTGTGATGAAAAGGGCATGGAGAATTGTGATCACATGGGTCTTGGAGCATTGTAATGAAAAGAGCATGGATCATTGTGATGAAAATGGCATGGAGCCTTGTCATGACAGGGCTCAAGGAGCATACAGACCACAAGTGTCAGGGAGCATTTTGATGACAAGTGTATAGAGCATTGTGATGACAAAGGTCATGGAGCATTGTGATGAGAAGACCATTGATAATTGTGATGTCGAGCGTCATGGGGCATTGTGATGACTAGTGTTACGGAATATTGTGATCACAAGGGTTTGGAGCATTGTTATGACAGAAGTCATGGAGCATTTTGATTTCATTTTGATGACAATAGCATGAAGCATTATGATGATAGGCATGGTGCATTGTGATGACAGGGTTCATGGATCATTGAGATGAAAAGTGGCATACAGCATTGTGAATACAGGGTTCTGGGAGCATTGTGATGAGAAGGGTCATGGAGCTTTGTGATGACGAGGCTAAGGAACATCGTGATGGCAGGGGTCATGGAACATAGTTATAACAGCGGTAATGGAACTTTGTGATGGCAAGGGTATGGAGCATTGTGATGAGAAGGCCATGGAGCATTCTGATGATATGTGTCATGGAGCTTTGTGAAGACAAGGGCATGGAGCAATGTGATGCCAAGGGTCATGGATCTTTGTGATGTCAAAAGTCATGGAGCATTTTGATGGCAAGGGCGTTGGGCATTGTGATTTGAAGGGCAGGGAGCATTGTGATAAAAGGGTTATGGAGCAATTTGATGAAAAGTGTCATGGAACATTTTGATGACAGGTGTTATGGAACATTGTGATGTCAGGGGTCATCGAACATTGCGATGATATGTGCATGTAGCATTGTGATGACAGGAGTCATGGAACAATGCGTTGACGGGGGTGAGGGGGTATTGTGAGAAATAGTGATGTAGCATTGTGATATCAGTGGTGAGAGAGCATTTTGATGAGAAGTGCATGGAGCATTGTGATGACAAATTTTATGGAGCATTGTGATAACAAGATTGTGGAGCACTGTGATGACAAGCGCATGGTGCATTTTGATGACATGTGTCATGGAGCATTGTGCTGAGAAGTGCATGGACCATTGTGCTGACAAGGGTCAAAGAGCATTGTGATGAAAAGTTCATGGAGCATTGTGGTTAAAAAGGTCACAGAGACTGTTGATAGCGAGGGAATGGACCATTGTGATGACAAAGGTCATGAAGCATTGTGATGACTGAAGTCACGGAGCATTGGGATGACAGGTGTCATGGAGCATTGTGATAACAAGGCCATGGAGCATTGTGATGACAAGGGCATGGAAATTTGTCTAATAAGTTTAATGGATTATTTCGATGACATTTGGAATGGATAATTTTGAAGACCAGGTTATGCAGTATTGTGAAGATAGGTGTCAGGGAGCATTGTAATGACATATGTAATGGCCCATTGTGATGACAATGGCATGGAGCATCTGATGCCAAGTGTCATGGAGGAATCTGATGACAAATGTAATGGAGCATTGAGATGACAATGGCTTGGAGCATTGTGCTGACAAGTGCATGGAGAATTGTGAAGCCAAGGGTCATGGAGCATTCTGATGACAAGCCTGTGGAGTATTTTGATGACAATGGCATGGACCATTGTTATGAAAACGGCATGGGGAATTGTGATGAAAAAGGCATGGAGCATTTTCGTGAAAGGGTTCAAGGAGCATTCTGATGAAAAGTGTCAGGGGGCATTGTGATGACAAGTGTATTGAGAATTGTGATGACAAAGGTCATGGAGCATGGTGATGAAAATGGCATAGAGTAATTTGATGTCAGGCATCTTGGAGCGTTGTGATGACAAGTGTTATGGAACATAGTGATCACAACGGATTGGAGCATTGTGATGCCAGCTCTCATGGATCATTTTGATTTCAAGGAGCATGGAGCATTGTGATGCAACGGGCATGAAACAATGTGATCCCACTGTTCATGGAGGATTGTGATGACAATGGAAATGGAGTATTGTGATGACAAGCGCATACAGCATTGTAATGACAAGGTCATGTAGCATTTTGCTGACAAAGGCAGGGAGCATTGTGATGACACGAGTCATGGAGCACTGTGATGACAAGCGTCACGGAGAATTGTGAAAACAGGTGTCAGGGAGCATTGGGATGACAAGGGCATGGATCTTTGTTATGACAAGAGTCATGGAGCATTGGGCTGAAAATGTTCATGGAGTGTTGTGATGATTGGGGTCATGGAACATTGTGATGACTAGGGAATGGAGCAATGTGATGACAAGAGTCCAGGATCATTGTGTTGTCAGTTGTCATGGAGTGTTGTGATGACAGTGGTCATGGAGCATTGTGATGATATTGGCCATGGAGCATTGTGATGAGTAGGTCGTGGAGGATTGGGCTGAAAATATTCATGGAATATTGTGATGACAGGGGTCATGGAACATTGTGATGACAAAGGTATGGAGCATGGTGATGACAAGGTCCTGGAGCATTGTGATGAGAAGACCATGGAGACTTGTGATGACAAGTCTCATGGAGCATTCTGATGAAAAGGGGCATGGAGCATTGTGATTACAGGGGTCTTGGAGCATTGTGATGACAAGGGCATTGAGCATTGTGAGGAGAAGCCCATGGAGCATTCTGTTGACATGTGTCATGGAGCTTTGTGATGACAAGCGCATGGAGCATTGTGATTACATGGGTCTTGAAGCATTGTGATGAAAAGGGCATGGATCATTGTGATGAAAAGGCATGGAGCCTTGTCATGACAGGTTTCAAGGAGCATACTGAAGACAAGTGTCAGGGAGCATTGTGACGACAAGTGTATTGAGCATTGTGATGACAAAGATAAAGGAGGATTGTGATGAGAAGACCATGGATAATTGTGTTGATGAGCGTCATGGCGTGTTGTGATGATAAGTGTTATGGAACATTGTGATCACAAGAATTTTGAGCATTATGATGACAGAGGTCATGGAGAATATTGATTTCATTGTGATGACAATTGCCAGAAGCATTATGATGATGGGCATGGTGCATTGTGATGACAGGGTTCAAGGAGCATTGAGATGAAAAGGGTAATAGAGCATTGTGTTTACAGTGGTCTTGGAGCATTGTGATGACAAGGGCATGGAGCATTGTGATGAGAAGGCCATGGAACATTCTGATGACATGCGTCAAGGAGCTTTGTAATGACAAGGGCATGGAGCATTGTGATTACAGGGGTCTCCAGCATTGTAATGACAAGTGTCATGGAACCTTGTGATGACCAGGCCGTGGAACTTTGTGATGGCAGGTATCATGGTGCATTGTAATGACAGGGGTAATGGAGCATTTTGATGAGAAGGACATTGAACATTTGTCTGAAATGTTTCATGGATTATTGTGATGAGAGTGGGCATGGAGCATTGTAATGACAAGGGTACGGAACTCTATGATACATGGGTCATGCAGGATTGTAATGACAAGGACATGGAGCATTGTGATGAGAAGGTCATCGAGCATTGTGATGACAAGTGTCATGGAGCTTTGTGATGAGAAGGGCATGGAGCAATGTGATGAGAGGTTTCATGGAGCTTTCTGATGACAATGATATGGAGCATTGTGATTCAAAGGGTCATGGAGCTTTGTGATGACAAGACATGGAGCATTTTGATGACAACGGCATGGTGCATTCTGATGAGAAGGGCAGGGAGCATTCTGATGACAGGTTCATGCAGCAATTTGATTAAAAGTGTAATGGAATATTTTGATAGCAGGGGTTATAGATCATTACGATGTCAGGGTTCTTGGAGCTTTGGGATGAAAAGGGTCATGGATCATTTTGATGACATGGGTCATGGAACATTGTGATGATAAGGGGATGTAGCATTGTGATGACAGTGTCATGGAACATTTTGATTACAGTGGTGAGGGAGTATTGTGATGACTACTGATGGAACACTGTGATATCTCTGGTGAGAGAGCATTTTGATGAGAAGTGCATGGAGCATTGTGATTACAAGGTTTATGGAGCATTGCAATGACAAGGTTGTGGACCGTTGTGATGAAATGCGTGTGGCACATTGTGAAGACAATGGTCATGGAGCATTGTTCTGACAAAGGCATGGAGCATTGTGATGACAAGTGTCACAGAGAATTGTGATGAAAAGTTCATGGATGATTGTGGATAAAAAGTTCACAGAGCCTTGTGATGACACGGGCATGGACCATTGTGATGACAAACGTTATGAAGCATAGTGATGACTGGAGTCACGGAGCATTGTGATGACAGGGGTCATGGAGCATTGTGATGGCATGTGTCAATGAGCATTGTGCTGACAAGCGCATGGAGCATTGTGATGACAAGGGTCACGGAGCTTGTGATGACATGTGTCATGGAGCAATGTGCTGACAAGTGCATGGAGCATTGTGATGACAATTGTCATGGAGCATTGTGTTGAGAAAGGCATAGAGCATTGAGATGACAAGGGTCAAAGAGCATTGTGATGAAAAGTTCATGGATCATTTTGGTTAAAAAGCTCACAGAGCCTGATGATGACGAGTGCATGGACCATTGTGGTGACAAAGGTATTGAAGCATTGTGAGGACTGGAGTCACAGAGCATTGTGATGGCAGGGGTCATGGAGCATTGTGATAACAAGGGCATGGAGCATTGTGATGACCAGGGCATGGAGCATTTGACTAATAAGTTTCAGGGATTATTGCGATGACAGGTGGAATGGCTCATTGTGATGACAAGGGCATGGAACAATGTGATGGCCAGGACATGCAGTATTGTGAAGACAGATGTCAGGGAGCATTGTGATGACATATGTAATGGCCCATTGTGATGACAATGGCATGGAGCATTGGGATGCCAAGTGTCATGGAGAATTCTGATGACAAATGTAATGGAGCATTGTGATGACAATGGCTTGGAGCATTGTGATGACAACGGTCAGGGAGCATTGAGATGACAAGTGCATGGAGAAATGTGATGACAAGGGTCATGGAGCATTCTGATGACAAGCTTGTGGAGTATTTTGATGACAATGGCATGGAGCATTGTGATGAAAATGGCATGGGGCATTGTGATGAAAAATTCATGGAGCCTTTTCGTGACAGGGTTCAAGGAGCATTCTGATGACAAGTGTCAGGGAGCATTGTGATGACAAGTGTATTGAAAATTGTGATGACAAAGGTCTTGGGGCATTGTGATGAAAAGGGCATGGAGTATTGTGATGACAGGCATCATGGAGCGTTGTGATGACAAGTGTTAAGGAACATTGTGATCACAAGGTTTTGGAGCATTGTGATGACAGAGGTCATGGATCATTTTGATTTGAAGGACCATGGAGCATTGTGATGACAAGGGCATGAAGCAATGTGATCCCAAGGTTCATGGAGGATTGTGATGACAATGGTAATGGAGTATTGTGATGACAAGCACATAGAGCATTGTAATGGAGAGGTCATGTAGCATTTTGCTGACAAAGGCATGGAGCATTGTGATGACATGTGTCATGGAGCACTGTGATGACAAGCGTCACGGATTATTGTGAATACACGGGTCATGGAGCATTGGGTTGACAAGGGCATGGATCATTGTGATGACAAGGGTCATGGATCACTGGGCTGAAAATGTTCATCGAGTGTTGTGATGACAGGGGTCATGGAGCATTGTGATGACAAGAGTCCCAGATCATTTTGTTTTCAGTTGTCATGGAGTGATGTGATGACAGTGGTCATGGAGCATTGTGATGATATTGGCCATGGAGCATTGTGATGAGTAGGTCGTGGAGCATTGGGCTGAAAATGTTCATGGACTATTGTGATTACAGGGGTCATGGAGCATTGTGATGACAAGGGAATGGAGCATGGTGATGAAAAGGTCATGGAGCATTGTGAGGAGAAGACCATGGCGACTTGTGATGACAAGTCTCATGGAGCATTCTGATGAAAAGGGGCATGGAGCATTGTGATTACAGGGGTCTTGGAGCATTGTGATGACAATGGCATGGAGCATTATGATGAGAAAACCATGAAGCATTCTGATGACATGCGTCATGGAGCTTTTTGATGACAATGGCATGGATCATTGTGATTACAGGGATCTTGGAGCATTGTGATGAAAAAGGCATGGATTATTGTGATGACAAAGGCATGGAGCCTTGTCATGACAGGGTTCAAGGAGCATACTGATGACAAGTGTCAGGGAGCATTGTGATGACAAGTGTATTGAGCATTGTGATGACAAAGATCATGGAGCATTGTGAAGAGAAGACCATGGATAATTGTGATGATGAGCGTCATGGGGTGTTGTGATGATAAGTGTTATGGAACATTGTGATCACAAGGGTTTGGAGCATTATGATGACAGAGGTCATGGAGAATATTGATTTCATTGTGATGACAATAGCCTGAAGCATTATGATGATGGGCATGGTGCATTGTGATGGCAGGTTTCATGGATTACTGAGATGAAAAAGGGGCATGGAGCATTGTGATGACAAGGGCATGGAGCATTGTGATGAGAAGGCCATGGAACCTTCTGATGACATGTGTCATGGAGCTTTTTGATGACAAGAGCGTGGAGCATTGTGATTACAGGGGCCATCAGCATTGTAATGACAAGTGTCATGGAACCTTGTGATGACTAGGCCGTGGAACATTTTGATGGCAGGGGTCATGGTGCATTGTTATGACAGAGGTAATTGAGCATTGTGATGAGAAGGGCATGGAACATTGGTCTGAAATGTTTCATGGATTATTGTGATGAGAGTGGGCATGGAGCATTGTGATGACAAGGGTATGGAACACTATGATACATGGGTCATGCAGGATTGTAATGACAAGGGCATGGAGCATTGTGATGAGAAGGACATCGAGCATTGTGATGACAAGTGTCATGGAGCTTTGTGATGACAAGGGCATTGAGCAATGTGATGAGAGTGTTCATGGAGCATTGTGATGACAATGACATGGAGCATTGTGATGCCAAGGGTCATGGAGCTTTGTGATGACAAGTCATGGAGCATTTTGATGACAAGGGCATGGTGCATTGTCATGAGAAGTGCAGGGAGCATTTTGATGACCGGGCCATGCAGCAATTTGATGAAAATTGTAATGGAATATTTTGATGGCAGGTGTTATAGAACATTGTGATGTCAGGGGTCTTGGAGCATTGGGATGAAAAGGATCATGAAGCATTTTGTTGACAGGGGTTATGGAACATTGTGATTATAGGGGTGAGGGAGTATTGTGATGACTAGTGATGGAACACTGTGATATCTCTCGTGAGAGAGCATTTTGATGAGAAGTGCATGGACCATTGTGATTACAAGGTTTATGGAGCATTGCAATGAAAAGGTTGTTGACCGTTGTGATGAAATGCGTGTGGCACATTGGGAAGACAATGGTCATGGAGCATTGTTATGACAAAGACATGGAGCATTGTGATGACAAGTGTCACTGTGAATTGTGATGAATAGTTCATGGAGCATTGTGGTTACAAAGGTCACAGCACCTTGTGATGACACGGGCATGGATCATTGTGATGAAAAACGTTATGAAGCATTGTGATGACTGGAGTCACAGAGCATTGTGATGACAGGTGTCCTTGAGCATTGTGATGAGGTGTCATGGAACATTGTGCTGACAAGCGCATGGAGCATTCTGATGACAAGTGTCATGGAGCATTGTGCTGAGAATGGCATAGAGCATTTTGATGACAAGGTTCAAAGATCATTGTGATGAAAAGTTCATGGATCATTTTGGTTAAAATGCTCACAGAGAGTGATGATGACGAGGGCATGGACCACTGTGGTGACAAGGTCATGAAGCATTGTGATGACTGGAGTCACAGAGCATTGTGATGGCAGGGGTCATGGAGCATTGTGATAACAAGGGCATGGAGCATTGTGATGACCAGGGCAAGGAGGTCATGGATCATTTTGATTTCAAGGAGCATGGAGCATTGTGAGGACAAGGGCATGAAGCAATGTGATCCCAAGTTTCATGGAGGATTGTGATGACAATGGAAAAGGAGTATTGTGATGACAAGCGCATAGAGCATTGTAATGACAAAGTCAAGTAGCATTTTGCTGACAAAGGCATGGAGCATTGTGATGACATGTGTCATGGATCACTGTGATGACAAGCGTCATGGAGCATTGTGAATACAGGGGTCATGGAGCATTGGGATGACAAGGGCATGGATCATTGTGATGACAAGTGTCATGGATCACTGGGCTGATAATGTTCATGGAGTGTTGTGATGATAGGTGTCATGGAGCATTGTTATGACTATGGAATGGAGCATTGTGATGACAAGAGTCGCGGATCATTGTGTTGTCGGGTGTCATGGAGTGTTGTGATGACAGTGGTCATGGAGCATTGTGATGATATTGGCCATGGAGAATTGGGATGAATAGGTCTTGGAGCATTGGGCTGAAAATATTCATGGATTATTGTGATGACAGGGGTCATGGAGCATTGTGATGAGAAGGGAATGGAGCATGGTGATGACAAGGTCCTGGAGCATTGTGATGAGAAGACCGTGGAGACATGTCATGACAAGTCTCATGGAGCATTCTGATGAAAAGGGGCATGGAGCATTGTGATTACAGGGGTCTTGGAACATTGTGATGACTAGGGCATGGAACACTGTGATACATGTGTCATGGGTCATGGAGGATTGTGATGACAAGTCATGGAGCATTGTGATGACAAGGGCATGGAGCATTGTGATGACAGGAGCATGGAGCATTTGTCTGACAAGATTCATAGATTATTGTGATGACAGTGGACATGGTGCATTGTGATGACAAGGCATGGAGCTTTGTGATGACAAGGGCATGGAGCATTGTGATGAGGAGGTCAGGGCTTATTGTGAAGACAGGTGTCAGGGAGCATTGTGATGACATATGTCAAGGTCCATTGTTATGACAATGGCATGGAGCACTGTGATGCCAAATGTAATGGAAAATTGTGATGACAAATATAATGGAGCATTGTGATGATTAGGGCTTGGAGCATTATGATGACAAGGGCAGTTGAAAATTTTCATGACAAGGTCGAGAAGCATTGTGATGACAAGATCCTGGATCATTGTGATGACAAAATCATGGAGCCTTGTGATGACAAGTCTCATGAAGCATACTGATGAAAAAGGGCATGGAACATTGTGATTACAGGGGTCTTGGAACATTGTGATGACAAGGGCATGGAGCATTGTGTGGAGAAGACCAAGGAGCATTCTGATGGCATGCGTCATTGATCTTTGTGATGACAAGGGCATGGAGCATTGTGATTACATGGGTCTTGGAGCATTGTGATAAAAAGGGCATGTATCATTGTGATGAAAAAGGCATGGAGCCTTGTCATGGCAGGGTTCAAGGAGCATACTGACTAGAAGTGTCAGGGAGCATTGTGATGACAAGTGTTTTGAGCACTGTGATGACAAAGATCATGGAGCACTGTGATGAGAAGTCCATGGATAATTGTGATGACGAGCGTCATGGGGCATTGTGATGACAAGTGTTATGGAATATTGTGATCACAAGGGTTTGGATCATTGTTATGACGGAGGTCATGGAGCATTTTTATTTAATTGTGATGACAATAGCATGAAGCATTATGATGATGGGCATGGTGCATTGTGATGACAGGGTTCATGGATCATTGAGATGAAAAGGGGCATAGAGCATTGTGATTACAGGTTTCTTGGAGCATTGTGTTGAGATGGGTCATGGAGCTTTGTGATGACAAGGCCACGGAACAGTGTTTTGGCAGGGGTCATGGAGCATTGTTCTCACAGGCGAAATGGAGCATTGTGATGGCAAGGGCATGGAGCATTGTGATGACAAGGCCATGGAGCATTCTGAAGACATGTGTCATGGAGCTTTGTGAAGACAAGGGCATGGAGCAATGTGATGAGAGCGTTCATGGAGCATTGTGATAACAATGGCATGGAGCATTGTGATGCCAAGGGTCATGGCTATTTGTGATGACAAAGGTAATGGAGCATTTTGATGGCAAGGGCATTGTGCATTGTGATGAGAAGGGCAAGGATCATTCTGATGACAGGGTCATGGAGCAATTTGATGAAAAGTGTCATGGAACATTTTGATGACAGGTGTTATGGAACATTGTGATGTCAGGGGTCATCGAACATTGTGATGATAAGTGCATGTAGCATTGTGATGACAGGAGTCATGGAGCATAGTGATGACAAGGGAATGGAGCATGGTGATGGCAAGGTCCTGGAGCATTGTGATGACAAAACCATGGAGCCTTGTGATGAAAAGTCTCATGGAGCATACTGATGAAAAGGGGCATGGAGCATTGTGTTTAGAGTTGTCTTGGAACATTGTGATGACAAGGGCATGGAGCATTGTGAGGAGAAGACCAAGGAGCATTTTGATGGCATGCATCCTTGAGCTTTGTGATGACAAGGGCATGGAGCATTTTGATTATATGGGTCTTGGAGCATTGTGATGAAAAGGGCATGGATCATTGTGATGAAAAAGGCATGGAGCCTTGTCATGACAGGGTTCAAGGAGCATACAGACAACAAGTGTCAGGGAGCATTTTGATGAGTAATGTATTGAGCATTGTGATGACAAGGGTCATGGAGCATTTTGCTGAGAAAGGCATAGAGCATTGTGATGACAAGGGTCAAAGAACATTGTGATGAAAAGTTCTTGGAGCATTGTGATGACAAAGAAATGTAGCATTGTGATGCCAAGGGTCATGGATCTTTGTGATGACAGAGGTCATGGAGCATTCTGATGGCACGGGCATTGTGCATTGTGATGATAAGGGCAGGGAGCTTTTTGATGACAGGGTCATGGAGCCATTTGATGAAAAATGTCATGGAACATTTTGATGACAGGTTTTATGGAACACTGTGATGTCAGGTGTCATGGAGCATTTTGATGAAAAGGGTCATGGAGCATTTTGATGACAGGTCTTATGGAACATTGTGATGGCAGGGGTCATCGAACATTGTGATTATAAGTGCATATATCATTGTGATGACAGGAGTCATGGAACATTGTGATGACAGGAGTGAGGGGGTATTGTGACAAACAGTTATGTAGCATTGGGATATCAGTGGTGAGAGAGCATTTTGATGAGAAGTGCATGGAGCATTGTGATGAGAAGTTTTATGCAGCATGGTGACGAGAAGTTTGTGGCGCACTGTGATGACAAGCGCATGGTGCATTGAGATGACATGTGTCAGGAAGCATTGTGCTAACAAGCGCATAGAGCATTGTGATGACAAGGGTCATGGAGCATTGTTCTGAGAAAGGCATAGAGCATTGTGATGTCAAGGGTCAAAGAGCATTGTGATGAAAACTTCAAGGAGCATTGTCGTTAAAAAGGTCACAGAGACTGTTGATGACGAGGACATGGACAATTGTGATGACAAAGTCCATGAAGCATTGTGATGACTGGAGTCACGGAGCATTGTGATGACAGGGGTCATGGAGCATTGTGATAACAAGGGCATGGAGCATTGTGATGACAAGGGCATGGAGTATTGGTCTAATAAGTTTCAAGGATTCTTGCAATGACAGTTGGAATGGCAGATTGTGATGACAAGGGCATGGAGCATTGTGATGACCAGGTCTTGCAGTATTGTGAAGACAGGTGTCAGGGAGAATTGTGATGACATATGTAATGGCCCATTGTGATGACAATGGCATGGAGCATTGTGATGCCAAGTGTCATGGAGGATTCTGATGACAAAGGTAATGGAGCATTGTGATGACAATGGCTTGGAGTATTGTGATGACAAGCGTCATGGAACATTGGGCTGAAAATGTTCATGGAATATTGTGATGACAGGTGTCATGGAGCATTGTGATGACAAGGGAATGGAACTTTGTGATGACAAGAGTCCGGAATCATTGTGTTGTCAGGTGTCATGTAGTGTTGTGATGACAGTGGTCATGGTGCATTGTGATGATATTGGCCCATGAGCACTGTGATGAAAAGACCTTGGGTAATTGTGATGTCGAGCATCTTGGAGCACTGTAATGACATGGGGCATGAAGCATTGTGATGACAGGTGTCAGGGAGCATTGTGATGACAGGGGTCATGGCGCATTGTGATGACAAGGGCATGGAGCTTTGTGATGGCATGTGCATGGAGCATTGTGATGACAAGTGCATGGAGCATTGCAATGTCAAGTTGATGGAGAATTGTGATGACAAGAGCATGTAACATTTTGATGAGAAGTGACATGTAGCATTGTGATGACAAGGACGTGGAGAATTCTGATGACAAGGGACATGGAGCATTTTGATAACCAGGGCATGGTGCATTGTGATGACAGGGGACATGGAGCATTATTATGAGAACACCCATGGTGCATTCTGACATAAGATATCACTTATGAAAGGAATGTAAACATGGCTACATATGAACTGATTTAGGGAAGAGAACAGAGTCTCAGATTTAGAAAACAATCTAACGCTTGCTTAAGGGGAAAGAGAGGTGTGGAGATGCACAAAACATAAGATTTATATTAGCACAGGTACCGTTCCATAATCCAAAAACAGAAGAGACAAGCCCTACTCCTTCCTCAGTGAATGGAACTCAACATCCCTATTCCCTGCAGAGATATATATATGAGTAGTAAGAATTTTAAAACCTATGTATTGATATGTCTCCGTAAGGGAACCAAGTGTGTCTAGAACGACATAAACATGGCAGTGAGAATCAGCTCAAACCCACTATAAAAATGAATTTCAAAACAAAACATATAAACAGTAAAATTCTTACACAATACCTTCAGGGGTTCTGATGAAACCTGGAATGACCCTATCTACAATGACAGCTGGATGTGGCATAAGGCTGGTCACTTGGGACTGAGAGGATTGGTGAGATTGGGTGAAAAAATGCAGACCCTTTAAAGCAATAATGCCTGCCACCCATTCCATGGTTCCCAACTCTCCAGGTAGAAGGGAATATCACTACAGTTATAACGTGTATGGGAACCTAGAGAATGGAAACCATCTGATGGTGAAAGGTTTCTAAAACTCTACTTGTACTCCAGTTTGACATTCCAACTGCTTTACTATCAATCTCCCAACTTGGAAAGTCAGCCACTATAACCTCCTGGTTCGCACAGTTGGCAAATTGTGCACAGGATATAAGGGAAGAGAGAGAACCAATGAGAGAGTAGCTGTAGGCATTTGGACGGCCACATGTCTCTCTAATTTCCCGTCACAAAGAGGAATTAACCAAAGTCTAAGCCTGCCCCCCAGAACCAGTATAAGTCTAGAAGCAAAACTGTTGATTTACGGTCAGCTCACAAAAACGCGAGTTGAATAATGGAGCTCAGGGCCACAGCAATTCACTAAACTGAAGAGTTATAAAGGACTACTCGCTGCCAAAAATCTGTTGAGGGAAAGCCACGAGGCGGAAGGGAAAATGAGGAAGAATGGCATGAAACAGATTTCAAGAGGTACATTGGAATCGCCTTTAAACACAGGAAAAGCATTACAACTTCGAAAATTATGGAAATGGCCATAAAGGGCATATGGGTTTTCACGTGAATATATTCAGGAGAAAACACATACGCCCTTTTTGGACAAGCAAGCAAGCGGGCAATGCAAATCGGCACTACAAAGAAGTATCACTTCCCACCGGTCAAAAGGGACATCCACAAAATGGGTAAAAACCAGAAAGGCAAGACAGGCCCTGGAGAACAGGGAGCCTTGTTATGCTGATGGGCGGGATGTAAATTGCCAACTGCCTCTCTGGAGGAGTGCATTGTGTTCCCTAAAACAAGTAAACAACAGAGCTACAGAGCCAAGGGCACTTCCAGTCTAGGGAATATACCTTGGGGAAACTGAAAATAAATAAGACAGATCGACACCAAAATTCAGGGCTGCACTGCTTACAAAAACCTCTACTTGCGTACACCTTAAATATACCAGGAAAGACAAAAATGGTTCAAGAAATTGTGGTACTTACGTACGATGGAATATCCCTCAGCCATGAAATCAATGTCATAAGGCCAGTAGCAGCAAAATGAGTGGATTTAGGTACGATAATTCTAAGTGAAATAAGTCACACAGAAAAAGAAACTTATCATAAGATATCACTTATGAAGATCCTGTAAACTTGGCTACACATGAACTGAGTTAGGAAAGAGAAGAGAGACTCACATTTAAAAAACACGCTTATTCCTGCTTAAGGGGGAAGGAGAGGTGGGGTGATGCATAAAATCAGAGTTTGATATTAGTACAGGTACCTTTCCAAAAACCAAATACGGAATAGACAAGACCTACACCTTCCTCAGTGAAAGGGACTCAACACCCCATATTCACCACAGAGTAATATATCTTACTAGTATGAATCTTAAAACGTATGTATTGATAGGTCTCCCTAAGGGAATCAAGTGTGTCTAGACTGGCATAAACATGACAGTGAGAATCAGCTCAAACCCACTTTAAAAAGTAATTTCAAATACAAAACAAAAAAAAACAGCGAAATTTCTTACAATTCCTTCAAGGTCTCTGATGAAACCTGAAATGACCCTATGTACAATGACAGCTGGATGTGGCATAAGGCTGGATACTTGGGACTGAGAGGATTGGTGAGATTGGGTGAGCAAATGCAGACCCTTTAAAGCAATAATGAGTGGCACCCTTTCCATGGGTCCCAACTCTCCAGGTTGAAGGGAATATTACTACAGATATAACATGTACGGGAAACCTAGAGAATGGACACACTGTGAATACGAAAGGTCTCTAAAATTCAACTAATAGTCCCTCTCCTGGTGCTCCGGTTTGACTTTCCAACTGCTTTACTATCAATCTCCCAACTTGGAAAGACAGCCCCTTTAACCTCCTGGATCTCACAGGTTGCCAATTTGGCAGAGGATGAAAGGGAAGAGGGAGAACCAATGAGATAGTATCTGTTAGGCATTTGGACGGGAACATGTCCCTCTAATTTCCCGGCTGGAAGAAGAATTAACCAAAGTCTCAGGCACCCACCGGACACCAGTATAGGTCCTGAACCAAAGTTTGGACTTGCATTCAACTCACAAAAAGCGAGTCAAAAAATGGAGCTCAGGGGAACAGCAATTCACAAACTGGCAGAGAAATATAGGACAAGTATCGTCCAAATATCTGTTTAATGGAAGGCAACGAGGCGAACTTGAAAGAGAGGCAGAATAGCAGGAAACAGATTTCAAGTGGTATGTTGGAATCGCCTTTAAATCACAGGATGAGGGGCACAACTTCGACAATGATGCACTTGGACAAAAAGGGCGTATGCATTTTCTCCTGTATATATTCAGGAGAAAACGAATATGCCCTTTTTGGCCATCCAGCAAGCGGGCAATGCAAATCTGCACTACAAAGAATTATCACCTCCAACCAGTCAAAAGGGATATCTGCAAAATGTGTAAAAAGCAGAAAGGCAAGACAGCCCCTGGAGAACTGGGAGCCTTGTTATGCTGATGGGCGGGACGTAAATTGACAACTGCCTCTCTGGAGGAGTGCATTGTGTTCCCTAAAACAAGTAAACAACAGAGCTACAGAGCCAAGGGCACTTCCAGCCTAGTGAATATACCTTGGGAAAACTGAAAATCAATAAGACAGAGCCACCCCCAAATTTAGGGCTGCACTGCTTACAAGAACCTCAACTTGGGTACACGTGAAATATCCCAGGAAAGATAAAAATGGTTCAAGAAATTGGGGTACATATGTACGATGGAATATCCCTCAGCCATGAAATCAATGTCATAAGACCAGTAGCAGCAAAATGAGTGGATTCAGGTACGATGATTCTATGTGAAATAAGTCACAGAGAAAAAGAAACTTATCATAAGATATCATGTATGAAGGTCCTGTAAACATGGCTACACATGAACTGAGTTAGGAAAGAGAGCAGAGTCTCACATTTAGAAAACACTCTTATGCCTGCTGAAGGGGGAAGGAGAGGTGGGGTGATGCATAAACCCAGAGTTTGATATTAGTACATGTACCTTTCCAAAAATCAGATATGGAATAGACAAGACCTACACCTACCTCAGTGAAAGGCACTCAAAACCCCATATTACCTGCAGAGGAATATATCTGACTAGTAAGAATCTTATAACTTATTTATTGATATGTCTCCATGAGGCAATCAAGTGTTTCTAGACTGGCATAAACAGGGCACTGAGAATCAGCTCACACCCACTATATAAAGGAATTTCAAACACACAAAAAAAGAGGAAATTCTTTACAATTTCTTCAGGGTCTTTGACGAAACCTGGAATGACCCTATCTACATCGACAGCTGGATGTGGCAAAAGGCTGGACACTTCGGACTGAGAGGATTGGTGAGATTGGGTGAGCAAATGCAGACCCCTTAGAGCAATAATGTGTGGCACCCATTCCATGGGTCCCAACTCTCCAGGTTGAAGGGAATATTACTACAGATATAACATGTATGGGAAACCTAGAGAAAGTACACTCTGTGAATATGAAAGGTTTCTAAAACTCAACTAATAGTCCCTCTGCTGGTGCCCTGGTTTGACTTTCCAACTGCTTTACTATCAATCTCCCAACTTGGAGAAACAGCCCCTTTAACTTCCTAGTTTACCCAGGTGGCCAATTTGGCAGAGGATGAAAGGGAAGAGGGAGAATCACGGAGAGATTAGCTGTTAGGCGTTTGGACGGTCACATGTCCCTCTAATTTCATGTCAGGAAGGAGAATTAACCAACGACTCAGCCAAGCACAGTAAACCAGTATAGGTCGTGAAGCAGTCTTTTGGACTTGCGTTCAGCTCACAAAAACGAGTTCAAAAAAGGAGCTCAGGGGCACAGCAATTCACAAACAGGCAGAGTAATAAAGGACAACTATCATCCAAAAATCTGTTGAGTGAAGGCAACGAGGCGGACTTGAAAGCGAGGCAGAATAGCAGGAAACAGATTTCAAGAGTTACGTTGGAATTGACTTGAAAGAACAGGTAGAGGGCACAACTTTGTCAATGATGCACTTGGACAAATAGGGCGTATGCATTTTCTCCTGAATATAATCAGGAGAAATCACATACGCCCTTTTTCGCCAAGCAAGCAAGCGGGCAATGCAAATCTTCACTACAAAGAAGTATCACTTCCCACCGGTCAAAAGGGAAATCCATAAAATGGGTAAAAACCAGAAAGGCAAGACAGGGCCTGGAGAACAGGGAGCATAGTTATACTGACGGGTGGGATGTAAATTGCCAACTGCCTCACTGGAGGAGTGCATTGTGTTCCGTAAAACAAGTAATCAACAGAGCTACAGAGCCAAGGGCACTTCCAGTATAGGGAATATACCTTGGGAAAACTGAAAATCAATAAGACAGAGCCACCCCAAAATTTAGGGCTGCACTGCTTACAAGAACCTCAACTTGGGTACAACTTAAGTATCCCAGGAAAGAAAAAAATGGTTCAAAAAATTGTGGTACTTACGTATGATGGAATATCCCTCAGCCATGAAATCAATGTCATAAGACCAGTAGCAGCAAAATGAGTGGATTCAGGTATGATGACTCTAAGTGAAATAAGTCACACAGAAAAAGAAACTTATCATAAGATATCACTTATGAAGATCCTGTAAACATGGCTACACATGAACTGAGTTAGGAAAGAGAAGAGAGTCTCACATTTAGAAAACAAGCCTATGCCAGCTTAAGGGGGAAGGAGAGGTCGGGAGATGCATAAAACCAGAGTTTGATATAAGCACAGGTACCGTTCCAAAAACCAAGTACAGAATAGACAAGACCTACAGCTTCCTCAGTGAAAGGGACTCAAAACCCCATATTTCCCGCAGAAAAATATATCTGACTAGTAAAATCTTAAAACCTATGTATTGATATGTCTCCGTAAGAGAATCAAAAATTTCTAGACTGGCATAATCATGGCAGCGAGAATCAGCTCAAACCCAATATAAAAAGGAATTTCAAAAACAAAACAAAAAAGCAGGGAAATTCTTTACAATTCCTTCAGGGTCTCTGATGAAACCTGGAATGACCCTATCTACAATGACAGCTGGATGTGGCATAAGGCTGGACACATGGGACTGACAGGATTGGTGAGATAGGGTGAGCAAATGCAGACCCTTTGAAGCAATAACGCAAGGCACCTATTCCATGGTCTCCAACTCTCCAGGTTGAAGGCAATATTACTACAGCTATTACATGTACGGGAAACCTAGAGAATGGACACACGGTGAATACGAAAGGTCTCTAAAATTCAGCAAATAGTCCCTCTCCTGGTACTCCGGTTTGACTTTCCAACTGCTTTACTATCAATCTCCCAACCTGGAGAGAGAGCACCTTTAACCTCCTGTTTTGCACAGGTTGCCAATTTGGCAAAGGATGAAAGGGAAGAGGGAGAAACAAAGAGAAAGTAGCTGTTAGGCATTTGGACGGGCACATGTCACTCTTATTTCCCGGGAGGAAGAAGAATTAACCAAAGTCTCAGCCACCTACCGTCAACAAGTATAGGTCCTGAACCAAAATATGGGACTGGCGTTCAGCTCACTAAAAACGAGTTAAAAAAAGGAGCTATAGGGCAGAGCAATTCACAAACTGGCAGAGTAATAAAGGACAACTGTCATCCAAAAATCTTTAGAGGGAAGGCAACGAGGCAGACTTGAAAGTGAGGCAGAATAGCACCAAACAGATTTCAAGAGGTACGTTGGAATCACCTTTAAAGCACAGGAAGAGGGGCACAACTTCGACAATGATTCACTTGGCCAAAAAGGGCGTATGCGTTTTCTCCCGATTATATTCAGGAGAAAACGCATACACCCTTTTTGGCCAAGCAAGCAAGCGGACAATGTAAGTCTGCACTACAAAGAAGTATCAATTCCCACCGGTCCAAAAGGACATCCACAAAAAGCGTAAAAACCAGAAATTCAAGACAGGCCCGGGAGAACAAGGAGCCTTGTTATGCTGATGGGCGGGATGTAAATTGCCAACTGCCTCTCTGGAGGAGTGCATTGTGTTCCCTAAAACAAGGAAACAACAGAGCTCCAGAGCCAAGGGCAGTTCCAGTCTAGGGAATATACCTTGGGAAAACTGAAAATCAATAAGACAGAGCCACCCCAAAATTTAGGGCTGCACTGCTTACAAGAACCTCAAATTGGGTACACTTTAATTATCCCAGGAAATATAAAAATGATTCAAAAAATTGTGGTACTTACGTATGATGGAATATCCCTCAGCCATGAAATCAATGTCATAAGACCAGTAGCAGCAAAATGAGTGGATTCAGGTACGATGATTCTAAGGGAAATAATTCACACAGAAAAAGAAGCTTATCATAAGATATCACTTATGAAGATCCTGTAAACATGGCTACACATGAACTGAGTTAGGAAAGAGAACAGAGTCTCACATTTAGAAAACACTCTTATGCCTGCTTAAGGGGGAAGGAGAGGTGGGGTGATGCATAAAACCAGAGTTTGATATAAGCACAGGTACCGTTCCAAAAACCAACTATGGAATAGACAAGACCTACCTATACCTTCCTCAGTGAAAGGGACTCAAAACCCCATATTTCCCGCAGAAGAATATATCTGACTAGTAAGAATCTTAAAACCTAAGTATTGATATGTCTCCGTAAGGGAATCAAGTGTGTCTAGACTGGCATACACATGGCAGCGAGAACCAGCTCAAACCCACTATAAAAAGGAATTACAAAAACAAAACACAAAAACAGGGAAATTCTTTACAATTCCTTCAGGGTCTCTGATGAAACCTGGAATGACCCTGTCTAAAATGACAGCAGGATGTGGCATAAGGCTGGACACTTGGGACTGAGAGGATTGTTGAGATTGTGTGAGCAAATGCAGACCCTTTATAGCAATAATGCATGGCACCCTTTCTATGGGTCCCAACTCTCCAGGTTGAAGGGAATATTACTACAACTATAACATGTACGGGAAACCTAGAGAATGGACACACTGTGAATACGAAAGGTTTCTAAATCTCAACGAATATTCCCTCTCCTGGTGTTCCGGTTTGATTTTCCAACTGCTTTACTATCAATCTCCCAACTTGTAGAGACAGCCCCTTTAACCTCGTGGTTCTCACAGGTTGCCAATTTGGCAGAGGATGAAAGGGAAGAGGGAGAACCAATGAGAGTGTAGCTGTTAGGCATTTGGACGGGCATATGTCATTCTAATTTCCCGGCAGGAAGAAGAATTAACCAAAGTTGCAGCCACCCACTGGGAACCAGTATCGGTCCTGAATCAAAATTTTGGCCATGCGTTCAGCTCACAAAAAACGAGTTGAAATATGGAGCTCAAGGGCACAGCAACTCACAAACTGGAAGAGTAATAAAGGACAACTATCATCCAAAAATCTGTTGAGGGAAGGCAACGAGGCAGACTTGAATGCGAGGCAGAATAGCAGGAAACAGATTTCAAGAGGTACGTTGGAAACACATCTAAAGCACAGAAAGAGGGGCATAACTTCGACAATGATGCACTTGGCCAAAAAGGGCGTATGCATTTTCTCCTGAATATATGCAGGAGAAAACGCATACGACCTTTTTGGCCAAGCAAACAAGCGGGCAATGCAAATCTGCACTACAAAGAAGTATCACTTCCCACCGGTCAAAAGGGACATCCACAAAATGTGTAAAACCAGAAAGGCAAGACAGGCCCTGGAGAACAGGGGGCCTTGTTATGCGGTTGGGCGGGATGTAAATTGCCAACTGCCCCACTGGAGGAGTGAACTGTGTTCCCTAAAACAAGTAAACAACAGAGCTACAGAGCAAAGGGCACTTCCAGTCTAGGGAATATACCTTGGGAAAACTGAAAATAAATAAGACAGTGCCATCCCCAAATTTAGGGCTGCACTGCTTACAAGAACCTCAACTTGGGTACACGTGAAATATCCCAGGAAAGATAAAAATGGTTCAAAAATGTGTGCTACTTACGTACGATGGAATATCCCTCAGACATGAAATCAATGTCATAAGACCAGTAGCAGCAAAATGAGTGGATTCAGGTACGATGATTCTAAGTGAAATAAGTCACACAGAAAAAGAAGCTTATCATAAGATATCACTTATGAAGATCCTGTAAACATGGCTACACATGAACTGAGTTAGGAAGGAGAACAGAGTCTCACATTTAGAAAACACTCTTATGCCTGCCTAAGGGGGAAGGAGAGGTGGGGTGATGCATAAAACCAGAGTTTGATATAAGCAGAGGTACCATTCCCAAAACCAACTATGGAATAGACAAGACCTACCTATACCTTCCTCAGTGAAAGGGACTCAAAACCCCATATTTCCCGCAGAGGAATATATCTGACTAGTAAGAATCTTAAAACCTATGTATTGATAGGTCTCCCTAAGGGAATCAAGTGTGTCTAGACTGGCATACACATGGCAGTGAGAATCAGCTCAAACCCACTATAAAAAGGAATTTCAAAAACAAAACACAAAAACAGGAAAATTCTTTACAATTCCTTCAGGGTCTCTGATGAAACCTGGAATGACCCTGTCTAAAATGACAGCTGGATGTGGCATAAGGCTGGACACTTGGGACTGAGAGGATTGGTGAGATTGGGTGAGCAAATGCAGACCCTTTAAAACAATAATGCCTGGCACCCATTCCATGGGTCCCATCTCTCCAGGTTGAAGGGAATATTACTACAGCTATAACATGTATGGAAACCTAGAGAATGGACACACTGTGAATACGAAAGTTTTCTAAAACTCAACGAATATTCCCTCTCCTGGTGCTCCGGTTTGACTTTCCAACTGCTTTACTATCAATCTCCCAACTTGGAGAGACAGCCCCTTTAACCTCTTGGTTCTCACACGTTGCCAATTTAACAGAGGATGAAAGGGAAGAGGGAGAACCAATGAAAGAGTAGCTGTTAGGTATTTGGACGGGCATATGTCACTCTAATTTCCCGGCAGGAAGAAGAATTACCAAAGTCTCAGCCACCCACCGGGAAATAGTATAAGTCCTGAGCCAAAATTTTGCACATGCGTTCAGCTCAGAAAAAACGAGTTGAAAAATGGAGCTCATGGACACAGCAATTCACAAACTGGCAGAGTAATAAAGGACAACTATCATCCAAAATCTGTTAAGGGAAGGCAACGAGGTGAACTTGAAAGAGAGGCAGAATAGCAGGAAACAGATTCCAAGAGGTACCTTGGAATTGCCTTTAAAGCACAGGAAGAGGGGCACAACTTCGACAATGATGCACTTGGCCAAAAAGGGCGTATGCATTTTCTCCTGAGTATATTCAGGAGAAAACGCATACGCCCTTTTTGGCCAAGCAAGCAAGCGGACAATGTAAGTCTGCACTACAAAGAAGTATCACTTCCCACCGGTCCAAAGGGACATCCGCAACATGGGTAAAATTCAGAAAGGCAAGACAGGCCCTGGGGAACAGGGAGCATTTTTATGCTGATGGGCGGGATGTAAATTGCCAACTGCCTCTCTCGAGGAGTGCATTGTGTTCCCTAAAACAAGGAAACAACAGAGCTACAGAGCCAAGGGCACTTCCAGTCCAGGGAATATACCTTGGGAAAACTGAAAATCAATAAGACAGAGCCACCCCAAATTTAGGGCGGCACTGATTACAAGAACCTCAACTTGGATACACCTTAATTATCCCAGGAAAGATAAAATTGGTTCAAAAATTTGTGGTACATATCTATGATGGAATATCCCTCAGCCATGAAATCAATGTCATAAGACCAGTTGCAGCAAAATGAGTGGATACAGGTACGATGATTTTAAGTGAAATAAGTCACACAGAAAAAGAAACTTATCATAAGATAGCCCTTATGAAGATCCTGTAAACATGGCTATACATGAAGTGATTTAGGAAAGAGAACAGAGTCTCACATTTAGAAAACACTCTTATGCCTGCTTAAGGTGGAAGGAGAGGTGGGGTGATGCATAAAACCATAGTTTGATATAAGCACAGGTACCGTTCCAAAAACCAACTATGGAATAGACAATACCTACAACTTCCTCAGTGAAAGGGACTCAAAACCACATATTTCCCTCCGAGGAATATATCTGACTAATAAGAATCTTAAAACCTATGTATTGATATGTCACCATAAGGGAATCAATTGTGTCTAGACTGGCATAAACATGGCAGCGAGAATCAGCTCAAACCCACTATAAAAAGGTATTTGAAAAACAACAAAAAAAGGGAAATTCTTTACAATTCCTTCAGGGTTTCTGAATGAAACCTGGAATGACCCTATCTACAATGACAGCTGGATGTGGCATAAGGCTGTACATATGGGACTGAGAGGATTGGTGAGATTGGGTGAGCAAACGCAGACCCTTTAAAGCAATAATGCATGGCACCCATTCCATGGGTCCCATGTCTCCAGGTTGAAGGGAATATTACTAGAGCTATAACATATACGGGAATCCTAGAGAATGGAAACACTGTGAATATGAAATGTCTCTAAAACTCAACAAATAGTCCCTCTACTGGAGCTCCGGTTTGACTTTCCAACGGATTTACTGTCAATCTCCCAGCTTGGAGAGACAGCACCTTTAACCTCCTGGTTCGCACAGGTTGCCAATTTGGCAGAGGATTAAAGGGAAGAGGGAGAATCAATGAGAGAGTAGCTGTTAGGCATTTGGAGGGGCACATGTCACTCTTATTTCCCGGGAGGAAGAAGAATTAACCAATGTCTCAGCCACCCACCGGGAACCAGTATAGTTCCTGAACCAAATTAATGGACTTGCGTTCAGCTCAGAAAAAACGAGTTAAAAACAGGAGCTCAGGGGCACAACAATTCACAAACTGGAGAGTAATAAAGGACAACTATTGTCCAAAAATCTGTTGACGGAAGGCAACGAGGTGGAACTGAAAGCGAGGCAGAATATGAGGAAACAGGTTTCAAGTGGTACGTTGGAATCCCCTTTAAAGCACAAGAAGAGGGGCAAAACTTCGACAATGATGCACTTGGCCAAAAAGGGCGTGTTCATTTTCTCCTGAATATATTCAGGAGAAAACGCATACGTGCTTTTTGGCCAAGCCAGAAAGCGGGCAATGCAAATCTGCACTACAAAGTAGTATCACTTCCCACCGGTTAAAAGGGACTTCCACAAAATGGTTAAAAACCAGAAAGGCAAGACAGGCCCTGGAAAACAGGGAGTCTTGTTATGGTAATGGGCGGGATGTAAATTGCCAACTACCTCTCTGGAGGAGTGCATTTTGTTCCCTAAAACAAGTAAACAACAGAGCTACAGAGCCAAGGGCACTTCCAGTCTAGGGAATATACATTGGGAAAACTGAAAATCAATAAGACAAAGCCATCCCAAAATTTAGGGCTGCACTGCATAAAAGAACATCAACTTGGGTACACCTTAAGTATCCCAGGAAAGATAAAAATGGTTTAAAAAATTGTGGTACTTACATATGATGGAATATCCTTCAGCCATGAAATCAATATCATAAGACCAGTAGCAGCAAAATGAGTGGATTCAGGTACGATGATTCTAAGTGAAATAAGTCACACAGTAAAAGAAACTTATCATAAGATATCACTTATGAAGATCCTGTAAACATGGCTACACATGAACTGAGTTAGGAAAGAGAACAGAGCCTCACATTTAGAAAACACTCTTATGCCTGCTTAAGGGGAAGGAGAGGTGTGGTGAAGCATAACACCAGAGTTTGATATAAGCACAGGTACTGTTCAAAAAACCAAATAAGGAATAGACAAGACCTACACCTTACTCTGTGAAAGGGACTCAAAACCCCATATTCCCCACAGTGTAATATATGTGACTAGTAAGAACTTTAAAACCTATGTATTGATATGTCTCCGTAAGGGAATCAATTGTGTCTAGAATGGCATAAACATGGCAGTGAGAATCAGCTCAAACCCACTATAAAATAAAATTTCAAAAACAAAACAAAAAAACATGGAATTTCTTTACAATTCCTTCAGGGTCTCTGATGATTTCTGGAATGACCATATCTACAACGACATCTGGATATGGCATAAGGCTGGACACTTGGGACTGAGAGGATTGGTGAGATTGGGTGAGCAAATGTAGACCCTTTAAAGCAGTACTGCATGGCACCCATTCCATCAGTCCCAACTCTCCTGGTTGAAGGTAGTATTACTATAGATATAACAAGAAAGGGAAACTTAGAGAATGGACACACTGTGAATACAAAATGTTTCTACAACTCAAAAAATAGTCCCTCTCCTGGTGCTCCAGTTTGACTTTCCAACTGCTTTACTATCAATCTGCCAACTTGGAGAGACAGCCCCTTTATCCTCCTGGTTCGCACAGTTGCCAATTTGGCAAAGATGAAAGGGAAGAGGGAGAACAAATGAGAGAGTAGATGTTAGGCATTTGGACGGGTACATGTTACATTAATTGCCCGGCAGGAAGAAGAATTAACCAAAGTCTCAGCCACGCGCTGGGAACCAGTATAGGTCCTGAACCAAAATTTTGGACTTGCGGTCTGCTCACAAAAAACGAATTTATAAATGGAGCTCAGGGGCACCTCAATTCAGAAACTGGCAGAGTAATAAAGGACAACTATCGCCCAAAAATCTGCTGAGGGAAGGCAACGAGGCGGACTTGAAAGCGAGGCAGTATAGCAGGAAACAGATTTCAAGAGGTATGTTGGAATCGCCTTTAAAGCACAGGAAGAGGGGCACAACTTCGACAATGATGCACTTGCCCAAAAAGGGCGTATATGTTTTCTCCTGAATATATGCAGGAGAACACACATACACACTTTTTGACCAAGCAAGCAAGTGGGCAATGCAAATCTGCACAAGAAAGAAGTATCACTTCCCACTGGTCGAAAGGGACATCTGCAAAATGTGTAAAAACCAGAAAGGCAAGACAGGCCCTGGAGAACAGGGAGCATTGTTATGCTGATGGGCGGGATTTAAATTGCGAACTGCCTCTCTGGAGGAGTGCATTGTGTTCCCTAAAACAAGTAAACAACAGAGCTACAGAGTCAAGGGCACTTCCAGTCTAGGAAATATACCATGGGAAAGCTTAAAATCAATAAGACACAGCCACCACAAAATTTAGGGCTTCACTGCTTACAAGAACCTCAACTTGGGTATACCTTAAATATCCCAGGAAAGACAAAAATGGTTCAAGAAATTGTGGTACTTACGTACGATGGTATATCCCTCAGCCATGAAATCAATTTCATAAGGCCAGTAGCAGCAAAATGAGTGGATTCAGGTACGATGATTCTAAGTGAAATAAGTCACACAGAAAAAGAATCTTATCATAAGATATCACTTAAGAAGGTCCTATAAACATGGCCTCACATGAACTGAGTTAGGAAAGATACCAGAGTAACGAATCTTATCATAAGATATCACTCATAGCGGGAATGTACACATGGCTACACATGAACTGATTTACAAACACAACGGAGTCACAAATTTAGAAAACAGGCTTCTGCCTGCTTAATGGGAAAGGCGAGGTGGGGTGATGCATAAAATCACAGTTTTAAATTAGCACAGATACCGTTACATAAACCAAGTATGTAATAGACAACACCTAATCCCGCCACAATGAACTGGACTCAACACCCCCTATTCATTGCAAGGAATATGTCTGACTCTCAGTATTTTAATACATATGTATTCTCATGTCTCCATAAAGGAATCATGTGTGTGTATAACGGCATGAACAGAGCACTGAAATTCAGTTAAACCCACTTATAAAAATAAATTTCAAAAGCAAAATGCAAAAACAGCGAAACAGTGAGAAAGTCTTAAAAATTTCGTTCAGGGCCTGTGATGCAACCTGGATTGACCACCTTTACACCCACAGCTGGATGAGACATAAGACTGGACACTTGGGGCTGACAAGATTGCTGAGGTTGTGTGAGCAAAGGAACACCACTTAGAGCAATACTGTGTGCTACCCATTCTAGTGGTCCCAACTCTCCAGGTTTAAGGGAATCTTCCTACAGTTAAAACATGCATGGGAAACCCAGTGGATGGTACACTGTGTAATTGGGAAAGTTTTCTAAAAGGTACCTCATTTTTCCTTTTGTCGTGCTCGGCTTCGCCATTCATTCTGCATTACTCAAAATCTCCCCACTTGGAGTGTCAGCGCCTTTACCCTCCTGATATGCACGGTTTGCAAATTGTGCAGAGGATGAACAGGAAGAAGGTGAATAAATGAGAGATTAGCTGTAGGTGTTTGGATGGGCACATGTCACTCTAGTTTCCCACCAGGAAGAAGAATTAACCAAAGGCTCAGCCTGAAGCCCTGGAACCAGACTAATGCCTAAAGCCATCCTGCGGTATTGCAGCCAGCTCACAAAAAGGAGAGTTGAAAAATGGAAATCAGGGGCACTAAAATTCATGAAACTGCAGAGTTGAAAATATCTATCGTCGAAAAATGTCTTGAGGTAAGTCACAGAAAAGGAGTTGTAAGCAAGGGAGAGTGGCAGGAAACAGATTTAAAGAGGTAGAAAGGACTCCCCATTAAAACACAAGAAAAGGGGCTGAACATCGCCAATGATGCAGTTGGCCCAAAAGGGCATATGCAATTTTTTCTGAATATATTCAAGTAAAGGCCATACACACTTTTTATCCAACCAAACAGGTGGGCACTGGAAATCAATACTACAAAATGTATCACTTCACATCAGTCAAAAGGGCCATCCACATAAAGTGTAAACACCAGAAATGCAGGACAGGGCGAGGAGAAAAGGGAGCCCTGTGAGGCTGATAGTGGAATTGTAATTTGCCAACGGCCACTATGGAGAAGTGTATTGTGTTTGCTAAAACATCTAAAAGATGAGCTACAGAGCATAGGGCACTTGCACTCATGGACGTATCTGCACTGTGATGAAAATGTCATGGAGCATTTTGGTGACAAATTTCACAGAGCACTGTGATGATGAGGGCATTGACCACTGTGATGACACAGGTCATGAAGCCTTGTGATGACGGGACACACGGAGCATTGTGATGACTGGGGTCATGTAGCATTGTGATGAGAGGGGCATGGAGCATTGGTCTGACAAATTTCATGGATAATTGTGTTGACAGTGGGCATGGCACATTGTGATGACAAGGACATGGAGCATTGTGATGACAAGGTCATGGAGTATGGTGAAGACAGGTTTCAGGGAGCATTGTGATGGCATATTTCATGTACCATTGTGATAACAATGGCATGGAGCATTGTGATGCCAAGTGTTATGGAGGATTGTGATGCCAAAGGTAATGGAGCATTGTGATGACAAAGCTTGGAGCATTGTGATGACAAGGGTCATGGAGCATTGTGATGACAAGGGCATGGAATATTGTGATGACAATGGCCATTGAGAATTTTGATGAAAATGTCGTGAAGCATTGTGATGACAAAGGCATGCGGCTTGCTATGACAGGGGTCAGGGGGCATTGCGATGACAAGTGCATGGAGAATTGTGATGACAAGAGCATGTAACATTGTGATGAGAACTGTCATGGAGCATTGTGATGACAAGGACGTTTAGAATTGTGATGACCAGGGCATGGAGCATTGTGATGGCAAGACCGTGGAGCACTGTGATGAGAAGACCATGGATAATTCTGGTGACGAGCATCATGGAGCACTGTAATGACAAGGGGCATGGAGCATTGTGATGATAGGTCTCATGGAGCATTGTGATGACAGGGGTCATGGATCATTGTGATGACAAGGGTCATGGAGTATTGTGATGACAATCTTGTGGAGTATTGTGATGACAAAGCATTTAACACTGTGATGGGAAGTGTCATGGAACATAGTGTTGCCAAGAACGTGGAGAATTGTGATGACAGGGAACATGGAGCATTGTGACGACCAGGGCATGGAGCATTGTAATGGCAAGACCGTGGAGCATTGTGATGAGAAGACCATGGATAATTTTGAGGATGAGCGTCATGGAGCGCTATAATGACAAGGGGTGTGGATAATTGTGATGACAGTGGCCATGGAACATTGTGATGACAAGAGTCATGGAGCATTTTGATGACAAGCGTGTGGAGCATTGTGATGAGAAGACCATGGATAATTGTGAGTGGCCAGCGTCATGGAGCACTGTAATGACACGTGGTATGGAGCATTGAGATGACAGTGCTCATGGAGCATTGTGATGACAAGTGTCATGGAGCATTCAGATGACAAGCTTGTGGAGTATTGTGAAGACAATGGCATGGAGCATTGTGATGAAAAGGGCATTGAGCATTGTGATGAAAAATGCATGGAGCCTTTTCATGACAGGGTTCAAGGAGCATTCTGACGACAAGTGTCAGAGAGCATTGTGATGACAAGTGTATTGAGAATTGTGATGACAAATATCATGGAACATTGTGACGACAAGGGCATGGAGTATTGTGATGACAGGCATCATGGAGCGTTGTGATGACAAGGGTTATGGAACATTGTGATCACATGGGTTTGGAGCATTGTGAAGACAGAGGTCATGGATCATTGTGATTTCAAGGAGCATGGAGCATTGTGATGACAGGGGTCATGGAACATTGTGATGTCAGGGGACATGGAACATTTTGATGAAAAGGGTCATGGAGCATTTTGGTGACAGGGGTTATGGAACATTGTGATGTCAGGGGTCATCGAACATTGTGATGATAAGTGCATGTAGCATTGTGATAACAAGGTTTATGGAGCATTGTGATGACAAGATTGTGGAGCACTGTGATGACAAGCGCATGGCAAATTGTGATGACATGTGTCAAGGAGCATTGTGCTGTCAAGCGAATGGAGCATTGTAATGACAACGGTCATGGAGCATTGTGCTGAGAAAGGCATAGAGTATTGTGATGACAAGTGTAAAAGAGCATTGTGATGAAAAGTTCATGGAGCATTGTGGTTAAAAAGGTCACAGAGACTGTTGATGATGAGGGCATGGACCATTGTGATGACAAAGGTCATGAAGCATTGTGATGACAAAGGTCATGAAGCATTGTGATGACTGGAGTCACGGAGCATTGTGATGACAGGGGTCATGGAGCTTTGTGATATCAAGGGCATGGAGCATTGTGATGACCAGGTCATACAGTATTGTGAAGACAGGTGTCAGGGAGCATTGTGATGACATATGTAATGGCCCATTGTGATGACAATGGCATGGAGCATTGTGATGCAAGTGTCATGGAGGATTCTGATGACAAAGGTAATGGAACAGTGTGAGGACAATGGCTTGGAGCATTGTGATGACAAGGGTCAGGGAGCATTGTGCTGACAAGTGCATGGAGAATTGTGATGACAAGGGTCATGGAGCATTTTGATGACAATTTGTGGAGTATTTTGATGACAATGGCATGGATCATTGTGATGAAAACTGCAAGGGGCATTGTGAGGAAAAAGGCATGGAGCCTTTTCGTGACAGGGTTCATGGAGCATTCTGAAGACAAGTGTCAGGGAGCATTGTGATGACAAGTGTATTGAGAATTATGATGACAAAGGTCATGGAGCATTGTGATGAAAAGTGCATGGATTATTGTGATGACAGGCATCATGGAGCTTTGTGATGACAAGTGTTATGGAACTTGGTGATCACAAGTGTTTGGAGCATTGTGATGACACAGGTCATGGATCATGTTGCTTTCAAGAAGCATGGAGCATTGTGATGGCAAGGGCAAGAAATAATGTGATACCAAGGTTCATGGAGGATTGTGATGACCATGGTAAATGAGTCTTGTTATGACAAGCTCATAGAACATTGTAATGACAAGTTCATGTAGCATTTTGCTGACAAAGGCATGGAGAATTGTGATGACAGGTGTCATGGAGCACTGTGATGACATGCGTCACAGAGCATTGTGAATACAGGGGTCATGGAGCATTGGGATGAAAAGGGCATGGATCATTGTGATGACAAGTGTCATGGAAGATTGGGCTGAAAATGTTTATGGAGTATTGTGATGACAGGGGTCATGGAGCATTGTGATGACAAGAGTCCCGGCTCACTGTGTTGACAGGTGTAATGGAGTATTGTGATGACAGTGGTCATGGAGCATTGTGATGATATTGGTCATGGAGCATTGTGATGAGAGTGTCATGGAGAATTGGGCTGAAAATGTTCATGGAGTACTCTGATGACAGGGGTCATGGAACATTGTGATGACAAGGAAATGGAGCATGGTGATGACAAGGTCCTGGAGCATTGTGATGAGAAGACCATGGAGACATGTGATGAAAACTATCATGGAGTATTCTGATGAAAATGGGCATGGAGCATTGTGATTACAGTGGTCTTGGAGCATTGTTATGACAAGGGCATGGAGCATTGTGAAGAGAAGGACATGGAGCATTCTGATGAATGTGTCATGGAGCACTGTGATGACAAGTGCATGGAACATTGTGATTACAGGTGTCTTGGAGCACTGTGATGAAAAGAGCATGGATCATTGTGATGAAGAAGGCATGGAGCCTTGTCATGACAGTGTTCAAGGAGCATACTGACGACAAGTGTCAGGGAGCATTGTGATGACCAGTGTATTGAGCATTGTGATGACAAAGGTTATGGAGCATAGTGATGAGAAGACCATGGATAACTGTGCTTATGAGCATCATGGGGGGTTGTGATGATAAGTGTTATGGAATATTGTGATCACAACGGTTTGGAGCATTGTGATGACAGAGGTCATGGAGCATTTTGATTTCATTGTGATGGCAATAGCCTGAAGCATTATGATGATGGGCATGGTGTATTGTGATGATAGGATTCATGGAGCTTTGAGATGAAAAGGGGCATCGAGCATTTTGATAACAAGGGTCTTGGAGCATTGTGATGACAAGGGCATGGAGCATTGTGATGAGAAGTCCATGGAACATTCTGATGACATGCGTCATGGGGCTTTCTGATGACAAGGGCATGGAGCATTGTGATTACAGTGTTCTTGGAACATTGTGATGACAAGTGTCATGAAGCCTTGTGAATGACAAGGCCGTGGAACATTGTGATGGCAGGGGTCATGAAACATTGTTATGACAGGTGTAATGGAGCATTGTGATGAGAAGGGCAGGAAGCATTGTTGTGAAATATTTCATGGATTATTGTGATGAGAGTGGGCATGGAGCATTGTGATGACAAGAGCACGGAACGCTGTGATACATTGGTCATGGAGGATTGTAATGACAAGGGCATGGAGCATTGTGATGAGAAGGGCATCGAGCACTGTGATGACAAGTGTCATGGAGCTTTGTGATGACAAGGGCATGGAGCAATGTGATGAGAGGGTTCATGGAGCATTGTGAAGACAATGACATGGAGCATTGTGATGTCAAGGGTCTTTGAGCTTTGTGATGACAAAAGTCATGGAGCATTTTGATGAAAAGGGCGTGGTGCATTGTGATGAGAAGGGCAGGGAGGAGTTTGAGGACAGGGTCATGCAGCAATTTGATGAAAATTGTAATGGAACAATTTGATGACATGGGTTATAGAACATTGTGATGTCAGGGGTCATGTAGCTTTGGGATGAAAAGGGTCATGGAGAATTTTGATGACAGGGGTTGTGGAACATTGTGATGCCAGGGGTCATGGAATATTGTGATGATAAGGGGAGGTAGCATTGTGATGACAGGGGTCATGGAAAATTGTGATTACAGGGGTGAGGGAGTAATGTGATGACTAGTGATGGAACATTATGATATCTCATGTGAGAGAGCATTTTGATGAGAAGTGCATGGAGCATTGGGATTATAAGGTTTATGGAGCATATCGATGACAAGGTTGTGGACCGTTGTGATGAAAAGCACGTGGCACATTGTGATGACAAGGGTCATGGAGCATTGTTCTGACAAAGGCATGGAGCACTGTGATGAAAATTTCATGGAACATTTTGGTAAAAAATATCACAGAGACTTTTGGTGACTCGGTAATGGACCATTGTGATGACAAATGTCATGGAGCATTGTGATGAATGGAGTCACGGAGCATTGTGATGACAGGGGTCATGGGGCAGTGTGATGACAAGGGCATGGAGCACTGTGATGAGGAGACCATGGAGCCTTGTGATGACAAGTCTCATGGAGCATACTGATGAAAAAGGGCATGAAGCATTGTGATTACAGGTGTCTTAGAGCATTGTGATGAAGCGGGCAATTAGCATTGTGATGAGAAAGACATGGAATATTCTGATGACAAACGACATGGAGCTTTGTGATGACAAGGGCATGGAGAATTGTGATTACAGGGGTCTAGGAGCATTGTGATGACAAGGGTCATGGAGCCTTGTGATGACAAGGCCGTGGAAAATTGTGATGGCAGGCGTCATGGAGCATTGTTATGACAGAGGTAATGGAGCATTGTGATGAGAAGAGCACTGAACATTGGTCTGAAATATTTCATGGATTATTGTGATGAGAGTGGGCATGAAGCATTGTGATGACATGGCCACGGAACACTGTTAAATGGGTCATGGAGGAATGTAAAGACAACGGCATGGAGCATTGTGATGAGAAGGGCATAGAGCATTGTGATGACAAGTGTCATGGAGCTTTCTGATGACAAGGGCATTGAGCAATGTGATGAGAGGGTTCATGGAGCATTGTGATGACAATGACATTAAGCATAGTGATGTCAAGGATCATGGAGCTTTGTGAAGACAAAGGTCATGGAGCCTTTTGATGACAAGGGCGTGGTGCATTGTGATGAGAAGGGCAGGGAGCATTTTGATGACAGTGTCATGCAGCAATTTGAGGAATAGTGTAATGGAATATTTTGATGAGAGGGGTTATAGAATATTGTGATGTCATTGGTCATGGAGCTTTGGGTTGAAAAGGGTCATGGAGCATTTTGATGACAGGGGTTGTGGAACACTGTGATGTCAGGTGTCATGGAACATTGTGATGATAAGTGGATGTAGCATTGAGATGACAGGGGTCATGGAACATTGTGATTACAGGGATGAGGGAGTATGGTGATGACTAGTGATGGAACATTGTGATATATCTGGTGAGAGAGCATTTTGATGAGAAGTGCATGGATCACTGTGATTACAAGGTTTATGGAGCATAGCAATGACAAGTTTGTGAACCTTTGTAATGAAAAGTGTGTAGCACAATGTGATGACAAGGGTCATGGAGCATTGTTCGGACAATGGCAAGGAACATTGTGATGACAAGTGTCATGGAGCATTGTGATGAAAATTTCATGGAGCATTGTGGTTACAATGGTCACAGAGCCTTGTGATGACTGGGGCATGGAGCATTGTGATGACAAACGTTATGAAGCATTGTGATGACTGGTGTCACGGAGCATTGTGATGACAGGGGTCATGGAGCATTGTGATGACAAGGATATTGAGCATTGTGATGACAGGTGCATGGAGCATTGGTCTGAAAAGTTTCATAGATTATTGTGATGACAGTGGGCATGGTGCATTGTGATGACAAGGGCATGCAGCATTGTGATGTGAAGGTCATGGATTATTGTGAAGACAGGTGTCAGGGAGCATTCTGATGACCTATGTCATGGTCGACTGCGATGACAAGGACATGCAGCATTGTGATGAGAATGTCATGGAGTATTGTGTAGACAGGTGTCAGCGAGCATTGGGATGATATATGTCATGGTCCATTGCGATGACAATGACATGGAGCATTTTGATGCCAAATGTAATGGAGGATTGTGATGACAAATATAATGGAGCATTGTGATGACTAGGGCTTGGAGCATTATGATGACAAGGGCCATTGAGAATTTTCATGACAAGTTCGTGAAGCATTGTGATGACAATGTCCTGGAGCATTGTGATGAGAAAACCATGGAGCCTTGTGATGACAAGTCTCATGGAGCATACGGATGAAAAGGGGCATGGAGCATTGTGAATACAGGGGTCTTGGAACATTGTGATGACAAGGGCATGGAGCATTTTGAGGAGAAGGAAAAGGAGCATTCTGATGACATGCGTCATTGAGCTTTGTGATGACAAGGGCATGGAGCATTGTGATTAGAGGGGTCTTGGAGGACTGTGAAGAAAAGGGCATGGATCATTGTGATGAAAGAGGCATGGAGCCTCGTCATGACAGGGTTCAAGGAGCATACAGACAACAGGTGTCAGGGAGCATTTTGATGACAATGTCGTTGTGCATTGTGATGAGAAGGGCAAGGAGCATTGTGATCACAGTGTCATGGAGCAATTTGATGAAAAGTGTCATGGAACATTATGATGACAGTGTTTATGGAACATTGTGATGTCAGGGGTCATGGAGCATTTTGATGAAAAGGGTCATGGAGCATTTTGATGACAGGGGTTATGTAACATTGTGATGTCAGGGGTCATCGAACATTGTGATGATTAGTGCATGTAGCACTGTGATGACAGGAGTCATGGAATATTGTGATGACAGGGGTGATGGAGTATTGTGACGAATAGTGATGTATCATTGTGATATCAGTGGTGAGAGAGCATTTTGATGAGAAGTGCATGGAGCATTGTGATGACAACGTTTATGGAGCATTGTGATGACAAGATTGTGGAGCACTGTGATGACAAGTGCATGGAGCATTATGATGACAAGGGTCATGGAGCATTGTGGTGAGAAAGGCATAGAGCATTGTGATGACAGGGGTCAAAGAGCATTGTGATGAAAAGTTCATGGAGCATTGTGGTTAAAAAGGTCACAGAGACTGTTGATGACGAGGGCATGGACCATTGTGATGACAAAGGTCATGAAGCATTGTGATGACTGGAGTCACGGAGCATGGTGATGACAGGGGTCATGGAGCATTGTGCTGACAAGGGCATGGAGCATTGTGATGACAAGCGTCATGGAGCATTCTGATGACAAACTTGTGGAGTATTTTGAGGACAATGGCATGGAGCATTGTGATGAAAACGGCATGGGGCATTGTGATGAAAAAGGCATGGAGCCTTTTCGTGACAGGGTTCAAGGAGCATTCTGGTGACAAGTGTCAGGGAGCATTGTGATGACAAGTGTATTGAGAATTGTGATGACAAAAGTCATGGAGCATTGTGATCAAAATGGCATGGAGTATTGTGATGATAGGCATCATGGAGCGTTGGGTTGACAAGTGTTATGGAACATTGTGATCAAAAGGGTTTGGAGCATTGTGATGAAAGAGGTCATGGATCATTTTGATTTCAAGGAGCATGGAGCATTGTGAGGACAAGGACATGAAGCAATGTGATCCCAAAGTTCATGGAGGATTGTGATGACAATGGTAATGGAGAATTGTCATGACAAGCGCATAGAGCATTGTAATGACAAGGTCATGTAGCATTTTGCTGACATAGGCATGGAGGATTGTGATGACAGGTGTCATGGAGCACTGTGATGACAGGCGTCACGGAGCATTGTGAATACAGGGGTCATGGAGCATTGGGATGACAAGGGCATGGATCATTGTGATGACAAGTGTCATGGAGCATTGGCCTGAAAATGTTCATGGATTATTGTGATGACAGGGGCATGGAGCATTGTGATTACAAGGGTCTTGGTGCATTGTGATGACAAGTGTCATGGAGTCTTGTGATGACAAGGCCGTGGAACATTGTGATTGCAGGGGTCATGGAGCACTGTTATGACAGGGGTAATAGAGCATTGTGATGAGAAGGGCATGGAGCATTGTGATTACAAGGTTTATGGAGCATTGCCATGACAAATTTGTGGACCGTTGTGATGAAACGCACGTGGCACATTGTGATGACAAGCGTCATGGAAAATTTTTCTGACAAAGGCATGGAGCATTGTGATTACAAGGGTCACGGAGCATTGTGATGAAAATTTCATGGATCATTGTGGTTACAAAGGTCACAGAGCCTTGTGATGACGCGGGCATGGACCATTGTGATGACAAATGTTATGAAGCATTGTGAATACTGGAGTCACGGAGCATTGTGATGACAGGGTTCACGGAGCGTTGTGATGACAAGGGCATGGAGCATTTTGATGACAGGGGCATGGAGCATTGGTCTGACAAGATTCATAGATTATTGTGATGACAGTGGACATGGTGCACTGTGATGACAAGGGCATGGAGCATTGTGATGAGAAGGTCATGGATTATTTTGAAGATATGTGTCAGGGAGCATTGTGATGACATATGTCATTGTCCATTGCGATGACAATGGCATGGAGCATTGTGATGCCAAATGAAATGGAGGATTGTGATGACAAATATAATGGAGCATTGTGATGACTAGGGCTTGGAGCATTATGATGACAAGGGCCATTGAGAATTTTCATGAAAAGATCGTGAAGCATTGTGATGACAATGTCCTGGAGCATTGTGATGAGAAAACCATGGAGCCTTGTGATGACAAATCTCATGGAGCATACTGTTGAAAAGGGGCATGGACCATTGTGTTTACAGGGGTCTTGGAACATTGTGATGAAAAGGGCATGGATCATTGTGATGAAAATGGCATGGAACCTTGTCATGACAGGGTTCAAGGAGAGTACAGACAACAAGTGTCAGGGAGCATTTGATGACAAGTGTATTGAGCATTGTGATGACAAAGGTCATGGAGCATTTTGATGAGAATACCATGGATTATTGTGATGATGAGCGTCATGGGTCATTGTGATGACAAGTGTTATGGAATATTGTGATCACAAGGGTTTGGAGCATTGTGATCACAGAGGTCATGGAGCATTTTGATTTCATTGTGATGACAATAGCATGAAGCATTATGATGATGGGCATGGTGCATTGTGATGACAGGTTTCATGGATCATTGAGAAGAAAAATAGCATGGAGCATTGTGATGACAGGGGTCTTGAAGCATTGTGATGAGAAGGGTCATGGAACCCTGTGATGACAAGGCCATGGAACATCGTTATGGCAGGGATCATGGAGCATTGTTATGACAGGGGTAATGGAGCATTGTGATGGCAAGGACATGGAACATTGTGATGAGAAGGCCATGGAGCATTCTGATGACATGTGCCATGGAGCATTATGATGACGACGGACAGGGAGCATTGTGATGAAAAGTTCATGGAGCACTGTGGTTACAAAAGTCAAAGAGCCTTGTGATGACGCGGGCATGCAACACTGTGATGACTAACGTTATGAAGCATTGTGATGACTGATGTCACGGAGCATTGTGATGACAGGGGTCATGGAGCATTGTGATGACTAGGGAATGGAGCATTGTGATGATAAGAGTCCCGGATCATTGTGTTGTCAGGTGTCATGGAGTATTGTGATGACAGTTGTCATGGTGCATTGTGATGATATTGGTCATGGAGCATTGTGATGAGAAGGTTATGAATCATTGGGCTGATAATATTCATGGAGCATTGTGATGACAAGGGAATGGAGCACTGTGATGAGAAGACCATGGAGACTTGTGATGACATATCTCATGGAGCATTCTGATGAAAATTGGTATGGGACACTGTGATTACAGTGGTCTGGGAGCATTGTGATGACAAGGGCATGGAGCATTGTCATGAGACGGCCATGCAGCATTCTGATGACATGCGTCATGGAGCTTTGTGATGACAAGGTCATGGAGTATTTTGATGACAGGGGCATGGACCATTGGTCTGGCAAGTTTCATAGATTATTGTGATGACAGTGGACATGGTGCATTGTGATGGCCAGGGCATGGAGTACTGTGACGAGAAGGGCATGGAGCATTCTGATGACATGTGTCATGGAGCTTTGTCATGAAAAGTGCATGAAGCAATGTGATGAGAGCGTTCATGGAGCATTGTGATGACAATGACATGGAACATTGTGATGCCAAGTGTCATGGATCTTTGTGATGACAAAGGTCATGGAGCATTTTGGTGACAAGGGCATGGAGCATTGTGATGAAAAATGCATGGAGCCTTGTCATGAGAGGGTTCAAGGAGCATACAGACAACAATTGTCAGGGAGCATATTTATGACAAGTGTATTGAGCATTGTGATGACAAAGGTCATTGAGCATTGTGATGAGAAGACTATGGATAATGCGATGACGAGCATCATGGGGCACTGTGATGACAAATGTTATGGAATATTGTGATCACAAGGGTTTGGAGCATTGTGATGACAGGGTCTTGGAGCAATTTGATGAAAAGGGTAAAGGAACATTTTGATGACAGGGGTTATGGAACATTGTGATGTCACGGGTCATGGAGCACTTTGATGAAAAGGGTCATGTAGCATTTTCATGATAGGGGTATAGAACATTGGGATGTCAGGGTTCATCGAACGTTGTGATGATAATGCCTGTAGCATTGTGGTGACAGGAGTCATGGAGCAATTTGATGAAAAGTGTCAAGGAACATTTTGATGAAAAGGGTTATGGAACATTGTGATGTCATGGGTCATGGAGCTTTTTGATGAAAAGGATCATGGAGCATTTTGATGACAGGTGTTATGTTACATTGTGATGACAGGAGTTATGGAACATTTTGATGACAGGTGTGAGGGAGTATGGTGACGAATAGTGATTTAACATTGTGATATCAGTGGTGAGAGAACATTTTGATGAGAAGTGCATGGAGCATTGTGATGACAAGGTTTATGGAGTATTGTGATGACAAGATTGTGGAGCACTGTGATGTCAAGCGCATGGTGCATTGTGATGACATCTGTCATGGAGCATTGTGCTGACAAGCGCATGGAGCATTGTGATGACAAGGGTCATGGAGCATTGTGCTGAGAAAGGCATAGAGCATTGTGATGACAAAGGTCAAAGAGCATTGTGATGAAAACTTCATAGAGCATTGTGCTTAAAAAGGTCACAGAGACTGTTGATGCCAGGGGCATGGACGATTGTGATGACAAAGGTCATGAAGCATTGTGATGACTGGAGTCACGGAGCATTGTGATGACAGGGGTCAGGGAGCATTGTGATAACAAGGGCATGGAGCATTGTGATGACAAGGGCATGGATCATTGGACTAATAAGTTTCATGGATTATTGTGATGACAGTTGGAATGGCGCATTTTGATGACAAGGGCATGGAGCATTGTGATGACAAGGGTCATGGAACATTGTGCTGAGAAAGGCACAGAGGATTGTGATGACAACGGTCAAAGAGCATTGTGATGAAAAGTTCATGGAACATTGTGGTTAAAAAGGTCACAGAGACTGTTGATGACGAGGGCATGGACCATTGTGATGACAAAGGTCATGAAGCATTGTGCAGATTGGAGTCACGGAACATTGTGATGACAGGGGTCATGGAGCATTGTGATAACTAGGGCATGGAGCACTGTGTTGACAAGGGCATGGAGCATTGGTCTAATAAGTTTCATGGATTATTGCAATGACAGTTTGAATGGCGCATTGTCATGACAAGGGCATGGAGCATTGTGATGACCAGGTCATGCAGTATTGTGAAGACAGGTGTCAGGGAGCATTGTGATGACATATGTCATGGCCCATTGTGATGACAATGGCATGGAGCATTGTGATGCCAAGTGTCATGGAAGATTCTGATGACAAATGTAATGGAGCATTGTGATGACAATGGCTTGGAACATTCGGAAGACAAGGGTCAGGGAGCATTGTGCTGACAAGTGCATGGAGAATTGTGATGACAATGGTCATGGAGCATTCTGATGACAAGCTTTTGGAGTATACTGATGACAATGGCATGGAGCATTGTGATGAAATCGGCATCGGGCATTGTGATGAAAAATCCATGGAGCCTTTTCGTGACAGGGTTCAAGGAGCATTCTCATGACAAGTGTCAGGGAGCATTCTGATGACAAGTGTATTGAGAATTGTGATGACAAAGGTCATGGAGCATTGTGATGAAAAGGGCATGGGGTATTGTGATGACAGTCATCATGGAGTGTTGTGATGACAAGTGTTATGGAACATTGTGATCACAAGTGTTTGGAGCATTGTGATGACAGAGGTCATGGAACATTTTGATTTCAAGGAGCATGGAGCATTGTGATGACAATGGCATGAAGCAATGTGATCCCAATGTTCATGGAGGATTGTGATGACAATGGTAATGCATTATTGTGATGACAAGGGTGTAGAGCATTGTAATGACAAGGTCATGTAGCATTTTGCTGACAAAGGCATGGAGCATTGTGATGATACGTGTCATGGAGCACTGTGATGACAAGCGTCATGGAGCATTGTGAATACAGGTGTCATGGAGCATTGGGATGACAAGGGCATGGACCATTGTGATGACAAGTGTCATGGAGCATTGGGCTGAAAATGTTCATGGAGTATTGTGATGACTGGGGTCATGGAGCATTGTGATGACAGAGGTCTTGGAGAATTTTGATTTCATTGTGCTGACAATAGCCGGAAGCATTATGATGATGGGCATGATTCATTGTGATGACAGGGTTCATGGAGCATTGAGATGAAAAGGGACATGGAGCATTGTGATTAGAGGGGTCTTGGAGCACTGTGATGACAAGGGCATGGAGGATTTTATTGAGGAGGACATGGAACATTCTGATGACATGTGTCATGGAGCTTTGTGATGACAAGTGCATGGAGCATTGTGATCACAGGGGTCTTGGAGCATTGTGATGACAAGTGTCATGGAGCCTTGTGATGACAAGGCCGTGGAATATTGTGATGGCAGTGTCATGGAGCATTGTTATGACAGGGGTAATGGAGCATTGTGATGAGAAGGGCATGGAGCATTGTGATTACAAGATTTATGGAGCATTGCCATGACAAATTTTGGACCGTTGTGATGAAAAGTGCGTGGCACGTTGTGATGACAAGGGTCATGGAAAATTTTTCTGACAAAGGCATGGAGCATTGGGCGCAAAATGTTCATGGAGAATTGTGATGACATGGGTCACGGAGCATTGTTATGTGTAGGGTATAGAACATTGTGATGACAAGAGTCCCGGATCATTGTGTTGTCAGGTGTCATTGAGTGTTGTGATGACAGTGGTAATGGAGCATTTTGATGACAAGGGAATTGAGCATGGTGATGACAAGGTCCTGGAGCATTGTGATGAGAAGACCATGGAGACTTGTGATGACAAGTCTCGTGGAGTATTCTGATGAAAAGGGGCATGGAGCATTGTGATTACAGTGGTCTTGGAGCATTATGATTGCCAGAGCATGGAGCATTATGAGGAGAAGTCCATGGAGCATTCTGATGACATGCGTCATGGAGCTTTGTGATGACAAGGGCATAGATCAATGTGATTACAGGGGTCTTGGAGCATTGTGATGAAAAGGACATGGATCATTGTGTTGGAAAGTACATGGAGTATTGGGATGACAGGCATCATGGAGCGTTGTGATGACAAGTGTTATGGAACATTGTGATCACAAGGGTTTGGAGCATTGTGATGACAGAGGTCATGGATCATATTGATTTCAAGGAACATGGAGCATTGTGATGACAAGGACATGAAGCAATGTGATCCCAAGTTTCATGGAGGATTGTGATGACAATGGTAATGGAGTATTGTGATGACAAGCGCATAGAGCATTGTAATGGCAACCTCATGTAGCATTTTGCTGACAAAGGCATGGAGCATTGTGATGACATGTGTCATGGAGTACTGTGATGACAAGCGTCACGGATCATTGTGAATACCGGGGTCATGGAGCATTGGGATGACAAGGGCCTGGACCATTGTGATGACAAGTGTTATGGAGCATTGGGCTGAAAATGTTCATGGAGTATTGTGATGACAGGGGTCATGGAGCATTGTGATTACAGGGGTGTTTGACCATTGTGATGACAAGTGTCACGGATCATTGTGTTGTCATCTGTCATGGAGTGTATGATGACAGTGGTCATGGAGCATTGTGATGATATTCGTCATGGAGCATTGTGATGAGAAGGTCATGGAGCATTGGGCTGAAAATATTCATGGAGTATTGTGATGACAGGGTTCATGGAGCATTGTGATGACAAGGGAATGGAGCATGGTGATGACAAGGTCCTGGAGCATTGTGATGAGACGACCATGGAGACTTGTGATGACAAGTCTCATGGAGCATTCTGATGAAAAGGGGCATGGAGCATTGTGATTACGGGTGTCTTGGAGCATTTTGATGACAAGGGCATGGAGCATTGTGAGGAGAAGGCCATGGAATATCCTGATGACAGGAATCATGGAGCTTTGTGATGACAAAGGCATGGAGCATTGTGATTACATGGGTCTTGGAGCATTGTGATGACAAGGGTCTTGGAGCCTTGTGATGAGAAGGCCGTGGAACTTTGTGATGGCAGAGGTCATGGAGCATTGTTATGAAAGAGGTAATGGAGCATTGTGATGAGAAGGGCATTGAGCATTGGTCTGAAATGTTTCATAGATTATTGTGATGAGAGTGGGCATGGAGCATTGTGATGACAAGGGCACGGTACACTGTGATATATGGGTCATGGAGGATTGTAATGACAAGGGCATGGAGCATTGTGATGAGAAGGTCATCGAGCATTGTGATGACAAGTGTCATGGAGCTTTGTGATGACAACGGCATGGAGCAATGTGATGAGAGTGTTCATGGAGCATTGTGATGACAATGGCATGGAGCATTGTGATGCCAAGGGTCATGGAGCTTTGTGATGACAACGGTCATGGAGCATTTTGATGACAAGGGCATGGCGCATTGTGATGAGAAGGGCAGGGAACATTTTGATGAACGGGTCATGCAGCAATTTGATGAAAAATGTAATGGAACATTTTGATGGCAGGGGTTATAGAACAATGTGATGCCAGGGGTCATGGAGCTTTGGGATGAAAAGGGTCATGGAACATTTTGATGACAGGGATTATGGAACATTGTGATGTCATGGGACATGGAACATTGTGCTGATAAGGGGATGTAGCATTTTGATGACAGTGGTCATGGAACATTTTGATAACAAGGGCGAGGGAGGATTGTGATGACTAGTGATGGAACATTGTGATATCTCATGTGAGAGAGCATTTGGATGAGAAATGCATGGAGCATTGTGATTACAAGGTTTATGGAACATAACGATGACAAGCTTGTGGATCATTGTGATGAAAACGGCATGGCATATTGTGATGACAAGGGTCATGGAGCATTGTTCTGACAAAGGCATGGAGCATTGTGATGACAAGGCTCACGGAGCATTGTGATGAAATGTTCATGGAGCACTGTGTTTAAAAAAGGTAACAGAGCCCTGTGATAACGCTGGTATCGACCACTGTGATCACAAATGTTATGAAGAATTGTGATGACTGGAGTCACGGAGCATTGTAATAACAGGGGTTATGGAGGATTGTGATGAAAAGTGCATGGGAATTGTGCTGAGAAAGGCATAGAGCATTGTGATGACAAGGGTCAAAGGGCATTGTGATGAAATGTTCATGGAGCATTGTGGTTAAAAATGTCACAGTGACTGTTGATGATGAGGGCATGGACCATTGTGATGACAAAGGTCATGGAGCACTGTGATGACTGGAGTCACGGAGCATTGTGGTGACAGGGGTCATGGAACATTGTGATAACAACGGCATGGAGCATTGTGATGACAAGGACATGGAGCATTGTGAGGAGAAGGCCATGGAACATTCTGATGAAATGCGTCATGGAGCTTTGTGATGACAAGGGCATGGAGCTTTGTGATTACAGGGGTCTTGGAGCATTGTGATGACAAGGGTCATGGAGCCTTGTGATGACAAGGCCGTGGAACATTGTGATGGCAGGGCTCATGGAGCATTGTTATGACAGAGGTAACGGAGCATTGTGATGATAAGGGCAAGGAGCATTGTGATGACCACGTCATGCAGTATTGTGAAAAGTGGTGTCAGAGAGCATTCTGATGACATATGTATTGGCCCATTGTGATGACAATGGCATGGAGCATTGTGATGCCAAGTGTCAAGGAGGATTCTGATGACAAAGGTAATGGAGCATTGTGATGACAAGGCCTTGGAGCATAGTGATGACAATGGTCAAGGAGCATTGTGCTGACAAGTGCATGGAGAATTGTGATGACATGGGTCATGGAGCATTCTGATGACAAGCTTGTGGAGTATCTTGATGACAATGGCATGGAGCATTGTGATGAAAACGGCATGGGGCATTGTGATGAAAAAGGCATGGAGCTTTTTCGTGACAGCTTTCAAGGAGCATTCTGACGACAAGTGTCAGGGAGCATTGTGATGACCAGTGTATTGAGAATTGTGATGACAAAGGTCATGGAGCATTGTGATGAAAAGGGCATGGAGTATTGTGATGACAGGCATCATGGAGCATTGTGATGACAAGGGTTATGGAACATTGTGATCACAAGTGTTTGGAGCATTGCGATGACAGAGGGCATGGATCATTTTGATTTCAAGGAGCAAGGAGCACTGGGATGACAAGGGCATGAAGCACTGTGATCCCAACGTTCAGGGAGGATAGTGATGACAATGGTAATGGTGTATTGTGATGACAAGCGCATAGAGCATTGTAATGACAAGGTCATGTAGCATTTTGCTGACAAAGGCATGGAGCATTGTGATGACAGGTGTCATGGAGCACTGTGATGACAAGCGTCACGGAGCATTGTGAATGCTGGGGTCATGGAGCATTGGGATGTCAAGGGCATGGATCATTGTGATGACAAGTGTCATGGAACATTAGGATGAAAAAGTTCATGGAGTATTGTGATGACAGGGGTCATGGAGCATTGTGATTACATGGGTCTTGGAGCATTGTGATGAAAAGAGTCCCGGATCATTGTGTTGTCAGGTGTCATGGAGTATTGTGATGACAGAGGTCATTCAGCATTGTGATGATATTGGTCATGGAGCATTGTGATGAGAAGTTCATGGACAATAGGGCTGAAAATATTCATGGATTTTTGTGATGACAGGGGTCATGGAGCATTGTGATGACAAGGGAATGGAGCATGGTGACGACAAGGTCCTGGAGCATTTTGATTAGAGGACCATGTAAACTTGTGATGACAATTCTTATGGTGCATTCTGATGAAAAGGGGCATGGAGCATTGTGATTACAGTGCTCTTGGAGCATTGTGATGACAAGGGCATGGAGCATAGTGAGGAGAAGACCATGGAACATTCTAATGACATGAATCATGGAGCTTTGTGATGAGAAGGGCATTGAGCATTGTGATTACAGGGGTCTTGGAGCCTTGTGATGACAAGGCCGTGGAACATTGTGATGGCAGGGGACATTGAGCATTGTTATGACAGAGGTTATGGAACTTTGTGATGAGAAGGGGATTGAGCATTGGTCTGAAATGTTTCATGGATTATTGTGATGAGTGTGGGCATGGAGCATTGTGATGATAAGGGCACGGTACACTGTGATACATGAGTCATGGAGGATTGTAATGACAAGGGCATGGGGCAATGTGATGAGAGAGTTCATGGAGCATTGTGATGACAATGACATGGAGCAATGTGATGCCAAGGGTCATGGAGATTTGTGATGACAATGACATGGAGCAATGTGATATCAAGGGTCATGGAGCTTTGTGATGACAATGACATGGAGCATTGTGATGCCAAGGGTCATGGATCTTTGTGATGACAAAAGTCATGGAGCATTTTGATGACAAGGGTGTGGTGCATTGTGATGAGAAGGGCAGGGAGCATTTTGATGACAGGGTCATGCAGCAATTTGATGAAAAGTGTAATGGAACACTTAGATGACAGGTTTTATAGAACATTGTGATGCCAGGGGTCATGGATCTTAGGGATGAAAAGGGTCATGGAGCATTTTGATGACAGGGGTTATGGAACTTTGTGATGTCAGGGGTCATAGAATATTGTGCTGATAAGTGGATGTAGTATTGTGATGACAGGGATCATGGAACATTGTGATAACAGGGGTGAGAGAGGATTGTGATGACTAGTGATGGAACATTGTGATATCTCTGGTGAGAGAGCATTTTGATGAGAAGTGCATGGAGCATTGTGATTACAAGGTTTATGGAGCATAGCGATGACAAGGTTGTGGATCATTGTGAGGAAAAGGACATGGCACATTGTGATGACAAGGGTCATGGAGCATTGTTCTGACAAAGGCATGGAGCATTGTGATGACAAGGGTCACGGAGCATTGTGATGAAAAGTTCATGTAGCATTGTGATTACAAACGTCACAGAGCCTTGTGATGACACGGGCATGGACCGTTGTGATGACAAACGTTATGAACCATTGTGATGACTGGAGTCATGGAGAATTGTGATGGCAGGGGTCATGGAGCATTGTGATGACAAGAGCATGGAGCATTGTGATGACAGGGGCATGGAGAATTGGTCAGAAATGTTTCATAGATTATTGTGCTGACAGTGGGCATGGTGCATTGTGATGACAGGGGCATGGAGCATTGTGATGACCAGGTCATGCACTATTGTGAAGACAGGTTTCAGGGAGCATTGTGATGATATATGTAATGGCCCATTGTGATGACAATGGAATGGAACATTGTGATGTCAAGTGTCATGGAGGATTCTGATGACAAATTTAATGGAGCATTGTGATGACAAGGGCATGGAGCAATGTGATGAGAGGATTTATGGAGCATTGTGATGACAATGACATGGAGCACTGTGATGCCAAGTGTCATGGAGCTTTGTGATGACCAAAGTCATGGAGCATTATGATGACAAGTGTGCAGTGCATTGTGATGAGAAGGGCAGGGAGCATTTTGATGACCGGGTCATGCAGCAATTTGATGAAAGTTGTAATGGAACATTTTGATGACTGTGGTTATAGAACACTGTGATGCCAGGCGTCATGGAGCTTTGAGATGAAAATGGTCATGGAGCATTTTGATGACAGGGGTTATGTAACATTGTGATATCAGGGGTCATGGAACATTGTTCTGATAAGCAAATGTAGCATTGTGATGACAGGGGTCATGGAACATTGTGATAACAGGGGTGAGGGAGGATTGTGATGACTAGTGATGGAACATTGTGATATCTCATGTGAGAGAGCATTTGGATGGGAAGTGCATGGAGCATTGTGATTACAAGGTTTATGGAGCATAGCAATGACAAGGTTGTGGATCATTGTGATGAAAAGCGCATGGTGCATTGTGATGACAAGGGTCATGGAGCATTGTTCTGACAAAGGCATGGAGCATTGTGATGACAAGTGTCCGGAGCATTGTGATGAAAAGTTCATGGAGCATTGTGGTTACAAAGGTCACAGAGCCTTGTGATGACGCGGGCATGGAACATTGTGATGACAAATGTTATGAAGCATTGTGATAACTGGAGTCACGGAGCATTGTGATGACAGGGGTCATGGAGCATTGAGATGACAAGGGCATGGAGTATTGTGATGAGAAAACCATGGAGCCTTGTGATGACAAGTCTCATGGAGCATACTGATGAAAAGGGGCATGGAGCATTCTGATTACATGGGTCTTGGAACATTGCGATAACAAGGGCATGGAGCATTGTGATGACAAGGGCATGGAGCATTTTTCTAATAAGTTTCATGGATTATTATGATGACAGTTGGAATGGCGCATTGTGATGACAAGGGCATGGAGCTTTGTGATGACCAGGTCAGGCAGTATTGTGAAGAGAGGTGTCAGGGAGCATTGTGATGACATATGTAATGGCCCATTGTGATGACAATGGCATGGAGCATTGTGATGCCAAGTGTCATGGAGGATTCTGATGCCAAAGGTAATGGAGCATTGTGATGACAATGGCTTGGAGCATTGTGATGACAAGGGTCAGGGAGCATTGTGCTGACAAGTGCATGGAGAATTGTGATGACAAGTGTCATGGAGCATTCTGATGACAAGCATGTGGAGTATTTTGATGACAATGGCATGGAGCATTGTGATGAAAATGGCATGGGACTTTGTGATGAAAAATGCATGGAGCCTTTTTGTGACAGGGTTCAAGCAGCATTCTAATGACAAGTGTCAGGGAGCATTGTGATGACATGTATATTGAGAATTGTGATGACAAAGGTCATGGAGCATTGTGATGAAAAGGGCATGGAGTATTGTGATGACAGGCATCGTGGATCATTGTGATGACAAGTGTTATGGAACTTTGTGATCACAAGTGTTTGGAGTATTGTGATAACAGAGGTCATGGATCATTTTGATCTCAAGGAGCATGGAGCATTGTGATGACAAGGGCATGAAGCAATGTGATTCCAAGTTTCATGGAGGATTGTGATGACAATGGTAATGGAGTATTGTGATGACAAGCACATAGAGCATTGTAATGACAAGGTCATGTAGCATTTTGATGACAAAGGCATGGAGCATTGTGAAGACAGGTGTCATGGAGCACTGTGATGAAAAGCGTCACGGAGCATTGTGAATACAGGGGTCATGGAGCATTGGGATGACAAGGGCATGGATCATTTTGATGACAAGGGTCATGGAGCATTGGGCTGAAAATGTTCATGGATTATTGTGATGACAGGGGTCATGGATCACTCTGATTACAGGGGACTTGGAGCATTGTGATGACAAGAGTCCCGGATCGCTGTGTTGTCAGGTGTCATGGAGTGTTGTGATGACAGTGGTCATGAAGCACTGTGATGATATTGGTCATGGAGCATTGTGATGAGAAGGTCATGGAGCATTTGGCTGAAAATATTCATAGAGTATTGTGATGACAGGGGTCATGGAGCATTGTGATGACAAGGGAATGGAGCATGGTGATAACAAGGTCCTGGAGCATTGTGATGAGAAGACAATGGGGACTTGTGATGACAAGTCTCATGGTGCATTCTGATGAAAAGGGGCAGGGAGCATTGTGATTACAGGGGTCTTGGAGCATTATTATGACAAGTGCATGGAGCATGGTGATGACAATGTCCAGGAGCATTGTGATGAGATGACCATGGAGACTTGTGATGACAATTCTCATGGAGCATTCTGATGAAAAGGTGCATGGATCATTGTGACTGCAGGTGTCTTGGAGCATTGTGATGACAAGGGCATGGAGCATTGTGACGAGAAGGCCATGGAACCTTCTGATGATATGTGTCATGGAGCTTTGTGATGACAAGGGCATGGAGCTTTGTGATTACAGGGGTCTTGGAGCATTGTGATGACAAGGGTCATGGAGCCTTGTGATGACAAGGCCGTGGAACATTGTGATGGCAGTGGTTATGGAGCATTGTTATGACAGAGGTAATGGAGCATTGTTATGAGAAGGGCATTGAGCATTGGTCTAAAATGTTTCATGGATTATTGTGATGAGATTGGATATGGAGCATTGTGATGAGAAGGGCACGGAACACTGTGCTACTTGGGTCATGGACGATTGTAATGTCAAGGGCATGGAGCATTGTGATGAGAAGGGCTTCGAGCATTGTGATGACAAGTGTCATAGAGCTTTGTGATGACAAGGGCATGGAGCAATGTGATGAGAGGGTTCACGGAGCATCGTGATGACAATGACATGGAGCATTGTGATGCCAACGGTCATGGAGTTTGTGATGACATAGGTCATGGAGCATTTTGATGACAAGTGTGTGGTGCATTGTGATGAGAATTGCAGGGAGCATTTTGATGACAGGGTCATGCAGCAATTTGATGAAAAGTGTAATGGAATATTTTGATGACAGGGGTTATAGAACATTGTGATGCCAGGGTTCATGGAGCTTTGGGATGAAAAGGGTCATGGAGCACTTTGATGACAGGGGTTATGGAACATTGTGATGTCAGGGGTCATGGAACATTGTGCTGATAAGGGGATATAGCATTGTGATGATAGGGCTCATGGAACATTGTGATAACTGGGGTGAGGGAGGATTGTAATGACTAGTCATGGAACATTGAAATATCTCATGAGTGAGAGCATATGGATGAGAAGTGCATGGAGCATTGTGATTACAATGTTTATGGAGCATAGCGATGACAAGGTTGTGGATCATTGTGATGAAAAGCGCATGGCACATTGTGATGACAAATGTCAAGGAGCATTGTACTGACACAGGCATGGAGCATTGTGATGACAAGGATCACGGAGCATTGTGATGAAAAGTTCATGGAGCATTGTGGTTACAAAGGTCACAGAGCCTTGTGATGATGCGGGCATGGACCGTTGTGATGGCAAACGTTATGAAGCATTGTGATGACTGGAGTCACGGAACATTGTGATGACAGGCGTCATGGAGCATTGTGATGACAAGGGCATGGAGCATTGTGATGACAGGGGCATAGAGCATTGTTCTGACAAGTTTAATTGATTATTGTGATGACAGTGGACATCGTGCATTGTGATGACAAGCGTATGGAGCATTGTGAAGACAAGGGAATGGAGTATTGTGAAGACAGGTGTCAGGGAGCATTTTGATGACATATCTCATGGTCCATTGCGATGACAATGGCATGGAGCATTGTGATGTCAAATGTAATGGAGGATGTGATGAAAAATATAATGGAGCATTGTCATTACTTGGGCTTGGAGCATTATGATGAAAAGGGCCATTGAGAATTTTCATGACAATGTCATGAAGCATTGTGATGACAAGGTCCTTGAGCATTGTGATGAGAAACCATGGAGCCTTGTGATGACAAGTCTCATGGAGCATACTGATGAAAAGGGGCACGGAGCATTCTGATTACAGGGGTGTTGGAACATTGTGATAACAAGGGTATGGAGCATTGTGATGACAAGGGCATGAAACATTGGTCTAATAAGTTTCATGGATTATTGTGATGACAGTAGGAATGGAACATTGTGATGACAAGGGCATGGAGCATTGTGATGACCAGGTCATGCAGTATTGTGAAGAGAGGTATCAGGGAGCAATGTGATGACATTTGTAAGGGCCCATTGTGATGACAATGGCATGGAGCATTGTGATGCCAAGTGTCATGGAGGATTCTGATGACAAAGGTAATGGAGCATTGTGATGACAATGGCTTGCATCATTGTGATGACCAGGTCATGCAGTATTGTGAAGAGAGTTATCAGGGAGCATTGTGATGACATATGTAATGGACCATTGTGATGACAATGGCATGGAGCATTGTGATGCAAAGTGTCATGGAGGATTCTGATGACAAAGGTAATGGAGCATTGTGATGACAATGGCTTGGAGCATTGTGATGACAAGGGTCAGGGAGCATTGGGCTGAAAAGTGCATGGAGAATTGTGATGACAAGGGTCATGGAGCATTCTGATGACAAGCTTGTGGAGTATTTTGATGACAATGACATGGAGCATTGTGATGAAAACCGTATGGGGCATTGTGATAAAAAAGGCATGGAGCCTTGTCATGACAGGTTTCAAGGAGCATTCTGATGACCAGTGTCAGGGAGCACTGTGATGACAAGTGTATCGAGCATTGTGATGACAAAGGTCATGGAGCATTGTGATGAAAATAGCATGGAGTATTGTGATGACAGGCATCATGGAGCGTTGTGATGACAAGTGTTATGGAACATTGTGATCACAAGGTTTTGGAGCATTGTGATGAGAGAGGTCATGGATCATTTTGATTTCAAGGAGCATGGAGCATTGTGATGAAAACTGCATGAAGCAATCTGATCCCAAGGTTCATGGAGGATTCTGAGGACAATGGTAATGGAGTATAGAGATGACAAGCGCATAGAGCATTATAATGACAAGGTCATGTAGCATTTTGCTGACAAAGGCATGGAGCATTGTGATGACAGGTGTCATGGAGCACTGGGCTGAAAATGTTCATGGAGTGTTGTGATGACAGGGGTCATGGAGCATTGTGATGACTAGGGAATGGAGCATTGTGATGACAAGAGTCCCGGATCATTGTGTTGTCAGGTGTCATGGAGTGTTGTGATGACAGTGGTCATGGAGCATTGTGATGATATTGGCCATGGAGCATTGTGATGAGTAGGTCGTGGAGCATTTGGTTGAAAATATTCAAAGATTATTGTGATGACAGGGGTCATGGAGCATTGTGATGACAAGGGAATGGAGCACGGTAATGACAAGGTCCTGGAGCATTGTGATGAGAAGACCATGGAGACTTGTGATGACATGCATCATGGAGTTTTTTGATGACAAGGAAAAGGAGCATTGTGATTACAGGGGTCTTTGAACATTGTGATGACAAGGGCATGGAGCATTGTGAGGCGAAGAACAAGGATCATTCTGATGGCATGCGTCATTGAGCTTTGTGATGACAAGTGTTACGGAATATTGTGATCACAAGGGTTTGGAGCATTGTTATGACAGAGGTCATGCAGCATTTTGATTTCATTGTGATGACAATAACATGAAGCATTATGATGATGGGCATGGTGCATTGTGATGACAGGGTTCATGGATCATTGAGATGAAAAAGGGCATAGAGCATTGTGATTACAGGGTTCTTGGAGCATTGTGATGAGAAGGGTTATGGAGCTTTGTGATGACAAGACCATGGAACATCGTGATGGCAGGGGTCATGGAGCATTGTTATGAGAGGGGTAATGGAACATTGTGATGGCAAGGGCATGGAGCATTGTGATGAGAAAGACATGGAGCATTCTGATGACATGTGTCATGGAGCTTTGTGAAGACAAGGGCCTGGAGCAATGTGATGAGAGCGTTCATGAATCATTGTGATGACAATGACATGGAGCATTGTGATGCCAAGGGTCATGGATCTTTGTGATGACAAAGGTCATGGAGCATTTTGATGGCAAGGGCATTGTGCATTGTGATGAGAAGTGCAGGGAGCATTCTGATGACAGGGTCATGGAGCAATTTGATGAAAAGTGTCATGGAACATTTTGATGACAGGTGTTATGGAACATTGTGATGTCAGGGGTCATCGAATATTGTGATGATAAGTGCATGTAGCATTGTGATGACAGGAGTCATGGAACATTGTGATGAAAGGGTTGAGCGAGTATTGTGACAAATAGTGATGTAGCATTGTGATATCAGTGGTGACAGAGCATTTTGATGAGAAGTGCATGGAGAATTGTGATGACATATTTTAAGGAGCATTGTGATGACAAGATTGTGGAGCACTGTGATGACAAGCGTATTGTGCACTGTAATGACATGTGTCATGGAGCATTGTGCTGACAAGCACATGGAGCATTTTGATGACAAGTGTCAAAGAGCATTGTGAAGAAAAGTTCATGGACCATTGTGGTTAAAAAGGTCACAGAGACTGTTGATGACGAGGGCATGGACCATTGTGATGACAAATGTCATGAAGCATTGTGATGACTGGAGTCACGGAGCATTGTGATGACAGGGGTCATGGAGCATTGTGATAACAAAGGCATGGAGCATTGTGATGACAAGGGCATGGAACATTGGTCTAATATGTTGCATGGATTATTGCAATGACAGTTGGAATGGCACATTGTGATGACAAGGGCATGGAGCATTGTGATGACCATGTCATGCAGTATTGTGAAGGGAGGTGTCAGGGAGCACTGTGATGACATATGTCATGGCCCATTGTGATGACAATGGCATGGAGCATTGTGATGCCAAGTGTCATGGAGGATTCTGATGACAAAGGTAATGGAACATTGTGATGACAATGGCTTGGAGCATTGTGATGAAAATGGTCAGGGAGCATTGTGCTGACAAGTGAATGGAAAATTGTGATGACAACTGTCATAGAACATTCTGATGACAAGCTTGTGGAGTATTCTGATGACAATGACATGGAGCATTGTGATGAAAACGGCATGGGGTATTGTGATGAAAAAGGCATGGATCATTGTCATGACAGGGTTCAAGGAGCATTCTGATGACAAGTGTCAGGGAGCATTGTGATGACAAGTGTATTGAGCATTGTGATGACAAAGGTCATGGAGCACTGTGATGAATAGGGCATGAAGTATTGTGATGACAGGCATCATGGAGCGTTGTGATGACAAGTGTTATGGAACAATGTGATCAAAAGTGTTTGGAGCATTGTGATGACAGAGGTCATGGATCATTTTGATTTCAAGGAGCATGGAGCATTGTGATGACAAGGGCATGAAGCAATGTGATTACAATGTTCATGGAGGATTGTGATGACAATGGAGATGGTGTATTGAGATGACAAGCGCATAGAGCATTGTAATGATAAGGTAATGTAGCATTTTGCTGAGAAAGGCATGGACCATTGTGATGACATGTGTCATGGATCACTGTGATGACAAGCGTCACGGAGCATTGTGAATACACCGGTCATGGAGCATTGGGATGACAAGGGCATGGATCATTTGGATGACAAGGGTCATGGAGCACTTGGCTGAAAATGTTCATGGAGTACTGTGATGACACGGGTCATGGAGCATTGTGATGACTAGGGAATGGAGCATTGTGATGACAATAGTCCCGGATCATTGTATTGTCAGGTGTCATGGAGTGTTGTGATGACTGTGGTCATGGAGCATTTTGAAGACCAGGGAATGGAGCATGGGGATTATAAGGTCCTGGAGCATTGTGATGAGAAGTCCATGAAGACTTGTGATGAAAATCTCATGGAACATTCTGATGAAAAGGGGCATGGAGCATTGTGATTACAGGGGTCTTGGAGCATTGTGATGACTAGGGCATGGACCATTGTGATGAGAAGGCCATGGAGCATTCTGATGACATGCGTCATTGAGCTTTGTGATGACAATGGCATGGAGCATTGAGATTACATTGGTCTTGGAGCATTGTGATTAAAAGGACATGGATCATTGTGATGAAAAAGGAATGGAGCCTTGTCAGGACAGGGTTTAAGGAGCATACAGACAACAAGTGTCAGGGAGCATTTTGATGACAAGTGTATTGAGCATTGTGATGACCAAGGTCATGTAGCATTGTGATGAAAAGTGCAGGGAGTATTGTGATGACAGGCATCATGGAGTGTTGTGATGACAAGTGTTATGGAACACTGTGATCACAAGTGTTTGGAGCATTGTGATGACAGAGGTCATGGATCATTTTGATTTCAAGGAGCATGGAGCATTGTGATGAAAAGGGCATGAAGCAATGTGATCCCAAGTTTCATGGAGGATTGTGATGACAATGGAAATGGAGTATTGTGATGACAAGCGCATAGAGAATTGAAATGACAAGGTCATGTAGCATTTTGCTGACAAACGCATTGAGCATTGTGATGACAGGTTTCATGGAGCACTGTGATGACAACCGTCACGGATCATTGTGAAAACAGTGGTCATGGAGCATTGGGAAGACAAGGGCATGGATCATTGTGATGACAAGTGTCATGGAGCAATGGGCTGAAAATGTTCATGGAGTGTTGTGATGACAGGGGTCATGGAGCATTGTGATGACTAGGGAATGGAGCACTGTGATGACAAGAGTCTCGGATCATTGGGTTGTCAGGTGTCATGGAGTGTTGTGATGACAGTGGTCATGGAGCATTTTGATGATATTGGCCATGGAGCATTGTGATGAGAAGGTTGTGGAGCATTGTGATTACAGGGGTCTTGGATCATTGTGATGAGAAGTGTCATGGAGCTTTGTGATGACAAGGCCATGGAACATCGTGATGGCAGGGGTCATGGAGCATTGTTATGACTGGGGAAATGGAGCATTGTGATGGCAAGGGCATGGATCATTGGTCTAATATGTTTCATGTATTATTGCGATGACTGTTGGAATGGTGCATTGTGATGACAAGGGCATGGAGCCTTGTGATGACCAGGTCATGCAGTATTGTGAAGACAGGTGTCAGGGAGCATTGTGATGACATATGTAATGGCCCACTGTCATGACAATGCCATGGATCATTGTGAGGCCAAGTGTCATGGAGGATTCTGATGACAAAGGTAATGGAGCATTGTGATGACAATGGCTTGGGGCATTGTGATGACAAGGGACAGGGAGCATTGTGCTGAAAAGTGCATGGGAATTGTGATGACAAGTGTCATGGAGCATGCTGATGACAAGCTTGTGGAGTACTTTGATGACAATGGCATGGAACATTGTGATGAAAAGGGTATGGTGTATTTTGATGACAGGCATCATGGAGCATTGTGATGACAAGTGTTATGGAACATTGTGATCACAAGGGTTTGGAGCATTGTGATGAGAGAGGTCATGGATCATTTTGATTTCAACGAGCATGGAGCATTGTAATGACAAGGGCATGAAGCAATGTGATCCCAATGTTCATGGAGGATTGTGATGACAATGGAAATGGAGTTTTGTGATGATAAGCGCATAGAGCATTGTAATGACAAGGTCATGTAGCATTTTGCTGACAATGGCATGGAACATTGTGATGACATGTGTCATGGAGCACTGTGATGACAAGCGTCACGGAGCTTTGTGAATATATGGGTCATGGACCATTGGGATGACAAGGGCATGGAATATTGTGATGAGAAGGGTCATGGAGCCCAAGGCTGAAAATGTTCATGGAGTGTTGTGATGACACGGGTCATGCAGCATTGTGATGACTAGGGAATGGAGAATTGTGATGACAAGAGTCAAGGATCATTGTGTTGTCAGGTGTCATGGAGTGTTGTGATGATAGTGGTCATGGAGCATTATGATGACAAGGGATTGGAGCATGGTGATGACAAGGTCCTGGAGCATTGTGATGAGAAGACCATGGAGAATTGTGATGACAAATCTCATGGAGAATTGTGATGAAAATGGGCAGGGAGCATTGTGATTACAGGGTTCTTGGAGCATTGTGATGACTAGGGCATGGAGCAATGTGATGAGAAGTCCATGGAGCATTATGATGACATGCGTCATGGAGTTTTGTGATGACAAGGGCATGGAGCATTGTGATGACAAGGGCATGGAACATTGGTCTAATAAGTTTCATGGATTATTGTGATGACAGTTGGAATGGCGCATTGTGATGACAAGGGCATGGAGCAATGTGATGACCAGGTCATGCAATATTGTGAAGACAGGTGTCAGGAAGCATTGTGATGACATATGTAATGGCCCAATGTGATGACAATGGCATGGAGCATTGTGATGCCAAGTGTCATGGAGGATTCTGATGACAAAGGTAATGGAGCATTGTGATGACAATGGCTTGGAGCATTGTGATGACAAGGGTCAGGGAACATTGTGCTGACAAGTGCATGTAGAACTGTGATGACAAGGGTCATGGAGCATTCTGATGACAAGCTTGTGGAGTATTTTAATGAGAATGGCATGGAGCATTGAGATGAAAATGGCATGGGGCATTGTGATGAAAGATGCATGGTGCCTTTTCGTGACAGGTTTGAAGGAGCATTCTGATGACAAGTGTCAGGGAGCTTTGATATGACAAGTGTATTGAGAATTGTGATGACAAAGGTCATGGAGCATTGGGATGAAAAGGGCATGGAGTATTGTGATGACAGGCATCATGGAGCATTGTGATGACAAGTGTTATGGAACATTGTGATCACAAGGGTTTGGAGCATTGTGATGACAGAGGTCATGTATCATTTTGATTTCAAGGAGCATGGAGCATTGTGATGACAGTGTTATGAAGCAATGTGATCCCAATGTTCATGGAGGATTGTGATGACAATGGAAATAGAGTATTGTGATGACAAGCGCATAGAGCATTGTAATGACAAGGTCATGTAGCATTTTGCTGACAAAGACATGGAGCATTGTGATGATATGTGTCATGGAGCACAGTGATGACAAGCGTCACGGATCATTGTGAATACAGGGGTCATGGAGCATTGTGATGACAAGGGTCATGGAGCACTGGGATGAAAATATTCATGGAGTGTTGTGATGACAGGTGTCATGAAGCATTGTGATGACTAGGGAATGGAGCATTGTGATGACAAGAGTCCCGGATCATTGTGTTGTCAGGTGTCATGGAGTGTTGTGATGACAGTGGTCATGGAGCATTGTGATGATATTGGCCATGGAGCATTGTGATGAGTAGGGCATGGAGCATTGTGATGAGAAGGCGATGGAGCATTCTGATGTCATGTGTCATAGAGATTTGTGATGACAAGGGCATGGAGCACTTTGATTACAGGCATCTTGGAGCATTGTGATAAAAATGGCATGGATCATTGTTATGAAAAAGGCACGGAGCCTTGTCATGACAGGGTTCAAGGAGCATACTGATGACAAGTGTCAGGGAGCATTGTGATGACAAGTGTATTGAGCATTGTGATGACAAAGATCATGGAGCATTTTGATGAGAAGTCCATGAATAATTGTGATGATGAGCATCATGGGGTGTTGTGATGATAAGTGTTATGGAACATTGTGATCACAAGTGTTTGGAGCATTATGATGACAGAGGTCATGGAGAATATTGATTTCCTTTTGATAACAATAGCCTGAAGCGTTATGATGATGGGCATGGTGCATTGTGATGACAGGGTTCATGGAGCATTGAGATGGAAAGGGGCATGGAACATTGTGATTACAAGTGTCTTGTAACATTGTGATGACAAGGGCATGGAGCATTGTGATGAAAAGGCCATGGAACATTCTGATGACCTGCGTAATGGAGCTTTGTGATGACAAGGGCATGGAGCATTGTGATTTCAGTGGTCTTAAGCATTGTGATGACAAGTGTCATGGAGCCTTGTGATGACTGGACGTGGAACATTTTGATGGGAAAGGTCATGGTGCATTGCTATGACAGGGTTAATGCAAGATTTTGATGAGAATGGCATGGAACATTGGTCTGAAATATTTCATGGAATATTGTGATGAGAGTGGGCATGGAGCATTGTGATGACAAGGGCACGGAGCACTGTGATACATGGGTCATGCAGGATTGTAATGACAAGGGCATGGAGCATTGTGATGAGAAGGGCATCGAGCATTGTGATGACAAGTATCAGGGAGCTTTGTGATGACAAGTGCATGGAGCAATGTGATAAGAGGGTTCATGGAGCATTGTGATGACAATGACATGGAGCATTGTGATGCCAAGGGTCATGGAGTTTGTGACGACAAGTCATGGAGCATTTTGATGACATGGGCATGGTGCATTGTGATGAGAAAGTCAGGGAGCATTTTCATGGCCGGTTCATGCAGCAATTTGATGAAAAATGTAAAGGAACATTTTGATGCAGGGGTTATAAAACATTGTGATGTCAGGGGTCTTGGAACTTTGGGAAGAAAAGGGTAATGGAGCATTTTGATGACGGGGTTATGGAACATTGTGGTGTCAGGGGTCATGGAACATTGTGATGATAAGGGGATGTAGCATTGTGATGACAGTGTCATGGAACATTGTGATTACAGGGGTGAGGGAGTATTGTGATGACTAGTGATGGAACATTGTGATATCTCTGGTGAGAGAGCATTTTGATGAGATGTGCATGGAGCATTGTCATTACAGGGATGTTGGAGCATTGTGATGAAAAGGGCATGGATCCTTGTTATGAAAAAGGCATGGAGCCTTATCATGACAGGGTTCAAGGAGCATACTGACGACAAGTGTCAGGGAGCATTGTGACGACAAGTGTATTGAGCATTGTGATGACAAAGATCATGGAGCACTGTGATGAGAAGACCATGGATAATTGTGATGATGAGCGTCATGGGGTGTTGTGATGATAAGTGTTATGGAACATTGTGATCACAAGGGTTTGGAGCATTATTAAGACAGAGGTCATGGAGAATATTGATTTCATTGTGATAACAATAGCCTGAAGCATTATGATGATGGGCATGGTGCATTGTGATGACAGGGTTCATGGAGCATTGAGATGAAAAGGGGCATGGAGCATTGTGATTACAAGGGTCATGGAGCATTGTGATGACAAGGGCATGGAGCATTGTGATGAAAAGGCCATGAAACATTCTGATGACATGCGTCATGGAGCTTTCTGATGACAAGGTCATGGAGCATTGTGATTTCAGGGGTCTTAAGCATTGTGATGACAAGTGTCATTGAACCTTGTGATGACTAGGCCGAGGAACATTTTGATGGCAAGGGTCATGGTGCATTGTTATGACAGGGGTAATGGAGCATTTTGATGAGAAGGGCATGGAACATTGGGCTGAAATATTTCATGGATTATTGTGATGACAGTGGGCATGGAGCATTGTGATGACAAGGGCACGGAGCACTGTGATACATGGGTCTTTCAGGATGGTAATGACAAGGGCATGGAGCATTATGATGAGAAGTGCATCGAGCATTGTGATGACAAGTATCAGGGATCTTTGTGATGACAAGCGCATGGAGCAATGTGATAAGAGGGTTTATGGAGCATTGTGATGACAATGACATGGAGCATTGTGATGCCAAGGGTCATGGAGCTTTGTGATGACAAGTCATGGAGCATTTTGATGACAAGGGCATGGTGCATTGTGATGAGAAGGGCAGGGAGCATTTTGATGACCGGGTCATGCAGCAATTTGATGAAAAGTGTAATGGAACATTTTGATGGCAGGGATTATAGAACATTGTGATGTCAGGGGTCTTGGAGCTTTGGGATGAAAAGCGTCATGGAGCATTTTGATGACAGGGGTTATGGAACATTGTGATGTCAGGGGTCATGGAACATTGTGATGATAAGGGGATGTAGCATTGTGATGACAGGTTCATGGAACATTGTGATTACAGGGGTGAGAGAGTATTGTGATGACTAGTGATGGAACATTGTGATATCTCTTGTGAGAGAGCAGTTTGATGAGAAGTGCATGGAGCATTGTGATTACAAGGTTTATGGAGCATTTCAATGACAAGGTTGTGGAACGTTGTGATGAAAATCGCGTGGCACGTTGTGATGACAATGGTCATGGAGCATTGTGATGACAAGTTCATGGAGCATTGTGGTTAAAAAGGTCACAGAGACTGTTGATGACGAGGGCATGGACCATTGTGATGACAAAGGTCATGAAGCACTGTGATGACTGGAGTCACAGAGCATTGTGATGACAGGGGCCATGGAGCATTGTGATAATAAGGGCATGGAGCATTGTGATGACAAGGGCATGGACCATTGTTCTAATAAGTTTCATGGATTATTGTGATGACAGTTGGAATGGCGCATTGTGATGAAAAGGACATGGAGCATTGTGATGACCAGGTCATGCAGTATTGTGAACACACGTGTCAGGTAGCATTGTGATGACATATGTAATGGCCCATTGTGATGACAATGGCTTGGATCATTGTGATGATAAGGGTCAGGGAGCATTGTGCTGACAAGTGCATGGAGAATTGTGATGACAAGGGTCATGGAGCATTCTGATGACAATCTTGTGGAGTATTTTGATGACAATGGCATGGAGCATTGTGATGAAAACGCCATGGGGCATTGTGATGAAAAAGGCATGGAGCCTTTTCGTGACAGGGTTCAAGGAGCATTCTGACGACAAGTGTCAGGGAGCATTTTGATGACAAGTGTATAGAGAATTGTGATGAAAATGGTCATGGAGCATTGTGATGAAAGGGGCATGGAGTATTGTGATGACAGGCATCATGGAGCGTTGTGATGAGAAATGTTATGGAACACTGTGATCACAAGGGTTTGGAGCATTGTGATGACAGAGGTCATGGATCATTTGGATTTCAAGGAGCATGGAGCATTGTGATGACCAGGGCATGAAGCAATGTGATCCCAAGGTTCATGGAGGATTGTGATGACAATGGAAATGGAGTATTGTGCTGACAAGCGCATAGAGCATTGTAATGACAAAGTCATGTAGCATTTTGCTGACAAAGGCATGGAGCATTGTGATGACAGGTGTCATGGAGCACTGTGATGACAAGCGTCATGGAGCATTGTGAATACGGGGTCATGGAGCATTGGGATGACAATGGCATGGATCATTGTGATGAGAAGGGTTATGGAGCAGTGGGTTGAAAATATTCATGGAGTGTTGTGATGACAGGTGTCATAAAGCATTGTGATGACTACGGAATGCAGCATTGTGATGACAAGAATCCCAGATCATTGTGTTGTCAGGTGTCATATAGTGTTGTGATGACAGTGGTCATGGAGCATTGTGATGATATTGGCCATGGAGCATTGTGATGAGTAGGTCGTGGAGCACTGGGCTGAAAATGTTCATGGAGTATTGTGATGACAGGGGTCATGGAGCATTGTAATGACAAGGGAATGGAGCATGGTGATGACAAGGTCCTGGAGCATTGTGATGAGAAGACAATGGAGACTTGTGATGACAAGTCTCATGGAACATCCTGATGAAAAGGGGCATGGAGCATTGTGATTACAGGGGTCTTGGAGCATTGTGATGACTAAGGCACGGATCTTTGTGATGAGAAGGACATGGAGCATTCTGATGACATGCGTCATGGGGCATTGTGATGACAAGTGTTATGGAATATTGTGGTCACAAGGGTTTGGAGCATTTGTATGACAGAGGTCATGGAGCATTTTGATTTGATTGTGATGACAATAGCATGAAGCATTATGATGATGGGCATGGTGCATTGTGATGACAGGGTTCATGGATCATTGAGATGGAAAGGGGCATACAGCATTGTGATTACACGGTTCTTGGAGCATTGTGATGAGAAGGGTCATGGAGTTTTGTGATGACAAGGCCATGGAACATCGTGATGGCAGGGGTCATGGAGCTTTGTGATGACTGGGGTAATTGAGCATTGTGATGGCAAGGGCATGGAGCATTGTGATGAGAAGAACATGGAGCATTCTGATGACATGTGTCATGGAGCTTTGTGAAGACAAGGGCAAGGAGCAATGTGATGAGAGCGTTCATGGAGCATTGTGATGACAATGACATGGAGCATTGTGATTCCAAGGGTCATGGATCTTTGTGATGACAAAGGTCAAGGAACATTTTGATGGCAAGTTCGTTGTGCACTGTGATGAGAATGGCTTGGAGCATTCTGATGACAGCGACATGGAGCACTTTGATGAAAATTGTCATGGAACATTTTGATGACAGGTGTTATGGAACATTGTGATGTCAGGGGTCAATGAACATTGTGATGATAAGTGCATGTAGCATTGGGATGACAGGAGTCATGGAACATTGTGATGACAGGGGTGAGGGAGTATTGTGACAAACAGTGATGTAGCATTGTGATATCAGTGGTGAGAGAGCATTTTGATGAGAAGTGCATGGAGCATTGTGATGACAAATTTTAAGGAGCATTGTGATGACAAGATTGTCGAGCACTGTGATTACAAGCGCATGGTGCACTGTGATGACATGTCATGCAGCATTGTGCTGACAAGCACATGGAAAATTGTGATGACAAGGGTCAAAGAGCATTGTGATGAAAAGTTCATGGAGCATTGTGTTTAAAAAGGTCAGAGAATGTTGATGACGACAGCATGGACCATTGTGATGACAAAGGTCATGAAGCATTGTGATGACGGGAGTCACGGAGCATTGTGATGACAGGGGTCATGGAGCATTGTGATAACAAGGGCATGGAGTATTGTGATGACAAGGGCATGGAACATTGGTCTAATATGTTTCATGGATTATTGCAATGACATTTGGAATGGCCCATTGTGATGACAATGTCATGGAACATTGTGATGCCAAGTGTCATGGAGAATTCTGATGACAAATGTAATGGAGCATTGTGATGACAATGGCTTGGAGCGTTGTGATGACAAGGGTCAGGGAGCATTGTGCGGACAAGTGCATGGAGAATTGTGATGAGAAGGGTCATGGAGCATTCTGATGACAAGCTTGTGGAGGATTTTGATGAAAATGGCCTGGAGCATTCTGATGAAAACGGCATGGTGCATTGTGTTGAAAATGGCATGGAGCCTTTTCTTGACAGGGTTCAAGGAGCATTCTGATGACAAGTGTCAGGGAGCATTTTGATGACAAGTGTATTGAGAATTGTGATGACAAAGGTCATGGAGCATTGTGATGAAAAGGGCATGGATTATTGTGATGACAGGCATCATAGAGCGTTGTGATGACAAGTGTTATGGAACATTGTGATCACAAGGGTTTGGAGCATTGTGATGACAGAGGTCATGGATCATTTTGATTTCAAGGAGCATGGAGCATTGTGATGAAAAGGGCATGAAGCAATGTGATCCCAAGTTTCATGGAAGATTGTGATGACAATGGAAATGGAGTATTGTGATGACAAGCGCATAGAGTATTGTAATGACAAGGTCATGTAGAATTTTGCTGACAAAGGCATGGAGCATTGTGATGACAGGTGTCATGGAACACTGTGATGACAAGCGTCACGGAGCATTGTGAATACATGGGTCATGGAGCATTGGGATGACAAGGGCATGGATCATTGTGATGACAAGGGTCATGGAGCACTGGGCTGAAAATGTTCATGAAGTGTTGTGATGACAGGGGTCATGGAGCATTGTGATGACTAGGGAATGGAGCACTGTGATGACAAGTGTCCTGGATCATTGTGTTGTCAGGTGTCATGGAGTGTTTTGATGACAGTGTTCATGGAGCATTGTGGTGATATGGGCTATGGAGCATTGTGATGAGAATTTCGTGGAGCATTGTGCTGAATATTTTCATGGATTATTGTGATGACAGTGGTCATGTTGCATTGTGATGACCAGGGAATGGAGCACTGTGATGACAAGGTCCTGGAGCACTGTGATGTGAAGACCATGGAACCTTGTGATGACAAGTCTCATGGAGCATTCTGATGAAAAAGCGCAGCGATCATTTTGATTACAGGGGTCTTGGAGCATTGTGATGACAAGGGCATGGAACATTATGATGAGAAGGCCATGGAGCATTCTGATGACATTCGTCATGTAGCTTTGTGATGACAAGTGCAAGGAGCATTGTGATCACAGTTGTCTTGGAACATTTTGATGAAAAAGGCATGGATCCTTGTCATGAAAGAGTGCACGGTGCATACTGAGGTCAATAATCAGAGAGCATTGTGTTGACAAGGGTATTGAGCATTGTGTTGACAAAAGTCATGGTGCATTTTGATGAGAAGCCCATGGATAACTGTGGTGACCAGCGTCATGGGGCATTGTGATGACAAGGGTTATGGGACATTGTGATCACAAGGGTTTGCTGCATTGTGATGACAGATGTCATGGAGCTTTTTGATTTCATTTTGATGACAATAGCATGAAGCATTATAATGATGGGCATGGTGCATTTTGATGACAGCTTTCATGGAGCATTGTGATGAAAAGTGGCATGGAGCATTGGTCTGAAAAGTTTCTTGGATTATTGTGATAAGAATGGGCATGGCACATTGTGACAAGGTCATGGAGCACTGTGATGACAAGGTCATGGATTATTGTGAAGAAAGGTGTCAGGGAGCATTGTGACGAAATATGTCATGTTCCAGTTTGATGACAATATCATGGAGCATTGTGATGCCAATTGTTATGGAGGATTGTTGTGACAAAGTAAAGGAGCATTGTGATGACAAGGGCATGGAGCATTGTGATATCAAGGGCCATTGAGAATTTTAGTGTCCTGGTCGTGAAACATTTTGATGAAAAGCGCATGGAGCTTCCTATGACAGGGGTCATGGAGCATTGCGATGACAAGTGCATGAAGTATTGTGATGACAAGAGCAAATAACACTGTGATGTGAAGTGCCATGGAGCATTGTAATGACAAGGACGTGGAGAATTGTGAGGACAAGGGACATTGAGATTTGAGATGACAAGGCATGGAGCATGGTGATGGCAAAACCGTGGAGCATTGTGATGAGAAGTCCTTGGGTAATTGTGATGTCGAGCATCATGGAGCACTGTAATGACAATGGGCATGAAGCATTGTGATGACAGGTGTCACTGAGCAATTTGATGACAGGGGTCATGGAGCAATGTGATGACAAAGGCATGGAGCATTGTGATGACAAGGGCATGGAGCATTGCAATGTCAAGAGAATGGAGAATTGTGATGACAAGAGCATGTAACATTTTGATGAGAAGTGTCATGTAGCACTGTGAAGACAAGTACGTGGAGAATTTTGATGACAAGGGACATGGAGCATTTTGATAACCAGGGCATGGATCATTGTGATGACAGGGGTCATGAAGCATTATTATGACAAGGGCCATGGTGCATTCTGACATAAGATATCACTTATGAAGGGAATGTAAACATGGCTACATATGAACTGATTTAGGGAAGAGAACAGAGTCTCAGATTTAGAAAACACTCTAATGCTTGCTTAAAGGGAAAGACAGGTGGGGAGATGCACAAAACAAAAGATTGATATTAGCACAGGTACCGTTCCATAATCCAAAAACAAAAGAGACAAGCCCTACTCCTTCCTCAGTGAACGGAACTCAACATCCCTATTCCCCACAGAGAAATATATCTGACTAGTAAGAATTTTAAAACCTATGTATTGATATGTCTCCGTAAGGTAACTAAGTGTGCCTAGAATGACATAAACATGGCAGGGAGAATCAGCTCAAACCCAATATAAAAATGAATTTCAAAACAAAATATAAAAACAGAACAATTCTTACACAATACCTTCAGGGTCGCTGATGAAACCTGGAGTGACCCAATCTACAACGACAGCTGGATGTGGCATAAGGCTGGACACTTGGGACTGAGAGGATTGGTGAGATTGGGTGAGCAAATGTAGACCCTTTAAAGCAATAATGTGTGGCACCCATTCCATGGGTCCCAACAGGCCAGGTTTAAGGGCATATTACTACAGCTATAATATGTACGGGAACACTAGAGAATGGACACAGTGAATACGAAAGGTTTCTAAAACTCAACGAATAGTCCCACTCCTGGTGATCCCATTTGACTTTCCAACTGCTTTACTATCAATCTCCCAACTTGGAGAGACAGCACCTTTAACCTCCTGGTTCGCACAGGTTGCCAATTTGGCAGAGGATGAAAGGGAAAAGGGAGAACCAGTGAGAGAGTAGCTGTTAGACATTTGTATGGGCACATGTCATATTACTTCGTGGGAAGAAGAAGAAATAACCAAAACCTCAGCCACCCACCGGGAACCAGTATAGGTCCTGAACCAAAATATTGGACTTGCGTTCAGCTCACAATAAAACGAGTTAAATAATGTAGCTCAGTGCACAACAATTCACAAACAGGCAGAGTAATAAAGGACAACTATCGTCCAAAAATCTGTTGAGGGAAGGCAACGAGGCGGACTTGAAAGCGAGGCAGAATAGCAGGAAACAGACTTCTAGAGGTACGTTGGAATCGCTTTTAAGGCAAAGGAAGAGGGGCACAACATCGACAATGATGCACTTGGCCAAAAAGGGCGTATGCGTTTTCTCCTGAATATATTCAGGAGAAAACGCATACGCCCTTTTTGGCCAAGCAAGCATGCTGGCAATGCAAATCTGCACTACAAAGTATCAATTCCCACTTGTCAAAAGGTACATCCAAAAAATGGGTAAAAACCAGAAAGGCAAGACAGGCCCTGTAGAAAAGGGAGCCTTGTTATGCTGATGGGCGGGATGTAAATTGCCAACTGCCTCTCTGGAGGAGTGCATTGTGTTCCCTAAAACAAGTAAACAACAGAGCTACAGAGCCAAGGGCACTTCCAGTCTGGGGAATATACCTTGGGAAAGCAGAAAATCAATAAGACAGAGCCACCCCAAAATTTAGGGCTGCACTGCTTACAAGAACTTCAAATTGCGTACAGCTTAAATATCCCAGGAAATATAAATATGGTTTAAAATATTTTGGTACTTACATACGATGGAATATCCCTCAGCCATGAAATCAATGTCATAAGACCAGTAGCAGCAAAATGAGTGGATTCAGGTACGATGATTCTAACTGAAATAAGTCACACAGATAAAGAAACTTATCATAAGATATCACTTATGAAGGTCCTCTAAACATGGCTACACAAGAACAGAGTTAGGAAAGCGAACAGAGTCTCACATTTAGAAAACACTCTTATGCCTGCTTAAGGGGGAAGATGAGGTGGGGTGCTACAGAAAACCAGCGTTTGATATAACCACACGTACCATTTCAAAAACCCACTATGGAATATACAAGACCTAAACCTTCCTCAGTGAAAGGAACTCAAAACACGATATATCCCACAGAGGAATATATCTGAAGAGTAAGAATATTAAAACCTATGTATTGATATGTTTCCGTAATGGAATCAAGTGTGTCTAGACTGGCATAATCATTGCAGTTAGAATCAGCACAAACCCAATATAAAAAGGAATTTCAAAAAAAAAACAAAAAACATGGAAATTCTTTACAATTACTTTAGGGGCTCTAATGAAACCTGGAATGAGCCTATCTACAATGACAGCTGGATATGGCATAAGGCTGGACACTTGGGACTGAGAGGATTGGTGAGATTGGTTGAGCAAATGCACACCCTTTAAAGCAATAATGTGTGGCACCCATTCCATTTGTCCCAACTCTCCAGGTTGAAGTCAATATTACTACAGCTATAACATGTACGGGAAACCTGAGAATGGACACACTGTAAATACGAAAGGCTTCTAAAACTCAAATAATAGTCCCTCTCCTGGTGATCCGGTTTTACTTTCTAACTGCTTTACTATCTATCTCCCAACTTGGAGAGACAGCCCGTTTAACCTCCTGGTTCGCACAGGTTGCCAATTTGGCAGAGGATGAAAGGGAAGAGGGAGAACAAATGAGAGAGTAGCTGTTAGGCATTTGGACGGGCATATGTCACTCTAATTTCCCGGCAAGAAGAAGGATTAACCAAAGTCTCAGCCACAGCCCGGGATCCAGATTACGTCCTGAATCAAAATTTTGGACTTGCGTTGAGCTCACAAAAAACGAGTTGAAAAATGAAGCTAAGGGGCACAGCAATTCACAAACTGGCAGAGTAATAAAGGACAACTCTCATCCAAAAATCTGTTGAGGGAAGGCAACAAAGCGGACATGAAAGTGAGGCCGAATAGCAGGAAACAATTTTCAAGAGGTACGTTGGAATCGTCTGTAAAGCACAGGAAGAGGGGCACAACTTCGACAATGATGCACTTGGCCAAAAAGGGCGTATGCGTTTTCTCCTGAATATATGCAGGAGAAAACGCATACGCCCTTTTTAGCCAAGCAAGCAAGCGGGCAATGCAAATCTGCACTACAAAGAAGTATCACTTCCCACCCGTCAAAAGGGACATCCACAAAATGTGTAAATACCAGAAAGGCAAGACAGGCCTTGGAGAAATGGTAGCCTTGTTATGCTGATGGGCGGGATGTAAACTGCCAACTGCCTCACTGGAGGAGTGCATTGTGTTCCCTAAAACAAGTAAACAACAGAGCTACAGAGCCAAGGGCACTTCAAGACTAGGGAATATACTTTGGGAAACTGAAAATCAATAAGACAGAGCCACCCTCAAATTTATGGCTGCACTGCTTACAAGAACCTCAACTTGAGTACACCTTAAATATCCCAGGAAATATACAAATGGTTCAAAAAATTGTGGTAATTATGTACGATGGAATATCCCTCAGCCACGAAATCAATGTCATAAGACCAGTAGCAGCAAAATGAGTGGATTCAGGTACGATGATTCTAAGTGAAATAAGTCACACAGAAAAAGAAGCTTATCATAAGATATCACTTATGAAGATCCTGTAAACATGGCTACACATGAACTGAGTTAGGAAAGAGAACAGATTCTCACATTTAGAAAACACTCTTATTCCTGCTTAAAGGGGAAGGAGAGGTGGGGTGATCCATAAAACCAGAGTTTGATATAAGCACAGGTACCGTTCCGAAAACCAACTATGGAATAGACAAGACCTACCTATACCTTCTTCAGTGAAAGGGACTCAAAACCCCATATTTCCCGCAGAGGAATATATCTGACTAGTAAGAATCTTAAAACCTATGTATTGATATGTCTCCATAAGGGAATCAAGTGAGTCTAGACTGGCATAAACATGGATGCGAGAATCAGCTCAAACCCACTATAAAAAGGAATTTCAAAAACAAACCAAAAAAAACAGGGAAATTCTTTACAATTCCTTCAGGGTCTCTGATGAAACATGGAAAGACCCTGTCTACAATGACAGATGGATTTGTCATAAGTCTGGACTCTTGGGCCTGAGAGGATTGGTGAGATTGGGTGAGCAAATACAGACCCTTTAAAGCAATAATGCATGGCACCCATTCCATGGGTCCCAACTCTCCAGGTTGAAGGGAATATTACTACAGCTATAACATGTACGGGAAACCTAGAGAATGGACACACTGTGAATACGAAAGTTTTCTAAAACTCAACGAATAGTCCCTCTCCTGGTGCTCCAGTTTGACTTTCCAACTGTTTTATTATCAATCTCCCAACTTGGAGAGACAGCCCCTTTAACCTCCTGGTTCTCACAGGTTGCCAATTTGGCAGAGGATGAAAAGGAAGAGGGAGAACCAATGAGAGAGTAGCTGTTAGGCATTTGGACGGGCATATGTCACTTTAATTTCCCGGCAGGAAGTAGAATTAACCAAAGTTGCAACCACCCACAGGGAACAAGTATAGGTCCTGAAACAAAATATTGGACTTGCATTCAGCTCACAAAAAACGAGTTGAAAAATGGAGCTCAAGGGCACAGCAATTCACAAACTGGCAAAGTAATAAAGGACAACTATCATACAAAAATCTGTTGAGGGAAGGCAACGAGGCGGACTTGAAAGCGAGGCAGAATAGCAGGAAACAGATTTCAAGAGGTACGTTGGAATCGTCTGTAAAGCACAGGAAGAGGGGCACAACTTCGACAATGATGCACTTGGCCAAAAAGTGTGTATGCGTTTTCTTCTGTATATATGCAGGAGAAAACACATACGGCCTTTTTGTCCAAGCAAGCAAGCGGGCAATGCAAATCTGCACTACAAAGAAGTATCACTTCCCACCTGTCAAAAGGGACATCCACAAAATGTGTAAATACCAGAAAGTCAAGACAGGCCTTGGAGAACAGGGAGCCTTGTTATGCTGATGGGCGGGATGTAAATTGCCAACTGCCTCACTGGAGGAGTGCATTGTGTTCCCTAAAACAAGTAAACAACAGAGCTAAAGAGCCAAGGGCACTTCCAGTCTAGGGAATATACCTTGAGAAAACTGAAAATCAATAAGACAGAGCCACCCTCAAATTTAGGGCTGCACTGCTTACAAGAAATTCAACTTGAGTACACCTTAAATATCCCAGGAAATATAAAAATGGTTCAAAAAATTGTGGTACATACGTAAGATGGAATATCCCTCAGCCACGAAATCAATGTCATAAGACCAGTAGCAGCAAATCAGTGGATTCAGGTACGATGATTCTAAGTGAAATAAGTCACACAGAAAAAGAAACTTATCATAAGATATCACTTATGAAGATCCTGTAAACATGGCTACACATGAACTGAGTTAGGAAAGAGAAGAGAGTCTCACATTTAGAAAACACTCTTATGCCTGCTTAAGGGGGAAGGAGAGGTGGGGTGATGCATAAAACCACAGGTTGATATAAGCACAGGTACCGTTCCAAAAACCAAGTATGGAATAGACAAGACCTACAACTTCCTCAGTGAAAGGGACTCAAAACCCCATATTTCCCGCAGAGGAATATATCTGACTAGTAAGAATCTTAAAACCTATGTATAGATATGTCTCAGTAAGGGAATCAAGTGTGTGTAGACTGGCATAAAGATGGCAGTGAGAATCAGCTCAAAGCCACTATAAAAAGGAATTTCAAAAACAAAACAAAAAAAAAAGCGAAATTCTTTACAATTCCTTCAGGCTCTCTGATGAAACTTGGAATGACCCTATCTAGAACGACTGGTGGAAGTGGCATAAAGCTGGACACATGGGACTGAGAGGATTGGTGAGATTCGTGAGCAAATGCAGACCCTTTAAAACAATAATGCATGGCACACATTCCATGGGTCCCAACTCTCCAGGTTGTAAGGAATATTACTACAGCTATAACATGTATGGGAAACCTAGAGAATGGACACACTGTGAATACGAAAGGTTTCTAAATCTCAACGAATAGTCCCTCTCCTGGTGCTCCAGTTTCACTTTCTAACTGCTTTACTATCCATCTCCCAACTTGGAGAGACAGCACCTTTAACCTCCTGGTTCGCATAGGTTGCCAATTGGGCAAAGGATGAAAGGGAAGAGGGAGAACCAAAGAGAGAGTAGCTGTTAGGCATTTGGACAGGCACATGTCACTCTTATTTCCCGGGAGGAAGAAGAATTAACCAAAGTCTCAGCCACACACCGGGAACCAGTATAGGTCCTAAACCAAAATATGGGACTTGCGTTCAGCTCACAAAAAACAAGTTAAAAAATGGAGCTATAGGGCAGAGCAATTCACAAACTGGCAGAGTAATAAAGGACAACTATCATCCAAAAATCTGTTGAGGGAAGGCAACGACGCGGACTTGAAAGTGAGGCAGAATAGCAGGAAACAGATTTCAAGAGGTACGTTGGAATCGCCTTTAAAGCACAGGAAGAGGGGCACAACTTCGACAATGATGCACTTGTCAAAAGAGGGCCTATGCGTTTTCTCCTGAGTATATTCAGGAGAAAACGCATACGCCCATTTTGGCCAAGCAAGCAAGCGGACAATGTAAGTCTGAACTACAAAGAAGTATCACTTCCCACCGGTCCAAAGGGACATCCACAAAATGGGTAAAAACCAGAAAGGCAAGACAGGCCCTGGAGAACAGGGAGCCTTGTTATGCTGATGGGCGGGATGTAAATTGCCAACTGCCTCTCTGGAGGAGTGCATTGTGTTCCCTAAAACAAGTAAACAACAGAGCTACACAGCCAAGGGCACTTCCAGTCTAGGGAATATACCTTGGGAAAATTGAAAATCAATAAGACAGAGCCACCCCAAAATTTAGGAATGCACTGCTTACATGAACCTCAACTTGGGTACACCTTAATATCCCAGGAAAGATAAAAACGGTTGAAAATGTTGTGGTACTTATGTACGAGGGAATATCCCCCAGCCATGAAATCAATATCATATGACCAGTAGCAGCAAAATGAGTGGATTCAGGTACGATGATTCTAAGTGAAATAAGTCACACAGAAAAAGAATCTTATCATAAGATATGACTTATGAAGATCCTGTAAACATGGCTACACATGAACTGAGTTAGGAAAGAGAAGAGAGTCTCACATTTAGAAAACACTCTTATGCCTGCTTAAGGGGGAAGGAGAGGTGGGGTGATGCATAAAACCAGAGGTTGATATAAGCACAGGTACCGTTCCAAAAGCCAAGTATGTAATAGACAATACCTACACCTTCCTCAGTGAAAGGGACTCAAAACCCATATTTCCCGCCGAGGAATATATCTTACTAGTAAGAATCTTAAAACATATGTATTGATATGTCTCCGTAAGGGAATCAAGTGTGTGTAGACTGGCATAAAGATGGCAGCGAGAATCAGCTCAAACCCACTATAAAAAGGAATTTCAAAAACAAAACAAAAAAACAGCGAAATTCTTTACAATTCCTTCAGGGTCTCTGATGAAACTTGGAATGACCCTATCTAGAACGACAGCTGGAGGTGGCATAAGGCTGGACACATAGGACTGAGAGGATTGGTGAGATTCGTGAGCAAATGCAGACCCTTAAAAGCAATAATGCATGGCACCCATTCCATGGGTCCCAACTCTCCAGGTTGTAGGGGATTTTACTACACCTATAACATGTATGGGAAACCTAGTGAATGGACACACTGTGAATACGAAAGGTTTCTAAATCTCAACGAATAGTCCCTCTCCTGGTGTTCCAGTTTCACTTTCTAACTGCTTTACTATCAATCTCCCAACTTGGAGAGACAGCACCTTTAACCTCCTGGTTCGCACAGGTTGCCAAATTGGCAAAGGATGAAAGGGAAGAGGGAGAACCAAAGAGAGTGTAGCTGTTAGGCATTTGGACGGGCACATGTCACTCTTATTTCCTGGGAGGACGAAGAATTAACCAAAGTCTCAGCCACCCACCGGGAACCAGTATAGGTCCTAAACCAAAATATGGGACTTGCGTTCATCTCACAAAAAAACGCGTTAAAAATGGAGCTATAGGGTAGAGCAATTCACAAACTGGCAGAGTAATAAAGGACAACTATCATCCAAAAATCTGATGAGGGAAGGCAACGAGGCGGACTTGAAAGTGAGGCAGAATAGCAGGAAACAGATTTCAAGAGGTACGTTGGAATCGCCTTTAAAGCACAGGAAGAGGGGCACAACTTCGACAATGATGCACTTGTCCATAAAGGGCGTATGCGTTTTCTCCTGAGTATATTCAGGAGAAAACACATACGCACATTTTGGCCAAGCAAGCAAGCGGACAATGTAAGTCTGCACTACAAAGTAGTATCACTTCCCACCGGTCCAAAGGGACATCCACAAAAAGGGTAAAAACCAGAAATTCAAGACAGGCCCTGGAGTACAGGGAGCCTTGTTATGCTGATGGGCAGGATGTAAATTGCCAACTGCCTCTCTGGAGGAGTGCATTGTGTTCCCTAAAACAAGTAAACAACAGAGCTACAGAGCCAAGGGCACTTCCAGTCTAGGGAATATACCTTGGGAAAACTGAAAATCAATAAGACAGAGCCACCCCAAAATTTAGGAATGCACTGCTGACAAGAACCTCAACTTGGGTACAACTTAAATATGCCAGGAAAAATAAAAATGGTTGAAAAATTTGTGGTATTTACGTACGAGGGAATATCCCTCAGCCATGAAATCAATATCATATGACCAGTAGCAGCAAAATGAGTGGATTCAGGTACGATGATTCTAAGTGAAATAAGTCACACAGAAAAAGAAACTATCATAAGATATCACTTATGAAGATCCTGTAAACATGGCTACACATGAACTGAGTTAGGAAAGAGAAGAGAGTCTCACATTTAGAAAACACTCTTATGCCTGCTTAAGAGGGCAGGAGAGGTGGGGTGATGCATAAAACCAGAGGTTGATATAAGCACAGGTACCGTTCCAAAAACCAAGTATGGAATAGACAAGACCTACACCTTCCTCAGTGAAAGGGACTCAAAACCCCATATTTCCCACAGAGGAATATATCTGACTAGTAAGAATCTTAAAACCTATGTATTGATATGTCTCCGTAGGGAATCAAGTGTGTGTAGACTGGCATACAGATGGCAGTGAGAATCAGCTCAAACCCACTATAAAAAGTAATTTCAAAAACAAAACAAAAAAACAGGGAAATTCTTTACAATTCCTCCAGGATCTCTGATGAAACTTGGAATGACCCTATTTAGAACGACAGCTGTAGGTGGCATAAACCTGGACACAAGGGACTGAGAGGATAGGTGAGATTCGTGAGCAAATGCAGACCCTTTAAAACAATAATGCATGGCACCCATTCCATGGGTCCCAACTCTCCAGGTTGTAGGGAATATTACTACAGCTATAACATGTATGGGAAACCTAGAGAATGGACACACTGTGAATATGAAAGGTTTCTAAATCTCAACGAATAGTCCCTCTCCTGGTGTTCCTGTTTCACTTTCTAACTGCTTTACTATCAATCTCCCAACTTGGAGAGACAACACCTTTAACCTCCTGGTTCGCACAGGTTGCCAATTTGGCAAAGGATGAAAGGGAAGAGGGAGAACAAAAGAGAGAGTAGCTGTTAGGCATTTGGACGGGCACATGTCACTCTTATTTCCTGGGAGGAAAAAGAATTAACCAAAGTCTCAGCCACCCACCGGGAACCAGTATAGGTCCTAAACCAAAATATGGGACTTGCGTTCAGCTCACAAAAAATGAGTTAAAATATGGAGCTATAGGGTAGAGCAATTCACAAACTGGCAGAGTAATAAAGGACAACTATCATCCAAAAGTCTGTTGAGGGAAGGCAACGAGGCGGACTTGATAGTGAGGCAGAATAGCAGGAAACAGATTTCAAGAGGTATGTTGGAATCGCCTTTAAAGCACACGAAGAGGGTCACAACTTCGACAATGATGCACTTGTCCATAAAGGGCGTATGCGTTTTCTCCTGAGTATATTCAGGAGAAAACGCATACGCCCATTTTGGCCAAGCAAGCAAGCACACAATGTAAGTCTGAACTACAAAGAAGTATCACTTTCCACCGGTCCAAAGGGACATCCACAAAAAGGGTAAAAACCTGAAATTCAAGACAGGCCCTGGAGAACAGGGAGCCTTGTTATGCTGATGTGCGGGATGTAAATTGCCAACTGCCTCTCTGGAGGAGTGCATTGTGTTCCCTAAAACAAGTAAACAACAGAGCCAAGGGCACTTCCTATCTAGGGAATATACCATGGGAAAACTGAAAATCAATAAGACAGAGCCAACCCAAAATTTAGGGCTGCACTGCTTAAAAGAACCTCAAATTGGGTACACCTTAAGTATCCCAGGAAAGATAAAAATGGTTCTAAAGGTTGTGGTACTTACATATGATGGAATATCCCTCAGCCATGAAATCAATGTCATAAGACCAGTAGCAGCAAAATGAGTGGATTCAGGTTCGATGATTCTAAGTGAAATAAGTCACACAGAAAAAGAAACTTATCATAAGATATCACTTAAGAAGATCCTGTAAACATGGCTACACATGAACTGAGTTAGGAAAGAGAAGAGAGTCTCACATTAAGAAAACACTCAGATGCCTGCTTAAGGGGGAAGGAGAGGTGGGGTGATGCATAAAACCAGAGGTTGATATAAGCACAGGTACCGTTCCAAAAACCAAGTATGGAATAGACAAGACCTACACCTTCCTCAGTGAAAGGGACTCAAAACCCCATATTTCCCGCAGAGGAATATATCTGACTAGTAAGAATCTTAAAACCTATGTATTGATATGTCTCCGTAGGGAATCAAGTGTGTGTAGACTGGCATAAAGATGGCAGTGAGAATCAGCTCAAACCCACTATAAAAAGGAATTTCAAAAACAAAACAAAAAAACAGGGAAATTCTTTACAATTCCTTCAGGGTCTCTGATGAAACTTGGAATGACCCTATCTAGAACGACAGCTGGAGGTGGCATAAACCTGGACACATGGGACTGAGAGGATAGGTGAGATTCGTGAGCAAATGCAGACCCTTTAAAGCAATAATGCATGGCACCCATTCCATGGGTCCCAACTCTCCAGGTTGTAGGGAATATTACTACAGCTATAACATGTATGGGAAACCTAGAGAATGGACACACTGTGAATACGAAAGGTTTCTAAATCTCAACGAATAGTCACTCTCCTAGTGTTCCAGTTTCACATTCTAACTGCTTTACTATCAATCTCCCAACTTGGAGAGACAGCACCTTTAACCTCCTGGTTCACACAGGTTGCCAATTTGGCAAAGGATGAAAGGGAAGAGGGAGAACCAAAGAGAGAGTAGCTGTTAGGCATTTGGACGGGCACATGTCACTCTTATTTCCCGGGAGGAAGAAGAATTAACCAAAGTCTCAGCCACCCACCGGGAACCAGTACAGGTCCTAAACCAAAATATGGGACTTGCGTTCAGCTCACAAAAAACGAGTTAAAAAATGGAGCTATAGGGCAGAGCAATTCACAAACTGGCAGAGTAATAAAGGACAACTATCATCCAAAAATCTGTTTAGGGAAGGCAACGAGGCGGACTTGATAGTGAGGCAGAATAGCAGGAAACAGATTTCAAGAGGTATGTTGGAATTGCCTTTAAAGCACACGAAGAGGGTCACAACTTCGACAATAATGCACTTGTCCAAAAAGGGCGTATGCGTTTTCTCCTGAGTATATTCAGGAGAAAACGCATACACCCATTTTGGCCAAGCAAGCAAGCACACAATGTAAGTCTGAACTACAAAGAAGTATCACTTTCCACCGGTCCAAAGGGACATCCACAAAAAGTGTAAAAACCTGAAATTCAAGACAGGCCCTGGAGAACAGGGAGCCTTGTTATGCTGATGGCCGGGATGTAAATTGTCAACTGCCTCTCTGGAGGAGTGCATTGTGTTCCCTAAAACAAGTAAACAACAGAGCTACAGAGCCAAGGGCACTTCCTATCTAGGGAATATACCATGGGAAAACTGAAAATCAATAAGACAGAGCCACCCCAAAATTTAGGGCTGCACTGCTTAAAAGAACCTCAAATTGGGTACACCTTAAGTATCCCAGGAAAGATAAAAATGGTTGAAAAAGTTGTGGTACTTACATATGATGGAATATCCCTCAGCCATGAAATCAATGTCATAAGACCAGTAGCAGCAAAATGAGTGGATTCAGGTTCGATGATTCTAAGTGAAATAAGTCACACAGAAAAAGAAACTTATCATAAGATATCACTTATGAAGATCCTGTAAACATGGCTAAACATGAACTGAGTTAGGAAAGAGAAGAGAGTCTCACATTTAGAAAACACTCTTATGCCTGCTTAAGGGGGATGGAGAGGTGGGGTGATGCATAAAACCAGAGGTTGATATAAGCACAGGTACCGTTCCAAAAACCAAGTATGGAATAGACAAGACCTGCACCTTCCTCAGTGAAAGGCACACAAAACCCCATATTTCCCGCAGAGGAATATATCTGACTAGTAAGAAACTTAAAACCTATGTATTGATATGTCTCCATAAGGGAATCAAGTGTGTGTAGACTGGCATAAAGATGGAAGTGAGAATCAGCTCAAACCCACTATAAAATGGAATTTCAAAAACAAAACCAAAAAACAGCGAAATTCTTTACAGTTCCTTCAGGCTCTCTGATGAAACTTGGAATGACCCAATCTAGAACGACAGCTGGAGGTGGCATAAGGCTGGACACATGGGACTGAGAGGATTGGTGAGATTCGTGAGCAAATGCAGACACTTTAAAGCAATAATGCATGGCACCCATTCCATGGGTCCCAACTCTCCAGGTTGAAGGGAATATTACAACAGCTATAACATGTATGGGAAACCTAGAGAATGGACACACTGTGAATACAAAAGGTTTCTGAATCACAACGAATAGTCCCTCTCCTGGTGCTCCAGTTTCACTTTCTAACTGGTTTACTATCAATCTCCCAATTGGAGAGACAGCACCTTTAACCTCCTGGTTCACACAGGTTGCCAATTTGGCAAAGGATGAAAGCGAAGAGGGAGAACCAAAGAGAGAGTAGCTGTTAGGCATTTGGACGGGCACATGTCACTCTTATTTCCCGGCATGAAGAAGAATTAACCAAAGTCTCAGCCACCCACCGGGAAGCAGGATAGGTCCTAAACCAAAATATCGGACTTGCGTTCAGCTCAAAACAACGATTTAAAAACGGAGCTATAGGGCAGAGCAATTCACAAACTGGCAGAGTAATAAAGGACAACTATCATCCAAAAATCTGTTGAGGGAAGGCAACGAGGCGGACTTGAAAGTGAGGCAGAATAGCAGGAAACAGATTTCAAGAGGTACGTTGGAATCGCCTGTAAAGCACAGGAAGAGGGGCACAACTTCGACAATGATGCACTTGTCCAAAAAGGGCGTATGTGTTTTCTCCTGAGTATATTCAGGAGAAAACGCATACGCCCATTTTGGCCAAGCAAGCAAGCGGAAAATGTAAGTCTGCACTACAAAGATGTATCACTTCCCACCGGTCCAAAGGGACATCCAAAAAAGGGTAAAAACCAGAAATTCAAGACAGGCCCTGGAGAACAGGGAGCCTTGTTATGCTGATGGGCGGGATGTAAATTGCCTACTGGCTCTCTGGAGGAGTGCATTGTGTTCCCTAAAACAAGTAAACAACAGAGCTACAGAGCCAAGGGCACTTCCAGTCTAGGGAATATACCTTGGGAAAACTGAAAATCAATAAGACAGAGCCACCCCCAAATTTAGGCCTGCACTACTTACAAGAACGTCAACTTGGGTACACCTTAAATATCCCAGGAAATATAAAAATGGTTCAAAAAATTGTGGTACTTACATACGATGGAATATCCCTCAGACATGAAATCAAAGTCATAAGACCAGTAGCAGCAAAATGAGTGGATTCTTGTATGATGATTCTAAGTGAAATAAGTCACACAGAAAAAGAAATTTATCTTAAGATATCACTTATGAAGATCCTGTAAACATGGCTACACATGAACTGATTTAGGAAAGAGAGCAGAGTCTCACATTTAGAAAACACTCTTATGCCTGCTTAAGGGGGAAGGAGAGGTGGGGTGATGCATAAAACCAGAGTTTGATATAAGCACACGTACCGTTCCAAGAACCAAGTATGGAATAGGCAAGACCTACACCTTCCTCAGTGAAAGGGACTCAAAACCCCATATTTCCCGCAGAGGAATATATCTGACTAGTAAGAATCTTAAAACCTATGTATTGATATGTCTCCGTAAGGGAATCAAGTGTGTCTAGACTGGCATAAACATGGCAGTGAGAATCAGCTCAAACCAACTATAAAAATGAATTTCAAAAACAGAACAAAAAAACAGGGAAATTCTTTACAATTCCTTCAGGGTCTCTGATGAAACCTGGAATGACCCTATCTACAACGACAGCTGGATGTGGCATAAGGCTGGACACATGGGACTGAGAGGATTGGTGAGATTGGGTGAGCAAACGCAGACTCTTTAAAGCAATAATGCATGGCACCCATTCCGTGAGTACCAACTCTCCAGGTTGAAGGGAATATTACTACAGCTATAACATGTATGGGAAACTTAGAGAATGGATACACTGTGAATACGAAACGTTTCTAAAACTCAACGAATAGTCCCCCTCCTTGTGCTCCAGTTTGACTTTTTTTTTTTTTTGTCATTTATCGGCTATCAGCTTTTATTTATTTATTTATTTATTTATTTATTTGCTTTTATTTATTTATTTATTTTTTTATTTTTTGCCTTATAACAAATTTAATCAGTTATACATATACATATGTTTCCATATCCCCTCCCTTTTGTGTCTCCCTCCCACCCTCCCTATCCCACCCCTCCAGGCGGTCCCAAAGCACCGAGCTGATCTCCCTGTGCTATGCGGCTGCTTCCCACTAGCTATCTACCTTACATTTGGTAGTGTATATATGTCCATGCCGCTCTTTCACTTTGTCACAGCTTACCCTTCCCCCTCCCCATATCCTCAAGTCCATTCTCTAGTAGGTCTGTGTCTTTATTCCTGTCTTACCCCTATGTTCTTCATGACATTTTTTTTCTTAAATTCCATATATATGTGTTAGCATACAGTATTTGTCTTTCTCTTTCTGACTTACTTCACTCTGTATGACAGACTCTAGGTCTATCCACCTCATTACAAATAGCTCAATTTCATTTCTTTTTATGGCTGAGTAATATTCCATTGTATATATGTGCCACATCTTCTTTATCCATTCATCCGATGATGGACACTTAGGTTGTTTCCATCTCTGGGCCATTGTAAATAGGGCTGCTATGAATATTTTGGTACATGTCTCTTTTTGAATTATGGTTTTGTCAGGGTATATGCCCAGTAGTGGGATTGCTGGGTCATATGGTAGTTCTATTTGTAGTTTTTTAAGGAACCTCCATACCGTTCTCCATAGCGGCTGTACCAATTCACATTCCCACCAGCAGTGCAAGAGTGTTCCCTTTTTTCCACACCCTCTCCAGCATTTATTGTTTCTAGATTTTTTGATGATGGCCATTCTGACTGGTGTGAGATGATATCTCATTGTAGTTTTGATTTGCATTTCTCTAATGAGTAAAGATGTTGAGCATCCTTTCATGTGTTTGTTGGCAGTCTGTATATCTTCTGTGGAGAAATGTCTATTTAGGTCTTCTGCCCATTTTTGGATTGGGTTGTTTGTTTTTTTGTTATTGAGCTGCATGAGCTGCTTATAAATTTTGGAGATTAATCCTTTGTCAGTTGCTTCATTTGCAAATATTTCTCCCATTCTGAGGGTTGTCTTTTGGTCTTGTTTATGGTTTCCTTTGCTGTGCAAAAGCTTTTAAGTTTCATTAGGTCCCATGTGTTTATTTTTGTCTTTATTTCCATTTCTCTAGGAGGTGGGTCCAAAAGGATCTTGCTGTGATTTATGTCATAGAGTGTTCTGCCTATGTTTTCCTCTAAGAGTTTGATAGGGTCTGGCCTTACATTTAGGTCTTTAATCCATTTTGAGCTTATTTTTGTGTATGGTGTTAGGGAGTGATCTAATCTCATACTTTTACATGTCCCTATCCAGTTTTCCCAGCACCACTTATTGAAGAGACTGTCCTTTCTCCACTGTACATTCCTGCCTCCTTTATCAAAGATAAGGTGACCATATGTCCGTGGGTTTAACTCTGGGCTTTCTATCCTGTTCCATTGATCTATCTTTCTGTTTCTGTGCCAGTACCATACTGTCTTGATTACTGTAGCTTTGTAGTATAGTCTGAAGTCAGGGAGCCTGATTCCTCCAGCTCCATTTTTCGTTCTCAAGATTGCTTTGGCTATTCGGGGTCTTTTGTGTTTCCATACAAATTGTGAAATTTTTTGTTCTAGTTCTGTGAAAAATGCCAGTGGTAGTTTGATAGGGATTGCATTGAATCTGTAGATTGCTTTGGGTAGTAGAGTCATTTTCACAATGTTGATTCTTCCAATCCAAGAACATGGTACATCTCTCCATCTATTTGTATCATCTTTAATTTCTTTCATCAGTGTCTTATAATTTTCTGCATACAGGTCTTTTGTCTCCTTAGGTAGGTTTATTCCTAGATATTTTATTCTTTTTGTTGCAATGGTAAATGGGAGTGTTTCCTTGATTTCACTTTCAGATTTTTCATCATTAGTATATAGGAATGCCAGAGATTTCTGTGCATTAATTTTGTATCCTGCAACTTGACCAAATTCATTGATTAACTCTAGTAGTTTTCTGGTAGCATCTTTAGGATTCTCTATGTATAGTATCATGTCATCTGCAAACAGTGACAGCTTTACTTCTTCTTTTCCGATTTGGATTCCTTTTATTTCCTTTTCTTCTCTGATTGCTGTGGCTAAAACTTCCAAAACTAGGTTGAATAAGAGTGGTGAGAGTGGGCAACCTTGTCTTGTTCCTGATCTTAGTGGAAATGGTTTCAGTTTTTCACCATTGAGGACGATGCTGGCTGTGGGTTTGTCATATATGGCCTTTATTATGTTGAGGAAAGTTCCCTCTATGCCTACTTTCTGCAGGGTTTTTATCATAAATGGGTGTTGAATTTTGTCGAAAGCTTTCTCTGCATCTATTGAGATGATCATATGGTTTTTCTCCTTCAATTTGGTAATATGGTGTATCACGTTGATTGATTTGCGTATATTGAAGAATCCTTGCATTCCTGGAATAAACCCGACTTGATCATGGTGTATGATCCTTTTAATGTGCTGTTGGATTCTGTTTGCTAGTATTTTGTTGAGGATTTTTGCATCTATGTTCATCAGTGATATTGGCCTGTAGTTTTCTTTCTTTGTGACATCCTTGTCTGGTTTTGGTATCAAGGTGATGGTGGCCTCGTAGAATGAGTTTGGGAGTGTTCCTCCCTCTGCTATATTTTGGAAGAGTTTCAGAAGGATAGGTGTTAGCTCTTCTCTAAATGCTTGATAGAATTCGCCTGTGAAGCCATCTGGTCCTGGGCTTTTGTTTGTTGGAAGATATTTTATCACAGTTTCAATTTCAGTGCTTGTGATTGGTCTGTTCATATTTTCTATTTCTTCCTGATTCAGTCTTGGCAGGTTGTGCATTTCTAAGAATTTGTCCATTTCTTCCAGGTTGTCCATTTTATTGGCATAGAGTTTCTTATAGTAATCTCTCATGATCTTTTGTATTTCTGCAGTGTCAGTTGTTACTTCTCCTTTTTCATTTCTAATTCTATTGATTTGAGTCTTCTCCCTTTTTTTCTTGATGAGTCTGGCTAATGGTTTATCAATTTTGTTTATCTTCTCAAAGAACCAGCTTTTAGTTTTATTGATCTTTGCTATCGTTTCCTTCATTTCTTTTTCATTTATTTCTGATCTGATTTTTATGATTTCTTTCCTTCTGCTAACTTTGGGATGTTTTTGTTCTTCTTTCTCTAATTGCTTTAGGTGCAAAGTTAGGTTGTTTATTCGAGATGTTTCCTGTTTCTTAAGGTGGGATTGTATTGCTATAAACTTCCCTCTTAGAACTTCTTTTGCTGCATCCCATAGGTTTTGGGTCGTCGTGTCTCCATTGTCATTTGTTTCTAGGTAATTTTTAATTTCCTCTTTGATTTCTTCAGTGATCACTTCGTTATTAAGTAGTGTATTGTTTAGCCTCCATGTGTTTGTATTTTTTACAGATCTTTTCCTGTAATTGATATCTAGTCTCATAGCATTGTGGTCGGAAAAGATACTTGATACAAATTCAATTTTCTTAAATTTACCAAGGCTTGATTTGTGACCCAAGATATGATCTATCCTGGAGAATGTTCCATGAGCACTTGAGAAAAATGTGTATTCTGTTGTTTTTGGATGGAATGTCCTATAAATATCAATTAAGTCCATCTTCTTTAATGTATCATTTAAAGCTTGTGTTTCCTTCTTTATTTTCATTTTGGATGATCTGTCCATTGGTGAAAGTGGGGTGTTAAAGTCCCCTACTATGAGTGTGTTACTGTCGATTTCTCCTTTTATGGCTGTTAGTATTTGCCTTATGTATTGAGGTGCTCCTATGTTGGGTGCATAAATATTTAAAATTGTTATATCTTCTTCTTGGATCGATCCCTTGATCATTATGTAGTGTCCTTCTTTGTCTCTTCTAGTAGTCTTTATTTTAAAGTCTATTTTGTCTGATATGAGAATTGCTACTCCAGCTTTCTTTTGGTTTCCATTTGCATGGAATATCTTTTCCCATCCCCTTACTTTCAGTCTGTATGTGTCTCTAGGTCTGAAGTGGGTCTCTTGTAGACAGCATATATATGGGTCTTGTTTTTGTATCCATTCAGCCAACCTGTGTCTTTTGGTGGGAGCATTTAGTCCATTTACATTTAAGGTAATTATCGATATGTATGTTCCTGTTCCCATTTTCTTAATTGTTTTGGGTTCGTTATTGTAGGTCTTTTCCTTCTGTTGTGTTTCTTGCCTAGAGAAGTTCCTTTAGCATTTGTTGTAAAGCTGGTTTGGTGGTGCTGAACTCTCTCAGCTTTTGCTTGTCTGTAAACGTTTTAATTTCTCCATCAAATCTGAATGAGATCCTTGCTGGGTAGAGTAATCTTGGTTGCAGGTTTTTCTCCTTCATCACTTTAATTATGTCCTGCCACTCCCTTCTGGCTTGTAGAGTTTCTGCTGAGAGATCAGCTGTTATCCTGATGGGGATTCCCTTGTGTGTTATTTGTTGTTTTTGCCTTGCTGCTTTTAATATGATTTCTTTGTGTTTAATTTTTGACAGTTTGATTAATATGTGTCTTGGCGTATTTCTCCTTGGATTTATTCTGTATGGGACTCTCTGTGCCTCCTGGACTTGATGAACTATTTCCTTTCCCATATTAGGGAAGTTTTCAACTATAATCTCTTCAAATATTTTCTCAGTCCCTTTCTTTTTCTCATCTTCTTCTGGAACCCCTATAATTCGAATGTTGGTGCGTTTAATGTTGTCCCAGAGGTCTCTGAGACTGTCCTCTGTTCTTTTCATTCTTTTTTTCTTTATTTTGCTCTGCAGCAGTTATTGCCACTATTTTATCTTCCATCTCACTTATCCGTTCCTCTGCCTCAGTTATTCTGCTATTGATCCCATCTAGAGTATTTTTTATTTCATGTATTGTGTTTTTACTCGATGCTTGATTCATCTTTAGTTCTTCTAGGTCCTTGTTAACTGTTTCTTGCATTTTGTCTATTCTATTTCCAAGATTTTGGATCTGGGAAATAGAATCTTGGATCAGCTTTACCATCATTATTCTGAATTCTTTTTCAGGTAGACTGCCTATTACCTCTTCATTTGTTAGATCTGCTGGATTTTTATCTTGCTCCTTCTCCTGCTGTGTGTTTTTCTGTCTTCTCATTTTGCTTATGTTACTGTGTTTGGGGTCTCCTTTTTGCAGGCTGCAGGTTTGTAGTTCCCGTTGTTTTTGGTGTCTGTCCCCAGTGGCTAAGGTTGGTTTAGTGGGTTGTGTAGGCTTCCTGGTGGAGGGGACTAGTGCCTGTGTTCTGGTGGATGAGGCTGGATCGTGTCTTTCTGGTGGGCAGGTCCACGTCTGGTGGTGTGTTTTGGGGTGTCTGCAGACTTTTTATGAGTTTAGGCCACCTCTCTGCTAATGGGTGGCGTTGTGTTCCTGTCTTGCTAGTTGTTTGGCTTAGGGTGTCCAGCACTGTAGCTTGCTGGTCGTTGAGTGAAGCTGGGTGCTGGTGTTGAGATGGAGATCTCTGGATGATTTTTGCCGTTTGATATTATGTGCAGCTGGGAGGTCTCTTGTGGACCAGTGTCCTGAAGTTGGCTCTCCCGCCTCAGAGGCACAGCACTGACTCCAGGCTCCTCAATTTGGGATGATTTGTTGTCTATTCATGTATTCCACAGATGCAGGGTACATCAAGTTGATTGTGGAGCTCTAATCCGCTGCTTCTGAGGCTGCTGGGAGAGGTTTCCCTTTCTCTTCTTTGTTCTCACAGCTCCTGGGTCTCAGCTTTGGATTTGGCACCGCCTCTGTGTGTAGGTCGCCGGAGGGCGTCTGTTCTTCACTCAGGCAGGACAGGATTAAAGGAGCAGCCTCTTCCGGGAATCTGGCTCACTCAGGCCGGGCGGGAGGGAGGGGCACGGAGTGCGGGGCGAGCCTTTTGGGAGGTCTGGGGTCTTCTGCCAGCGTTCAGTAGGTGTTCTGTAGGAGTTGTTCCACGTGTAGCTGTATTTCTTGTGTATCCCCAGTTTGACTTTTCAACTGCTTTACTATCAATCTCCCAACTTGGAGAGACAGCACGTTTAACCTCCTGGTTCGCACAGGTTGCCAATTTGGAAAAGAATGAAAGGGAAGAGGGAGAAACAATGAGAGAGTAGCTGTTAGGCATTAGGACGGGCACATGTCACTCTTATTTCCTGGGAGGAAAAATAATTAACCAAAGTCTCAGCCACCCACCGAAAACCAGTATAGGTCCTGAACCAAAATATTGGACTTGTGTTCAGCTCAAAAAAACCGAGTTAAAAAATGTAGCTCAGGGGATCAGCAATTCACCAACTGGCAGAGTAATAAAGGGCAACTATCGTCCAAAAATCTGTTGAGGGAAGGCAACGAGGCGAACTTGAAAGTGAGGCAGAATAGCAGGAAACAGATTTCAAGAGGTACGTAGGAATCACCTGTAAAGCACAGGGAGAGGGGCACAACTTCGACAATGATGCACTTGGCCGAAAATGGCGTATGCATTTTCTCCTGAGTATATTCTGGAGAAAACCCATACGCCTTTTTTGGCCAAGCAAGGAAGCGGGCATGCAAATCTGCACTACAAAGAAGTATCACTTCCCACCAGTCCACAGGAACATCCACAAAAATGGTAAAAACCAGAAATTCAAGACAGGCCCTGGAGAACAGGGAGCTTTGTTATGCTGATGGGCTGTATGTAAATTGCCAACTGCCTCTCTGGAGGAGTGCATTGTGTTCCCTAAAACAAGTAAACAACAGAGATACAGAGCCATGGGCACTTCCAGTCTAGGGAATATACCTTGGGAAAACTGAAAATCAATAAGACAGAGCCATCCCAAAATTTAGGGCTGCACTGCTTACAAAAACCTCATTTTGGGTACACCATAAGTATCCCAGGAAATATAAAAATGGTTCAAAAAATTGTGGTACTTACGTACGATGGAATATCCCTCAGCCAAGAAATCAATGTCATAAGACCAGTAGCAGCAAAATGAGTGGATTCAGGTACGATGATTCTAAGTGAAATAAGTCACACAGAAAAAGAAACGTATCATAAGATATCACTTATGAAGATCCTGTAAACATGGCTAAACATGAACTGAGTTAGGGAAGAGAACAGAGTCTCACATTTAGAAAAAATCTCTTATGCCTGCTTAAGGGGGAAGGAGAGGTGGGGTTATGCATAAAAACAGAGTTTGATATAAGTACAGGTACCGTTTCAAAAACCAACTATGGTATAGAGAAGACTTACACTTTCCTCAGTGAATGGGATTCAAAATCCCATATTTCCCGCAGAGGAATATATCTGAGTAGTAAGAATCTTAAAACCTATGTATTGATATGTTTCCGTACGGGAATCAAGTGTGTCTAGACTGGCATAAAGATGGCAGCGAGAAGCAGATCAAACCCACTATAAAACGGAATTTCAAAAACAAAACAAAAAAACAGTGAAATTCTTTAAAATTCCTTAAGGCTCTCTGATGAACCTTGGAATGACGCTATCTACAACGACAGCTGGAGGTGGCATAAGGCTGGACTCATGGGACTGAGACGATTGGTGAGATTGGGTGAGCAAATGCAGACCCTGTAAAGCAATAATGCATGTCACCCATTCCATGGGTACCACCTCTCCAGGTTGAAGGGAATATTACTACAGCTATAACATGTATGGGAAACCTAGAGAATGGACACACTCTGAATACGAAAGGTTTCTAAACCTCAACGAAATGTCCCTCTCCTGGTGCTCTATTTTTACTTTCTCTCTGCTTTACTATCAATCACCAAATTTGGAGAGACAACACATTTAATCTCCTGTTTCGCACAGCTTCCCAGTTTGGCAAAGGAAGAAAGGGAAGAGCGAGAACCAAAGAGAGATTAGCTGTTAGGCATTTGGACGGGCATATGTCACTCTTATTTCCCGGGAGGTAGAAGAATTAACCAAAGTCTCAGCCAACCCCCGGGAACCAGTATAGGTTCTGAACCAAAATATGGGACTGGCGTTCAGCTCACAAAAAAACGAGTTAAAAAAAGGAGCTATAGGTCAGAGCAATTCACAAACTGGCAGAGTAATAAAGGACAACTATCATCCAAAAATCTGTTGAGGGAAGGCAAGGAGGCGAACTTGAAAGTGAGGCTGAGTAGCAGGAAACAGATTTCAAGTGGTACATTGGAATCGCCTTTAAAGCACAGGAAGAGGGGCACAACTTCGACAATGATGCACTTGTCCATAAAGGGCGTATGCGTTTTCCCCTGAGTATATTCAGGAGAAAACGCATACGCTCTTTTTGGCCATCAAGCAAGCGGACAATGTAAGTATGCACTACAAAGAAATTTCACTTCCCACCGGTCCAAAGGGCCATCCACAAAAAGGGTAAAACCAGAAATTCAAGACAGGCCCTGGAGAACAGGCAGCCTTTTTATGCTGATGGGCAGGATGTAAATTGCCAACTGCCTCTCTGGAGGAGTGCACTGTGTTCCCTAAAACAAGTAATCAACAGAGCTACAGAGCCAAGGACACTTCCAGTCTAGGGAATATACCTTGGGAAAACTGAAAATCAATAAGACAGAGCCACCCCAAAACTTAGGGCTGCACTGCTTACAAGATCCTCAATTTGGGTACACCTTAAATATCCCAGGAAATATAAAAATGGTTCAAAAAATTGTGGTAATAACGTACGATGGAATATCCATCAGCCATGAAATCAATGTCATAAGACCAGTAGCAGCAAAATGAGTGGATTCAGGTACGATGATTCTAAGTGAAATAAGTCACACAGAAAAAGAAACGTATCATAAAATATCACTTATGAAGATCCTGTAAACATGGCTACACATGAACTGAGTTAGGGAACAGAAGTGAGTCTCACATTTAGAAAACACTCTTATGCCTGCTTAAGGGGGAAGGAGAGGTGGGGTGATGCATAAAACCAGAGGTTGATATAAGCACAGGTACCGTTCCAAAAACCAACTATGTAATAGACAAGACCTACACCTTCCTCAGTGAAAGGGACTCAAAACCCCATATTTCCCGCACAGGAATATATCTGACTAGTAAGAATCTTAAAACCTATGTTTGATATGTCTCTGTAAGGGAAACAAGTGTTTCTAGACTGGCATAATCATGGCAGCGAGAAGCAGCTCAAACCCACTATAAAAAAGAATTTCAAAAACAAAACAAAAAAACAGGGAAATTCTTTACAATTCCTTCAGGATCTCTGATGAAACGTGGAATGACCCTGTCTACAATGACAGCTGGATGTGGCATAAGTCTGGACACTTGGGACTGAGAGGATTGGTGAGATTGTGTGAGCAAATGCAGACCATTTAAAGCAATAATGCATGGTACCCATTCCATGGGTCCCAACTCTCCAGGTTGAAGGGAATATTACTACAAATATAACATGTATGGGAAACCTAGAGACTGGACACACAGTGAATACGAAAGTTCTTTAAAACTCAACGAATAGTCCCTCTCCTGGTCCTCCGGTTTGACTTTCCCACTGCTTTACTATCAATCTCCCAACTTGGAGAGACAGCCCCTTTAACCTCCTGGTTCTCACAGGTTGCCAATTTGGCAGAGGATGAAAGGGAAGAGGGAGAACCAATGAGAGAGTAGCTGTTAGGCAATTGGACGGGCATATGTCACTCTAAATTCCCGGGAGGAAGAAGAATTAACAAAAGTTGCAGCCACCCACCGGGAACCAGTATAGTTTTTGAACCAAAATATTGGACTTGCGTTCAGCTCAGAGAAAACGAGTTAAAAAATGGAGCTCAGGGGCACAGCAATTCACAAACTGGCAGAGTAATAAAGGGGAACTATCGTCCAAAAATCTGTTGAGGGAAGGCAACGAGGCGAACTTGAAAGCTAGGCAGAATAGCAGGAAACAGATTTCAAGATGTACGTTGGAATCACATGTAAAGCACAGGAAGAGGGGCACAACTTCGTCAATGATGCACTTGGCCAAAAACGGCATATGCATTTTCTCCTGAACATATGCAGGAGAAAACGCATACGCCCTTTTTGACCAATCCAGCAAGTGGGCAAAGCAAATCTGCACTACAAAGAAGTATCACTTCCCACCGGTCAAAAGGGACATCCACAAAATGTGTAAAAACCAGAAAGGCAAGACATGCACTGGAGAACAGGGAGCCTTGTTATGCTGATGGGCGGGATGTAAATTGCCAACTGCCTCTCTGGAGGAGTGCATTGTGTTCCCTAAAACAAGTAAACAACAGAGCTACAGAGCCAAGGGCACTTCCAGTCTAGGGAATATACCTTGGGAAAACTGAAAATCAATAAGACAGAGCCACCCCTAAATTTAGGGCTGCACTGCTTACAAGAATTTCAACTTGGGTACACCTTAATATCCCAGGAAATATAAAAATGGTTGAAAAAGTTGTGGTACTTACGAACGATGGAATATCCATCAGCCATAAAATCAATATCATATGACCAGTAGCAGCAAAATGAGTGGATTCAGGTACAATGATTCTAAGTGAAATAAGTCACACAAAAAAAGAAACTTATCATAAGATATCATTTATGAAGATCCTGTAAACATGGCTACACATGAACTGAGTTAGGAAAGAGAAGAGAGTCTCACATTTAGAAAACACACTTATGCCTGCTTAAGGGGGAAGGAGAGGTGGGGTGATGCATAAAACCAGAGGTTGATATAAGCACAGGCACCGTTCCAAAAACCAACTATGGAATAGAAAAGACCTACACCTTCCTCAGTGAAAGGGACTCAAAGACCCATATTTCCCGCAGAGGAATATATCTGACTAGTAAGAATCTTAAAACCTATGCATTGATATGTCTCCGTAAGGGAATCAAGTGTGTGTAGGCTGGCATAAAGATGGCAGCGAGAATCAGCTCAAACCCACTATAAAAAGGAATTTCAAAAACAAAACAAAAAAACAGCGAAATTCTTTACAATTCCTCAGGGCCTCTGATGAAACTTGGAATGACCCTATCTAGAATGACAGCTGGAGGTGGCATAAGGCTGGACACATGGGACTGAGAGGATTGGTGAGATTCGTGAGCAAATGCAGACCCTTTAAAGCAATAATGCATGGCACCCATTCCATGGGTCCCAACTCTCCAGGTTGTAGGGAATATTACTACAGCTATAACATGTATGGGAAACCTAGTGTATGGACACACTGTGAATACGAAAGGTTTCTAAATCTCAACGAATAGTCCCTCTCCTGGTGCTCCAGTTTCACTTTCTAACTGCTTTACTATCAATCTCCCAACTTGGAGAGACAGCACCTTTAACCGCCTGGTTCGCACAGGTTGCCAATTTGGCAAAGGATGAAAGGGAAGAGGGAGAACAAAAGAGAGAGTAGCTGTTAAGCATTTGGACGGGCACATGTCACTCTTATTTCCCGGGAGGAAGAAGAATTAACCAAAGTCTCAGCAACCCACCGGGAACCAGTATAGGTCCTAAACCAAAATATGGGACTTGCGTTCAGCTCACAAAAAACGATTTAAAAAATGGAGCTATAGGGCAGAGCAATTCACAAACTGGCAGATTAATAAAGGACAACTATCATCCAAAAATCTGTTGAGGGAAGGAAAAGAGGCGGACTTGAAAGTGAGGCAGAATAGCAGGAAACAGATTTCAAGAGGTATGTTGGAATCACCTTTAAAGCACGGGAAGAGGGGCACAACTTCGACAATGATGCACTTGTCCAAAAAGGGCGTATGCGTTTTCTCCTGAGTATATTCAGGAGAAAATGCATACGCCAATTTTGGCCAAGCAAGCAAGCAGACAATGTAAGTCTGAACTACAAAGAAGTATCACTTCCCACCGGTCCAAAGGGACATCCACAAAAATGGTAAAAACCAGAAATTCAAGACAAGCCCTGGAGAACAGGGAGCCTTGTTACGCTGATGGGTGGGATGTAAAATGCCAACTGCCTCTCCGGGGGAGTGCGTTGTGTTCCCTAAAACAAGTAAACAACAGAGCTACAGAGCCAAGGGCACTTCCAGTCTAGGGAATATACCATGGGAAAACTGAAAATCAATAAGACAGAGCCACCCCAAAATTTAGGGCTGCACAGCTTACAAGAACCTCAACTTGGGTAAAACTTAAGTATCCCAAGAAAGATAAAAATGGTTCAAAAAATTGCGGTACTTATGTATGATGGAATATCCCTCAGCTATGAAAACAATGTCATAAGACCAGTAGCAGCAAAATGAGTGGATTCAGGTACGATGATTCTAAGTGAAATAAGTCACACAGAAAAAGAAGCTTATCATAAGATATCACTTATGAAGATCCTATAAACATGGCTACACATGAACTGAGTTAGGAAAGAGAAGAGAGTCTCACATTTAGAAAACACACTTATGCCTGCTTAAGGGGGAAGGAGAGGTGGGGTGATGCATGAAACCAGAGGTTGATATAAGCACAGGTACCGTTCCAAAAACCAAGTATGGAATAGACAAGACCTACACCTTCCTCAGTGAAAGGGACTCAAAAACCCATATTTCCCGCAGAGGAATATATCTGACTAGTAAGAATCTTAAAACCTATGTATTGATATGTCTCCGTAAGGGAATCTAGTGTGTGTAGACTGGCATAAAGATGGCAGCGAGAATCAGCTCAAACCCACTATAAAAAGGAATTTCAAAAACAAAACAAAAAAAAAGCGAAATTCTTTACAATTCCTCAGGGTCTCTGATCAAACTTGGAATGACCATATCTAGAATGACAGCTGGAGGTGGCATAAGGCTGGATACATGGGACTGAGAGGATTGCTGAGATTGGGTGAGCAAATGCAGACCCTTTGAAGCAATAAGGCATGGCACCCATTCCATGGGTCCCAACTCTCCAGGTTGTAGGGAATATTACTACAGCTATAACATGTATGGGAAACCTAGTGAATGGACACACTGTGAATACGAAAGGTTTCTAAATCTCAACGTATAGTCCCTCTCCTGGTGCTCCAGTTTCACATTCTAACAGCTTTACTATCAATCTCCCAACTTGGAGAGACAGCACCTTTAACCTCCTGGTTCGCTCAGGTTGCCAATTTGTCAAAGGATCAAAGGGAAGAGGGAGAACCAAAGAGAGACTAGTTGTTAGGCATTTGGACGGGCACATGTCACTCTTTTTTCCTGGGAGGACGAAGAATTAACCAAAGTCTCAGCCACCCACCGGGAACCAGTATAGGTCCTAAACCAAAATATGGGACTTGCGTTCAGCTCACAGAAAACGAGTTAAAAAATGGAGCTATAGGGCAGATCAATTCAAAAACAGGCAGAGTAATAAAGGACAACTATCATCCAAAAATCTGTTGAGGGAAGGAAACGAGGCGGACTTGAAAGTGAGGCAGAATAGCAGGAAACAGATTTCAAGAGGTACGTTGGAATCGCCTTTAAAGCACAGGAAGAGGGGCACAACTTCGACAATGATGCACTGGTCCAAAAAGGGCGTATGCATTTTCTCCTGAGTATATTCAGTAGAAAACGCATACGCCCATTTTGGTCAAGCAAGCAAGCGGACAATGTAAGTCTGCACTAAAAAGAAGTATCACTTCCCACCGGTGCAAAGGGACATCCACAAAAAGGGTAAAAACCAGAAATTCAAGACAGGCCCTGGAGAACAGGGAGCCTTGTTATGCTGATGGGTGGGATGTAAATTGCCAACTGCCTCTCTGGAGGAGTGCATTGTGTTCCCTAAAACAAGTAAACAACAGAGCTACAGAGCCAAGGGCACTTCCAGTCTAGGGAATATACCTTGGGAAAACTGAAAATCAATAAGACAGAGCCACCCCTAAATTTAGGGCTGCACTGCTTACAAGAACGTCAACTGGGGTAAACCTTAAGTATCCCAGGAAAGATAAAAATGGTTCAAAAAATTGCGGTACTTACGTATGATGGAATATCCCTCAGCCATGAAAACAATGTCATAAGACCAGTAACAGCAAAATGAGTGGATTCAGGTACGATGATTCTAAGTGAAATAAGTCACACAGAAAAAGAAACTTATCATAAGATATCTCTTATGAAGATCCTGTAAACATGGCTACACATGAACTGAGTTAGGAAAGAGAAGAGAGTCTCACATTTAGAAAACACTCTTATGCCTGCTTAAGGGGGAAGGAGAGGTGGGGTGATGCATGAAACCAGAGGTTGATATAAGCACAGGTACCGTTCCAAAAACCAAGTATGGAATAGACAAGACCTACACCTTCCTCAGTGAAAGGGACTCAAAGACCCATATTTCCCGCAGCGGAATATATCTGACTAGTAAGAATCTTAAAACCTATGTATTGATATGTCTCAGTAAGGGAATCAAGTGTGTGTAGACTGGCATAAAGATGGAAGCGAGAATCAGCTCAAACCCACTATAAAAAGGAATTTCAAAAACAAAACAAACAAACAGCGAAATTCTTTACAATTCCTTCAGGGTCTCTGATGAAACTTGGAATGACCCTCTCTAGAACGACAGCTTGAGGTGGCATAAGGCTGGACACATGGGACTGAGAGGATTGGTGAGATTCGTGAGCAAATGCAGACCCTTTAAAGCAATAATGCATGGCACCCATTCCATGGGTCCCAACTCTCCACGTTGTAGGGAATATTACTACAGCTATAACATGTATGGGAAACCTAGTGAATGGACACACTGTGAATACGAAAGGTTTCTAAATCTCAACGAATAGTCCCTCTCCTGGTGCTCCAGTTTCACTTTCTAACTGCTTTACTATCAATCTCCCAACTTGGAGAGACAGCACCTTTTTTTTTTTTAATTTTTTATTAGTTTCTGCTTTATAACAAAGTGAATCAGTCATACACATACATCTGTTCCCACATCCCCTCCCTCATGCATCTCCCTCCCTCCCACCCTCCCCATCCCACCCCTCCAGGCGGTCACAAAGCACCGAGCTGATCTCCCTGTGCCATGCGGCCGCTTCCCACCATCTATCTACCCCACGTTTGGTAGTGTATATATGTCCATGCCTCTCTTTCGCTTTGTCACAGCTTACCCTTCCCCCTCCCCATATCCTCAAGTCCATTCTCAAGTAGGTCTGTGTCTTTATTCCCGTTTTACCCCTAGGTTCTTCATGCCATTTTTTTTTTTAATTCCGTATATGTGTGTTAGCATATGGTATTTGTCTTTCTCTTTCTGACTTACTTCACTCTGTATGACAGACTCTAGGTCTAGCCACCTCATTACAAATAGCTCAGTTTCGTTTCTTTTTATGGCTGAGTAATATTCCATTGTATATATGTGCCACATCTTCTTTATCCATTCATCTGATGATGGACACTTAGGTTGTTTCCAGCTCCGGGCTATTGTGAATAGAGCTGCAATGAACATTTTGGTACATGTCTCTTTTTGAATTATGTTTTTCTCAGGGTATATGCCTAGTAGTGGGATTGCTGGGTCATATGGTAGTTCTATTTGTAGTTTTTTAAGGAACCTCCATACTGTTCTCCATAGTGGCTGTACCAATTCACATTCCCACCAGCAGTGCAAGAGTGTTCCCTTTTCTCCACACCCTCTCCAGCATTTATTGTTTCTAGATTTCTTGATGATGGCCATTCTGACTGGTGTGAGATGATATCTCATTGTAGTTTTGATTTGCATTTCTCTGATGATTAATGATGTTGAGCATTCTTTCATGTGTTTGTTGGCAGTCTGTATATCTTCTTTGGAGAAATGCCTATTTAAGTCTTCTGACCATTTTTGGATTGGGTTGTTTGTTTTTTTGCTATTGAGCTGCATGAGCTGTTTATAAATTTTGGAGATTAATCCTTTGTCAGTTGCTTCATTTGCAAATATTTTCTCCCATTCTGAGGGTTGTCTTTTGGTCTTGTTTATGGTTTCCTTTGCTGTGCAAAAGCTTTGAAGTTTCATTAGGTCCCATTTGTTTATCTTTGTTTTTATTTCCATTTCTCTAGGAGGTGGGTCCAAAAGGATCTTGCTGTGATTTATGTCATAGAGTGTTCTACCTATGTTTTCCTCTAAGAGTTTGATAGTTTCTGGCCTTACATTTAAGTCTTTAATCCATTTTGAGCTTATTTTTGTGTATGGTGTTAGGGAATGATCTAATCTCAGACTTTTATATGTCCTTGTCCAGTTTTCCCAGCACCACTTATTGAAGAGGCTGTCCTTTCTCCACTGTACATTCCTGCCTCCTTTATCAAAGATAAGTTGGCCATATGTGCATGGGTTTATCTCTGGGCTTTCTATCTTGATCCCCTGATCTATCTTTCTGTTTTTATGCCAGTACCACACTGTCTTAATTACTGTAGCTTTGTATTATAGTCTGAAGTCAGGGAGCCTGATTCCTCCAGCTCCGTTTTTCGTTCTCAAGATTGCTTTGGCTATTCGGGGTCTTTTGTTTTTCCAAACAAATTTTGAAATTTTTTGTTCTAGTTCTGTGAAAAATGCCAGTGGTAGTTTGATAGGGATTGCATTGAATCTGTAGATTGCTTTGGGTAGTACAGTCATTTTCACAATATTGATTCTTCCAATCCAGGAGCATGGTATATCTCTCCATCTATTTGTATCTTCTTTAATTTCTTTCATCAGTGTCTTATAATTTTCTGCATACAGGTCTTTTGTCTCCTTAGGTAGGTTTATTCCTAGATATTTTATTCTTTTTGTTGCTATGGTAAATGGGAGTGTTTTCTTGATTTCATTTTCAGATTTTTCATCATTAGTGTACAGGAATGCCAGAGATTTCTGTACATTAATTTTGTATCCTGCTACTTTACCAAATTCATTGATTAGCTCTAGTAGTTTTTCAGTAGCATCTTTAGGATTCTCTATGTACAGTATCATGTCATCTGCAAACAGTGACAGCTTTACTTCTTCTTTTCCGATTTGGATTCCTTTTATTTCCTTTTCTTCTCTGATTGCTGTGGCTAAAACTTCCAAAACTAGGTTGAATAAGAGTGGTGAGAGTGGGCAACCTTGTCTTGTTCCTGATCTTAGTGGAAATGGTTTCAGTTTTTCACCATTGAGGACAATGTTGGCTGTGGGTTTGTCATATATGGCCTTTATTACGTTGAGGAAAGATCCCTCTATGCCTACTTTCTGCAGGGTTTTTATCATAAATGGGTGTTGAATTTTGTCGAAAGCTTTCTCTGCATCTATTGAGATGATCATATGGTTTTTCTCCTTCAACTTGTTAATATGGTGTATCACATTGATTGATTTGCGTATATTGAAGAATCCTTGCATTCCTGGAATAAACCCCACTTGATCATGGTGTATGATCCTTTTAATATGCTGTTGGATTCTGTTTGCTAGTATTTTATTGAGGATTTTTGCATCTATGTTCATCAGTGATATTGGCCTGTAGTTTTCTTTCTTTGTGACATCCTTGCCTGGTTTTGGTATCAAGGTGATGGTGGCCTCGTAGAATGTGTTTGAGAGTGTTCCTTCCTCTGATATTGTTTGGAAGAGTTTGAGAAGGATAGGTGTTAGCTCTTCTCTAAATGTTTGATAGAATTCGCCTGTGAAGCCATCTGGTCCTGGGCTTTTGTTTGATGGAAGATTTTTAATCACAGTTTCAATTTCAGTGCTTGTGATTGGTCTATTCATATTTTCTATTTCTTCCTGAGTCAGTCTTGGCAGGTTGTGCATTTCTAAGAATTTGTCCATTTCTTCCAGGTTGTCCATTTTGTTGGCATAGAGTTGCTTATAGTAATCTCTCATGATCTTTTGTATTTCTGCAGTGTCAGTTGTTACTTCTCCTTTTTCATTTCTAATTCTATTGATTCGAGTCTTCTCCCTTCTTTTCTTGATGAGTCTGGCTAATGGTTTGTCAATTTTGTTTATCTTCTCAAAGAACCAGCTTTTAGTTTGGTTGATCTTTGCTATCGTTTCCTTCATTTCTTTTTCATTTATTTCTGATCTGATCTTTATGATTTCTTTCATTCTGCTAGCTTTGGGGTTTTTTTGTTCTTCTTTCTCTAATTGCTTTAGGTGCAGGGTCAGGTTGTTTACTCGAAATGTTTCCTGTTTCTTAAGGTGGGATTGTATTGCTATAAACTTCCCCCTTAGAACTGCTTTTGCTGCGTCCCATAGGTTTTTGGTCGTCGTGTCTCCATTGTCATTTGTTTCTAGGTATTTTTTAATTTCCTCTTTGATTTCTTCAGTGATCACTTCGTTATTGAGTAGTGTATTGTTTAGCCTCCATGTGTTTGTATTTTTTACAGATCTTTTCCTGTAATTGATGTCTAGTCTCATAGCATTGTGGTTGGAAAAGATACTTGATACAATTTCAATTTTCCTAAATTTACCAAGGCTTGATTTGTGACCCAAGATATGATCTATCCTGGAGAATGTTCCATGAGCACTTGAGAAAAATGTGTATTCTGTTGTTTTTGGATGGAATGTCCTATAAATATCAACTAAGTCCATCTTGTTTAATGTATCATTTAAAGCTTGTGTTTCCTTATTTATTTTCATTTTGGATGATCTGTCCATTGGTGAAAGTGGGGTGTTAAAGTCCCCTACTATGATTGTGTTACTGTCGATTTCCCCTTTTATGGCTGTTAGTATTTGCCGTATGTATTGAGGTGCTCCTATGTTGGGTGCATAAATATTTACAATTGTTATATCTTCTTCTTGGATCGATCCCTTTATCGTTATGTAGTGTTCTTCTTTGTCTCTTCTAATAGTCTTTATTTTAAAGTCTATTTTGTCTGATATGAGAATTGCTACTCCAGCTTTCTTTTGATTTCCATTTGCATGGAATATCTTTTTCCATCCCCTTACTTTCAATCTGTATGTGTCTCGAGGTCTGAAGTGGGTCTCTTGTAGACAGCATATATATGGGTCTTGTTTTTGTATCCATTCAGCCAATCTGTGTCTTTTGGTGGGAACATTTAGTCCATTTACATTTAAGGTAATTATTGATATGTATGTTCCTATTCCCATTTCCTTAATTGCTTAGGGTTGTTATTGTAGGTATATTCCTTCTGTTGTGCTTCTTGCCTAGAGAAGTTCCTTTAGCATTTGTAGTAGAGCTGGTTTGGTGGTGCTGAACTCTCTCAGCTTTTGCTTGTCTGTAAACGTTTTAATTTCTCCATCAAATCTGAATGAGATCCTTGCTGGGTAGAGTAATCTTGGTTGCAGGTTTCTCTCCTTCATCACTTTAATTATGTCCTGCCACTCCCTTCTGGCTTGTAGAGTTTCTGCTGAGAGATCAGCTCTTATCCTGATGGGGATTCCCTTGTGTGTTATTTGTTGTTTTTGCCTTGCTGCTTTTAATATGATTTCTTTGTGTTTAATTTTTGACAGTTTGATTAATATGTGTCTTGGCGTATTTCTCCTTGGATTTATTCTGTATGGGACTCTCTGTGCCTCCTGGACTTGATGAACTATTTCCTTTCCCATATTAGGGAAGTTTTCAACTATAATCTCTTCAAATATTTTCTCAGTCCCTTTCTTTTTCTCTTCTTCTTCTGGAACCCCTATAATTCGAATGTTGGTGCGTTTAATGTTGTCCCAGAGGTCTCTGAGACTGTCCTCTGTTCTTTTCATTCTTTTTTTCTTTATTTTGCTCTGCAGCAGTTATTGCCACTATTTTATCTTCCATCTCACTTATCCGTTCCTCTGCCTCAGTTATTCTGCTATTGATCCCATCTAGAGTATTTTTTATTTCATGTATTGTGTTTTTACTCGATGCTTGATTCATCTTTAGTTCTTCTAGGTCCTTGTTAACTGTTTCTTGCATTTTGTCTATTCTATTTCCAAGATTTTGGATCTGGGAAATAGAATCTTGGATCAGCTTTACCATCATTATTCTGAATTCTTTTTCAGGTAGACTGCCTATTACCTCTTCATTTGTTAGGTCTGGGAGGTTTTTATCTTGCTCCTTCACCTGCTGTGTGTTTTTCTGTCTTCTCATTTTGCTTATGTTACTGTGTTTGGGGTCTCCTTTTTGCAGGCTGTAGATTCGTAGTTCCCGTTGTTTTTGGTGTCTGACCCCAGTGGCTAAGGTTGTTTCAGTAGGTTGTGTAGGCTTCCTGGTGGGGGGTACTAGAGCCTGTGTTCTGGTGGTTGAGGCTCGATCTTGTCTTTCTGGGGGACAGGTCCACGTCTGGTGGTGTGTTTTGGGGTGCCTATTGCCTTATTATGTTTTTAGGTAGCCTCTCTGCTAATGGGTGGGGTTGTGTTCCTGCCTTGCTAGTTGCTTTGCATAGGGTGACCAGCACTGTAGCTTGCTGGTCGTTGACTGAAGCTGGGTGCTGGTGTTGGGATGGAGATCTCTGGGAGATTTTCGCTGCTTGATATTATGTGGAGCTGGGAGGTCTCTTGTGGACCCGTGTCCTGAAGTTGGCTCTCCCACTTCAGAGGCACAGCACTGGCTCCTGGCTGCAGCACCAAGAGCCTTTCATCCACCCGGCTCAGAATAACAGGGAGAAAAGGTAGAGAGAAAGAATTAGTAGAAGAAAGAAAGAGAGAGGGAAAGAAAGGAAGAAGGGAAGAAAGGAAGGAAGGAAGGAAGAAAGAAAGGAGGGAGGGAGGAAGGTTGGAAAGAAAGAAGGAAAGAAAGGAGGAAGGGAGGGAGGAATGAAAGCAAAAGGAAGAGTGAATGGAAGAAGGGAGGGAGGGAGGGAGGAAGGAAAGAAAGAAAGAAAGACAGGAGGGAGGGAGGGAGGAAGGAAAGAAAAAGAAAGTGGAAAGAAGAAGGGTGGGAGGGAGGGAGGGAGGAAAGAAGAAAGAAGGAAAGGAGGAGCGGAGGGAGGGAGGGAGGAAGGGAAGGTAGGAAAAAAAGAAAGAGCAGGTAAAGTAAATTAGAATAAAGTATGAAATATAGTAGCGTTATTAAAATTAGAAAGTAATTATTGAAAAAAAAAAAAAAACGGACCGATAGAACCCTGGGACATATGGTGGAAGCAAAGCTATACAGAGAGAATCTTACACAGAAGATTACACATACACATTCACAAAAAGAGAGCAGGAGGGGGAAAAATCAAAAATCTTGCTCTCCAAGTCCACCTCCTCAATTTGGAATAATTCGTTGTAAAAAGAGGAAAAGGGGGGAACGTCTTAAATCTTGTCCTCAAAGTCCACTTCCTCAATTTGGGATGATTCGCTGTCCATTCATGCACTCCACAGACGCAGGGCACATCAAATGGACCGTGGAGCTTTAATCCGCTGCCTCCGAGACTGCACAGAGAGATTCCCCTGTCTCTGCTCTCACAGCTCCCGGGTCTCAGCCTTGGACCCGGCCACGCCTCTGTGCGTAGGTCGCCGGAGGGCGTCCGTTCTTCGCTCAGACAGGACGGGTTTAAAGGAGCCGCTGATTCGGGGGCTCTGGCTCACTCAGGCAGAGGGGAGGGAGGGGCGCGCAGTGTGGGGCGGGTCTGCGGCGGCAGAGGTCGGCGTGACGTTGCAGCAGCCCGTGGCGCTCCGTGCGCTTTACCGGGAAAGCCGTCCCCGGGTCTCGGGTCCCCGGCAGTGGCGGGGTGCACAGGCCCCCCGGAAGGCGGGGCGGACAGCGACCCGCGCCTGCACACAGGCCCCGCGGCGGCGGGCGTCGGCGGCGGGCCGCAGCGGCGGTGGCGGGCCGCGTCGGCAGCGGCGGCGGCGGCGGCGGCGGCGGGCCGCGGCGGTGTCGGCGGCGGGCCGCGGCGTTGGCGGCGGCGGGCCGCGGCGGCATCGGCGGCCTCGGCGGCGGGCTGCGGCGTCGGCGGCGGCGGGCCGCGACGGCGGCGGCGGGCCGCGGGCGGCGGCGGCGGCAGCGGCGGCGGCCGCCCACGCCCGTCTCCGAGGTCCGCGCCTTACCCGCGGCTCGCGCCTGTCTCCGGCGCTTCCCTAAGCAGCCTTCTTAATGCCCTCTCCTCGCTCACCAGGAAACAAAAGGGAAAAAACTCTCTTGCCTCTTCGGCAGCTCCAGACCCTTTCCCCGGACTCCCTCCGGGCTAGCCGTGGTGCACCTACCCCTTCAGGCTCTCTTCCTGCCGCCAGCCCCAGTCCTCTCCCTGCGCTCTGACTGAAAGCCGATACCCGAGCCTCAGCTCCCAGCCCACCCTCCCGCCACGGCGGCCGAGCAGAAAAGCCTCTCGGGCTGGTGAGTGCCTGAGGGCACCGATCCTCTGTGGCGGAATCTCTCTGCTTTGCCCTCCACACCCCTGTTGCTGTGCTCTCCTCAGCTACTCTGAAGCTTTCCCCCTCCGCCACCTGCAGTCTCCGCCCGCGAAGGGGCTTGTAGTGTGTAGAAACCTTCCCTCCTTCACGGCTCCCTCCCACTGGTGCAGGTCCCGTCCCTAACCTTTTGTCTCTGTTTATTCTTTTTTCTTTTGTCCTACCCAGGTATATGGGGGAGTTTCTTGCCTTTTGAGGGGTCTGAGGTCTTCTGTCAGCGTTCAGTAGGTGTTCTGTAGGAGTTGTTCCACGTGTAGATGAATTTCTGATGTATCTGTGGGGAGGAAGGTGATCTCTGCGTCTTACTCTTCCGCCATCTTCCTCCGGGGTCCGAGACAGCACCTTTAACCGCCTGTTTCGCACAGGTTGCCAATTAGGCATAGGATGAAAGGGAAGAGGGAGAACAAAAGAGAGAGTAGCTGTTAGGCATTTGGACGGGCACATGTCACTCTTATTTCCCGGGAGGAAGAACAATTAACCAAAGTCTCAGCCAGCCACCGGGAACCAGTATAGGTCCTGAACCAAAATATTAGACTTGCGTACAGCTCAGAAAAAAACAGTTAAAAAACGGAGCTCAGGGGAACTGCAATTCACAAACTCGCAGAGTAATAAAGGACAACTATCGTCCAAAAATCTGTTGTGGGAAGGCAACGAGGCGGACTTGAAAGCGAGGCAAAATATCCGGAAACAGATTTCAAGAGGTACGTTGGAATCGCCTTTATAGCACAGGAAGAGGGGCACAACTTCGACAATGATGCACTTGGCCAATAAGGGCTTATGCATTTTCTCCTGAGTATATTCTGGAGAAAACCCATACGCCTTTTTTGGCCAAGCAAGGAAGCGGGCATGCAAATCTGCACTACAAAGAAGTATCACTTCCCACCAGTCCACAGGAACATCCACAAAAATGGTAAAAACCAGAAATTCAAGACAGGCCCTGGAGAACAGGGAGCTTTGTTATGCTGATGGGCTGTATGTAAATTGCCAACTGCCTCTCTGGAGGAGTGCATTGTGTTCCCTAAAACAAGTAAACAACAGAGATACAGAGCCATGGGCACTTCCAGTCTAGGGAATATACCTTGGGAAAACTGAAAATCAATAAGACAGAGCCATCCCAAAATTTAGGGCTGCACTGCTTACAAAAACCTCATTTTGGGTACACCATAAGTATCCCAGGAAATATAAAAATGGTTCAAAAAATTGTGGTACTTACGTACGATGGAATATCCCTCAGCCAAGAAATCAATGTCATAAGACCAGTAGCAGCAAAATGAGTGGATTCAGGTACGATGATTCTAAGTGAAATAAGTCACACAGAAAAAGAAACGTATCATAAGATATCACTTATGAAGATCCTGTAAACATGGCTAAACATGAACTGAGTTAGGGAAGAGAACAGAGTCTCACATTTAGAAAAAAATCTCTTATGCCTGCTTAAGGGGGAAGGAGAGGTGGGGTTATGCATAAAAACAGAGTTTGATATAAGTACAGGTACCATTTCAAAAACCAACTATGATATAGAGAAGACTTACACTTTCCTCAGTGAAAGGGATTCAAAATCCCATATTTCCCGCAGAGGAATATATCTGAGTAGTAAGAATCTTAAAACCTATGTATTGATATGTCTCCGTAAGGGAATCAAGTGTGTGTAGACTGGCATAAAGATGGAAGCGAGAATCAGATCAAACCCACTATATAACGGAATTTCAAAAACAAAACAAAAAAACAGTGAAATTCTTTAAAATTCCTTAAGGCTCTCTGATGAACCTTGGAATGACGCTATCTACAACGACAGCTGGAGGTGGCATAAGGCTGGACTCATGGGACTGAGACGATTGGTGAGATTGGATGAGCAAATGCAGACCCTGTAAAGCAATAATGCATGTCACCCATTCCATGGGTACCACCTCTCCAGGTTGAAGGGAATATTACTACAGCTATAACATGTATGGGAAACCTAGAGAATGGACACACTCTGAATACGAAAGGTTTCTAAACCTCAACGAAATGTCCCTCTCCTGGTGCTCTATTTTTACTTTCTCTCTGCTTTACTATCAATCACCAAATTTGGAGAGACAACACATTTAATCTCCTGTTTCGCACAGCTTCCCAGTTTGGCAAAGGAAGAAAGGGAAGAGCGAGAACCAAAGAGAGAGTAGCTGTTAGGCATTTGGACGGGCATATGTCACTCTTATTTCCCGGGAGGTAGAAGAATTAACCAAAGTCTCAGCCACCCCCCGGGAACCAGTATAGGTTCTGAACCAAAATATGGGACTGGCGTTCAGCTCACAAAAAACGAGTTAAAAAAAGGAGCTATAGGTCAGAGCAATTCACAAACTGGCAGAGTAATAAAGGACAACTATCATCCAAAAATCTGTTCAGGGAAGGGAAGGAGGCGAACTTGAAAGTGAGGCTGAGTAGCAGGAAACAGATTTCAAGTGGTACGTTGGAATCGCCTTTAAAGCACAGGAAGAGGGGCACAACTTCGACAATGATGCACTTGTCCATAAAGGGCGTATGCGTTTTCCCCTGAGTATATTCAGGAGAAAACGCATACGCTCTTTTTGGCCATCAAGCAAGCGGACAATGTAAGTATGCACTACAAAGAAATTTCACTTCCCACCGGTCCAAAGGGCCATCCACACAAAGGGTAAAAGCAGAAATTCAAGACAGGCCCTGGAGAACAGGGACCTTGTTATGCTGATGGGCGGGATGTAAATTGCCAACTGCCTCTCTGGAGGAGTGCACTGTGTTCCCTAAAACAAGTAATCAACAGAGCTACAGAGCCAAGGACACTTCCAGTCTAGGGAATATACCTTGGGAAAACTGAAAATCAATAAGACAGAGCCACCCCAAAACTTAGGGCTGCACTGCTTACAAGATCCTCAATTTGGGTACACCTTAAATATCCCAGGAAATATAAAAGTGGTTCAAAAAATTGTGGTAATAATGTACGATGGAATATCCATCAGCCACGAAATCAATGTCATAAGACCAGTAGCAGCAAAATGAGTGGATTCAGGTACGATGATTCTAAGTGAAATAAGTCACACAGAAAAAGAAACGTATCATAAAATATCACTTATGAAGATCCTGTAAACATGGCTACACATGAACTGAGTTAGGGAACAGAAGTGAGTCTCACATTTAGAAAACACTCTTATGCCTGCTTAAGTGGGAAGGAGAGGTGGGGAGATGCATAAAACCAGAGTTTGATATAAGCACAAGTACCGTTCCAAAAACCAACTATGTAATAGACAAGACCTACACCTTCCTCAGTGAAAGGGACTCAAAACCCCATATTTCTCGCAGAGGAATATATCTGACTAGTAAGAATCTAAAAACCTATGTTTGATATGTCTCTGTAAGGGAAACAAGTGTTTCTAGACTGGCATAATCATGGCAGCGAGAAGCAGCTCAAACCCACTATAAAAAGGAATTTCAAAAACAAAACAAAAAAAAACAGGGAAATTCTTTAAAATTCCTTCAGGGTCTCTGATGAAACGTGGAATGACCCTGTCTACAATGACAGCTGGATGTGGCATAAGTCTGGACACTTGGGACTGAGAGGATTGGTGAGATTGTGTGAGCAAATGCAGACCCTTTAAAGCAATAATGCATGGCACCCATTCCATGGGTCCCAACTCTCCAGGTTGAAGGGAATATTACTACAAATATAACATGTATGGGAAACCTAGAGACTGGACACACAGTGAATACGAAAGTTCTTTAAAACTCAACGAATAGTCCCTCTCCTGGTCCTCCGGTTTGACTTTCCCACTGCTTTACTATCAATCTCCCAACTTGGAGAGACAGCCCCTTTAACCTCCTGGTTCTCACAGGTTGCCAATTTGGCAGAGGATGAAAGGGAAGAGGGAGAACCAATGAGAGAGTAGCTGTTAGGCAATTGGACGGGCATATGTCACTCTAAATTCCCAGGAGGAAGAAGAATTAACCAAAGTTGCAGCCACCCACCGGGAACCAGTATAGTTTCTGAACCAAAATATTGGACTTGCGTTCAGCTCAGAGAAAACGAGTTAAAAAATGGAGCTCAGGGGCACAGCAATTCACAAACTGGCAGAGTAATAAAGGGGAACTATCGTCCAAAAATCTGTTGAGGGAAGGCAACGAGGCGAACTTGAAAGCTAGGCAGAATAGCAGGAAACAGATTTCAAGATGTACGTTGGAATCACATGTAAAGCACAGGAAGAGGGGCACAACTTCGTCAATGATGCACTTGGCCAAAAACGGCATATGCATTTTCTCCTGAACATATGCAGGAGAAAACGCATACGCCCTTTTTGACCAATCCAGCAACTGGGCAATGCAAATCTGCACTACAAAGAAGTATCACTTCCCACCAGACAAAAGGGACATCCACAAAATGTGTAAAAACCAGAAAGGAAAGACATGCCCTGGAGAACAGGGAGCCTTGTTATGCTGATGGGCGGGATGTAAATTGCCAACTGCCTCTCTGGAGAAGTGCATTGTTTTCCATAAAACAAGTAAACAACAGAGCTACAGAGCCAAGGGCACTTCCAGTCTAGGGAATATACCTTGGGAAAACTGAAAATCAATAAGACAGAGCCACCCCTAAATTTAGGGCTGCACTGCTTACAAGAATTTCAACTTGGGTACACCTTAATATCCCAGGAAATATAAAAATGGTTGAAAAAGTTGTGGTACTTACGAACGATGGAATATCCCGCAGCCATGAAATCAATATCATATGACCAGTAGCAGCAAAATGAGTGGATTCAGGTACAATGATTCTAAGTGAAATAAGTCACACAGAAAAAGAAACTTATCATAAGATATCATTTATGAAGATCCTGTAAACATGGCTACACATGAACTGAGTTAGGAAAGAGAAGAGAGTCTCACATTTAGAAAACACTCTTATGCCTGCTTAAGGGGGAAGGAGAGGTGGGGTGATGCATAAAACCAAAGGTTGATATAAACACAGGTACGTTTCCAAAAACCAACTATGGAATAGACAAGACCTACACCTTCCTCAGTGAAAGGGACTCAAAGACCCATATTTCCGGCAGAGGAATATATCTGACTAGTAAGAATCTTAAAACCTATGCATTGATATGTCTCCGTAAGGGAATCAAGTGTGTGTAGACTGGCATAAAGATGGCAGCGAGAATCAGCTCAAACCCACTATAAAAAGGAATTTCAAAAACAAAACAAAAAAACAGCGAAATTCTTTACAATTCCTCAGGGTCTTTGATGAAACTTGGAATGACCCTATCTAGAATGACAGCTGGAGGTGGCATAAGGCTGGACACATGGGACTGAGAGGATTGGTGAGATTCGTGAGCAAATGCAGACCCTTTAAAGCAATAATGCATGGCACCCATTCCATGGGTCCCAACTCTCCAGGTTGTAGGGAATATTACTAGAGCTATAACATGTATGGGAAACCTAGTGTATGGACACACTGTGAATACGAAAGGTTTCTAAATCTCAACGAATAGTCCCTCTCCTGGTGCTCCAGTTTCACTTTCTAACTGCTTTACTATCAATCTCCCAACTTGGAGAGACAGCTCCTTTAACCGCCTGGTTCACACAGGTTGCCAATTTGGCAAAGGATGAAAGGGAAGAGGGAGAACAAAAGAGAGAGTAGCTGTTAAGCATTTGGACGGGCACATGTCACTCTTATTTCCCGGGAGGAAGAAGAATTAACCAAAGTCTCAGCCACCCACCGGGAACCAGTATAGGTCCTAAACCAAAATATGGGACTTGCGTTCAGCTCACAAAAAACGAGTTAAAAAATGGAGCTATAGGGCAGAGCAATTCACAAACTGGCAGATTAATAAAGGACAACTATCATCCAAAAATCTGTTGAGGGAAGGCAAAGAGGCGGACTTGAAAGTGAGGCAGAAGAGCAGGAAACAGATTTCAAGAGGTATGTTCGAATCACCTTTAAAGCACAGGAAGAGGGGCACAACTTCGACAATGATGCACTTTGCCAAAAAGGGCGTATACGTTCTCTCCTGAGTATATTCAGGAGAAAACGCATACGCCAATTTTGGCCAAGCAAGCAAGCAGACAATGTAAGTCTGAACTACAAAGAAGTATCACTTCCCACCGGTCCAAAGGGACATCCACAAAAATGGTAAAAACCAGAAATTCAAGACAAGCCCTGGAGAACAGGGAGCCTTGTTACGCTGATGGGTGGGATGTAAATTGCCAACTGCCTCTCCGGGGGAGTGCGTTGTGTTCCCTAAAACAAGTAAACAACAGAGCTACAGAGCCAAGGGCACTTCCAGTCTAGGGAATATACCATGGGAAAACTGAAAATCAATAAGACAGAGCCACCCCAAAATTTAGGGCTGCACAGCTTACAAGAACCTCAACTTGGGTAAACCATAAGTATCCCAAGAAAGATAAAAATGGTTCTAAAAATTGTGGTACTTACGTAAGATGGAATATCCCTCAGCCATGAAAACAATGTCATAAGACCAGTAGCAGCAAAATGAGTGGATTCAGGTACGATGATTCTAAGTGAAATAAGTCACACAGAAAAAGAAGCTTATCATAAGATATCACTTATGAAGATCCTGTAAACATGGCTACACATGAACTGAGTTAGGAAAGAGAAGAGAGTCTCACATTTAGAAAACAATCTTATGCCTGCTTAAGGGGGAAGGAGAGGTGGGGTGATGCATGAAACCAGAGGTTGATATAAGCACAGGTACCGTTCCAAAAACCAAGTATGGAATAGACAAGACCTACACCTTCCTCAGTGAAAGGGACTCAAAAACCCATATTTCCCGCAGAGGAATATATCTGACTAGTAAGAATCTTAAAACCTATGTATTGATATGTCTCCGTAAGGGAATCTAGTGTGTGTAGACTGGCATAAAGATGGCAGCGAGAATCAGCTCAAACCCACTATAAAAAGGAATTTCAAAAACAAAACAAAAAAAAGCGAAATTCTTTACAATTCCTCAGGGTCTCTGATGAAACTTGGAATGACCCTATCTAGAACAACAGCTGGAGGTGGCATAAGGCTGGATACATGGGACTGAGAGGATTGGTGAGATTGGGTGAGCAAATGCAGACCCTTTAAAGCAGTAATGCATGGCACCCATTCCATGGGTCCCAACTCTCCAGGTTGTAGGGAATATTACTACAGCTATAACATGTATGGGAAACCTAGTGAATGGACACACTGTGAATACGAAAGGTTTCTAAATCTCAACGTATAGTCCCTCTCCTGGTGCTCCAGTTTCACATTCTAACAGCTTTACTATCAATCTCCCAACTTGGAGAGACAGCACCTTTAACCTCCTGGTTCGCTCAGGTTGCCAATTTGGCAAAGGATCAAAGGGAAGAGGGAGAACCAAAGAGAGAGTAGCTGTTAGGCATTTGGACGGGCACATGTCACTCTTATTTCCCGGGAGGAAGAAAAATTAACCAAAGTCTCAGCCACCCACCGGGAACCAGTAGAGGACCTAAACCAAAATATGGGACTTGCGTTCAGCTCACAAAAAACGAGTTAAAAAATGGAGCTATAGGGCAAATCAATTCAAAAACTGGCAGAGTAATAAAGGACAACTATCATCCAAAAATCTGTTGAGGGAAGGAAACGAGGCGGACTTGAAAGTGAGGCAGAATAGCAGGAAACAGATTTCAAGAGGTACGTTGGAATCGCCTTTAAAGCACAGGAAGAGGGGCACAACTTCGACAATGATGCACTTGTCCAAAAAGGGCGTATGCATTTTCTCCTGAGTATATTCAGTAGAAAACGCATACGCCCATTTTGGTCAAGCAAGCAAGCGGACAATGTAAGTCTGCACTAAAAAGAAGTATCACTTCCCACCGGTGCAAAGGGACATCCACAAAAAGGGTAAAAACCAGAAATTCAAGACAGGCCCTGGAGAACAGGGAGCCTTGTTATGCTGATGGGTGGGATGTAAATTGCCACCTGCCTCTCTGGAGGAGTGCATTGTGTTCCCTAAAACAAGTAAACAATAGAGCTACAGAGCCAAGGGCACTTCCAGTCTAGGGAATATACCTTGGGAAAACTGAAAATCAATAAGACAGAGCCACCCCAAAATTTAGGGCTGCACTGCTTACAAGAACGTCAACTTGGATAAACCTTAAGTATCCCAGGAAAGATAAAAATGGTTCAAAAAATTGCGGTACTTACGTATGATGGAATATCCCTCAGCCATGAAAACAATGTCATAAGACCAGTAGCAGCAAAATGAGTGGATTCAGGTACGATGATTCTAAGTGAAATAAGTCACACAGAAAAAGAAACTTTTCATAAGATATCTCTTATGAAGATCCTGTAAACATGGCTACACATGAACTGAGTTAGGAAAGAGAAGAGAGTCTCACATTTAGAAAACACACTTATGCCTGCTTAAGGGGGAAGAAGAGGTGGGGTGATGCATGAAACCGGAAGTTGATATAAGCACAGGTACCGTTCCAAAAACCAAGTATGGAATAGACAAGACCTACACATTCCTCAGTGAAAGGGACTCAAAGTCCCATATTTCCCGCAGAGGAATATATCTGACTAGTAAGAATCTTAAAACCCATGTATTGATATGACTCCGTAAGGGAATCAAGTGTGTGTAGACTGGCATAAAGATGGAAGCGAGAATCAGCTCAAATCCACTATAAAAAGGAATTTCAAAAACAAAACAAAAAAACAGCGAAATTCTTTACAATTCCTCAGGGCCTCTGATGAAACTTGGAATGACCCTATCTAGAACGACAGCTGGAGGTGGCATAAGGCTGGACACATGGGACTGAGAGGATTGGTGAGATTCATGAGCAAATGCAGACCCTTTAAAGCAATAATGCATGACACCCATTCCATGGGTCCCAACTATCCAGGTTGTAGGGAATATTACTACAGCTATAACATGTATGGGAAACCTAGTGAACGGACACACTGTGAATACGAAAGGTTTCTAAAACTCAACGAATAGTCCCTCTCCTGGTGCTCCAGTTTCACTTTCTAACTGCTTTACTATCAAGCTCCCTACTTGGAGAGACAGCACCTTTTACCGCCTGGTTCGCACAGGTTGCCAATTTGGCAAAGGATAAAAGGGAAGAGGGAGAACCAAAGAGAGAGTAGCTGTTAGGCATTTGGACGGGCACATGTCACTCTTATTTCCCGGGAGGAAGAAAAATTAACCAAAGTTTCAGCCACCCACCGGGAACAAGTAGAGGTCCTAAACCAAAATATGGGACTTGCGTTCAGCTCACAAAAAACGAGTTAAAAAATGTAGCTATAGGGCAGAGGAATTCACAAACTGGCAGAGTAATAAAGGACAACTATCATCCAAATATCTGTTGAGGGAAGGAAACGAGGCAGACTTGAAAGTGAGGCAGAATAGCAAGAAACAGATTTCAAGAGGTACATTGGAATCGCCTTTAAAGCACAGGAAGAGGGGCACAACTTCGACAATGATGCACTTGTCCAAAAAGGGCATATGCATTTTCTCCTGAGTATATTCAGGAGAAAACGCATACGCCCATTTTGGCCAAGCAAGCAAGCGGGCAATGTAAGTCTGCACTACAAAGAAGAATCACTTCCCACCGGTCCAAAGGGACATCCACAAAAAGGGTAAAAATCAGAAATTCAAGACAGGCCCTGGAGAACAGGGAGCCTTGTTATGCTGATGGCCGGATGTAAATTGCCAACTGCCTTTCTGGAGGAGTGCATTGTGTTCCCTAAAACAAGTAAACAACAGAGCTACAGAGCCAAGGGCACTTCCAGTCTAGGGAATATACCATGGGAAAACTGAAAATCAATAAGACAGAGCCACCCCAAAATTTAGGGCTGCAGTGCTTACAAGAACCTCAACTTGGGTAAACCTTAAGTATCCCAGGAAAGATAAAAATGGTTCAAAAAATTGTGGTACTTACGTATGATGGAATATCCCTCAGCCATGAAATCAATGTCATAAGACCAGTAGCAGCAAAATGAGTGGATTCAGGTACGATGATTCTAAGTGAAATAAGTCACACAGAAAAAGAAACTTATCATAAGATATCACTTATGAAGATTCTGTAAACATGGCTACACATGAACTGAGTTAGGAAAGAGAAGAGAGTCTCACATTTAGAAAACACTCTTATGCCTGCTTAAGGTGGAAGGAGAGGTGGGGTGATGCATGAAACCAGAGGTTTATATAAGCACAGGTACCGTTCCAAAAACCAAGTATGGAATAGACAAAACCTACAGCTTCCTCAGTGAAAGGGACTCAAAACCCATATTTCCCGCAGAGGAATATATCTGACTAGTAAGAATCTTAAAACGTATGTATTGATATGACTCCGTAAGGGAATCTAGTGTGTGTAGACTGGCATAAAGATGGCAGCGAGAATCAGCTCAAACCCACTATAAAAAGGAATTTCAAAAACAAAACAAAAAAAAAGCGAAATTCTTTACAATTCCTCAGGGCCTCTGATGAAACTTGGCATGACCCTATCTAGAACGAAAGCTGGAGGTGGCATAAGGCAGGACACATGGGAGTGAGAGGATTTTGGTGAGATTCGTGAGCAAATGCAGACCCTTTAAAGCAATAATGCATGACACCCATTCCATGGGTCCCAACTCTCCAGGTTGTAGGGAATATTACTACAGCTATAACATGTATGGGAAACCTAGTGAACGGACACACTGTGAATACGAAAGGTTTCTAAATCTCGACGAATAGTCCCTCTCCTGGTGCTCCAGTTTCACATTCTAACTGCTTTACTATCAATCTCCCAACTTGGAGAGACAGCACCTTTAACCGCCTGGTTCGCACAGGTTGCCAATTTGGCAAAGGATAAAAGGGAAGAGGGATAACCAAAGAGAGAGTAGCTTTTAGGCATTTGGACGGGCACATGTCACTCTTATTTCCCAGGAGGAAGAAGAATTAACCAAAGTCTCAGCCACCCACCGAAAACCAGTATAGGTCCTAAACCAAAATATGGGACTTGCGTTCAGCTCACAAAAAACGAGTTAAAAAATGCAGCTATAGGGCAGAGGAATTCACAAACTGGCAGAGTAATAAAGGACAACTATCATCCAAAAATCTGTTGAGGGAAGGAAACGAGGCAGACTTGAAAGTGAGGCAGAATAGCAAGAAACAGATTTCAAGAGGTACGTTTGAATCGCCTTTAAAGCACAGGAAGAGGGGCACAACTTCGACAATGATGCACTTGTCCAAAAAGGGCATATGCGTTTTCTCCTGAGTATATTCAGGAGAAAACGCATACGCCCATTTTGGCCAAACAAGCAAGCAGAAAATGTAAGTCTGCACTAAAAAGAAGTATTACTTCCCACCGGTCCAAAGGGACATCCACAAAAAGGGTAAAAATCAGAAATTCAAGACAGGCCCTGGAGAACAGGGAGCCTTGTTATGCTGATGGCCGGATGTAAATTGCCAACTGCCTCTCTGGAGGAGTGTGCTGTGTTCCCTAAAACAAGTAAACAACAGAGATACAGAGCCATGGGCACTTCCAGTCTAGGGAATATACCTTGGGAAAACTGAAAATCAATAAGACAGAGCCATCCCAAAATTTAGGGCTGCACTGCTTACAAAAACCTCATTTTTGGTACACCATAAGTATCCCAGGAAATATAAAAATGGTTCAAAAAATTGTGGTACTTACGTACGATGGAATATCCCTCAGCCAAGAAATCAATGTCATAAGACCAGTAGCAGCAAAATGAGTGTATTCAGGTACGATGATTCTAAGTGAAATAAGTCACACAGAAAAAGAAACGTATCATAAGATATCACTTATGAAGATCCTGTAAACATGGCTAAACATGAACTGAGTTAGGGAAGAGAACAGAGTCTCACATTTAGAAAAAATCTCTTATGCCTGCTTAAGGGGGAAGGAGAGGTGGGGTTATGCATAAAAACAGAGTTTGATATAAGTACAGGTACCATTTCAAAAACCAACTATGATATAGAGAAGACTTACACTTTCCTCAGTGAAAGGGATTCAAAATCCCATATTTCCCGCAGAGGAATATATCTGAGTAGTAAGAATCTTAAAACCTATGTATTGATATGTCTCCGTAAGGGAATCAAGTGTGTGTAGACTGGCATAAAGATGGAAGCGAGAATCAGATCAAACCCACTATAAAACGGAATTTCAAAAACAAAACAAAAAAACAGTGAAATTCTTTAAAATTCCTTAAGGCTCTCTGATGAACCTTGGAATGACGCTATCTACAACGACAGCTGGAGGTGGCATAAGGCTGGACTCATGGGACTGAGACGATTGGTGAGATTGGATGAGCAAATGCAGACCCTGTAAAGCAATAATGCATGTCACCCATTCCATGGGTACCACCTCTCCAGGTTGAAGGGAATATTACTACAGCTATAACATGTATGGGAAACCTAGAGAATGGACACACTCTGAATACGAAAGGTTTCTAAACCTCAACGAAATGTCCCTCTCCTGGTGCTCTATTTTTACTTTCTCTCTGCTTTACTATCAATCACCAAATTTGGAGAGACAACACATTTAATCTCCTGTTTCGCACAGCTTCCCAGTTTGGCAAAGGAAGAAAGGGAAGAGCGAGAACCAAAGAGAGAGTAGCTGTTAGGCATTTGGACGGGCATATGTCACTCTTATTTCCCGGGAGGTAGAAGAATTAACCAAAGTCTCAGCCACCCCCCGGGAACCAGTATAGGTTCTGAACCAAAATATGGGACTGGCGTTCAGCTCACAAAAAACGAGTTAAAAAAAGGAGCTATAGGTCAGAGCAATTCACAAACTGGCAGAGTAATAAAGGACAACTATCATCCAAAAATCTGTTCAGGGAAGGGAAGGAGGCGAACTTGAAAGTGAGGCTGAGTAACAGGAAACAGATTTCAAGTGGTACGTTGGAATCGCCTTTAAAGCACAGGAAGAGGGGCACAACTTCGACAATGATGCACTTGTCCATAAAGGGCGTATGCGTTTTCCCCTGAGTATATTCAGGAGAAAACGCATACGCTCTTTTTGGCCATCAAGCAAGCGGACAATGTAAGTATGCACTACAAAGAAATTTCACTTCCCACCGGTCCAAAGGGCCATCCACACAAAGGGTAAAAGCAGAAATTCAAGACAGGCCCTGGAGAACAGGGACCTTGTTATGCTGATGGGCGGGATGTAAATTGCCAACTGCCTCTCTGGAGGAGTGCACTGTGTTCCCTAAAACAAGTAATCAACAGAGCTACAGAGCCAAGGACACTTCCAGTCTAGGGAATATACCTTGGGAAAACTGAAAATCAATAAGACAGAGCCACCCCAAAACTTAGGGCTGCACTGCTTACAAGATCCTCAATTTGGGTACACCTTAAATATCCCAGGAAATATAAAAATGGTTCAAAAAATTGTGGTAATAACGTACGATGAAATATCCATCAGCCATGAAATCAATGTCATAAGACCAGTAGCAGCAAAATGAGTGGATTCAGGTACGATGATTCTAAGTGAAATAAGTCACACAGAAAAAGGAACGTATCATAAAATATCACTTATGAAGATCCTGTAAACATGGCTACACATGAACTGAGTTAGGGAACAGAAGTGAGTCTCACATTTAGAAAACACTCTTATGCCTGCTTAAGTGGGAAGGAGAGGTGGGGAGATGCATAAAACCAGAGTTTGATATAAGCACAGGTACCGTTCCAAAAACCAACTATGTAATAGACAAGACCTACACCTTCCTCAGTGAAAGGGACTCAAAACCCCATATGTCCCGCAGAGGAATATATCTGACTAGTAAGAATCTTAAAACCTATGTTTGATATGTCTCTGTAACGGAAACAAGTGTTTCTAGACTGGCATAATCATGGCAGCGAGAAGCAGCTCAAACCCACTATAAAAAGGAATTTCAAAAACAAAACAAAAAAACAGGGAAATTCTTTACAATTCCTTCAGGGTCTCTGATGAAACGTGGAATGACCCTGTCTACAATGACAGCTGGATGTGGCATAAGTCTGGACACTTGGGACTGAGAGGATTGGTGAGATTGGGTGAGCAAATGCAGACCATTTAAAGCAATAATGCATGGTACCCATTCCATGGGTCCCAACTCTCCAGGTTGAAGGGAATATTACTACAAATATAACATGTATGGGAAACCTAGAGACTGGACACACAGTGAATACGAAAGTTCTTTAAAACTCAACAAATAGTCCCTCTCCTGGTCCTCCGGTTTGACTTTCCCACTGCTTTACTATCAATCTCCCAACATGGAGAGACAGCCCCTTTAACCTCCTGGTTCTCACAGGTTGCCAATTTGGCAGAGAATTAAAGGGAAGAGGGAGAACCAATGAGAGAGTAGCTGTTAGGCAATTGGACGGGCATATGTCACTCTAAATTCCCAGGAGGAAGAAGAATTAACCAAAGTTGCCGCCACCCACCGGGAACCAGTATAGTTTCTGAACCAAAATATTGGACTTGCGTTCAGCTCAGAGAAAACGAGTTAAAAAATGGAGCTCAGGGGCACAGCAATTCACAAACTGGCAGAGTAATAAAGGGGAACTATCGTCCAAAAATCTGTTGAGGGAAGGCAACGAGGCGAACTTGAAAGCTAGGCAGAATAACAGGAAACAGATTTCAAGATGTACGTTGGAATCACATGTAAAGCACAGGAAGAGGGGCACAACTTCGTCAATGATGCACTTGGCCAAAAACGGCATATGCATTTTCTCCTGAACATATGCAGGAGAAAACGCATACGCCCTTTTTGACCAATCCAGCAAATGAGCAATGCAAATCTGCACTACAAAGAAGTATCACTTCCCACCGGACAAAAGGGACATCCACAAAATGTGTAAAAACCAGAAAGGCAAGACATGCACTGGAGAACAGGGAGCCTTGTTATGCTGATGGGCGGGATGTAAATTGCCAACTGCCTCTCTGGAGGAGTGCATTGTGTTCCCTAAAACAAGTAAACAACAGAGCTACAGAGCCAAGGGCACTTCCAGTCTAGGGAATATACCTTGGGAAAACTGAAAATCAATAAGACAGAGCCAACCCTAAATTTAGGGCTGCACTGCTTACAAGAATTTCAACTTGGGTACACCTTAATATCCCAGGAAATATAAAAATGGTTGAAATAGTTGTGGTACTTACGAACGATGGAATATCCCGCAGCCATGAAATCAATATCATATGACCAGTAGCAGCAAAATGAGTGGATTCAGGTACAATGATTCTAAGTGAAATAAGTCACACAGAAAAAGAAACTTATCATAAGATATCATTTATGAAGATCCTGTAAACATGGCTACACATGAACTGAGTTAGGAAAGAGAAGAGAGTCTCACATTTAGAAAACACACTTATGCCTGCTTAAGGGGGAAGGAGAGGTGGGGTGATGCATAAAACCAGAGGTTGATATAAGCACAGGCACCGTTCCAAAAACCAACTATGGAATAGACAAGACCTACACCTTCCTCAGTGAAAGGGACTCAAAGACCCATATTTCCCGCAGAGGAATATATCTGACTAGTAAGAATCTTAAAACCTATGCATTGATATGTCTCCGTAAGGGAATCAAGTGTGTGTAGACTGGCATAAAGATGGCAGCGAGAATCAGCTCAAACCCACTATAAAAAGGAATTTTTAAAACAAAACATAAAAACAGCGAAATTATTTACAATTCCTCAGGGTCTCTGATGAAACTTGGAATGACCCTATCTAGAACGACAGCTGGAGGTGGCATAAGGCTGGACACATGGGACTGAGAGGATTGGTGAGATTCGTGAGCAAATGCAGACCCTTTAAAGCAATAATGCATGGCACCCATTCCATGGGTCCCAACTCTCCAGGTTGTAGGGAATATTACTAGAGCTATAACATGTATGGGAAACCTAGTGTATGGACACACTGTGAATACGAAAGGTTTCTAAATCTCAACGAATAGTCCCTATCCTGGTGCTCCAGTTTCACTTTCTAACTGCTTTACTATCAATCTCCCAACTTGGAGAGACAGCTCCATTTAGCGCCTGGTTCGCACAGGTTGCCAATTTGGCAAAGAATGAAAGGGAAGAGGGAGAACAAAAGAGAGAGTAGCTGTTAAGCATTTGGACGGGCACATGTCACTCTTATTTCCCGGGAGGAAGAAGAATTAACCAAAGTCTCAGTAACCCACCGGGAACCAGTATAGGTCCTAAACCAAAATATGGGACTTGCGTTCAGCTCACAAAAAACGAGTTAAAAAATGGAGCTATAGGGCAGAGCAATTCACAAACTGGCAGATTAATAAAGGACAACTATCATCCAAAAAATCTTTTGAGGGAATGCAAAGAGGCGGACTTGAAAGTGAGGCAGAATAGCAGGAAACAGATTTCAAGAGGTATGTTGGAATCACATTTAAAGCACAGGAAGAGGGGCACAACTTCGACAATGATGCACTTGTCCAAAAAGGGCGTATGTGTTTTCTCCTGAGTATATTCAGGAGAAAACGCATACGCCAATTTTGTCCAAGCAAGCAAGCAGACAATGTAAGTCTGAACTACAAAGAAGTATCACTTCCCACCGGTCCAAAGGGACATCCACAAAAATGGTAAAAACCAGAAATTCAAGACAAGCCCTGGAGAACAGGGAGCCTTGTTACGCTGATGGGTGGGATGTAAATTGCCAACTGCCTCTCCGGGGGAGTGCGTTGTGTTCCCTAAAACAAGTAAACAACAGAGCTACAGAGCCAAGGGCACTCCCAGTCTAGGGAATATACCATGGGAAAACTGAAAATCAATAAGACAGAGCCACCCCAAAATTTAGGGCTGCACAGCTTACAAGAACCTCAACTTGGGTAAACCTTAAGTATCCCAAGAAAGATAAAAATGGTTCAAAAAATTGTGGCACTTACATATGATGGAATATCCCTCAGCCATGAAAACAATGTCATAAGACCAGTAGCAGCAAAATGAGTGGATTCAGGTACGATGATTCTAAGTGAAATAAGTCACACAGAAAAAGAATCTTATCATAAGATATCACTTATGAAGATCCTGTAAACATGGCTACACATGAACTGAGTTAGGAAAGAGAAGAGAGTCTCACATTTAGAAAACACTCTTCTGCCTGCTTAAGTGGGAAGGAGAGGTGGGGTGTTGCATGAAACCAGAGGTTGATATAAGCACAGGTACCGTTCCAAAAACCAAGTATGGAATAGACAAGACCTACACCTTCCTCAGTGAAAGGGACTCAAAAACCCATATTTCCCGCAGAGGAATATATCTGACTAGTAAGAATCTTAAAACCTATGTATTGATATGTCTCCGTAAGGGAATCTAGTGTGTGTAGACTGGCATAAAGATGGCAGTGAGAATCAGCTCAAACCCACTATAAAAAGGAATTTCAAAAACAAACAAAAAAAAAGCGAAATTCTTTACAATTCCTCAGGGCCTCTGATGAAACTTGGAATGACCCTATCTAGAACGACAGCTGGAGGTGGCATAAGGCAGGACACATGGGACTGAGAGGATTGGTTAGATTGGGTGAGCAAATGCAGACCCTTTAAAGCAATAATGCATGGCACCCATTCCATGGGTCCCAACTCTCCAGGTTGTAGGGAATATTACTACAGCTATAACATGTATGGGAAACCTAGTGAATGGACACACTGTGAATACAAAAGGTTTCTGAATCTCAACGAATAGTCCCTCTCCTGGTGTTCCAGTTTCACTTTCTAACTGCTTTACTATCAATCTCCCAACTTGGAGAGACAGCACCTTTAACCTCCTGGTTCGCACAGGTTGCCAAATTGGCAAAGGATGAAAGGGAAGAGGGAGAACCAAAGAGAGTGTAGCTGTTATGCATTTGGACGGGCACATGTCACTCTTTTTTCCTGGGAGGACGAAGAATTAACCAAAGTCTCAGCCACCCACCGGGAACCAGTATAGGTCCTAAACCAAAATATGGGACTTGCGTTCAGCTCACAAAAAACGAGTTAAAAAATGGAGCTATAGGGCAGAGGAATTCACAAACTGGCAGAGTAATAAAGGACAACTATCATCCAAAAATCTGTTGAGGGAAGGAAACGAGGCAGACTTGAAAGTGAGGCAGAATAGCAAGAAACAGATTTCAAGAGGTATGTTGGAATCGCCTTTAAAGCACAGGAAGAGGGGCACAACTTCGACAATGATGCACTTGTCCAAAAAGGGCATATGCGTTTTCTCCTGAGTATATTCAGGAGAAAACGCATACGCCCATTTTGGCCAAACAAGCAAGCAGACAATGTAAGTCTGCACTACAAAGAAGTATCACTTCCCACCGGTCCAAAGGGATATCCACAAAAAGGGTAAAAATCAGAAATTCAAGACAGGCCCTGGAGAACAGGGAGCCTTGTTATGCTGATGGCCGGATGTAAATTGCCAACTGCCTCTCCGGGGGAGTGCGTTGTGTTCCCTAAAACAAGTAAACAACAGAGCTACAGAGCCAAGGGCACTTCCAGTCTAGGGAATATACCATGGGAAAACTGAAAATCAATAAGACAGAGCCACCCCAAAATTTAGGAATGCACTGCTTACAAGAACCTCAACTTGGGTACACCTTAAGTATCCCAGGAAAGATAAAAATGGTTCAAAAAATTGTGGTACTTACGTATGATGGAATATCCCTCAGCCATGAAAACAATGTCATAAGACCAGTAGCAGCAAAATGAGTGGATTCAGGTACGATGATTCTAAGTGAAATAAGTCACACAGAAAAAGAAACTTATCATAAGATATCACTTATGAAGATCCTGTAAACATGGCTACACATGAACTGAGTTAGGAAAGAGAAGAGAGTCTCACATTTAGAAAACACTCTTATGCCTGCTTAAGGAGGAAGGAGAGGTGGGGTGATGCATAAAACCAGAGGTTGATATAAGCACAGGTACCGTTCCAAAAACCAAGTATGGAATAGACAAGACCTACACCTTCGTCAGTGAAAGGGACTCAAAGACACATATTTCCCGCAGCGGAATATATCTGACTAGTAAGAATCTTAAAACCTATGTATTGATATGTCTCCGTAAGGGAATCAAGTGTGTGTAGACTGGCATAAAGATGGAAGCGAGAATCAGCTCAAACCCACTATAAAAGGGAATTTCAAAAACAAAAGAAAAAAACAGCGAAATTCTTTACAATTCCTCAGGGCCTCTGATGAAACTTGGAATGACCCTATCTAGAACGACAGCTGGAGGTGGCATAAGGCTGGACACATGGTACTGAGAGGATTGGTGAGATTCGAGAGCAAATGCAGACCCTTTAAAGCAATAATGCATGGCACCCATTTCATGGGTCCCAACTCTCCAGGTTGTAGGGAATATTACTACAGCTATAACATGTATGGGAAACCTAGAGAATGGACACACTGTGAATACAAAAGGTTTCTAAATCTCAACGAATAGTCCCTCTCCTGGTGCTCCAGTTTCACTTTCTAACTGCTTTACTATCAATCTCCCAACTTCGAGACACAGCACCTTTAATCGCCTGGTTCGCACAGGTTGCCAATTTTGCAAAGCTTGAAAGGGAAGAGGGAGAACCAAAGAGAGAGTAGCTGTTAGGCATTTGGACGGGCACATGTCACTCTTATTTCCCGGGAGGAAGAAGAATTAACCAAAGTCTCAGCCACCCACCGGGAACCAGTATAGGTCCTAAACCAAAATATGGGACTTGCGTTCAGCTCACAAAAAACGAGGTAAAAATGGAGCTATAGGGCAGAGCAATTCACAAACTGGCAGAGTAAGAAAGGACAACTATCATCCAAAAATCTGTTGAGTGAAGGCAACGAGGCGGACTTGAAAGTGAGGCAGAATAGCAGGAAAGTGATTTCAAGAGGCACGTTGGAATCGCCTTTAAAGCACAGAAAAGGGGCACAATTTCGTCAATGATGCACTTGGCCAAAAATGGCGTATGCGTTTTCTCCTGAGTATATTCAGGAGAAAACACATACCCCATTTTTGGCCAAGCAAGCAAGCGGACAATGTAAGTCTGCACTACAAAGAAGTATCAATTCCCACCGTTCCAAAGGGACATCCACAAAAAGGGTAAAAACCAGAAATTCAAGACAGGCCCTGGAGAACTGGGAGCCTTGTTATGCTGATGGCCGGGATGTAAATTGCCAACTGTCTCTCTGGAGGAGTGCATTGTGTTCCCTAAAACAAGTAAACAACAGAGCTACAGAGCCAAGGGCACTTCCAGTCTAGGGAATATACCTTGGGAAAATTGAAAATCAATAAGACAGAGCCACCCCAAAATTTAGGGCTGCACTGCGTACAAGAACCTCAACTTGGGTACACCTTAAGTATCCCAGGAAAGATAAAAATGGTTCAAAAAATTGTGGTACTTACGTATGATGGAATATCCCTCAGCCATGGAATCAATGTCATAAGACCAGTAGCAGCAAAATGAGTGGATTCAGGTACGATGATTCTAAGTGAAATAAGTCACACAGAAAAAGAACCTTATCATAAGATATCACTTATGAAGATCCTGTAAACATGGCTACACATGAACTGAGTTAGGAAAGAGAAGAGAGTCTCACATTAAGAAAACACTCAGATGCCTGCTTAAGGGGGAAGGAGAGGTGGGGTGATGCATAAAACCAGAGGTTGATATAAGCACAGGTACCGTTCCAAAAACCAAGTATGGAATAGACGAGACCTACACCTTCCTCAGTGAAAGGGACTCAAAACACCATATTTCCCGCAGAGGAATATATCTGACTAGTAAGAATCTTAAAACCTATGTATTGATATGTCTCCGTAAGGGAATCAAGTGTGTGTAGACTGGCATAAAGATGGCAGTGAGAATCAGCTCAAACCCACTATAAAAAGGAATTCCAAAAACAAAACAAAAAAACAGCGAAATTCTTTACAATTCCTTCAGGGTCTCTGATGAAACTTGGAATGACCCTATCTAGAACGACAGGTGGAGGTGTCATAAAGCTGGACACATGGGACTGAGAGGATTGGTGAGATTCGTGAGCAAATGCAGACCCTTTAAAGCAATAATGCATGGCACCCATTCCATGGGTCCCAACTCTCCAGGTTGTAGGGAATATTACTACAACAATAACATGTATGGGAAACCTAGAGAATGGACACACTGTGAATACAAAAGGTTTCTAAATCTCAACAAATAGTCCCTCTCCTGGTGTTCCAGTTTCACTTTCTAACTGCTTTACTATTAATCTCCCAACTTGGAGAGACAGCACCTTTAACCTCCTGGTTCGCACAGGTTGCCAATTTGGCAAAGGATGAAAGGGAAGAGGGAGAACCAAAGAGAGAGTAGCTGTTAGGCATTTGGACGGGCACATGTCACTCTTATTTCCCGGGAGGAAGAAGAATTAACCAAAGTCTCAGCCACCCACCGGGAACCAGTATAGGTCCTAAACCAAAATATGGGACTTGCGTTCAGCTCACAAAAAACGAGTTAAAAAATGGAGCTATAAGGCAGAGGAATTCACAAACTGGCAGAGTAATAAAGGACAACTATCATCCAAAAATCTGTTGAGGGAAGGCAACGAGGCGGACTTGAAAGTGAGGCAGAATATCAGGAAACAGATTTCAAGAGGTATGTTGGAATCGCCTTTAAATCACAGGAAGAGGGGCACAACTACGAAAATGATGCACTTGTCCAAAAAAGGCGTATGCGTTTTCTCCTGAGTATATTCAGGAGAAAACGCATACGCCCATTTTGGCCAAGCAAGCAAGCAGACAATGTAAGTCTGCACTACAAAGAAGTATCACTTCCCACCGGTCCAAAGGGACATCCACAAAAAGGGTAAAAACCAGAAATTCAAGACAGGCCCTGGAGAACAGGGAGCCTTGTTATGCTGATGACCGTGATGTAAATTGCCAACTCCCTCTCTGGAGAAGTGCATTGTGTTCCCTAAAACAAGTAAAAAACAGAGCTACAGAGCCAAGGGCACTTCCAGTCTAGGGAAAATACCATGGGAAAACTGAAAATCAATAAGACAGAGCCACCCCAAAATTTAGGAATGCACTGCTTACAAGAACCTCAACTTGGGTACACCTTAAGTATCCCAGGAAAGATAAAAATGGTTCAAAAAATTGTGGTACTTACGTATGATGGAATATCCCTCAGCCATGAAATCAATGTCATAAGACCAGTAGCAGCAAAATGAGTAGATTCAGGTTCGATGATTCTAAGTGAAATAAGTCACACAGAAAAAGAAACTTATCATAAGATATCACTTATGAAGATCCTGTAAACATGGCTACACATGAACTGAGTTAGGAAAGAGAAGAGAGTCTCACATTTAGAAAACACACTTATGCCTGCTTAAGGGGGAAGGAGAGGTGGGGTGATGCATAAAACCAGAGGTTGATATAAGCACAGGTACCGTTCCAAAAACCAAGTATGGAATAGACAAGACCTACACCTTCCTCAGTGAAAGGGACTCAAATACCCATATTTCCCGCAGAGGAATATATCTGACTAGTAAGAATCTTAAAACCTATGTATTGATATGTCTCCTTAAGGGAATCAAGTGTGTGTAGACTGGCATAAAGATGGCAGTGAGAATCAGCTCAAACCCACTATAAAAAGGAATTTCAAAAACAAAACCAAAAAATAGCGAAATTCTTTACAATTCCTTCAGGCTTTCTGAGGAAACTTGGAATGACCCTATCTAGAACGACAGCTGGAGGTGGCATAAGGCTGGACACATGGGACTGAGAGGATTGGTGAGATTCGTGAGCAAATGCAGACCCTTTAAAGCAATAATGCATGGCACCCATTCCATGGGTCCCAACTCTCCAGGTTGTAGGGAATATTACTACAGCTGTAACATGTATGCGAAACCTAGAGAATGGACACACTGTGAATACAAAAGTTTTCTAAATCTCAACGAATAGTCCCTCTCCTGGTGCTCCAGTTTCACTTTCTAACTGGTTTACTATCAATCTCCCAACTTGGAGAGACAGCACCTTTAACCTCCGGGTGCGCACAGGTTGCCAATTTGGCAAGAATGAAAGCGAAAAGGGAGAACCAAAGAGAGAGTAGCTGTTAGGCATTTGGACGGGCACATGTCACTCTTTTTTTTTTTTTTTTTTTTTCTTTTTGCGGTATGTGGGCCTCTCACTGTTGTGGCCTCTCCCGTTGTGGAGCACAGGCTCCGGATGCGCAGGCCCAGCGGCCATGGCTCACGGGCCCAGCCGCTCCGCGGCATATGGGATCCTCCCAGACCGGGGCACGAACCCGTATCCCCTGCATCGGCAGGCGGACTCTCAACCACTGCGCCACCAGGGAGGCCCCCATGTCACTCTTATTTCCCGGGAGGAAGAAGAATTAACCAAAGTCTCAGCCACCCACCGGGAACCAGTATAGGTCCTAAACCAAAATATGGGACTTGCGTTCAGCTCAAAGAAACGAGTTAAAAAATGGAGCTATATGGCAGAGCAATTCACAAACTGGCAGAGTAATAAAGGACAACTATCATCCAAAAATCTGTTAAGGGAAGGCAACGAGGCGTACTTGAAAGTGAGGCAGAATAGCAGGAAACAGATTTCAAGAGGTACGTTGGAATCGCCTTTAAAGCACAGGAAGAGGGGCACAACTTCGACAATGATGCACTTGTCCAAAAAGGGCGTATGAGTTTTCTCCTGAGTATATTCAGGAGAAAACGCATACGCCCATTTTGGCCAAGCAAGCAAGCGGACATTGTAAGTCTGCACTACAAAGAAGTATCACTTCCCACCGGTCCAAAGGGACATCCACAAAAAGGGTAAAAACCAGAAATTCAAGACAGGCCCTGGAGAACAGGGAGCCTTGTTATGCTGATGGCCGGGATGTAAATTGCCAACTGCCTCTCTGGAGGAGTGCACTGTGTTCCCTAAAACAAGTAAACAATAGAGCTACAGAGCCAAGGGCACTTCCAGTCTAGGGAATATACCTTGGGAAAACTGAAAATCAATAAGACAGAACCACCCCAAAATTTAGGAATGCACTGCTTACAAGCAACTCAAATTGGGTACACCTTAAATATCCCAGGAAATACAAAAATGGTTGAAAAAGTTGTGGTACTTACGTACGAGGGAATACCCCTCAGCCATGAAATCAATATCATATGACCAGTAGCCGCAAAATGAGTGTATTCAGGTACGATGATTCTAAGTTAAATAAGTCACACAGAAAAAGAAACTTATCATAAGATATCACTTATGAAGATCCTGTAAACATGGCTACACATGAACTGAGTTAGGAAAGAGAAGAGAGTCTCACATTTAGAAAACACTCTTATGCCTGCTTAAGGGGGAAGGAGAGGTGGGGTGATGCATAAAACCAGAGTTTGATATAAGCACACATACCGTTCGAAGAACCAAGTATGGAATAGACAAGACCTACACCTTCCTCAGTGAAAGTGACTCAAAACACCATATTTCCCACAGAGGAATATATCTGAGTAGTGAGAATCTTAAAACCTATGTATTGATATGTCTCTTTTTGGGAATCAAGTGTGTCTAGACTGGCATAAACATGGCAGCGAGAATCAGCTCAAACCCAATATAAAAAGCAATTTGAAAAACAAAAAAAAGGGAAATTCTTTACAATTCCTTCAGGTTCTGTGATGAAACCTGGAATGACCCTATCTACAATGACAGCTGGATGTGGCTTAAGGCTGGACACATGGGACTGAGAGGATTGGTGAGATTGGGTGAGCAAATGCAGACCGTTTAAAGCAATAATGCATGGCACCCATTCCTTGGGTCCCAACTCTCAAGGTTGAAGGGAATATTACTACAGCTATAACATGTATGGGAAACCTAGTGAATGGACACACTGTGAATACGAAAGGTCTCTAAAACTCAACGAACTGTCCTTCTCCTTGTGCTCCAATTTGACTTTCCAACTGCTTTACTGTCAATCCCCCAACTTGGAGAGACAGCCCCTTTAACCTCCTAGTTCACACAGGTTGCCAAATTGGCAGAGGATGAAAGGGAAGAGGGAAAACCAATGAGAGAGTACCTGTTAGGAATTTGGACGGACACATGTCCGTCTTATTTCCCGGCAGGAAGAAGACTTAACCGAAGTCTCAGCCACCCACCGAAAACCAGTATATGTCCTGAACCAAAATACTGGACTTGCGTTCAGCTCAAAAAAAACGAGTTAAAAAATGGAGCTCAGGGGCTCCGCAATTCACCAACTGGCAGAGTAATAAAGGGCAACTATCTTCCAACAATCTGTTGAGGGAAGCCAACGAGGCGGACTTGAAAGCGAGGCAGAATAGCAGGAAACAGATTTCAAGAGGTACGTTGGAAACGCCTTTAAAGCACAGGAAGAGGGGCACAACTTCGACAATGATGCACTTGGCCAAAAAGGGCGTATGCGTTTTCTCCTGAATATATTCAGGAGAAAACGCATACGCCCTTTTTGGCCAAGCAAGCAAGTGGGCAATGCAAATCTGCACTACAAAAAAGTATCACTTCCCAACGGTCAAAAGGGACATCCACAAAATGGGTAAAACCCGGAAAGGCAAGACAGGCCCTGGAGAACAGGGAGCCTTGTTATGCTGATGGGCGGCATGTAAATTACCAACGGCCTCACTGGAGGAGTGAATTGTTTTCCCTAAAACAAGTAAACAACAGAGCTACAGAGCCAAGGGCACTTCCAGTCTAGGGAATATACCTTGGGAAAACTGAAAATCAATAAGACAGAGCCACACCAAAATTTAGGGCTGCACTGCTTACAAGAACTTCAACTTGTCTACACCCTAAATATCCCAGGAAATATAAAAATGGTTCAAAAAATTGTGGTACTTACGTACGATGGAATATCCCTCAGCCATGAAATCAATGTCATAAGACCTGTAGCAGCAAAATGAGTGGATTCAGGTACTATGATTCTAAGTGAAATAAGTCACACAGAAAAAGAAACTTATCATAAGATATCACTTATGAAGATCCTGTAACAAGGCTCCACATGAACTGAGATAGGAAAGAGAACAGAGTCTCACATTTAGAAAACACGCTTATGCCCGCTTAAGGGGGTAGGAGAGTTGGGGTGATGCATAAAACCAGAGTTTGATATAAGCACAGTTACCGTTCCAAAAACCAACTATGGAATAGACAAGACCTACTCCTTCCTCAGAGAAAGGGACTAAAAACCCCATATTTCCCACAGAGGAATATATCTGACTAGTAAGAATCTTAACATCTATGTATTGACATATCTCCGTAGGGAATCAAGTGTGTCTAGACTGGCATAAACATGGCTGCGAGAATCAGCTCAAACCCACTATAAAAAGGAATTTGAAAAACAAGAAAAAAAAGGGAAATTCTTTACAATTCCTTCAGGGTATCTGATGAAACCAGGAATGACCTTATCTACAACGACAGCTGGATGTGGCAGAAGGCTGGACACGTGGGGCTGAGAGGATTGGTGAGATTGGGTGAGCAAATACAGACCCTTTAAAGCAATACTGCATGGAACCCATTCCATGCGTCCCAACTCTCCAGGTTGAAGTGAATATTACTACAGTTATAATATGTACGGGTAACCTAGAGAATAGACACAGTGTGAATACGAAAGGTTTCTAAAACTCACCTAATACTCTCTCTCCTGGTGCTCCAGTTTGAATTTCCAACTGCTTTTCTATCAATCACCCATTTTGGAGAGACAGCCCCTTTAACCTCCTGGTTCACACAGGTTGCCAATTTGGCAGAGGATAAAAGGGAAGAGGGAGAACCAATGAGAGAGTAGCTGTTAGGCATTTGGGCGGGCACATGTCACTCTTATATCCCGGTTGGAAGAAGAATTAACCAAAGTCTCCGCCACCCACCGGGAACCAGTAGAGTTCCTGAACCAAAATTTTGGTCTTGCGTTCAGCTCACAAAAAACGAGTTAAAAAATGGAGCTCAGGGGCACAGCACTTCACAAACTGGCAGAGTAATAAAGGACAACTATCGTCCAAAAATCTGTTGAGGGAAGGCAACGAGGCGGACTTGAAAGCGAGGCAGAATAGCAGGAAACAGATTTCAATAAGTACGTTGGAATCGCCTTTAAAGCACAGGAAGAGGGGCACTACTTCGACAATGATGCACTTGGCCCAAAAGGGCGTATGCGTTTTCTCCTGAATATATTCAGGAGAAAACGCATACGCACTTTTTGGCCAAGCAAGCAAGCGGGCAATGCAAATCTTCACTCCAAAGAAGTATCGCTTCTCACCTGTCAAAAGGCACTTCCACAAAATGGATAAAAAGCAGAAAGGCAAGTCAGGCCCTGGAGAACAGGGAGCCTTGTTATGCTGATGGGCGGGATATAAATTGCCAACTTCCTCACTGGAGGAGTGCATTGTGTTCCATAAACAAGTAAACAACCGAGCTACAGAGCCAAGGGCACTTCCAGTCTAGGGAATATACCTTGGGAAAACTGAAAATCAATAAGACAGAGCCACCCCAAAGTTTAGGGCTGCACTGCTTACAAGAACCTCAACTTGCGTACAACTTAAATATCCCAGGAAAGATTAAAATGGTTCAAAAAATTGTGTTACTTACATACGATGGAATACCCCTCAGCCATGAAATCAATGTCATAAGGCCAGTAGCAGCAAAATGAGTGGATTCAGGTACGATGATTCTATGTGAAATAAGTCACACAGAAAAAGAAACTTATCATAAGATATCACTTATGAAGATCCTGTAAACATGGCTTCATATGAACTGAGTTAGGAAAGATAACCGAGTACCATATCTTATCATAAGATATCACTATTTTGGGAATGTACACTTTGCTACAAATGAACTGAATTACAAACACAACAGAGTCACACACTTAGAAAACAATATTCTGCCTTCTTAACGGTAAAGGCGAGGTGAGTAGATGCATAAAACCACAGTTTTAAATTAGCACAGATACCGTTACATAAACCAAGTATGTAATAGACATCACCTACTCCCCGCACCATGAACTCGACTCAACACCCCCTATTCATTGCAGAGGAATATATCTGACTCCAAGAATTTTAAAACATATGTATTATCATGTCTCCATAAAGGAGTCATGTGTGTGTATAATGGCATGAACACAGCACTGAAATTCATCTAAATACCCTTATAAAAATAAATTTCAAAAGCAAAATGCAAAAACAGCAAAACAGAGGGAAAGCCTTAAGAATTACGTTCAGGGCCTGTGATGCAACCTGGATTGTCCACCTTTACACCCACTGCTGGATGAGACATAAAACTGGACACTTGGGGCTGACAAGATTGTTGAGGTTGTGTGAGCAAAAGAACACCACTTAGAGCAATACTGTGTACTACCCATTCTAGTGGTCCCAACTCTCCAAGTTTAAGGGAATCTTCCTACAGATAAAGCATGCATGGGAAACCCAGTGGATGGTACACTGTGTAATTGGGAAAGTTTTCTAAAAGTACCTCATTTTTCCTTTTGTCATGCTCGGCTTCGCCATTCCATCTGCATTACTAAAAATCCCCCCACTTGGAGTGTCAGCGCCTTTACTCTCCTGTTATGCACAGTTTGCAAATTGTGCAGAGGATGAACAGGAAGAGGGGAAACAAATGAGAGATTAGCTGTAGGTGTTTGGATGGGCACATGTCACTCTAGGTTCCCATCAGCAAGAAGAATTAACCAAAGGCTCAGCCTGACACCCCAGAACGAGACTAGGGCCTACAGCCATCCTGCGGTATTGCCGCCAGCTCACAAAGAGGCCAGTTGAAAAATGGAAATCAGGGGCACAGCAATTCACAAACCTGCAGAGTTATAAAGGACAACTATCATCCAGAAATATATTGAGGTAAGGAAGTGAAGAGGATTTGAATGCAAGGCAGAATTGAAGGAAACAGATTTCAAGAGGTAGATTGGAGTTGTCTTTAAAGCACATGAAAAGTGACAGAACTTCGACAATTTTACCCTAGGCCGAAAGCGAGTATGTGTATTTTCTTGAATATATTCGGGAAAAAATGCATACGCCCTTTTTGGGCAAGCAAGCCATCAGGCATTGCAAATCCACACTACATAGAAGTGTCCCTTACCTCCAGTCAAAAGGGCCATCCACAAATAGTGTAAAAACCACAAATGCAGGACAGGCCATGGAGAAAAGGGAGTCTGGTTATGCCGATGGACAGGATGTAAATTGCCAACAGCCTCTCTGGAGAACTGTATGTTGTTTTCTAAAACAGAGCTACAGAGCATAGCACACTTCCACTCATGGACGTGTATTTTGGGAAAACTAAAAATCCACAACACACAGCCAGCCCAAACTTTAGGGCTGCTCTGTTTACAAGAACCTCGACTTCGGTACACTTTAAATATCCCAGGAAAGGGAAGAAAATGGATATAGATGTTGTGGTACTTATATACAATGGAATGTCACTCAGACATAAAATCAATGTCATAAGGCCAATAGCAGCATAATGAGTGGCTTTAGGTATGATGATGCTAAGTGAAATGAGCCACAAAGAAAAAAAAATATTGTAATATATCACTTATAGAGGGAATGTAAACATGGCTACACATGAACTGAATTTCAAATGTGAAGAGAGTTACACATTTAGAAAACACACTTATTCCTCCTTAAGGGGAAAGGTGACGTGGGGTGATGTGTAAAAGCAGAGTTTGAAATTAGCACAGATCCCATTCCATATACCAAATATGTAATAGACAAGACCTACTCCTTTCTCAATGAACTGGACACAAAACACCCTATTCACTGAAGAGGAATATATCTGACTGGTAATAACCTTGAAACCTATGTATTTATATGTCTCCATAATGGAATCAAGTGTATGTAGATTGGCATAAACACAGATCAATGGAACAGGACAGAAAGCCCAGAGATAAACCTACATACCTATGGCTATCTCATCTATGACAAAGGAGCTAAGGATATACAATGGAGAAAAGACAGTCTCTTCAGTAATTGGTGCTGGAAAAACTGGACCCCTACACATAAAAGAATGAAATTAGAACACTCCATAACACTATACACAAAAATAAACTCTAAATTGATTAGAGATCTAAATATAAGACCAGACACTATAAAAAACTTAGAGGAAACCATAGGCAGAACACTCTATGACATAAATCACAGCAAGATCCTTTTGGACCCACCTCCTAGAGAAATGGAAATAAAAACAGAAATCAACAAATGGGACCTAATGAAACTTAAAAGCTTTTACACAGTACAGGAAAACATAAACAAGATGCAAAAACAACCCTCAGAATGGGAGAAAATATTTTCAAATGAAGCAATTGACAACGGATTAATCTCCAAACTTTACAAGCACCTCATGTAGCTCAATATCACAAAAACAAACAACCCAATCCAAAAACGGGCAGAAGACCTAAATAGACATTTCTCCAAAGAAGATATACAGATTACCAAGAAACACATGAAAGGATGTAGAACATCACTAATCATTAGAGAAATGCAAATCGAAACTACCGTGAGGTATCACCTCACAGCAGTCAGAGTGGCAATCATCAAAAAAATCTACAAAACAATAAATGCTGGAGAGGCCTTTATTGGAGAAAAGGGAACACACTTGCACTGTGGGTGGGAATGTAAATTGATATGGGCACTAGGGAGAACAGTATGGAGGTTCCTTTAAATAACTAACAATAGAAGTATCCTATGACACAACAATCTAACTACTGGGCATTTGCCTTGTGAAAACCATAATTCAAAAAGTGTTATGTAGAAAAATGTTCATTGCAGCTCTATTTACAATAGTCAGGACATGGAAGCAACCTAAGTGTCCATCGACAGATGAAAGTTTAAAGAAGATCTGGCACATATATACAATGGAGTATTACTCAGCCATAAAAAGAAGCAAAACTGAGTTAGTTGTACTGAGGTGGATGGACTTAGAATCTGTCCTACACAGTGAAGTAAGTCAGAAAGGGAAAAACAAATACTGTATGTTAACAGAGATATACGGAATCTAATGAAGAAAAAAAAAATATTTTGAAGAACCTAGTGGCAGGACAGGATTAAGGACACAGACATAGAGAAAGGACTTGAGGACACCGGAAGGGGGATGGGTAAGCTGGGACGAAGTGAGAGAGTGGCATGGACATAAATACATTACCAAATGTAACACCAATAGCTACTGGGAAGCAGCCACATAGAACAGGGAGATCAGCTTGGTGCTTTGTGACCACAAAAAGGGGTGGGATATGGGGTGTGAGAGGGAGATGCAAGAGGGAGGGGATCTGGTGATATTTGTATATGTATAGCTCATTCACTTTTTTATACAGCAGAAACGAACACTCCATTGTAAAGCAATTACACTCCAATAAACGTGTAAAAGGAAAAAAAAAAAAGAAAGCACAGGGATAAACCTACACATCTATGGTCACCTAATCTATGACAAAGGAGGCAAGACTATAAAATGGAGATAAGACAGTCTCTTCAATCATTGGTGCTGGGAAATATGGACAGCTACATGTAAAAGAATGAAATTAGAACACTCCCCAACACCATACATAAAAATATATTCAAAATGGATTAGAGACCTTAATGTAAGACCGGATAGTATAAAACTCTGAGAGGAAAACTTACGAAGGATACTCTGACGTAAATCACAGCAAGATCTTTTTTGATCCACCTCTTATAGTAATGAAATAAAAAAGAAAACTAAACAGATGGGACCTAAGGGTACGTAAAAGCTTTTGCAAAGCAAAGGAAACTGCAAACAAGATGAAAAGACAACCCTCAGAATGGCAGAAAATATTTGCAAACGAATCAATGGACAAATGATTAATCTCCAATATATATAAACAGCTCATGCAGCTCAATATTAATAAAACAAACAACCCAATACAAAAATGGAAGAAGATATAAATAGACATTTCTTCCAAGAAGACATAGAGGTGGCCAGTACGCACATGAAAATCTGCTCAACATCACTAATTATTAGAGAAATGGAAATGGAAACTACAATTAGGTGTCATGTCACACCTGTTAGAATGGGCATCAACAGAGAATCTACAAACAACAAATGCTGGAGAGGGTATGGAGGAAAGGAACCTTCTTCCACTATTGTTGGGAATGTAAATTGATACAGTCTCTATGGGGAACAGTATGGAGGTTCCTTAAAAAAGTAAAAATAGAATTACCATATAATCCAGCAATCCCACTACTGGGCATATACCCAGAGAAAACCATAAACCAAAAATACACATTCACCACAATGTTCATTGCACCACTATTTACAATAGCCAGGTAATGAAAGCAACCTAAGTGCCCACAGACAGACGAATGGATAAAGATGTGGTACATATATACAATGGAATATTACTCAGCCATACATAGGAATGAAATTGGATCATTTGTAGAGACCTCGATGGATCTAGAGACTGTCATACGGAGTGAAGTAAGTCAGAAAGAGAAAAACAAATATTGTATATTAATGCATATATGTGGAACCTAGAAAAATGGTACAGATGAACCGTTTGCTGGGCAGATATAGAGACACAGATGTAGAGAACAAACATATGGACACCAAGGGGGAAACGCCATGTGAGGGTGGTGGTGGGATGAATTGGGAGACTGGGATTCACATGTGCACACTTATATGTATAAAATAGATATCCAATAAGAACCTGCTGTATAAAAGAAATAAATTTAAAAAAATAAAAATAAATAGCATTTAATAAAAGAAAACAGAAAAAAAGTATTTCCCTTCACATAGTCGTCTTTATATTAATGCATTATTTCCATGTTTATATCTCCAAATTAAAAAAAAAGAGGAATAAATAAAATCTACCTTGAACCAAAAAGAAAAAAAGAAAAAAAAAAAAAAACAGAACCCACCAGTTATACCGAGGAAAATAGTATCAGGGCACTTGCTCCAGTGGTAAAAAATTCTTAAGTTGGACAGAGGTGGGAAATCATCTCCCATGGAGTCAGCAGCGCTACCCCCGACAAGGAGCATCCTCATTGCAAAGCTGGGGGGACTGTGTTGAGGCGTCTGTGAGTAAATGTGAGCTGAGTCCCAGTCCTGCTGCAGCTGAACTCTTCCCACCCTTTCCAGGTAAAACACCTGAATATGTACAAGCACTTGCAAGCCTAGAGGAAGGGCTGTGGAGCCACACCAGTGACAGCACGCAGGCCGACTTTGTGCCTGAAGGCCAGCCAGGATGGTCCTGGCCCCAGATGCTCTTCTGGAAGCTTTCCATTTCCCTGCCTGAGATACCCCTCCTGCCACGGCCCCCACTGCTTTTTTATTTCCTCACCTCTGCCTGGGGAGAAATTCAAGCGGCAGGTATGGATGACACATCCTCTTCTTTAGCAGGTGGCAGCCTAGCAACTCCTGTGGAAAGTCCAGCAGAGCCCCACTCACACTGGGCCACCCACAAAGCCACGGCCCCTCACTCCCTACCACCACCCCAGCCCCGACACTGCTGACGGGGCAGAGAATATGGCATCAGGCACAGCTACAGGGGCTCTTGCTGACTGGAGATGTGTTTATATTGACCTCCGCCCAGGCACACCTGGGGAGGGCTGGTAGGCAGTGTCAGGCTGCCCAAATCAGCCAATCCTCACCCCTCAGGGGCTCACAGTAGCAGAAAATGAAACTTGCTAAACGGGCCAGGCCCAAGGAACAGGTGTGGGCCCTTGAGAGTCAGGCTAGACAAGGGGCTGCGGCTGCCGCTTGTTTTCTTATCATTTTATCTGGTCCATGAGTGGCAAACAACTTCAAGAAGACCCTATCCTAATGAGAGGAACCCAGGAGTCAGGGAGAGGAGTGATGGTGGGTGGAGACAGAGGCCTGGTGCCCGGGCTGCAGTGGAAGTGTCTGGAAGACCAGGCAGAGAGAGGCTGCACAGAGTGATAGCCAGGGTCACAGACCTGTCAGAGCTGCTGTTTGTTAGTTCAAGTCCTTCTCTGAGGTATTCTGTGTCAGCTGTGAGCGACAGGTGAGCTGGGGGTTCTCTGCAAGGTGGGCTATGTGCACTGTTCCTGTGTGTCCAGCCCTGCTTGGGTACCTGCCCATGGGAGCTCTGTATCCTGGGAAGGGCCTGACTAGGAGAGCCCCATGGGATGCTGGGTAGCTGCACAGGTGAGCTCCATACCCTGGGAGGGACTTGAACACGAGAGCCCCGTGGGCTGTGGGGATGGGTGGTGCAGCCCAGGTGAGCTCCATATACTTGGATTGGCCTGACCACGAGAGCCCCATGGGCTGCTGGAGACCTGGTAAAGGATATCAGGACAGTCAGTGAAGCCACCGAGGATATACATCCAGTAGCTCCTATTTCCTACTCCCTGCTGCTCATTCTACCATCCACCAGGCCATGGCATTCTGTATTACACTTCAATGATGCCTTCTTCTGTATTCCATTCATCTCAGAGTCACAAGAATTTTTGGCTTGTGTGTGGCAGGACACAACATGCAACACAAGCAATAATGCTGGGCCGTCCTGCCCCAATGGTTCAAAAATCCCCACACCACCATTGGGGAAATGTCCTCTAAAGACCTAAAAGTTCTACCTCTGTAAAAGGGAACCCTCCTTCAATATGCAGATGACATTCTGATCGCCAGGCCTACTAAAGACGCCTCTGAACTACCTAGCCAAGGAAGGATAGAAGGTGTCCAAGAAAAAGGCTCAAATATACCAGGCTCAGGTGACATGCCTGGGCTTCATTCTCACAGATATTCGGAGAAACGCATCCCAGGATAGGGAAGAAGCCATTTGCAGCCTTACCTCTTCTAAAACTAGAAGACAGCTTAGGGGTTCCTGGGGAGTCCAAGGTTTTCTGCATCTGGATCCCAAACTACATTCTAATAGCTGGGCCTCTACATGAAACACTGACACGAAAAGATGATGATCCTTTTGTATAGAATCCAGAAGCAGCCTTTCAAGAATGGAAAGAGCAGTCAATTCAGACCCTTGCCCAGGAACTCCCTAATTTAGCTAAACCCTTTGACCTTTACATACACGGTCAAAGGTTAATTGCCCTTGGAGCCTTAGTGCAAAAACTGGGACCACTTGAAATGGAGCAACACAAGAATGCCCTTCAGGTATGATAAACTATGGTCACCAAGGGCTTTGCCCACCGACTCATCAGGTCAGGATACTGGGGTATCTAAAAAGCTAGAAATCAGCAGCCCACAAGGCCAGCTACCTCCTAAGGGAAAAGGACCCCACGTCGTGATCCTAACCACCCATCATGTCCTGAAGTTGCAGGGGTCGCTCTGTGGACACACTGACCTCGAGTGAGGAGGCCCTCCAACTCCAACCTCCAGAGAGACAAACGGGGGCAAAGCGCCTCCAAGATGACTCGTGTGACCATCACTTGACCTGGAGTTTCTCTCAGAAAACAAGAAGACTGTGCCCCGAAAGAGCAGACTACTGCTTGCAGGACTTAACTGCACCCAGAGGGGAGCTAATAAGACTGGCGGGGGAAACGTATATCACGCTTTCACCATAGAAAACCCTACAGACACCGCGGTGATGGTGGCCAATATGACCGGCTGGACTGCTGGCTACTTCTAAAGGCCGTTGACTCAGTGGACGTCATGGTCCTGGATCACCACTGACCCTGGACTCTCTGGGAGTTGCGCGGGCAGGGTTCTGACACATGGTGCTGTTTTTACACTTATTCAGGGACCTAATTAAAGAAAGCACAGACTACTGGTCAGAGAATCTAGGCTGGCAAAAACCGTCAGCTTAAGGTCGCCAAACAAATGTGGGGTGTGGTGAAACCTGCCAACTCAGCATCTCTGTGCATCTCTTTCCTGGACCCTTAAAGGTCATTAGAATCTATAACACTTCCAATGCTGGTGCTCAGGCGGACGAGAAGTGAGGCAGGAGGCCTTGGGACAATCAACCTCACCTGGAGGCTGGTGGGGAGACGTTTTGCCCCTCCCCCGAAGTATCAGGGCTCCCACCACAGCATGAAGCAGTTACAAAAGAGGGGTCTGCACCCTCAACACCTGAAGAATGAGTAACGGAACAAAAAGCAGAGGAGGTGTTCGTCTCTGGCAACGTTCATTAAAAATTCCTGGGAGATAAAAAGAGAATCTGGGCAATAAAATAAAGTCTAACCTGTTTTTCCTTTGTGCTTTGTCTAATTTCACGTGCTCCTAGTGTTCCGCATGCAGAGGTCCCACACCCGGCACTTCAGACCCGATTTCCTAGTGCAGAATGGCTGGGTCGACACCTCAGCTAGCGGAGTCCCATGCAGACTCCACGGCATAGAGTCTGAGCTGCAGCCAACCCAGCCCTCGAGAGCTCCATCCCCTCCCTCCCACTGACTCTGCCAGGATCCCTACACAGCAGCCCAGCCCACAGCCTGTGGGGGACTGCACGCTCTCACCTCTCCATTCTGTTTTCAAAATAATGTTTCCTTTGCTTCTGAAGCACACTCTGTCTTGATCTCTTGGCTCCAATGACACTTGGCACGGTGAATCCTGTTGGGGTCCACTCTGGAGGATCAGTAACAGAAATTGAGAACATTGTAACTTCAATGAACAGATGTGTGAGCCAACAGTAGTTAACATAGAACAGTGTATAATGCTCGGGTAAAATAAGATTTTTCTAAGACTTACATTTGATATTTCCATCACTTTACTATAAGCAAGTTCAGTGAAGACGTCTCTCTTATTTGTCAGTTCAACATTAGAGAAATGAAGTGATTTATTTCCATGGATGTACATCGAATACTCTTGGCTGAAGCTTCAATCTTGTTTTGAATGCTTTTCCATTGAAAAGGATACCTCTCTTTCAGCTCCCCCATTTCTGAGAAGTATAAAACCTTATAATTTATTATTACCAAAGGGGAAAGGTAGGAGAAGGGATAAATTAACAGTTTGGGATTAACACATACACACTGCTATGTATAAAATAGATCATCAACAAGGAACTACTGTATAGCACAGGGAACTACACTGAATATTTTGCAATAACCTATAAGGGGAAATAATCTGAAAAAGAATAGATATTTTTATTGACATCATGTATCAATGACAGATAAAATGTAACCTAAGCAAGGCCCATGGTGAACGCTTCTGAACCTGAAGATTTCAATCATCTAAAGTTTGGGCTCTGCCTATTTCCCAAGGCCTTTAATGGACATACGTGTAGCTGTAGCTTAAAAATTCCCCAGTTTGGGGTACGGGGAGGCACTGATTTGGAAAAATCCCTGGTGTTCTCCTTCCATGCACGGGACCCTTCCTACAGCTAAAACATGCCTGTCACACATAGAGGATGGTACACCGTTTGATCGGAAAGAGTTTGGAAAAGGCACCTCATCTCCTCATCGCCTGGTGCTCGGGTTCACCCCTCCAGCATATTTCCTAACAATCTCCTCACTTGGGGATATCAGCACCGTCAACATCCTGTTGCACACAGTTTGGAATTTGTCCAGAGGATGAAGCAGAAGGATGAGAAAAATTTAGAGACAAGTCTTAGTTGTTTGGACAGGCACATGCCACTCTAATTTCCTATCTGGAAGACAAATTCATCAAAGGCTAGAATTCCCCACGGAAACAGAATAGGTCTAGAGGAAATCCCGCTGTTTTGTGTCCAGTTTCCAAAAACACAAGTTGAAAAATGGAACTCAGGGGCACTAAAATTCATGAAACTGCAGAGTTGAAAATATCTATTGTTGAAAAATGTCTTGAGGTAAGTCACAGAAAAGGACTTGTAAGCAAGGGGTGTGGCAAGAAACAGATTTCAAGAGGTAGAAAGGACTCCCCATTAAAGCACAAGAAAAGGGGCTGAACATCGCCAATGATGCAGTTGGCCCAAAAGGGCGTATGCATTTTTTTCTGAATATATTCAAGTAAAGGCCATACACACTTTTTATCCAACCAAACAGGTGGGCACTGGAAATCAATACTACAAAATGTATCACTTCACATCAGTCAGAAGGGCCTTCCACATAAAGTGTAAACACCAGAAAGGCAGGACAGGGTGAGGAGAAAAGGGAGCCCTGTGAGGCTGATAGTTGAAATGTAATTTGCCAATGGCCACTCTGGAGAAGTGTATTGTGTTTGCTAAAACATCTGAAAACTGAGCTACAGAGCATAGTGCACTTGCACTCATGGGCGTATACCTTGGGAAAAACAAAAATGGACAGAAAACAGGCACCCCAACGTTTACCACCTCTCTGATAAAAAAGGGCCTCCACTTGGATATAACCTAAATGTCCCTGGAAGGATAAAATGGATAAAAGAGATGGGGTACTTATGTAGAGTGGAATATTACTCATCCCGAAATCAATGAAATAAGGCCAGTTGGAACAACTCTGGAGGAGTTACATACGATCATTCTAAGTGACACATGTCAGAAAGAAAAAGACACATATCATAAGATGTCACTTAAAGGTGGAATCAAACATGGCTACACATGAAATAAACTACAAAACAGAAACATAGTCAAATATGTAGAAAATAGACATAAGGCTGCTAAATGGGAAAGGTGGGGAATGGTGAGGTATTATCCAGGAGGTTGAAATTAGCTAATATACCATTCCAAGTACCAAATTGAATAACTGACAAGGCCTACACGGTACCTCAAAGAACTGCACTCAGCCCACTCAAGTCACTGGACAATAATACATATGACTCGTAAGCATCTGAAAAATAATTTCTTGTTGTCTCACAGTACATGAATCAAGTGGATGTACAGCAGCAAAAAACAGAGCTTTGAAAATCAGCTGTAACCAATATAAAAATAAATTTAAAAATATTTATAAAAACGGTGAGACAGACAAAAATTCTTACAACTTTTGTTGAAGGGCTACGATGTAACATGGATTGAACACATGTAGACCCACAGCAGAATGATATATAAGGCTGGAAGCTATGCACGCTAAGAGATGTTAGAGAGGCTGGGCGAGGAAATGCAGACCTTTTAAAGTAATACTGCCTGGTACCCATTCCATGAGTCCCAAATCGGCAGGTTCAAGGGAATCTTCTGACAGCGAAAACATGCCTGCGAAACCGAGATGAATGTACACCGTGTGCTCAGGAAAGGTGTCTAAAATGCACCTCATTTTTGATCTCCTGGTGCTGGGGTTCGCCATTCCAGCCACATTATTAACAATATCCCCTATTGGAGAATCAGCACCTTTAACCTCCTGTTTCACACAGTTTGCAGTTTGTGCAGAGGATAAATGGGAAGGGGGGAACCAATGAGAGATAAGCTGTAGGAGTTTTGACAGGCACATGTCACTCTAATTTCCCATTAGGAACAAGAATTAACCAAAGGCTCAGCCTGCCTCCTCAGAACCAGAATAGTGCCAGAAGCAATCCAATGGTTTGGCGGCGAGCTCACAATAAAAGCGAGTTGTAAAATGGAGCTCAGGAGCAGACAATTCAAAGACCTGCAAAGATATAAATGATAACCAACGTCCAAAAATATATTCAGGTAAGGCAACGAAGAGGATCTGAATGAGAGGCAGAATTGCAGGAAACAGATTTCAAAAGGTAGATTGTACTCACATTTAAAGCATATGAAAAGCAGCAGAATTTCTCAAATGATGCAGTTGGGCAAAAGGGTGTATGCCTTTTTTTCGTGAATATCTTCAGGAAAAAAACACATACAGAGTTTTTGGCCAACCAAGCAAGAGGGAAATGCAAATCCGCACAACAAAGAAGTCTCAATTTCCACTGCTCAGAAAGGCCATCCAAAAAATGTGTACAAACCAGAAATGCTGGAGAGGCCATGGAGAACAGGGAGCCTAGTCACGCTGATGGGTGGGGTATAAATATCCTAGAGCCACTCTGAAGAAGTGTATGCTGTTTCCTAAAACATTTAAATACAAAGCCACCGAGCAAAGGGGACTTCAACTCATGGACATATAACTTGGGAAGACTAAATATCGACAACACACAGGCACCCCAAAGTTTAGGGCTGCTCTGCATACAAGAACCTCAACTTCAGTACACCTAAAATATCCCAGGAAAAAGAGAAATGCATAAATTACTTGTGGTAATTTTGTACAACGGAATATCACTCAGATGTAAAATCAATGTCATAAGGCCAGTAGCAGCATAAAGAGTGGATTTAGGTATGATGATTCTAAGTGAAATTAGTCACACAGAAAAAGAATCTATTCATAAGATATCACTTACAGAGGGAATGTCAACATCACAACACATGAACTGAATTAAGAAAGAGAACAGAGTCTCACATTTAGAAAACACTCTTATGCCTGTTTAATGGGAAAGGAGAGGTGGGGGGATGCATAAAACCAGAGTTTGATATTAGCACAGGTACCATTCCATAAACCAAATAGAGAACAGACGAGACCTACCCCTTCCTCAGTGAACGGGACTCAAACCCCCTATTACCCGCAGAGGAATATATCTGACTAGTGAGAATCTTAAAACCTATGTATTGATTTGTCTTCATAAGGGAATCAAGTGTGTCTAGACTGGCATAAACACGTCAGTGAAAATCAGCTCAACCCCATTATAAAAATGAATTTCAAAAACAAACAAAAAAACAGCGAAATTCTTACACAATTCCTTCAGGGGTTCTGATGAAACCGGGAATGACCCTATCTGTAAAGACAGCTGGATGAGACATAAGGCTGGACGCTTGGGACTGAGAGGACTGGTGAGATTGGGAGAGAAAATGCAGACCCTTTAAAGTAGTAATGCATGCCACGATTCCATGGATACCAAATCTCCAGGTAGTAGGGAATATCACTACAGTTATAACATGTATGGGAAACCTAGAGAATGGACACCCTGTGATGGTGAAAGGTTTCTAAAAGTCTCCTAATTTTTCCTATCCTTGTGCTCCAGTTTGGCATTCCAACTGCTTTACTATCAATCTCCCAACTTAGGAGAGCCAGCCCCTATAACTTCCTGGTTCGCACAGTTTGCTAATTGTGCAGAGGATGAAAGGGAAGAGGGAGAACCAATCAGAGAGTAGATGTAGGCTTTTGGACGGGCACATGTCACTCTAAATTCCAGTCAGGAAGAAGAATTAACCAAAGCCTCAGCCACCGCAGGGAACAGTATAGCCACCCCTGGAACAAGTATAGGTCCTGAAGCAAAATTGTGGATTTGCAGTCAGCTCCCAAAAATGGGATTTGAAAATTGGAGCTCACGGGCACAGCAATTCACAAACCTACAGTTATAAAGGACTACTGTCTTCCAAAAATCTGTTGAGGGAAGGCAACGAAGCTGACTTGAAAATGAGGCAGAATTGCACAAAACATATTTCAAGAGGTAAATTGGAATCGCCTTTAAAGCACAGGAAAAGCATCACAACTTCGACAATGATGCACTTGGCCAAAAAGGGCGTATGCGTTTTCTCCTGAATATATTCAGGAGAAAATGCATACGACCTTTTTGGACAATCAAGAAAGCGCACAATGCAAATCCACACTACAAAGAATTGTCACTTCCCACGGGTCAAAAGGGACATCTGAAAATCTGTAAAAACCAGAAAGGCAAGAGGGAGATGCCAAGGGCATGAAGCAATATGATCCAAAGTGTCATGAAGGATTGTGATGACAAGCGCATGGAGCATTGTGATGACAAGATTATGTAGCATATTGCTGACAAAGGCATGGATCATTGTGATGACAAGGTTCATGGAGCACTGTGATGACAAGCGTAACAGAGCATTGTGATTACAGGGGTCAAGGAGCATTGGGATGACAAGGGCATGGAGCATTTTGATGACAAGAGTCCCGGATCATTGTGTTGTCAGTGTTCATGGATCGTTGTGATGACAAGAGTCATGGAGCATTGTGATGACAGGGGTCATGGAGCATTGTGATGAGAAGGTCAAGGAGCATTGGGCTGAAAACGTTCATGGAGTATTGTGATGACAGGGGCCATGGAGGCTTGTGATGACAAGGTACTGGAGCATTGTGATGAGAAAACCATGGAGACTTGTGATGACAAGTCTCATGGAATATTCTGATGAAAAGGGGCATGGAACATTGTGATTACAGGGGTCTTGGGGCATTGTGATGACAAGGGCATGGAACATTGGGATGAGATGGCCATGGAACGTTCTGATGACATGCATCATGGAGCTCTGTGATGACAAGGGCATGGAACATTGTGATGAAAAAGGCATGGAGCCTTGTCATGACAGGGTTCAAGGAGCATACTGAGGACAAGTGTCAGAGAGCATTGTGATGACAAGTGTATTGAGCATTGTGATGAAAAAGGTCATGGAGCATTGTAATGACAAGACCATGGATAACTGTGATGACGAGCGTCATGGGGCGTTGTGATGATAAGTGTTATGGAACATTTTGATCACAATGATTTGGAGCATTGTGATGACAGAGATCATGGAGCATTTTGATTTCATTGTGATGACAATAGCATGAAGCATTTTGATGATGGGCATGGTGCATTGTGATTACAGAGGTCTTGGAGCATTGTGATTAGAAGGGTCATGGAGCCTTGTGATGAAAAGGCCATGGAACATCGTGATGGCAGGGGTCATGGAGCACTGTTATGACAGGGTTAATGGAGAATTGTGATGGCAAGGGCATGGAACATTGTGATGAGAAGGCCATGGAGCCTTCTGATGACATGCATCATGGAGCTTTGTGATGACAAGGTCATGGAGCAATGTGATGAGAGCGTTCATGGAGCATTGTGATGACAATAACATTGAACATTTTGATGAAAAGTTCATGGAGCATTGTGGTGACAAATTTCACAGAGCCTTGTGATGATGAGGGCATTGACTTTTGTGGTGACACACGTCATGGAGTCTTGTGATGACGGGACACACGGAGCATAGTGATGACTGGGGTCATGTAGCATTGTGATGACAGGAGCATGGAGCATTGGTCTGACAAGTTTCATGGATAATTGTGTTGACAGTGGGCATGGCACATTTTGATGAAAAGGGCATGGAGCATTGTGATGACAAGGTCATGGAGTATTGTGAAGACAGGTGTCAGGGAGCATTGTGATGGCATATTTCATGTTCCATTGTGATGAGAATGGCATGGAGCATTGTGATGCCGAGTGTTATGGAGGATTGTGATGACAATGGTAATGGAGCACTGTGATGACAAAGGCATGGAGCTTGCTATGACAGGGGTCATGGGACATTGCGATGACAAGTGCATGGAGAATTGTGATGACAAGAGCATGTAACATGGGGATGAGAACTGTCAAGGAGCATTGTGATGACAAGGACGTGGAGAATTGTGATGACAAGGGACATGGAGCATTGTGATGACCAGGGCATGGAGCATTGTTATGGCAAGACCGTGGAGCACTGTGATGAGAAGTTCATGGATAATTCTGGTGACAAGCATCATGGAGCACTGTAATGACAAAGGGCATGGAGCATTGTGATGATAGGTCTCATGGAGCATTGTGATGACAGGGGTCATGGATCATTGTGATGACAAGGGTCATGGAGTATTCTGATGACAAGCTTGTGCAGTATTGTGATGACAAAGCATTTAACACTGTGATGGGAAGTATGGAACATAGTGATGCCAAGAACGTGGAGAATTGTGATGAAAGGGAACATAGAGCATTGTGATGACCAGGGCATGGAGCATTGTGATGGCAAGACCGTGGAACACTGTGATGAGAAGACCATGGATAATTGTGATGACGAGCGTCATGGAGCGCTATAATGACAAGCGGCATGGAGCATTGTGATTACAGGGGTCTTGGAGCATAGTGATGACAAGCGCATGGAGCATTGTGAAGAGAAGTCCATGGAGCATTCTGATGAATGTGTCATGGAGCACTGTGATGACAAGTGCATGGAGCATTGTGATTACAGGTGTCTTTGAGCATTGTGATGAAAAGGGCATGGATCATTGTGATGAAAAAGGCATGGAGCCCTGTCATGACAGTGTTCAAGGAGCATACTGACGACAAGTGTCAGAGAGCATTGTGATGACAAGTGTATTGAGCATTGTCATGACAAAGGTTATGGAGCATAGTGATGAGAAGACCATGGATAATTGTGATTATGAGCATCATGGGGTGTTGTGATGAGAAGTGTTATGGAACATTGTGATCCCAACAGTTTGGAGCATTGTGATGACAGAGGTCATGGGGCATTTTGATTCCATTGTGAGGAAAATACCCTGAAGCATTATGATAATGGGCATGGTGCATGGTGATGATAGGATTCATGGAGCTTTGAGATGAAAAGGGGCATGGAGCATTGTGATAAAAAGTGTCTTGGAGCATTGTGATGAGAAGTCCATGGAACATTCTAATGACATGAGTCATGGAGCTTTGTGATGACAAGGGCATGGAGCATTGTGATTACAGGGGTCTTGGGACATTGTGATGACAAGTGTCATGGAGCCTTGTGAATGACAAGGCCATGGAACATTGTGATGGCAGGGGTCATGGAACATTGTTATGACAGGTGTAATGGAGCATTGTGATGAGAAGGACAGGAAGCATTGGAGTGAAATGTTTCATGGATTACTGTGATGAGAGTGAGCATGGAGCATTTTGATTACAAGGGTCTTGGAGCATTGTGATGGCAAGGGCATGGAGCATTGCGGTGACAGGGCCATGGAACATTCTGATGACATGCGTCATGTAGCTTTTTGATGAAAAGGGCATGGAGTATTTTGATTAGAGGGTTCGTGGAGCATTGTGATGACAAGTGTCATGGAGCCTTGTGATGACAAGGGCGTGGAACATTGTGATGGCAGTTGTCATGGAGCATTGTTATGACAGAGGTAAAGGAGCATTGTGATGAAAAGGGCATGGAGCATTGGTCTGAAATGTTTAATGGATTATTGTGATGAGAGTGGGCATAGAGCACTCTGATGATAAGGGCATGGAACACTGTGATACATGGGTCATGGAGGATTGTAATGATAAGGTCATGGCGCATTGTGATGAGAAGGGCATCGAGCATTGTGATGACAAGTGTCATGGAGCGTTGTGATTACAAGGGCATGGAGCAATGGGATGAGAGGGGTCATGAAGCATTTTGATGACAATGACCTGGAGCATTGTAATGCCAAGGGTCATGGCGCTTTGTGATGACATAGGTCATGGAGCATTTTGATGATAAGTGCATGGTGCATTGTGATGAGAAGGGCAGGGAGTATTTTGATGACAGGGTCATGCAGTAATATGATGAAAAGTGTATTGGAACATTTTGATGACAGGGGTTATAGAATATTGTGATGTCAGGGGTCATGGAACATTGTGATGATAAAGGGATGTATCATTGTGATGACAGGGGTCATGGGACATTGTGATTACAGGAGTGAGGGAGTATTGTGATGACTAGTGATGGAACACTGTGATATCTCTGGTGAGAGAGCATTTTGATGAGAAATGTCCGGAGCATTGTGATTACAAGGTTTATGAAGCTTTGCAATGACAAGTTTCTGGACCGTTGTGCTGAAAAGTGAATGGCACATTGTGATGACAAGGGTCATGTAATATTTTTCAGACAAAGGCATGGAGCATTGTTATGACAACAGTCACGGAGCATTGTGATGAAAACGGAATGGGGCATTGTAATGAAAAAGGCATGGAGCCTTTTTGTGACAGGGTTCAAGGAGCATTGTGATGACAAGTGTCAGGGAGCATTGTGATGACAAGTGTAATGAGAATTGTGATGACAAAGGTCAGGGAGCATTGTGATGAAAAGGGCATGGAATTTTGTGATGACAAGCATCATGGAGCATTGTGATGACAAGTGTTATGGAACATTGTGATCACAAGTGTTTGGAGCATTGTGATGACAGAGGTTATGGATCATTTTGATTTCAAGGAGCATGGAGCATTTTGATGACAAGGGCATGAAGCAATGTGATCCCAAGGTTCATGGTGGTTTGTGATGACAATGGAAATGGAGTATTGTGATGACAAGTGTCAGGGAGCATTGTGATGACAAGTGTAATGAGAATTGTGATGACAAAGGTCAGGGAGCATTGTGATGAAAAGGGCATGGAATTTTGTGATGACAAGCATCATGGAGCATTGTGATGACAAGTGTTATGGAACATTGTGATCACAAGTGTTTGGAGCATTGTGATGACAGAGGTCATGGATCATTTTGATTTCAAGGAGCATGGAGCATTTTGATGACAAGGGCATGAAGCAATGTGATCCCAAGGTTCATGGTGGTTTGTGATGACAATGGAAATGGAGTATTGTGATGACAAGCACATAGAGCATTGTAATGACAAGGTCATGTAGCATTTTGCTGACAAAGTCATGGAGCATTGTGATGACAGGTGTCATGGAGCACTGTGATGACAAGTGTCATGGAGCATGGTGAATACAGGGGTCATGGAGCATTGGGATGACAAGGGCATGGATCATTGTGATGACAAGGGTCATGGAGCATTGGGCTGTATATGTTCATGGAGTATTGTGATGACGGGGTCATGGAGCATTGTGATGACAGAGGTCATGAAGCATTTTGATTTCACTGTGCTGACAATATCCAGAAGCATTATGATGATGGGCATGATGCATTGTGATGACAGGGTTCATGGAACATGGAGATGAAAAGGGGCATGGAGCATTGTGATTACAGAGGTCTTGGAACACTGTGATGACCAGGGCATGGAGCATTTTGATGAGAAGGCCATGGAACTTTCAGATGACATGTGTCATGGAGCTTTGTGATGACAAGGGAATAGAGCACTGTGATTACAGGGGTCTTGGAGCATTGTGATGACAAGTGACATGGAGCATTGTGATGACAAGGTCATGGAACATCGTGATGGAAGGGGTCATGGAGCATTGTTATGACAGGGGTAATGGAGCATTGTGATGAGAAGGGCATGGAGCATTGTGATTACAAATTTTATGGAGCAATACCATGACAAATTTGTGGACCGTTGTGATGAAAAGCGCGTAGCACATTGTGATGACAATGTTCATGGAGCATTTTTCTGACAAAGGCATGGAGCATTTTGATGACAAGGATTACGGAGCATTGTGATGAAAAGTTCATGGAGCATTGTGGTTATAAAGGTCACAGGGCCTTGTGCTGACGTGGGCATGGACCACTGTGATGACAAATGTTATGAAGCATTGTGATGACTGGAGTCACTGAGCATTGTGATGACAGGGGTCATGGAGCATTGTGATGACAAGGGCATGGAACATTTTGGTGACAGGGGCATGGAGCATTGGTCTGAGAAGTTTCTTAGATTATTTTGATGGCAGTGGACATGGTGCATTGTGATGACATGGGCATGGATTATTGTGATGATAAGGTCATGGAGTATTGTGAAGACAGGTGTCAGGGAGCATTGTGCTGACATATGTCATGGTCCATTGCAATGACAATGGCAGGGAGCATTGTGATGCCAAATGTAATGGAGGATTTTGATGACAAATATAATGGAGCATTGTGATGACAAGGGCTTGGAGAATTATGATGACAAGGGCCGTTGAGAATTTTCATGACAAGGTCGTGAAGCATTGTGATGACAAGTCCTGGAGCATTGTGATGAGAAATCCATAGAGAGTTGTGATGACAAGTCTTATGGAGCATACTGATGAAAAGGGGCATGGAGCATTGTGATTACAGGGGTGTTGGAACATTGTGATGACAAGGGCATGGAGCATTTTTTTTAAAGGGGTATTGGTGCATTGTGATGAAAAGGGCATGAATCATTTTGATGAAAAAGGCATGGAGGCTTGACATGACAGGGTTCAATGAGCATACAGACAACAAGTGTCAGGGAGCATTTTGATGACAAGTGTATTGAGCATTGTGATGACAACGGTCATGGAGCATTGTCATGAGAAGTCCATGGATAATTGTGATGACGAGCATGATGGGGCACTGTGAGGACAAGTGTTATGGAACATTGTGATCACAAGTGTTTGGAGCATTGTTATGACTGAGATCTTGGAGCATTTTGATTTCATTGTGATGACAGTAGCATGAAGCATTATGATGATGTGCATGGTGCATTTTGATTACAGGGTTCATGGATCATTGAGATGAAAAGGGGAATGGAGCACTGTGATTACAGGTGTCTTGGAGGACTGTGATGAGAAGGTTCATGGAGCCTTGAGATGACAAGTCCACGGAACATCGTGATGGCAGGGGTTATGGAGCATTGTTATCACAGGGGGAATGGAGCACTGTGATGGCAAGGGCATGGAGCATTGTGATGAGAAGTCCATGGAGCATTCTGATGACATGTGTCATGGAGCTTTGTGATGACAATGGCATGGAGCAATGTGATGAGAGTGTTCATGGAGCATTGTGATGACAATGACATGGAGCATTGTGATGCCAAGGGTTATGGATCTTTGTGATGCCAAAGTCATGGAGCATTTTGATGACAAGGGCGTTGTGCATTGTGATGAGAAGGACAGGGAGCATTGGGATGACAGGGTCATGGAGCAATTTGATGAAAAGTTTCATGGAACATTATGATGACAGTGTTTAAGGAACATTGTGATGACAGGGGTCATGGAGCATTATGATGAAAAGGTTCATGGAGCATTTTGATGAAAGGGGTTATGGAACATTGTGATGTCAGGGGTCATCGAACATTTTGATGATAAGTGCATGTAGCATTGTGATGACAGGAGTCATGGAACATTGTGATAACAAGGGTGAGGGAGTATTGTGAGGAATAGTGATGTAACATTGGGATATCTGTGGTGAGAGTGCATTTTGATGAGAAGTGTATGGAGCATTGTGATGACAAGGTTTATGGAGCATTGTGATGACAAGATTGTGGAGCACTGTGATGACAAGCGCATGGTGCATTGTGATGACATGTGTCATGGAGCATCATGCTGAGAAGCGCATGGAGCATTGTGATGACAAGGGTCATGGAGCATTGCGCTGAGAAAGGCATAGAGCATTGTGATGACAAGGATCAAAGAGCTTTGTGATGACAAGTCTCATGGAGCATACTGATGAAAAGGGGCATGGAGCATTGTGATTACAGGTGTCTTGGAACACTGTAATGAAATGTGCATGGAGTATTTTGATGAGAAGGCCATGGAACATTCTGATAACATGTGTCATGGAGCTTTGTGATGACAAGGGCATGGAGCATTGTGATTACAGGGGTCTTTGAGCACTGTGATGACAAGTGTCATGGAGCCTTGTGATGACTAGGCCGTGGAACACTGTGATGACAGGGGTCATGGAGCATTGTTATGACAGGGGTAATGGAGCATTGTGATGAGAAGGGCATGGAATATTGGTCTGAAATGTTTTATGGATTATTGTGATGAGAGTGGGCATGGAGCATTGTGTTGACAAAGGCACAGAACACTGTGATACATGGGTCATGCAGGATTGTAATGACTTGGGCATGGAGCATTGTGATGAGAAGGTCATCGAGCATTGTGATGACAAGTGTCATGGAGCTTTGTGATGACAAGGGCATGGAGCAATGTGATCAGAGTGTTCATGGAGCATTGTGATGACAATGACATGGACCATTGTGATGCCAAGTGTCATGGAGCTTTGTGATGACAAGTCATTGAGCATTTTGATGACAAGGGAATGGTGCATTGTGATGAGAAGTGCAGGGAGCATTTTGATGACCGGGTCATGCAGCAATTTGATGAAAAGTGAAATGGAACATTTTAATGGCAGGGGTTATGGAACATTGTTATGTCAGGGGTCATGGAACATTGTCATGATAAGGGGATGTAGCATTGTGATGACAGGGTCATGGAACATTGTGATTACAGGGGTGTGGTAGTATTGTGATGACTAGTGATGGAACATTGTGATATCTCTGGTGAGAGAGCATTTTGATGAGATGTGCATGGACCATTGTGATTAAAAAGTTTATGGACCATTGCAATGATAAGTTTGTTTAACTTTGTGATGACAATGGTCATGGAGCATTGTTCTCACAAAGAAATGGAGCACTGGTATGACAAGCTTCACAGTGAATGGTGATGAAAAGTTCATGGAGCATTGTGGTTACAAATGTCACAGAGCCTTGTGATGACGCGGGCATGGACCATTGTGATGACAAACGTTATGAAGCATTGTGATGACTGGAGTCATGGAGCATTCTGATGACAGGGGTCATGGAGCATTGTGATGACAAGGGCATGGAGTATTGTGATGACAGGTAATGGAGCATTGGTCTGACAAATTTCATAGATTATTGTGATGACAGTGGGCATGGTGCATTGTGATGACAAGGGCATGGAGCATTGTGATGAGAAGGTCATGGAGTATTGTGAAGACAGATGTCAGGGAGCATTGTGATGACATATGTCATGGTCCATTGCATGACAATGGCATGGAGCACTGTGATGCCAAATGTAATGGAGGATTGTGATGACAAATATATTGGAGCACTGTGATGATTAGGGCTAGGAGCATTATGATGACAAGGGGATTGAGAATTTTCATGACAATGTCGTGAAGGATTGTGCTGACAAGTTCCTGGAGCATTGTGATATCAAAACTATGGAGCCTTGTGATGACAAGTCTCATGGAGCATACTGATGAAAAGGGGCATGGAGCATTGTGGTTACAGGGGTCATTGAACATTGTGATGAAAAGGGCATGGAACATTGTGAGGAGAAGACAAAGGAGCATTCTGATGGCATGCGTCATTGAGCCTTGTGAAGACAAGGGCATGGAGCATTGTAATTACATGGGTCTGGGAGCATTGTGATGAAAAGGGCATGGATCATTGTGATGAAAAAGGCATGGAGCCTTGTCATGACATGGTTCAAGGAGTATACAGACAACAAGTGTCAGGGAGCATTTTGATGACAAGTGTGTTGAGCATTGTGATGACAATGGTCATGGAGCATTGTGATAAGAAGACCATGGATAATAGTGATGACGAGCGTCATGTGGCATTGTGATGACAAGTGATATGGAATATTGTGATCACAAGGGTTTGGAGCATTGTTATGACAGAGGTCATGGAGCATTTTGATTTCATTGTGATGACAATAGCATGAAGCATTACGATGATGTGCATGGTGCATTGTGATGACAGGGCTCATGGAACATTGAGATGAAAAGGGGCATGGAGCAATGTGATTACAGTGTTCTTGGAGTGTTGTGATGAGAAGGTTCATGGAGCCTTGTGATGACAGGGCCACGGAACATCGTGATGGCAGGAGTCATGGAGCATTGTTATGACAGGTGTAATGGTGCATTGTGATGGCGAGCGCATAGAGCATTGTGATGAGAAGGCCATGGAGCATTCTGATGACATGTGTCATGGAGCTTTGTGAAGACAAGGGCATGGAGCAATGTGATGAGAGCGATCATGGAGCACTGTGATGACAATGACATGGAGCATTGTGTTGCCAAGGGTCATGGATCTTTGTGATGACAAATGTCATGGAGCATTTTGATGGCAAGGGCTTTGTGCATTGTGATGAGAAGGGCAGGGAGAATTGTGATGACAGGTTCATGGAGCAGTTTGATGAAAAGTGTCATGGAACATTTTGATGACAGGTGTTATGGAACATTGTGATGTCAGGGGTCATCGAACATTGTGATGAAAAATTCATGTCGCATTGTGATGACAGGAGTCATGGAATATTGAGATGACAGGGGTGAGGGCGGATTGTGACAAATAGTGATGTAGCATTGTGATATCAGTGGTGAGAGATCATTTTGATGAGAAGTGAATGGAGCATTATGATGACAATGTTTATGGAGCATTGTGATGACAAAATTGTAGAGCACTCTGATGACAAGCACATGGTGCATTGTGATGACATGTGTCATGGAGCATTGTGCTGACAAGCTCATGGAGCATTGTGATGACAAGGGTCATGGAGCATTGTGCTGAGAAAGGAATAGAGCATTGTGATGAGAAGGGTCAAAGAGCATTGTGATGAAAAGTTCATGGAACATTGTGGTTAAAATGGTCACAGAGACTGTTGATGACGACGGCATGGACCATTGTGATGACAAAGGTCATGAAGCATTGTGATGACTGGAGTCACGGAGCATTGTGATGACAGGGGTCAGGGAGCATTGTGATAACAAGGGGATGGAGCATTGTGATGACAAGGGCATGGAACATTAGTCTAATAACTTCCATGGATTGTTGGGATGAGAGTTGGAATGGCGCATTGTGATGACAAGGGCATGGAGCATTGTGATGACCAGGTCATGCAGTATTGTGAAGACAGGAGTCAGGGAGCATTGTGATGACATATGTAATGGCCCTTTGTGATGACAATGGCATGGAGCATTGTGATGCCAAGTGTCATGGAGGATTCTGATGACAAAGGTATGGGAACATTGTGATGACAATGGCTTGGAGCATTGGGATGACATGGGTCAGGTAGCATTGTGCTGACAAGTGCATGGAGAATTGTGATGACAAGGGTCATGGACCATTCTGATGACAAGCTTGTGGAGTATTTTGATGACAATGGCATGGAGCATTGTGATGAAAATGGCATGGGTCATTGTGATGAAAAATGCATGGAGATTTTTCGTGACAGGGTTCAAGGAGCATTCTGATGAAAATGTCAGGGAGCATTGTGATGACATGTATATTGAGAATTGTGATGACAAAGGTCATGGAGCATTGTGATAAAAAGGGCATGGAGTATTGTGATTCCAGGCATCATGGAGCGTTGTGATGACAAGTGTTATGGAACATTGTGATCACAAGGGTTTGGAGCATTGTGATGACATAGGTCATGGATCACTTTGATTTCAAGGAGCGTGGAGCATTGTGATGACAAGGGCATGAAGCAATGTGATTGCAAGGTTCATGGAGGATTGTGATGACAATGGAAAAGGAGTATTGTGATGACAAGCACATAGAGCATTGTAATGACAAGGTCATGTAGCATTTTGCCGACAAAGGCATGGAGCATTGTGATGATATGTGTCATGGAGCACTGATATGACAAGCGTCATAGAGCATTGTGAATACAGGGGTCATGGATCATTCGGATGACAAGGGCATGGATCATGGTGATGACAAAGGTCATGGAGCACTTGGCTGAAAATGTTCATGGAGTGTTGTGATGACAGGGTCATGGGGCATAGTGATGTGTAGGGAATGGAGCATTGTGATGACAAGTGTCCCGGATCATTGTGTTGTCAGGAATCATGGAGTGTTGTGATGACAGTGGTTATGGAGCATTGTGATGATATTGGCCATGGAGCATTGTGATGTGTAGGTCGTGGAGCATTGGGCTGAATATGTTAATGGAATATTGTGATGACAGGGGTCATGGAGCATTGTGATGACAAGGGAATGGAGAATGGTGATGACAAGGTCCTGGAGCATTGTGATGAGATGACCATGGAGACTTCTGATGACAAATCTCACGGAGCATTCTGATGAAAAGCTGCATGGAGCATTGTGATTACAGGGGTCTTGGAGCATTGTGATGACTAGGGCATGGAGCATTGTGATTCGAAAGCCATGGAGCATTCTGATGACATGCTTCATGGAGTTTTGTGATGACAAGGACATGGAGCATTGTGATTACAGTGATCTTGGAGCATTGTGATGAAAAGGGCACGGATGATTGTGATGAAAAAGGCATGGAGCCTTGTCATGACAAGGTTCAAGGAGCATACTGACGACAAGTGCCAGGGAGCATTGTGATGAGAAGTGTATTGAGCATTGTGATGACAAATGTCATGGAGCATTGTGATGAGAATACCATGGATAATTGTGATGTAGAGCGTCATGGGGATTTGTGATGATAAGTGTTATGGAACATTGTGATCACAAGGGTTTGGAGCATTATGATGACAGAGGTCATGGAGAATTATGATTTGATTGTGATGACAATAGCCTGAAGCAGTATGATGATGGGCATGGTGCATTGTGATGACAGGGTTCATGGAGTATTGAGATGAAAAGGGGCATGGAGAATTGTGTTTACAGGGGTCTTGGAGCATTGTGATGACAAGGGCATGGAGCATTGTGATGAGAAGGCCATGGAACATTCTGATGACATGTGTCATGGAGCTTTGTGACGAAAAGGGCATGGAGCATTGTGATTACAGGGGTCTTGGAGCATTGTGATGACAAGGGTCATGGAGCCTTGTGATGACAAGGCCGTGGAACATTGTGATGGCAGGGGTAATGGAGCATTGTTATGACAGAGGTAATGGAGCATTGTGATGAGAAGGGCATTGAGCATTGGCCTGAAAGGTTTCATGGATTATTGCGATGAGAGTGGGCATGGAGCATTGTGATGACAAGGGCACGGAACACTGTGATACATGGGTCATGGAGGATTGTGATGAAAAGTGCATGGAGCATTTTGATTAGAAGGGCATCGAGAATTGTGATGACAAGTGTCATGGAGCTTTGTGATGACAACGGCATGGAGCAATGGGATGAGAGGGTTCATGGAGCACTTTGATGACAATGACATGGAGAATTGTGATGCAAAGGGTCATGGAGCTTTGTGATGACAACGGTCATGGAGCATTTTGATGACAAGCGTGTGCTGCATTGTGATGTGAAGGAGAGGGAGCATTTTGATGACAGGGTCATGCAGCAATTTGATGAAAAGTGTAATGTAACATTTTGATGACAGGGTTTACACAACATTGTGATGCCAAGGGTCATGGAGCTTTGGGATGAAAAGTGTCACGGAGAATTTTGATGACAGTGGTTATGGTATATTGTGATGTCAGGGGTCATGGAACATTTTGATTAAAGTGTTGTGGTAGGATTGTGATGACTAGTGATGGAACATTGTGATATCTCAGGTGAGAGAGCATTTGGATGAGAAGTGCATGGAGCATTGTGAATACAAGGTTTATGGATCATAGCGATGACAAGGTTGTGGATCATTGTGATGAAAAGCGCGTGGCACATTGTGATGACAAGGGTCATGGAACATTGTTCTGACAAAGGCAAGGAGCATTGTGATGACAAGGGTCACGGAGCACTGTGATGAAAAGTTCATGGAGCATTGTGGTTACAAAGGTCAAAGAGCCTTGTGATGATGCAGGCATGGACCGTTGTGATGACAAACGTTATGGAGCATTGTGATGACTGGAGGCACGGAGCATTGAGATGACAGGTGTCATGGAGCACTGTGATGACAGGGACATGGAGCGTTGTGGTGACACTTTTCAGAGATTATTGTGATGACAGTGGACATGGTGCATTGTGATGACAAGAGCATGGAGCATTGTGATGAGAAGGTCATGGGTTATTTTGAAGAGAGTTGTCAGAGAGCATTGTGATGACATATGTCATGGTCCATTGCAATGACATTGGCAGGGAGCATTGTGATGCCAAATGTAATGGAGTATTGTGATGACAAATATAATGGAGCATTGTGATGACTAGGGCTTGGAGCATTATGATGACAAGGGCCATTGAGAATTTTCATGACAAGTTCGTGAGTCATTGTCATGACAAGGTCCTGGAGCATTGTGATGAGAAATCCATGGAGCCTTGTGATGACAAGTCTCATGGAGCATACTGATGAAAAGGGGCAAGGAGAATTCTGATTAGAGGGTTCTTGGTACATTGTAATAACAAGGGCATCGAGCATTGTGATGACAAGTTCATGGAACATTGGTCTAATAAGTTTCATGGATTATTGCGATGACAGTTGGAATGGTGAATTGTGATGACAAGGGCATGGAGCATTGTGATGACCAGGTCATGCAGTATTGTGAAGAGAGGTGTCAGGAGCATTGTGATGACATATGTAATGGCCCATTGTGATGACAATGGCATGGAGCATTGTGATGCCAAGTGTCATGGAGGATTCTGATGACAAAGGTAATGGAGCATTGTGATGACAATGGCTTGGAGCATTGTGATGATAAGGGTCAGGGAGAATTGTGTTGACAAGTGCATGGAGAATTGTGATGAAAAGGGTCATGGAGCATTCTGATGATAAGCTTGTGGAGTATTTTGATGACAATGGCATGGAACATTGTGATGAAAACGGCATGTGGCATTGTGATGGTAAAGGCATGGAGAGTTTTTGTGACAGGGTTCAAGGAGCATTCTGAAGACCAGTGTCAGGAAGCATTGTGATGACAATTGTATTGAGAATTGTGATGACAAAGGTCATGGAGCATTTTGATGAAAAGGGCATGGAGTATTGTGATGACAGGCATCATGGAGCGTTGTGATGACAAGTGTTATGGAACATTGTGATCACAAGGGTTTGGAGCATTGTGATGACACAGCTCATGGATCATTTTTATTTCAAGGAGCATGGAACATTGTGATGACAAGGGCATGAAGCAATGTTTTCCCAAGGTTCATGGAGGATTGTGATGACAATGGAAATGGAGTATTGTGATGACAAGAGCATAGAGCATTGTAATGACAAGGTCATGTAGCATTTTGCTGACAAAGGCATGGAGCATTGTGATGACATATGTCATGGAGCTCTGTGATGACAAGCGTCATGGAGCATTGTGAATACTGGGGTCATGGAGCATTGGGATGACAAGGGCATGGATCATTGTGATGACAAGGGTCATGGAGCAGTGGTCTGAAAATATTCATGGACTGTTTTGATGACAGGGGTCATGGAGCATAGTGATGTGTAGGGAATGGAGCATTTTGATGAAAATATCCCGGATCATTGTGTTGTCAGGAGTCATGGAGTGTTGTGATGACAGTGGTCATGGAGCATTGTGATGATATTGGCTATGGAGCATTGTGATGTGTAGGTCGTGGAGCATTGGGCTGAATATGTTAATGGATTATTGTGATGACAGGGGTCATGGAGCATTGTGATGACAAGGGAATGGAGAAGGGTGATGACAAGGTCCTGGAGCATTGTGATGAGATGACCATGGAGACCTGTGATGACAAATCTCACGGAGCATTCTGATGAAAAGCGGCATGGAGCATTGTGATTACAGGGGTCTTGGAGCATTGTGATGACTAGGGCATGGAGCATTGTGATGAGAATGCCATGGAGCATTCTGATGACATGCTTCATGGAGTTTTATGATGACAAGGATATGGAGCATTGTGATTACAGTGATCTTGGAGCATTGTGATGAAAAGGGCACGGATCATTGTGATGAAAAAGGCATGGAGCCTTGTCATGACAGGGTTCAAGGAGCATACTGACGACAAGTGTCAGGGAGCATTTTGATGACAAGTGTATTGAGCATTGTGATGACAAATGTCATGGAGCATTGTGATGAGAATACTATGGATAATTGTGATGATGTGCATCATGCGGATTTGTGATGATAACTGTTATGGAACATTGTGATCACAAGGGTTTGGAGCATTATGATGACAGAGGTCAAGGATAATTTTGATTTCATTGTGATGACAGTAGCCTGAATCATTATGATGATGGGCATTGTGCATTGTGATGACAGGGTTCATGGGGCATTGAGATGCAAATGGGCATGGAGCATTGTGATTACAGGGGTCTTGGAGCATTGTGATGACAAGGGCATGGAGCATTGTGATGAGAAGGCCATGGAACATTCTGATGACATGTGTCATGGAGCTTTGTTATGAAAAGGGCATGGAGCATGGTACTGACATGGGTCTTGGAGCATAGTGATGACAAGTGTCATGGAGCCTTGTGATGACAAGGCCATGGAACATTGTGAGGGCAGGGGTCATGGAGCATTGTTATGACAGAGGTAATGGAGCATTGTGATGAGAAGGGCATTGAGCATTGGCCTGAAACGCTTCATGGTTTATTTTGATGAGAGTGGGCATGGAGCATTGTGATGATAAGGGCACGGAACACTGTGATACATGGGTCATGGAGGATTGTGATGAAAAGTGCATGGAACATTTTGATTAGAAGGGCATCGAGAATTGTGATGACAAATGTCATGGAGCTTTGTGATGACAAGGGCATGGAGCAATGGGATGAGAGGGTTCATGGAGCATTGTGATGACAATGACATGGAGCATTGTGATGCCAAGGGTCATGGAGCTTTGTGATGACAACGGTCATGGAGCATTTTGATGACAAGCGTGTGCTGCATTGTGATGAGAAGGAGAGGGAGCATTTTGATGACAGGGTCATGCAGCAATTTGATGAAAAGTGTAATGTAACATTTTGATGACAGGGGTTACACAACATTGTGATGCCAAGGGTCATGGAGCTTTGGGATGAAAAGTGTCATGGAGCATTTTGATGACAGTGGTTATGGTATATTGTGATGTAAGGGGTCATGGAACATTTTGATTAAAGGGTTGCGGTAGGATTGTGATGACTAGTGATGGAACATTGTGATATCTCAGGTGAGAGAGCATTTGGATGAGAAGTGCATGGAGCATTGTGAATACAAGGTTTATGGAGTATAGCGATGACAAGGTTGTGGATCATTGTGATGAAAAGCGCGTGGCACATTGTGATGACAAGGGTCATGGAACATTGTTCTGACAAAGGCATGGAGCATTGTAATGACAAGGGTGACGGAGCATTGTGATGAAAAGTTCATGGAGCACTGTGGTTACAAAGGTCACAGAGCCTTGTGTTGACGCGGGCATGGACCACTGTGATGACAAACGTTATGAAGCATTGTGATGACTGGAGTCACGGAGCATTGTGATGACAGGGATCATGGATCATTGTGATGACAAGCGCATGGAACATTGCTCTAATAAGTTTCAGGGATTATTGTGATGACAGTGGGAATGGCGCATTGTGATGACAAGGGCATGGAGCATTGTGATGACCAGGTCAGGCAGTATTGTGAAGAGAGGTGTCAGGGAGCATTGTGATGACATATGTCATGGTCCATTGTGATGACAATGGCATGGAGCATTGTGATGCCAAGGGTCATGGAGCATTCTGATGACAAGCTTGTGGAGTATTTTGATGACAATGACATGGAGCATTGTGATGAAAATTTCATGGTGCTTTGTGATGAAAAAGACATGGAGCCTTTTCGTGACAGGCTTCAAGGAGCATTCTGATGACAAGGGTCAGGGAGCATTGTGATGACCAGTGTATTGAGAATTGTGATGACAAAGGTCATGGAGCATTGTGATGAAAAGGGCATGGAGTATTGTGATGACAGGCATCATGGAGCGTTGTGATGACAAGTGTTATGGAACATTGTGATCACAAGGGTTTGAAGACTTGTGATGACAGAGGTCATGGATCATTTTGATTTCAAGGTGCATGGAGCATTGGGATGACAAGGGCTTGGCATTGTGATGACAAGGGTAATGGAGAATTGGGCTGAAAATGTTCATGGAGCATTGTGATTACAGGGGTCTTGGAGCATTGTGACGATATTGGTCATGGAGCATTGTGATGAGAAGGTCATGGAGCATTGGGCTGAAAATATTCATGGAGTATTGTGATGACAGGTGTCATGGAGGATTGTGAAGACAAGGGAATGTAGCGTGGTGATGACAAGGTCCTGGAGCATTGTGATGAGAAGGCCATGGAGACTTGTGATGACAAGTCTCATGGAGCATTCTGATGAAAAGTGGCATGGAGCATTGTGATTACAGGGGTCTTGGAGCATTGTGATGACAAGGGCATGGAGCACTGTGAGGAGAAGGCCATGAAATATTCTGATGACATGCGTCATGGAGCTTTGTGTTGACAAGGGCATGGAGCATTGTGAATAGAGGGATCTTGAAGCATTGTGATGACAAGGGTCATGGAGCCTTGTGATGGCAATGCCGTGGAACATTGTGATAGCAGGGGTCATGGAGCAATGTTATGACAGAGGTAATGGAGCATTGTGTTGAGAAGGGCATTGAGCATTGGTCTAAAATATTTCATGTATTACTGTGATGAGGGTGGGCATGGAGGATTGTGATGACAAGGGCACCGTACACGGTGATACATGGGTCATGGGGGATTGTAATGACAAGGGCATGGAGCATTGTGATGAGAAGGGCATCGAGCATTGTGATGACAAGGGTCATGGAGCTTTGTGATGACAAAAGTCATGGAGCATTTTGATGACAAGGGTGTGGTGCATTGTGATGAGAATGGCAGGGAGCATTTTGATGACAGGTTCATGCAGTAATTTGATGAAAATTGTAATGGAACATTTTGATGACAGGGGTTATAGAACATTGTGATGCCAGGGGTTATGGAGCTTTAGGATGAAAAGTGTCAGGGAGCATTTTGATGACAGGGGTTATGGAACATTGTGATGTCAGGGGTCATGGAACATTGTGCTGATAAGGGAATGTAGCATTGTGAATGACAGGGGTCATGGAACATTGTGATAACAGGGGTGTGGGAGGATTGTGATGAATAGTGATGGAACATTGTGGTATCTCATGTGAGGGAGAATTTGGATGAGAAGTGCATGGAGCATTGTGATTACAAGGTTTATGGAGCATAGTGATGACAAGGTTGTGGATCACTGTGATGAAAAACGCATGGCCCATTGTGATGACAAGTGTCATGGAGCATTGTTCTGACAAAGACATGGAGCATTGTGATGACAAGGGTCACGGAGCATTGTGATGAAAAGTTCATGGAGCACTGTGGTTACAAATGTCACAGAGCCTTGTGATGACGCGGGCATGGACCGTTGTGATGACGAACGTTATGAAGCATTGTGATGACTGGAGTCACGGAGCATTGTGATTACTGGTGTAATGGAGCATTGTGATGACAAGGGCATGGAGCATTGTGGTGACAGGGGCATGGAGCATTGGTCTGACAGGTTTCATAGATTATTGTGATGACAGTGTACATGGTGCTTTGTGATGACAACAGCATGGAGCATTGTGATGACAAGGGCATGGAGTATTGTGAAGACAGGTGTCAGGGAGCATTGTGATGACATATGTCATGGTCCATTGCGATGACAGTGGCATGTAGCATTGTGATGCCAAATGTAAGGGAGGATTGTGATGACAAATATAATGGAGCATTGTGATGACTAGGGCTTGGAGCATTATGATGACAAGGGCCATTGAGAATTTTCATGACAATGTCGTGAAGCATTGTGATGACATGGTCCTGCAGAACTGTGATGAGAAAACCATGGAACCTTGTGATGACAGGTCTCATGGAGCATACTGTTGAAAAGGGGCATGGAGCATTCTGATTACAGGTGTCTTGGAACATTGTGATAACAAGGGCATGGAGCATTGTGATGACTAGGGCATGTAATATTGTGATGACAGGCATCATGGAGCGTTGTGATAACAAGTGTTATGGAACATTGTGATCACAAGGGTTTGGAGCATTGCGATGACAGAGGTCATGGATCATTTTGATTTCAAGGAGCATGGAGCATTGTGATGAATACGGCATGAAGCAGTGTGATCCCAAGGTTCTTGGAGGATTGTGATGACAATGATAATGGAGTATTGTGATGACAAGCGCATAGAGCATTGTAATGACAAGGTCATGTAGCATTTTGCTGACAAAGGCATGGAGCTTTGTGATGAAAGGTGTCATGGAGCACTGTGATGACAAGCATCACGGAGCATTGTGAATACAGGGGTCATGGAGCATAGGGATGACAAGGGCATGGAGCATTGTGATGACAAGTGTCATGGAGCATTGGGGTGAAAATGTTTATGGAGTATTGTGATGACAGGGGTCTTGGAGCATTGTGATTACAGGGGTCATGGAGCATTGTGATGAAAAGTGTCCTGGATCATTGTGTTGTCAGGTATCATGGAGTGTTGTGATGACAGTGGTCATGGAGAATTTTGATGATATTGGTCATGGAGCATTGTGATTAGAAGGTCATGGAGCATTGGGCTGAAAATATTCATGGAGTATTGCGATGACAGGTGTCATGGATCATTGTGATGACAAGGGAATGGAGCGTGGTGATGACAATGTCCTGGAGCTTTGTGATGAGATAACCATGGAGACTTGTGATGACAAGTCTCATGGAGCATTCTGATGAAAAGAGGCATGGAGCATTGTGATTACAGGGGTCTTGGAGCATTGTGATGACAAGGGCACGGAGCACTCTGAGGAGAAGGCCATGGAACATTCTGATAACATGCGTCATGGAGATTTCTGATGACAAGGGCATGGAGCATTGTGATTACAGTGGTCTTGGAGCATTGTGATGACAAGGGTCATGGAGCCTTGTGATGACAAGGCCGTGGAAAATTGTGATGGCAGTGATCATGGAGCATTGTTATGACAGAAGTAATGGAGCATTTTGATGAGTATGGCATTGACCATTGGTCTGAAATGTTTCTTCGATTATTGTGATGAGAGTTGGCATGGAGCATTGTGATGACAAGGGCACGGTACACTGTGATACATGGGTCATGGGGGATTGTAATGACAAGTGCATGGAGCATTGTGATGAGAAGGGCATCGAGCATTGTGATGACAATTGTCATGGAGCTTTGTGATGACAAGGGCATTGAGCAATGTGATGAGAGGCTTCATGGAGCATTATGATGACAATGACATGGAGCATTGTGATGACAAAAGTCATGGACCATTTTGATGACAAGGGTGTGGTGCATTGTGATGAGAAGGGCAGGGAGCATTTTGATGACATGGCCATGCAGCAATTTTATGAAAACTGTAATGGAACATTTTGATGAGAGGGGTTATAGAACATTGTGATGCCAGGGGTCATGGAGCTTTGCGATGAAAGGGGTGATGGAGAATTTTAATGACAGGGGTTATGGAACATTGTTATGTCAGGGGTCATGGAACATTGTGCTGATAAGTGGATGTAGCATTGTGATGACAGGTGTCATGGAACATTGTGATAACCGGGGTGAGGGAGGATTATGATGACTAGTGATGGAACATTGTGATATATCATGTGAAAGAGCATTTGGATGAGAAGTGCATGGAGCATTGTGATTACAAGGTTTATGGAGCATAGCAATGACAAGGTTGTGCATAATTGTGATGAAAAGCACATGACACATTGTGATGACAAGGGTCATGGAGCATTGTTCTGACAAAGACATGGAGCATTGTGATGAGAAGGTTCACGGAGCATTGTGATGAAATGTTCATGGAGCATTGTCGTTACAAATGTCACAGAGCCTTGTGTTGACGCGGGCATGGACCGTTCTGATGACAAACGTTATGAAGAATTGTGATGACTGGAGTCACGGAGCATTGTGATGACAGGGGTCATGGAGCATTGTGATGACAAGCGCATGGAGCATTGCTGTAATAAGTTTCAGCGATTATTGTGATGACAAGAGCATGGAGCATTGTGATGTCCAGGTCATGCAATATTGTGAAGAGAGGTGTCAGGGAGCATTGTGATGACATATGTAATGGCCCATTGTGATGACAATGGCATGGAGCATTGTGATGCCAATTGTCATGGAGGATTCTGATGACAAAGATAAAGGAGCATTGTGATGACAATGGCTTGGAATATTGTGATGACAAGGGTCATGGAGCATTCTGATGACAAGCTTGTGGAGTATTTTGATGACAATTGCATGGAGCATTGTGATGAAAATTGCATGGGGCTTTGTGATGAAAAATACATGGAGCCTTTTCGTGACAGGGTTCAAGGAGCATTCTGATGACAAGTGTCAGGGAGCATTGTGATGACAAGTGTTTTGATAATTGTGATGACAAAGGTCATGGAGCATTGTGATGAAAAGGGCATGGAGTATTGTGATGACAGGCATCATGGAGCGTTGGGATGACAAGTGTTATGGAACATTGTGATCACAAGGGTTTGAAGCATTGTGATGACAGAGGTCATGGATCATTTTGATTTCAAGGAGCATGGAGCATTGTGATGACAAGGGCATGAAGCAAAGTGATCCCAATGTTCATGGAGGATTGTGATGACAATGGTAATGGAGTATTGTGATGACAAGCGCATAGAGCATTGTAATGACCAGGTCATGTAGCATTTTCCTGACAAAGGCATGGAGCATTGTGATGACAGGTGTCATGAAGCACTGTGATGACAAGCGTCACGGAGCATTGTGAATACAGGGGTCATGGAGCATAGGGATGACAAGAGCATGGATCATTGTGATGACAATTTTCATGGAGCATTGGGCTGAAAATGTTCATGGAGTATTGTGATGACAGGGGTCATGGAGGATTGTGATGACAAGGGAATGGAGCGTGGTGATGACAAGTTCCTGGAGAATTGTGATGAGAAGACCATGGAGACATGTGATGACAAGTCTCATGGAGCATTCTGATGAAAAGGGGCATGGAGCATTGTGATTACGGGGTCTTGGAGTATTGTGATGACAAGGGCATGGAGCACTGTGAGGAGAAGTCCATGAAATATTCTGATGACATGCGTCATGGAGCTTTGTGATGACAAGGGCATGGAGCATTTTGAGGAGAAGGCCATGGAACATTCTGATGGCATGTGTCATGGAGCTTTGTGATGACAAGGGCATGTAGCTTTGTGATTACAGGGGTCTTGGAGCATTGTGATGACAATGGTCATGGAGCCTTGTGATGACAAAGCTGTGTAACATTGTGATGGCAGGTATCATGGAGCATTGTTATGACAGAGGTAATGGATCATTGTGATGAGAAGGGCATTGAGCATTGGTCTGAAATTTTTCATGGATTATTGTGATGAGAGTGGACATGGAGCATTGTGCTGAGAAGGGCACTGTACACTGTGATACATGGGTCATGTTGGATTGTAATGACAAGGGCATGGAGCATTGTGATGAGAAGGGCATCGAGCATTGTGATGACAAGTGTCATGGATCTTTGTGATGACAAGGGCATGGAGCAATGTGATGAGAGGGTTCATGGAGCATTGTGATGACAATGTCATGGAGCATTGCGATGCCAAGTGTCACGGAGCTTTGTGATGACAAAGGTCATGGAGCATTTTGATGACAAGGGTGTGGTGCATTGTGTTGAGAAGGGCAGGGAGCATTTTGATGACATGGTCATGCAGCAATTTGATGAAAATAGTAATGGAACATTTTGATGACAGGGGTTATAGAACATTGTGATGCCAGGGGTCATGGAGCTTTGCGATGAAAAGGGTGATGGAGCATTTTGATGACAGGGGTTATGGAACATTTTGATGTCAGGTGTCATGGAACATTGTGCTGATAAGTGGTTGTAGCATTGTGATGACAGGGGTCATGGAACATTGTGATAAACGGGGTGAGGGAGGATTGTGATGACTAGTGATAGAACATTGTGATATCTCTGGTGAGAGAGCATTTGGATGAGAAGTGCATGGAGCATTGTGATTACAAGTTTTATGGAGCATAGCGATGACAAGGTTGTGGATCATTGTGATGAAAACCACATGGCACACTGTGATGACAAGGGTCATGGAGCATTGTCTGACAAAGACATGGAGCATTGTGATAACAAGGTTCACGTAGCATTGTGATGAAATGTTCATGGAGCATTGTGGTTACAAATGTCACAGAGCCTTGTGTTGAGGCGGGAATGGACCGTTCTGATGACAAACATTATGAAGCATTGTGATGACTGGACTCAAGGAGCATTGTGATGACAGAAGTCATGGAGCATTGTGATGACAAGCGCATGAAGCATTGCTCTAATAATTTTCAGGGATTATTGTGATGACAGTGGGAATGGAGCATTGTGATGACAAGGGCATGGTGCATTGTGATGACCAGGTCATGCAGTATTGTGAAGAGAAGTGTCAGGGAGCATTGTGATGACATATGTAATGGCCCATTGTGATGACAATGGCATGGAGCATTGTGATGCCAAGTGTCATGGAGGATTCTGATGACAAAGGTAATGGAGCCTTGTGATGACAATGGCTTGGAGCATTGTGATGACAAGGGTCAGGGGGCATTGTGCTGACAAGTGCATGGAGAATTTTGATGACAAGGGTCATGGAGCATTCTGATGACAAGCTTGTGGAGTATTTTGATGACAATTGCATGGAGCATTGTGATGAAAATTGCATGGGGCTTTGTGATGAAAAAGACATGGAGCCTTTTCGTGACAGGGATCAAGGAGCATTCTGATGACAAGTGTCAGGGAGCATTGTGATGACAAGTGTATTGAGAATTGTGATGACAAAGGTCATGGAGCATTGTGATGAAAAGGGCATGTAGTATTGTGATGACAGGCATCATGGAGCGTTGTGATGACAAGTGTTATGGAATATTGTTATCACAAGGGTTTGAAGCATTGGGACGACAGAGGTCATGGATCATTTTGATTTCAAAGAGCATGGAGCCTTGTGATGACAAGGGCATGAAGCAATGTGATCCCAAGGTTCATGGAGGATTGTGATGACAATGGTAATGGAGTATTGTGATGACAAACACATAGAGCATTGTAATGACCAGGTCATGTAGCATTTTGCTGACAAAGGCATGGAGCATTGTGATGACAGGTGTCATCGAGCACTGTGATGACAAGCGTCACGCAGCCTTGTGAATACAGGGGTGATGGAGCATTGGGATGACAAGGGCATGGATTATTGTGATGACAAGGGTCATGGAGAATTGGGCTGAAAATGTTCATGGAGTATTGTGATGACAGGGGTCATGGAGCATTGTGATTACAGGGGTCTTGGAGCATTGTGATGATATTGGTCATGGAGCTTTGTGATGAGAAGTTCATGGAGCATTGGGCTGAAAATGTTCATGGAGTATTGTGATGACAGGGGTCATGGAGTATTGTGATGACAAGGGAATGGAGCGTGGTGATGACAAGGTCCTGGAGCATTGTGATGAGAAGACCATGGAGACTTGTGATGACAATTCTCATGGAGCATTCTGATGAAAAGGGGCATGGAGCATTGTGATTACAGGGGTCTTGGAGCATTGTGATGACAAGGGCATGGAGCACTGTGAGGAGAAGCCCATGAAACATTCTGATGACATGCGTCATGGAGCTTTGTGATGACAAGGGTATGGAGCATTGTGATTAGAGTGATCTTGGAGCATTGTGATGACAAGGGTCATGGAGCCTAGTGATGGCAAGGCCGTGGAACATTGTGATGGCAGGGGTCATGGAGCATTGTTATTACAGAGGTAATGGAGCATTGTGATGTGAAGGGCATTGAGGATTGGTCTGAAATGTTTCATGGATTACTGTGATGAGAGTGGGCATGGAGAATTGTGATGACAGGGGCACTGTACACGGTGATACATGGGTCATGGGGGATTGTAATGACAAGGGCATGGAGCATTGTGATGAGAAGGGCTTCGAGCATTGTGATGACAAGTGTCATGGAGATGTGTGATGACAAGGGCATGGAGCAATATGATGAGAGGGTAATAGAACATTGTGATGACAATGACATGGAGCATTTTGTTGCCAAGGGTCATGGTGATTTGTGATGACAAAGGTCATGGAGCATTTTGAAGACAAGTGTGTGGTGCATTGTGATGAGAAGGGCAGGGAGCATTTTGATGACAGGTTCATGCAGTAATTTGATGAAAATTGTAATGGAACATTTTGATGAAAGGGGTTATAGAACATTGTGATGCCAGGGGTCATGGAGCTTTAGGATGAAAAGGGTGATGGAGAATTTTGATGACATGGGTTATGGAACATTGTGATGTCAGGGTTCATGGAACATTGTGCTGATAAGGGGATGTAGCATTGTGAATGACAGGGGTCATGGAACATTGTGATAAACGGGGTGAGGGAGGATTGTGATGACTAGTGATGGGACATTGTGATATCTCATGTGAGAGAGCATTTTGATGAGAAGTGCATGGAGCATTGTGATTACAAGGTTTATGGAGCATAGCGATGACAAGGTTGTGGATCATTGTGATGAAAAGCGCATGTCACATTGTGATGACAAGGGTCATGGAGCATTGTTCTGACAAAGACATGGAGCATTGTGATGACAAGGGTCACGGAGCATTGTGATGAAAGGTTCATGGAGCATTGTGGTTACAAAGGTCACATAGCCTAGTGATGATGCGGGCATGGACCGTTGTGATGACAAACGTTATGAAGCATTGTGATGACTGGAGTCACGGAGTATTGTGATGACAGGGTTAATGGAGCATTGTGATGACAAGGGCATGGAGCATTGTGATGACAGGGGCATGGAGCATTGGTCTGACAAGTTTCATAGATTATTGTGATGATAGTGGATATGGTGCACTGTGATGACAAGGCCATGGAGCATTGTGATGACAAGGGCATGGAGTATTGTGAAGACAGGTGTCAGGGAGCATTGTGATGACCTATGTCATGGTCCATTGCGATGACAATGGCATGGAGCATTGTGATGCCAAATGTAATGGAGGATTGTGATGACAAATATAATGGAGCATTGTGATGACTAGGGCTTGGAGCATTTTGATGACAAGGGCCATTGAGTATTTTCATGAAAATGTCGTGAAGCATTGTGATGACAAAGTCCTGGAGAATTGTGATGAGAAACCATGGAGCCTTGTGATGACAGGTCTCATGGAGCATACTGATGAAAAGGGGCATGGAGCATTCTGATTACATGGGTCTTGGAACATTCTGATAACAAGGGCATGGAGCATTGTGATGACAAAAGCAGGGAGTATTGTGATGATAGGCATCATGGAGCGTTATGATGACAAGTGTTATGGATCATTGTGATCACAAGGGTTTGGAGAATTGCGATGACAGAGGTCATGGATCATTTTGATTTCAAGGACCATGGAGCATTGTGATGACTAGGGCATGAAGCATTGTGATCCCAAGGTTCTTGGAGGATTGTGATGACAATGGAAATGGAGTATTGTGATGAAAAGCGCATAGAGCATTTTAATGACAAGGTCCTGTAGCATTTTACTGACAAAGGCATGGAGCATTGTGATGACAGGTGTCATGGAGCACTGTGATGACAAGCGGCACAGAGCACTGTAAATACAAGGGTCATGGAACATTGGGATGACAAGGGCATGGATCATTGTGATGACAATTGTCATGGAGCATTGGCCTAAAATGTTCATGCAGTATTGTGATGACAGGGGTCATGGAGCATTTTGATTACAGGGGTCTTGGAGCATTGTGATGACAAGAGTCCCGGATCATTGTGTTGTCAGGTGTCATGGAGTGTTGTGATGACAGTGGTCATGGAGCATTGTGATGATATTGGTCATGGAGCATTGTGATGAGAAAATCATGTAGCATATTGCTGAAAATATTCATGGAGTATTGTGATGACATGGGTCATGGAGCATTCTGATGACAAGGGAATGGAGCATGGTGATGAGAATGTCCTGGAACATTGTGATGAGATGACCATGGAGACTTGTGATGACAAGTCTCATGGAGCATTCTGATGACAAGAGGCATGGAGCATTGTGATTACAGGGGTCTTGGAGCATTGTGATGACAAGGGCATGGAGCATTTTGAGGAGAAAGCCATGGAACATTCTGATGGCATGCGTCATGGAGCTTTGTGATGACAAGGGCATGTAGCTTTGTGATTGCAGGGGTCTCGGAGCATTGTGATGACAAGGGTCATGGAGCCTTGTGATGACAAGGCTGTGGAACATTGTGATGGCAGGTATCATGGAGCATTGTTATGACAGAGGTAATGGATCATTGTGATGAGAAGGGCATTGAGCATTGGTCTGAAATGTTTCATGGATTATTGTGATGAGAGTGGCCATGGAGCATTGTGATGAGAAGGGCACGGTACACTGTGATACATCGGTCATGGGGGATTGTAATGACAAGGGCATTGAGCAATGTAATGAGAAGGGCATTGAGCATTGTGATGACAAGTGTCATGGATCTTTGTGATGACAAGGGCATGGAGAATTGTGATGAGAGGGTTCATGGAGCATTGTTGTGACAATGTCATGGAGCATTGTGATGCCAAGGGTCATGGAGCTTTGTGATGACAAAGATCATGGAGCATTTTGATGACAAGGGTGTGGTGCATTGTGTTGAGAAGGGCAGGGAGCATTTTGATGGCATGGTCATGCAGCAATTTGATGAAAATTGTAATGGAACATTTTGATGACAGGGGTTATAGAATATTGTGATGCCAGGGGTCATGGAGCTTTAGGATTAAAAGGGTCATGGAGCATTTTGATGACAGGGGTTATGGAACATTGTGATGTCAGGGGTCATGGAACATTGTGCTGATAAGGGGATGTAGCATTGTGAATGACAGGGGTCATGGAACATTGTGATAACAGGGGTGAGGGAGGATTGTGATGACTAGTGATGGAACATTGTGATATCTCATGTGAGAGAGCATTTGGATGAGACGTGCATGGAGCAATGTGATTACAAGGTTTATGGAGCATAGCGATGAGAAGGTTGTGGATCATTGTGATGAAAAGGACATGGCACATTGTGATGACAAGGGTCATGGAGCATTGTTCTGACAAAGACATGGAGCATTGTGATGACAAGCGTCACGGAGCATTGTGATGAAATGTTCATGGAGCATTGTGGTTACAAAGGTCACAGAGCCTTGTGTTGAGGCGGGCATGGACCTTTCTGATGACAAACTTTATGAAGCAGTGTGATGACTGGAGTCAAGGAGCATTGTGATGACAGGGGTCATGGAGCATTGTTATGACAATCACATGGAGCATTGCTCTAATAAGTTTCAGGGATTATTGTGATGACAGTGGGAATGGAGCATTGTGATGACAAGGGCATGGAGCATTGTGATGAACAGGTCATGCAGTATTGTGAAGAGAGGTGTCAGGGAGCATTGTGATGACATATGTAAAGGCCCATTGTGATGACAATGGCATGGAGCATTGTGATGCCAACTGTCATGGAGGATTCTGATGACAAAGGTAATGGAGCACTGTGATGACAATGGCTTGGAGCATTGTGATGACAAGGGTCAGGGAGCATTGTGCTGACAAGTGCATGGAGAATTGTGATGACAAGGGTCATGGAGCATTCTGATGACAAGCTTGTGGAGTATTTTGATGACAATGGCATGGAGCATTGTGATGAAAATTGCATGGGGCTTTGTGATGAAAAAGACATGGAGCCTTTTCGTGACAGGGTTCAAGGAGCATTCTGATGACAAGTGTCAGGGAGCATTGTGATGACAAGTGTATTGAGAATTGTGATGACAAAGGTCATGGAGCATTGTGATAAAAAGGGCATGGAGTATTGTGATGACAGGCATCATGGAGCGTTGTGATGACAAGTGTTATGGAACATTGTGATCACAAGTGTTTGAAGCATTGGGATGACCGAGGTCATGGATCATTTTGATTTCAATGAGCATGGAGCATTGTGATGACAAGGGCATAAAGCAAAGTGATCCCAAGGTTCATGGAGGATTGTGATGACAATGTTAATGGAGTATTGTGATGACAAGCGCATAGAGAATTGTAATGACATGGTCATGTAGCATTTTGCTGACAAAGGCATGGAGCATTGTGATGACAGGTGTCATGGAGCACTGTGATGACAAGCGTCATGGAGCCTTGTAAATACAGGGGTCATGGAGCATTGAGATGACAAGGGCATGGATCATTGTGATGACAAGGGTCATGGAGAATTGGGCTGAAAATGTTCATGGAGTATTATGATGACAGGGGTCATGGAGCACTGTGATGACAGAGGTCATGGAGAATTTTGATTTCATTGTGATGACAATAGCCGGAAGCTCTATGATGATGGGCATGATGCATTTTGATGACAGGGTTCAAGGAGCATTGATATGAAAACGGGCATGGAGCATTGTGATCACATGGGTCTTGGAGCACAGTGATGAAACGGGCATGGAGCATTTTGATGAGAAATCCATGGAACATTCTGATGACATGTGTCATGGAGCTTTGTTATGTCAAGGGCATGGAGCATTCTGATTAAAGGGGTCTTGGAGCATTGTGATGACAAGTGTCATGGAGCCTTGTGATGACAAGGCCTTGGAACATTGTGATGACAGTGGTAATGGAGCATTGTTATGGCAGGTGTAATGGAGCATTGTGATGAGAAGGGCATGCAGTTTTGTGATTACAATATTTATGGAGCATTGCAATGACAGATTTGCCGACCTTTCTGATGAAATGTGCGTGGAATAGTGTGAAGACAAGTGTCATTGAGCATTTTTCTGACAAAGGCATGGAGCATTGTGATGACAAGGGCAAGGAGCATTGTGATGAAAAGTGCTTAGATCAATGTGGTTCCAAATGTAACAGAGCCTTGTGATGACGCGGGCATGGACCATTGTGATGACAAATGTTATGAAACATTGTGATGACTGGAGTCACGGAGCATTGTGATGACAGGGGTCATGGAGCATTGTGATGATGAGGGCATGGAGCATTGTGCTGAGAAAGGCATAGAGCATTGTGATGACAAGGGTCAAAGAGCATTGTGATGAAAAGTTCATTGAGAACTGTGGTTAAAATGTCACAGAGACTGTTGATGGTGAGGGCATAGACCATTGTGATGACAAAGGTCATGAAGCATTGTGATGAAAACGGCATGGGGCATTGTGATGACAAGGGCATGGAGCCTTGCCATGACAGTGTTCCAGGAGCATACTGATGACAAGTGTCAGGGAGCATTGTGATGACAAGTGTATTGAGCATTGTGATGACAAAGATCATGGAGAATTGTGATAAGAAGACCATGGATAATTGTGATCATGAGCGTCATGGGGTGTTGTGATGATAAGTGTTATGGAACATTGTGATCACAAGTGTTTGGAGCATTATGATGACATGGGTCATGCTGAATACTGATTTCACTGTGATGACAATAGCTTGAAGCATTATGATGATGGGCATGGTGCATTGTGATGACAGGGTTCATGGAGCTTTGAGATGAAAAGAGGCATGGATCATTGTGATTACAAGGGTCTTGGAGCATTGTGATGACAAGGGCAAGGAGCATTGTGATGAGAAGGCCATAGAACATTCTGATGACATGCGTCAAGGAGCTTTGTGATGACAAGGGCATGGAGCATTATGATTTGAGGCGTCTTCAGCATTGTGATGAGAAGTGTCGTGGAACCTTGTGATGACAAGGCCGTGGAACATTGTGATGGCAGGGGTCATGGTGCATTGTTATGACAGGGGTAATGGAGCATTGTGATGAGAAAGATATGGAACATTGGTCTGAAATGTTTCATGGATTATTGTGCTGAGAGAGGGCATGGAGCATTGTGATGACAAGGGCACGGAACACTGTGATACATGGGTCATGCAGGATTGTAATGACAAGGGCATGGAGCATTGTGATGAGAAGGGCATCGAGCATTGTGATGACAAATGTCATGGAGCTTTGTGATGACAAGGGCATGGAGCAGTGTGATGAGAGGTTTCAAGGAACATTGTGATGACAATGACATGGAGCACTGTGATGCCAAGAGTCATGGTGCATTGTTACGAGAAGGGCAGGGAGCATTTTGATGACCAGGTCATGCAGTATTGTGAAGAGAGGTGTCAGGGAGCATTGTGATGGCATATTTCATGTTCCATAGTGATGACAATGGCATGGAGCATTGTGATGCCGAGTGTTATGGAGGATTGTGATGTCAAAGGTAATGGAGCATTGTGATGACAAAGGCATGGAGCTTGCTATGACAGGGGTCATGGGACATTGCGATGACAAGTGCATGGAGAATTGTGATGACAAGAGCATGTAACATGGGGATGAGAACTGTCATGGAGCATTGTGATGACAAGGACGTGGAGAATTGTGATGACAAGGGACATGGAGCATTGTGATGACCAGGGCATGGAGCATTGTTATGGCAAGACCGTGGAGCACTGTGATGAGAAGACCATGGATAATTCTGGTGACGAGCATCATGGAGCACTGTAATGACAAGGGGCATGGAGCATTGTGATGATAGGTCTCATGGAGCATTGTGATGACAGGGGTCATGGATCATTGTGATGACAAGGGTCATGGAGTATTCTGATGACAAGCTTGTGCAGTATTGTGATGACAAATCATTTAACACTGTGATGGGAAGTGTCATGGAACATAGTGATGCCAAGAACGTGGAGAATTGTGATGAAAGGGAACATAGAGCATTGTGATGACCAGGGCATGGAGCATTGTGATGGCAAGACCGTGGAGCAATGTGATGAGAAGACCATGGATAATTGTGATGTCGAGCGTCATGGAGCGCTATAATGACAAGCGGCATGGAGCACTGTGATTACAGGGATCTTGGAGCATTGTGATGACAAGCGCATGGAGCATTGTGAAGAGAAGGCCATGGAGCATTCTGATGAATGTGTCATGGAGCACTGTGATGACAAGTACATGGAGCATTGTGATTACAGGTGTCTTGGAGCATTGTGATGAAAAGGGCATGGATCATTGTGATGAAAAAGGCATGGAGCCTTGTCATGACAGTGTTCAAGGAGCATACTGACGACAAGTGTCAGGGAGCATTGTGATGACAAGTGTATTGAGCATTGTGATGACAAAGGTTATGGAGCATAGTGATTAGAAGACCATGGATAATTGTGATTAGGAGCATCATGGGGTGTTGTGATGCGAAGTGTTATGGAACATTGTGATCCCAACGGTTTGGAGCATTGTGATGACAGAGGTCATGGAGCATTTTGATTTCATTGTGAGGAAAATAGCCTGAAGCATTATGATAATGGGCATGGTGCATTGTGATGATAGGATTCATGGAGCTTTGAGATGAAAAGGGGCATGGAGCATTGTGATAAAAAGTGTCTTGGAGCATTGTGATGAGAAGCCCAGGGAACATTCTAATGACATGAGTCATGGAGCTTTGTGATGACAAGGGCATGGAGCATTGTGATTACAGGGGTCTTGGGACATTGTGATGACAAGTGTCATGGAGCCTTGTGAATGACAAGGCCGTGGGACATTGTGATGGCAGGGGTCATGGAACATTGTTATGACAGGTGTAATGGAGCATTGTGATGAGAAGGACAGGAAGCATTGGTGTGAAATGTTTCATGGATTACTGTGATGAGAGTGGGCATGGAGCATTTTGATTACAAGGGTCTTGGAGCATTGTGATGGCAAGGGCATGGAGCATTGCGGTGACAGGGCCATGGAACATTCTGATGACATGCGTCATGTAGCTTTTTGATGAAAAGGGCATGGAGTATTTTGATTAGAGGGTTCGTGGAGCATTGTGATGACAAGCGTCATGGAGCCTTTTGATGACAAGGCCGTGGAACATTGTGATGGCAGGTGTCATGGAGCATTGTTATGACAGAGGTAAAGGAGCATTGTGATGAGAAGGGCATGGAGCATTGGTCTGAAATGTTTAATAGATTATTGTGATGAGAGTGGGCATAGAGCATTGTGATGATAAGGGCATGGAACACTGTGATACATGGGTCATGGAGGATTGTAATGACAAGGTCATGGCGCATTGTGATGAGAAGGGCATCGAGCATTGTGATGACAAGTGTCATGGAGAGTTGAGATTACAAGGGCATGGAGCAATGTGATGAGAGGGGTCATGAAGCATTTTGATGACAATGACATGGAGCATTGTGATGCCAAGGGTCATGGCGCTTTGTGATGACAAATGTCATGGAGCATTTTGATGATAAGTGCATGGTGCATTGTGATGAGAAGGGCAGGGAGTATTCTGATGACAGGATCATGCAGCAATATGATGAAAAGTGTATTGGAATATTTTGATGACAGGGGTTATAGAATATTGTGATGTCAGGGGTCATGGAACATTGTGATGATAAAGGGATGTAGCATTGTGATGACAGGGGTCATGGGACATTGTGATTACAGGGGTGAGGGAGTATTGTGACGACTAGTGATGGAACACTGTGATATCTCTGTTGAGAGAGCATTTTGATGAGAAATGTACGGAGCATTGTGATTACAAGGTTTATGAAGCTTTGCAATGACAAGTTTCTGGACCGTTGTGCTGAAAAGTGAATGGCACATTGTGATGACAAGTGTCATGGAATCTTTTTCAGACACAGGCATGGAGCATTGTGATGACAACAGTCACGGAGCATTGTGATGAAAACGGAATGGGGCATTGTAATGAAAAAGGCATGGAGCCTTTTCGTGACAGGGTTCAAGGAGCATTGTGATGAAAAGTGTCAGGGAGCATTGTGATGACAAGTGTATTGAGAATTGTGATGACAAAGGTCATGGAGCATTGTGATGAAAAGGGCATGGAATTTTGTGATGACAAGCATCATGGAGCATTGTGATGACAAGTGTTATGGAACATTGTGATCACAAGTGTTTGGAGCATTGTGATGACAGAGGTCATGGATCATTTTGATTTCAAGGAGCATGGAGCATTTTGATGACAAGGGCATGAAGCAATGTGATCCCAAGGTTCATGGAGGTTTGTGATGACAATGGAAATGGAGTATTGTGATGACAAGCACATAGAGCATTGTAATGACAAGGTCATGTAGCATTTTGCTGACAAAGTCATGGAGCATTGTGATGACATGTGTCATGGAGCACTGTGATGAAATGTGTCACGGAACATTGTGAATACAGGGGTCATGGAGCATTGGGATGACAAGGGCATGGATCATTGTGATGACAATGGTCATGGAGCATTGGGCTGTATATGTTCATGGAGTATTGTGATGACGGGGTCATGGAGCATTGTGATGACAGAGGTCATGAAGCATTTTGATTTCATTGTGCTGACAATATCCAGAAGCATTATGATGATGGGCATGATGCATTGTGATGACAGGGTTCATGGAAAATGGAGATGAAAAGGGGCATGGAGCATTGTGATTACAGAGGTCTTTGAACACTGTGATGACAAGGGCATGGAGCATTTTGATGAGAAGGCCATGGAACATTCTGATGACATGTGTCATGGAGCTTTGTGATGACAAGGGAATAGAGCATTGTGATTACAGTGGTCTTGGAGCATTGTGATGACAAGTGACATGGAGCATTGTGATGACAAGGCCATGGAACATCGTGATGGATGGGGTCATGGAGCATTGTTATGACAGGGGTAATGGAGCATTGTGATGAGAAGGGCATGGAGCATTGTGATTACAAGGTTTATGGAGCAATACCATGACAAATTTGTGGACCGTTGTGATGAAAAGCGCGTAGCACATTGTGATGACAATGTTCATGGAGCATTTTTCTGACAAAGGCATGGAGCATTTTGATGACAAGGGTTACGGAGCATTGTGATGAAAAGTTCATGGAGCATTGTGGTTATAAAGGTCACAGAGCCTTGTGCTGACGTGGGCATGGACCATTGTGATGACAAATGTTATGAAGCATTGTGATGACTGGAGTCACTGAGCAATGTGATGACAGGGGTCATGGAGCATTGTGATGACAAGGGCATGGAGCATTTTGGTGACAGGGGCATGGAGCATTGGTCTGAGAAGTTTCTTAGATTATTGTGATGACATTGGACATGGTGCATTGTGATGACAAGGGCATGGATTATTGTGATGAGAAGGTCATGGAGTATTGTGAAGACATGTGTCAGGGAGCATTGTGATGACATATGTCATGGTCCATTGCAATGACAATGGAAGGGAGCATTGTGATGCCAAATGTAATGGAGGATTTTGATGACAAATATAATGGAGCATTGTGATGACAAGGGCTTGGAGCAATATGATGACAAGGGCCATTGAGAATTTTCATGACAAGGTCGTGAAGCATTGTGATGACAAGGTCCTGGAGCATTGTGATGAGAAATCCGTAGAGAGTTGTGATGACAAGTCTCATGGAGCATACTGATGAAAAGGGGCATGGAGCATTGTGATTACCGGGGTCTTGGAACCTTGTGATGACAAGGTCATGGAGCATTGTTTTTAAAGGGGTATTGGTGCATTGTGATGAAAAGGGCATGGATCATTTTGATGAAAAAAGCATGGAGCCTTGTCATGACAGGGTTCAATGAGCATACAGACAACAAGTGTCAGGGAGCATTTCGATGACAACTGTATTGAGCATTGTGATGACAACGGTCATGGAGCATTGTCATGAGAAGTCCATGGATAATTGTGATGACGAGCATCATGGGCACTGTGAGGACAAGTGTTATGGAACATTGTGATCACAAGGGTTTGGAGCATTGTTATGACTGAGATCTTGGAGCATTTTGATTTCATTGTGATGACAGTAGCATGAATCATTATGATGATGGGCATGGTGCATTTTGATTACAGTGTTCATGGATCATTGAGATGAAAAGGGGAATGGAGCATTGTGATTACAGGGGTCTTGGAGGACTGTGATGAGAAGGGTCATGGAGCCTTGTGATGACAAGTCCACGGAACATCGTGATGGCAGGGGTCATGGAGCATTGTTATCACAGGGGGAATGGAGCACTGTGACGGCAAGGGCATGGAGCATTGTGATGAGAAGGCCATGGAGCATTCTGATGACATGTGTCATGGAGCTTTGTGATGACAATGGCATGGAGCAATGTGATGAGAGTGTTCATGGAGCATTGCGATGACAATGACATGGAGCATTGTGATGCCAAGGGTTATGGATCTTTGTGATGCCAAAGTCATGGAGCATATTGATGACAAGGGCGTTGTGCATTGTGATGAGAAGGACAGGGAGCAATGTGATGACAGGGTCATGGAGCAATTTGATGAAAATGTTCATGGAACATTATGATGACAATGTTTATGGAACATTGTGATGACAGGGGTCATGGAGCATTATGATGAAAAGGGTCATGGAGCATTTTGATGAAAGGGGTTATGGAACATTGTGATGTCAGGGGTCATCGAACATTTTGATGATAAGTGCATGTAGCATTGTGATGACAGGAGTCATGGAACATTGTGATAACAAGGGTGAGGGAGTATTGTGAGGAATAGTGATGTAACATTGGGATATCTGTGGTGAGAGAGCATTTTGATGAGAAGTGCATGGAGCATTGTGATGACAAGGTTTATGGAGCATTGTGATGACAAGATTGTGGAGCACTGTGATGACAAGCGCATGGTGCATTGTGATGACATGTGTCATGGAGCATCATGCTGAGAAGCGCATGGAGCATTGTGATGACAAGGGTCATGGAGCATTGCGCTGAGAAAGGCATAGAGCATTGTCATGACAAGGATCAAAGAGCTTTGTGATGACAAGTCTCATGGAGCATACTGATGAAAAGGGGCATGGAGCATTGTGATTACAGGGGTCTTGGAGCACTGTAATGAAATGTGCATGGAGTATTTTGATGAGAAGGCCATGGAACATTCTGATGACATGTGTCATGGAATTTTGTGATGACAAGGGCATGGAGCATTGTGATTACAGGGGTCTTGGAGCACTGTGATGACAAGTGTCACGGAGCATTGTGATGACTAGGCCGTGGAACACTGTGATGACAGGGGTCATGGAGCATTGTTATGACAGGGGTAATGGAGCTTTGTGATGAGAAGGGCCTGCAATATTGGTCTGAAATGTTTTATGGATTATTGTGATGAGAGTGTGCATGGAGCATTGTGATGACAAGGGCATACAACACTGTGATACATGGGTCATGCAGGATTGTAATGTCTTGGGCATGGAGCATTGTGATGAGAAGGGCATCGAGCATTGTGATGACAATTGTCATGGAGCTTTGTGATGACAAGGGCATGGAGCAATGTGATGAGAGGGTTCATGGAGCATTGTGATGACAATGACATGGACCATTGTGATGCCAAGGGTCATGGAGCTTTGTGATGACAAGTCATGGAGCATTTTGATGACAAGGGAATGGTGCATTGTGATGAGAAGTGCAGGGAGCATTTTGATGACCGGGTCATGCAGCAATTTGATGAAAAGTGAAATGGAACATTTTAATGGCAGGGGTTATAGAATATTGTTATGTCAGGTTTCTTGGAACTTTGGGATGAAAAGGGTCATGGAGCATTTTGATGACAGTTGTTATGGAACATTGTGATGTCAGGGGTCATGGAACATTGTGATGCTAAGGGGATGTAGCATTGTGATGACAGGGTCATGGAACATTGTGATTACAGGGGTGTGGGAGTATTGTGATGACTAGTGATGGAACATTGTGATATATCTGGTGAGAGGGCATTTTGATGAGATGTGCATGGACCATTGTGATTAAAAGATTTATGGAGCATTGCAATGATAAAGTTGTGGACCTTTGTGATGACAATGGTCATGGAGCATTGTTCTCACAAAGAAATGGAGCATTGTGATGACAAGGGTCACAGTGAATGGTGATGAAAAGTTCATGGAGCATTGTGGTTACAAATGTCACAGAGCCTTGTGATGACGCAGGCATGGACCATTGTGATGACAAACGTTATGAAGCATTGTGATGACTGGAGTCACGGAGCATTCTGATGACAGGGGTCATGGAGCATTGTGATGACAAGGGCATGGAGTATTGTAATGACAGGTAATGGAGCATTGGTCTGACAAATTTCATAGATTATTGTGATGACAGTGGGCATGGTGCATTGTGATGACAAGGGCATGGAGCATTGTGATGAGAAGGTCATGGAGTATTGTGAAGACAGATGTCAGGGAGCATTGTGATGACATATGTCATGGTCCATTGCATGACAATGGCATGGAGCATTGTGATGCCAAATGTAATGGAGGATTGTGATGACAAATATAATGGAGCATTGTGATGATTAGGGCTAGGAGCATTATGATGACAAGGGGATTGAGAATTTTCATGACAATGTCGTGAAGGATTGTGCTGACAAGGTCCTGGAGCGTTGTGATGACAAAACTATGGAGCCTTGTGATGAGAAGTCTCATGGAGCATACTGATGAAAAGGGGCATGGAGCATTGTGGTTACAGGGGTCATGGGACATTGTGATGACAAGGGCATGGAACATTGTGAGGAGAAGACCAAGGAGCATTCTGATGGCATGCGTCATTGAGCTTTGGGAAGACAAGGGCATGGAGCATTGTAATTACATGGGTCTGGGAGCATTGTGATGAAAAGGGCATGGATCATTGGGATGAAAAAGTCATGGAGCCTTGTCATGACAGGGTTCAAGGAGTATACAGACAACAAGTGTCAGGGAGCATTTTGATGACAAGTGTATTGAGCATTGTGATGACAATGGTCATGGAGCATTGTGATAAGAAGACCATGGATAATAGTGATGACGAGCGTCATGTGGCATTGTGGTGACAAGTGATATGGAATATTGTGATCACAAGGGTTTGGAGCATTGTTATGACAGAGGTCATGGAGCATTTTGATTTCATTGTGATGACAATAGCATGAAGCATTATGATGATGGGCATGGTGCATTGTGATGACAGGTTTCATGGAACATTGAGATGAAAAGGGGCATGGAGCAATGTGATTACAGTGTTCTTGGAGTGTTGTGATGAGAAGGGTCATGGAGCCTTGTGATGACAGGGCCACGGAACATCGTGATGGCAGGTGTCATGGAGCATTGTTATGACAGGTGTAATGGTGCATTGTGATGGCGAGCACATAGAGCATTGTGATGAGAAGGCCATGGAGCATTCTGATGACATGTGTCATTCAGCTTTGTGAAGACAAGGGCATGGAGCAATGTGATGAGTGCTTTCATGGAGCAGTGTGATGACAATGACATGGAGCATTGTGATGCCAAGGGTCATGGATCTTTGTGATGACAAAGGTCATGGAGCATTTTGATGGCAAGGGCTTTGTGCATTGTGATTTGAAGGGCAGGGAGAATTGTGATGACAGGTTCATGGAGCAGTTTGATGAAAATTGTCATGGAACACTTTGATGACAGGTGTTATGGAACATTGTGATGTCATGGGTCATCGAACATTGTGATGATAAATTCATGTAGCATTGTGATGACAGGAGTCATGGAATATTGTGATGACAGGGGTGAGGGCAGATTGTGACAAATAGTGATGTAGCATTGTGATATCAGTGGTGAGAGAGCATTTTGATTAGAAGTGAATGGAGAATTATGATGACAATGTTTATGGAGCATTGTGATGACAAAATTGTAGGGCACTCTGATGACAAGCGCATGGTGCATTGTGATGACACGTGACATGGAGCATTGTGCTGACAAGCGCATGGAGCATTGTGATGACAAGGGTCATGGAGCATTGTGCTGAGAAAGGAATAGAGCATTGTGAGGACAAGGGTCAAAGAGCATTGTGATGAAAAGTTCATGGAACATTGTGGTTAAAATGTTCACAGAGACTGTTGATGACGACGGTATGGACCATTGTGATGACAAATATCATGAAGCATTGTGATGACTGGAGTCACGGAGCATTGTGATGACAGGGGTCAGGGAGCATTGTGATAAAAATGGCATGGAGCATTGTGATGACAAGGGCATGGAACATTAGTCTAATAAGTTCCATGGATTGTTGCGATGAGAGTTGGAATGGCGCATTGTGATGACAAGGGCATGGAGCATTGTGATGACCAGATCATGCAGTATTGTGAAGACAGGAGTCAGGGAGCATTGTGATTATATATGTAATGGCCCTTTGTGATGACAATGGCATTGAGCATTGTGATGCCAAGTGTCATGGAGGATTCTGATGACAAAGGTAATGGAACATTGTGATGACAATGGCTTGGAGCATTGGGATGACATGGGTCAGGGAGCATTGTGCTGACAAGTGCATGGAGAATTGTGACGACAAGGGTCATGGATCATTCAGATGACAAGCTTGAGGAGTATTTTGATGACAATGGCATGGAGCATTGTGATGAAAATTGCGTGGGTCATTGTGATGAAAAAGGCATGGAGATTTTTCGTGACAGGGTTCAAGGAGCATTCTGATGACAATGTCAGGGAGCATTGTGATGACAAGGGCATGGAGTATTGTGATGACAGGCATCATGGAGCGTTATGATGACAAGTGTTATGGATCATTGTGATCACAAGGGTTTGGAGAATTGCGATGACAGAGGTCATGGATCATTTTGATTTGAAGGAGCATGGAGCATTTTGATGACTAGGGCATGAAGCATTGTGATCCCAAGGTTCTTGGAGGTTTTTGATGACAATGGTAATGGAGTATTGTGATGAAAAGCGCATAGAGCATTTTAATGACAAGGTCCTGTAGCATATTACTGACAAAGGCATGGAGCATTGTGATGACAGGTGTCATGGAGCACTGTGATGACAAGCGTCACAGAGCACTGTGAATACAAGGGTCATGGAGCATTGGGATGACAAGGGCATGGATCATTGTGATGACAATTGTCATGGAGCATTGGGCTGAAAAGGTTCATGGAGTATTGTGATGACAGTTGTCATGGAGCATTGTGATTACATGGGTCTTGGAGCACTGTGATGACAAGAGTCCCGGATCATTGTGTTGTCAGGTGTCATGGAGTGTTGTGATGACAGTGGCCATGGAGCATTGTGATGATATTGGTGATGGAGCATTCTGATGAGAAGATCATGTAGCATATTGCTGAAAATATTCATGGAGTATTGTGATGACATGGGTCATGGAGCATTCTGATGACAAGGGAATGGAGCATGGTGATGAGAATGTCCTGGAGCATTGTGATGAGATGACCATGGAGACTTGTGATGACAAGTCTCATGGAGCATTCTGATGAAAAGGTGCATGGAGCATTGTGATTACAGGGGTCTTGGAGCATTGTGATGACAAGGGCATGGAGCATTTTGAGGAGAAGGCCATGGAACATTATGATGGCATGCGTCATGGAGCTTTGTGATGACAAGGGCATGTAGCTTTGTGATTACAGGGGTCTTGGAGCATTGTGATGACAAGGGTCATGGAGCCTTGTGATGACAAGGCTGTGGAACATTGTGATGGCAGGTATCATGGAGCATTGTTATGACAGAGGTAATGGATCATTGTGATGAGAAGTGCATTGAGCATTGGTCTGAAATGTTTCATGGATTATTGTGATGAGAGTGGACATGGAGCATTGTGATGAGAAGGGCACGGTACAGTGTGATATATGGGTCATAGGGGATTGTAATGACAAGGGCATGGAGCATTGTGATGAGAAGGGCATCGAGCATTGTGATGACAAGTGTCATGGATCTTTGTGATGACAAGGGCATGGAAAATTTTGATGAGAGGGTTCATGGAGCATTGTGGTGACAATGTCATAGAGCATTGTGATGCCAAGGGTCATGGAGCTTTGTGATGACAAAGGTCATGGAGCATTTTGATGACAAGGGTGTGGTGCATTGTGTTGAGAAGGGCAGGGAGCATTTTCATGACATGGTCATGCAGCAATTTGATGAAAATTGTAATGGAACATTTTGATGACAGGGGTTATAGAACATTGTGATGCCAGGGGTCATGGAGCTTTGCGATGAAAAGGGTGATGGAGCATTTTGATGACAGGGGTTATGGAACATTGTGATGTCAGTGGTCATCTAACATTGTGCTGATAAGGGGTTGTAGCATTGTGATGACAGGGGTCATGGAACATTGTGATAACCGGGGTGAGGGAGGATTGTGAAGACTAGTGATGGAACATTGTGATATCTCAGGTGAGAGAGCATATGGATGAGAAGTGCATGGAGCATTGTGAATACAAGATTTATGGAGCATAGCGATGACAAAGTTGTGGATCTTTGTGATGAAAAACGCGTGGCACATTGTGATGACAAGGGTCATGGAACATTGTTCTGACAAAGGCATGTAGCATTGTGATATCAAGAGTCACGGAGCATTGTGGTGAAAAGTTCATGGAGCATTATGGTTAAAAAGTTCACAGAGCCTTGTGATGATGCAGGCATGGACCATTGTGATGACAAAGGTTATGAAGCATTGTGATGACTGGAGTCATGGAGCATTGAGATGACAGGGGTCATGGAGCATTGTGATGACAGGGACATGGAGCGTTGTGATGACACATTTCAGAGATTATTGTGATGACAGTGGACATGGTGCATTGTGATGACCAGGGCATGTAGCATTGTGATGAGAAGGTCATGGAGTATTTTGAAGAGAGTTGTCAGAGAGCATTGTGATGACATACGTCATGGCCCATTGCGATGACAATGGCAGGGAGCATTGTGATGCCAAATGTAATGGAGGATTGTGATGACAAATATAATGGAGCATTGTGATGACTAGGACTTGGAGCATTATGATGACAAGGGCCATTGAGAATTTTCATGACAAGGTAGTGAAGCATTGTCATGAAAAGGTCCTGGAACACTGTGATGAGAAAATCATGGAGCCTTGTGATGACAAGTCTCATGGAGCATACTGATGGAAGGGGCAAGGAGAATTCTGATTACAGGGTTCTTGGAACATTGTGATAACAAGGGCATCGAGCATTGTGATGACAAGTGCATGGAACATTGGTCTAATAACTTTCAAGGATTATTGCGATGACAGTTGGAATGGTGCATTGTGATTACATGGGTCTTGGAGCATTGTGATGACCAGGTCATGCAGTATTGTGAAGAGAGTTGTCAGGGAGCATTGTGATGACATATGTAATGGCCCATTGTGATGACAATGGGATGGAGCATTGTGATGCCAAGTGTCATGGAGCATTTTGATGACAAAGGTAATGGAGCATTGTGATGACAATGGCTTGGAACATTGTGATGACAAGGGTCAGGGAGCATTGTGTTGACAAGTGTATGGAGAATTGTGATGACATGGGTCATGGAACATTCTGATGATAAGCTTGTGGAGTATTTTGATGACATTGTCATGGAGCATTGTGATGAAAACGGCATGGGGCATTGTGATGAAAAAGGCATGGAGCATATTTGTGAGAGGGTTCAATGAGCATTCTGACGACTAGTGTCAGGAAGCATTGTGATGACAATTGTATTGAGAATTGTGATGACAAAGGTCATGGAGCATTTTGATGAAAAGGGCATGGAGTATTGTGATGACAGGCATCATGGAGCGTTGTGATGACAAGTGTTATGGAACATTGTGATCACAAGGGTTTGGAGCATTGTGATGACAGAGGTCATGGATCATTTTGATTTCAAGGAGCATGGAGCATTGTGATGACAAGGGCATGAAGCAATGTGATCCCAAAGTTCATGGAGGATTGTGATGACAATGGAAAAGGAGTATTGTGATGACAAGCGCCTAGAGCATTGTAATGACAAAGTCATGTAGCATTTTGCTGACAAAGGCATGGAGCATTGTGATGACAGGCGTCATGGAGCACTGTGATGACAAGCGTCACGGAGCACTGTGAATACAGGGGTCATGGAGCATTGGTATGACAAGGGCATGGATCATTGTGATGACAAGGGTCATGGAGCACTGGTCTGAAAATGTTCATGGAGTGTTGTGATGACAGGGGTCATGGAGCATAGTGATGTGTAGGGAATGGAGCATTGTGATGACAAGATTCCCAGATCATTGTGTTGTCAGGAGTCATGGAGTGTTGTGATGACAATGGTCATGGAGCATTGTGATGATATTGGCCATGGAGCATTGTGATGTGTAGGTCGTGGAGCAATGGGCTGAATATGTTAATGGATTATTGTGATGACAGGTGTCATGGAGCATTGTGATGACAAGGGATTGGAGAATGGTGATGACAAGTTCCTGGAGCATTGTGATGAGATGACCATGGAGACCTGTGATGACAAATCTCACGGAGCATTCTGATGAAAAGGGGCATGTAGCATTGTGATTACAGGGGTCTTGGAGCATTGTGATGACTAGGGCATGGAGCATTGGGATGAGAAGGCCATGGAGCATTTTGATGATATGCTTCATGGAGTTTTGTGATGACAAGGACATGGAGCATTGTTATTACAGTGATCTTGGAGCATTGTGATGAAAAGGGCACGGATCATTGTGATGAAAAAGGCATGGAGCCTTTTCATGACAGGGTTCAAGGAGCATACTGATGACAAGTGTGAGGGAGCATTGTGATGACTAGTGTATTGAGCATTGTGATGACAAAGGTCATGGAGCATTGTGATGAGAATACCATGGATAATTGTGATGATGAGCGTCATGGGGATTTGTGATGATAAGTGTTATGGAACATTGTGATCACAAGGGTTTGGAGCATTATGATGACAGAGGTCATGGATAATTTTGATTTCATTGTGATGAAAATAGCCTGAAGCATTATGATGATGGGCATGGTGCATTGTGATGACAGGGTTCATGGAGCATTGAGATGCCAAGGGGCATGGAGCATTTTGTTTACAGGGGTCTTGGAGCATTGTGATGACAAGGGCATGGAGCATTGTGATGAGAAGGCCATGGAACATTCTGATGACATGTGTCATGGAGCTCTGTGATGAAAAGGGCATGGAGCATTGTGATTACACGGGTCTTGGAGCACTGTGAAGACAAGGGTCATGGAACCTTGTGATGACAAGGCCGTGGAACATTGTGATGACAGGTGTCATGGAGCATTGTTATGACAGAGGTAATGGAGCATTGTGATGAGAAGGGCATTGAGCATTTGCCTGAAAGGCTTCATTGATTATTGTGATGAGAGTGGGCATGGAGCATTGTGATGACAAGGGCATGGAACACTGTGATACATGGGTCATGGAGGACTGTGATGAAAATTGCATCGAGCATTTTGATTAGAAGGGCATCAAGCATTGTGATGACAAGTGTCATGGAGCTTTGTGATGACAAGGGCATGGAGCAATGTGATGAGAGGGTTCATGGAGCATTGTGATGACAATGACATGGAGCATTGTGATGCCAAGGGTCGTGGAGCTTTGTGATGACAACGGTCATTGAACATTTTGATGACAAGCGTGTGGTGCATTGTCATGAGAAGGAGAGGGAGCATTTTGATGACAGGATCATGCAGCAATTTGATGAAAAGTGTAATGTAACATTTTGATGACAGGCGTTACAGAACACTGTGATGCCAAGGGTCATGGAGCTTTGGGCTGAAAAGTGTCATGGAGCATTTTGATGACAGTGGTTATGGAATATTGTGATGTCAGGGGTCATGGAACATTTTGATTACAGGGTTGAGGTAGGATTGTGATGACTAGTGATGGAACATGTGATATCTCAGGTGAGAGAGCATTTGGATGAGAAGTGCATGGAGCACTGTGAATACAAGTTTTATGATGCACAGCGATGACAAGGTTGTGGATCATTGTGATGAAAAGCGCGTGACACATTGTGATGACAAGGGTCATGGAACATTGTTCTGACAAAGGCATGGAGCATTGTGATGACAAGGGTCACGGAGCATTGTGATGAAAAGTTCATGGAGCATTGTGGTTACAAAGGTCACAGAGCCTTGTGAAGATGTGGGCATGGACCATTCTGATGACAAACGTTATGAAGCATTGTGATGACTGGAGTCACGGAGCATTGTGATGACAGGGGTCATGGAGAATTGTGATGACAGGGACATGGAGCGTTGTGGCGACAATTTTCAGAGGTTATTGTGATGACAGTGGACATGGTGCATTGTGATGACAAGGGCATTGATCATTGTGATGAGAGGGGCATGGAGCACTGGTCTGACAAGTTTCATAGATTATTTTGATGACAGTGGACATGGTTCATTGTGATGACAAGGGCATGGATCATGGTGATGAGAAGGTCATGGAGTATTGTGAAGACAGGTGTCAGGGAGCATTGTGATGACATATGTCATGGTCCATTGCGAAGAAAATAGAATGGAAAATTGTGATGCCAAATGTAATGGAGGATTGTGATGACAAATAAAATGGGGCATTGTGATGACTAGGGCTTGGAGCACTATGATGACAAGGGCCATTGAGAATTTTCATGACAAGGTCGTGAAGCATTGTGATGACAAGGTCCTGGAGCATTGTGATGAGAAAACCATGGAGCCTTGTGATGACAAGTCTCATATAGCATACTGATGAAAAGGGGCATGGACAATTGTGATTACAGGGGTCTTCGAACATTGTGATGACAAGGGAATGGAGCATTGTCAAGAGAAGGCAAAGGAGCATTCTGAAGACATGCGTCATGGAGCTTTGTGGTCACAAGCGCTTGGATCACTGAGATTACAGGGGTCTTGGAGCATTGTGATGAAAAGGGCATGGAACATTGTGATGAAAAATGCATGGAGCCTTGTCATGACAGGGTTCAAGGAGCATACAGACAACAAGTGTCAGGGAGCATATTGATGACAAGTGTATTGAGCATTGTGATGACAAAGTTCATGGAGCATTGTGATGAGAAGGCCATGGAGCATTCTGATGACATGTGTCATGGAGCTTAGTGATGACAAGGGCATGGAGCAATGTGATGCTAAGGGTCATGGATATTTGTGATGACAAGGGTCATGGAGCATTTTGATAACAACTGCATTGTGCATTGTGATGAGAAGTGCAGGGAGCATTGTGATGACAGGATCATGGAGCAATTTGATGAAAAGTGTCAAGGAACCTTTTGATGACACGGGTTATGGAACATTGTGATGTCAGGGGTCATCGAACATTCTGATGATAAGTGCATATAGCATTGTGATGAGAGGAGTCATGGAACATTGTGATGACAGGGGTAAGGGAGTACTGTGTCGAATAGTGATGTAACATGGTGATATCAGTGGTGAGAGAGCATTTTGCTGAGAAGTGCATGGATCATTGTGATGACAAGGTTTATGGAGCATTGTGATGACAAGATTGTGGAGCACTGTGATGACAAGCGCATGGTGCATTGTGAATACATGTGTGATGGAGCATTGTGCTGACAAGCGCATTGAGCTTTGTGATGACAAGGGTCATGGAGCATTGTGCTGAGAAAGGCATAGAGCATTGTGATGACAAGGGTCAAAGAGCACTGTGATGAAAAGTTCATGGAGCATTGTGGTTAAAATGGTCACAGAGACTGTTGATGACGAGGGCATGGACCATTGTGATGACAAAGGTCATGAAGCATTGTGATGACACAGGTCATGAAACATTGTGATGACTGGAGTCACGGGGCATTGTGATGACAAGGGTCATGGAGCATTGTAATAACAAGGGCATGGAGCATTGTGATTACAAGGGCATGGAGCATTGCTCTAATAAGTTTCATGGATTACTGTGATGACAGTTGGAATGGCGCATTGTGATGACAAGGGCATGGAGCATTGTGATGAGCAGGTCATGCAGTATTGTGAAGACATGTGTCAGGGAGCATTGTGATGACATATGTAATGGCCCATTGTGATGACAATGGGATGGAGCATTGTGATGCCGAGGGTCATGGAGCTTTGTGATGACAAAGTTCATGGAGCATTTTGATGACAAGGGTGTGGTGCATTGTGATGAGAAGGGCAGGGAGCATTTTGATGACAGGGTCATGAAGCAATTTGATGAAAAGTGTAATGGAACATTTTGTTGACAGGGGTTATAGATCATTGTGATGCCAGGGGTCATGGAGCATTTTGATGACAGGGGTTATGGAACATTGTGTTGTCGGGGGTCATGGAACATTGTGCTGATAAGTTGATTTAGCATTGTGAATGACAGGGGTCATGGAACATTGTGATAACAGGGTTTAGGGAGGATTCTGATGACTAGTGATGGAACATTGTGATATCTCAGGTGAGAGAGCCTTTGGATGAGAAGTGCATGGACAATTGTGATTACAAGGTTTAAGGAGCATAGCGATGACAAGGTTGTGGATCATTCTGATGAAAAGCTCATGGCACATTGTGTTGACAAGTGTCATGGAGCATTGTGATGACAAAGGCATGGAGCATTGTGATGACAAGTGTCACAGAGCATTGTGATGAAAAGTTCATGGAGCATTGGGGTTACAAAGATAACAGAGCCTTGTGATGACGCGGGCATGGACCGTTGTGATGACAAACGTTATGAAGCATTGTGATGACAGGAGTCAGGGAGCGTTGTGATGACAGGGGTCATGGAGCATTTTGATGACTAGGGCATGGAGCATTGTGATGACAGTGGCATGGAGCATTGGTCTGACAATTTTCATAGACTATTGTGATGAGACTTGACATGGTGCATTGTGATGACAAGGGCATGGAGCATTGTGATGACAAGGGCATGTAGTACTGTGAAGATAGGTGTCAGGGAGCATTGTGATGACATATGTCATGGTCCATTGCGATGACAATGGCAGGGAGCATTGTGATGCCATATATAATGGAGGATTGTGATGACAAATATAAAGGAGCATTGTAATGTTTAGGGCTTGGAGCATTATGATGACAAGGTCCATTGAAAATTTTAATGACAAGGTCGTGAAGCATTGTGATGACAAGTTCCTGGAGCATTGTGATGAAAAAACCATGAAACCTTGTGATGACAAGTCTCATGGAGCATAATGATTTAAAGGGGCTTGGAGCATTCTGATTATAGGGGTCTTGGAACATTGTGATAAGAAGGGCATGGAACTTTGTGATGACAAGGGCATGGAGCATTGTTCTAATAAGTTTCATGGATTATTGTGATGAAAGTTGGAATGGCGCATTGTGATGACAAGGGCATGGAGCATTGTGATGACCAGGTCATGCAATATTGTGAAGAGATTTGTCAGGGAGCATTGTGATGACATATGTAATGGCCCAATGTGATGACAATGGCATGGAGCATTGTGATTCCAAGTGTCATGGAGGATTCTGATGACAAAGGTAATGGAGCATTGTGATGACAATGGCTTGGAGCATTGTGATGACAAGGGTCAGGGAGCATTGTGCTGACAAGTGCATGGAGAATTGTGATGACAATTGTCTGGAGCATTCTGATGACAAGATTGTGGAGTATTTTTTTTTTGAATGAGTAGGTCAAAAATGTCCTCTCTTCATTATTGCTTGTGCTCATTTTTTTTAAATTTTATTTTATTTTATTTTTTTGCTTCAGAACAAATTTAATCAGTTATACATATACATATGTTTCCATATCCCCTTGTGGAGTATTTTGATGACAATGGCATGGAGCATTGTGATGAAAATGGCATGGGGCTTTGTGATGAAAAAGGCATGGAGCCTTTTCGTGACAGGGTTCAAGGAGCATTCTGACGACAAGTGTCAGGGAGCATTGTGATGACAAGTGTATTGAGAATTGTGATGACAATGGTCATGGAGCATTGTGATGAAAAGTGCATGGAGTATTGTGATGACAGGCATCATGGAGCGTTGGGATGACAAGAGTTATGGAACATTGTGATCACAAGGGTTTGGAGCATTGTGATGACAGAGTTCATGAATCATTTTGATTTCAAGGAGCATGGAGCATTGTGATTACAAGGGCATGAAGCAATGTGATCCCAAGTTGCATGGAGGATTGTGATGACAATGGTAATGGAGTATTCTGATGACAAGGGCATAGAGCATTGTAATGACAAGGTCATGTAGCATTTTGCTGACAAAGTCATGGAGCATTGTGATGACAGGTGTCATGGAGCACTGTGATGACAAGCGTCACGGAGCATTGGGAATACAGGGGTCATGGAGCTTTGGGATGAAATGTGTCAAGGAGCACTTTGATGACAGGGGTTATGGAATATTGTGATGTCAGGTGTCATGGAACATTGTGCTGATAAGGGGATATAGCACTGTGATGACAGGGGTCATGGAACATTGTGATTACAGGGGTGAGGGCGGAGTGTGATGACTAGTGATGGAATATTGTGATATCTCATGTGAGAGAGCATTTGGATGAAATGTGCATGGAGCATTGTGATTACAATATTTATGGGGCATAGCGATGACAATGTTGTGGATCATTGTGATGAAAATCACATGGAACATTGTGATGACAAGGGTCATGGAGCATTGTTCTGACAAAGACATGGAGCATTGTGATGACAAGTGTCACAGAGAATTGTGATGAAATGTTCATGGAGCATTTGGGTTACAAAGGTCACAGAGCCTTGTGATGACGCGGGCATGGACCGTTGTGATGACAAACGTTATGAAGCATTGTGATGCCTGGAGTCAGGGAGCGTTGTGATGACAGGGGTCATGGAGCATTTTGATGACAAGGGCATGGAACTTTGTGATGACAGGGGCATGGAACATTGGTCTGACATGTTTCCTAGATTATTGTGATGACAGTGGACATGGTGCATTGTGATGACAAGGGCATGGAGCATTGTGATGACAAGGGCATGGAATATTGTGAAGAAAGGTGTCATGGAGCACTGTGATGACAAGCGTCACGGAGCATTGTGAATACAGGGGTCATGGAGCATTGGTATGAGAAGGTCATGGAGCATTGGGCTGAAAATGTTCATTGAATATTTTGATGACAGGTGTCCTGGAGCATTGTGATGACAAGGTCCTGGAACATTGTGATGAGAAGACCATGGAGACTTGTGATGACAAGTCTCATGGAGCATTCTGATGAAAAGGGGCATGGAGCATTGTGATTACAGGGGTCTTGGAGCATTGTGATGACAAGGGCATGGAGTATGGTGATGACAGGCATCATGGAGCGTTGTGATGACAAGTGTTATGGAACAATGTGATCACAAGTGTTTGGAGAATTGCGATGACAGAGGTCATGAATCATTTTGATTTCAGGGAGCATGGAGCATTGCGATGACTAGGGCATGAAGCAATGCGATCCCAATGTTCTTGGCGGATTGTGATGACAATGGTAATGGAGTATTGTGATGACAAGCGCATAGAGCATTGTAATGACATGATCATGTAGCATTTTGCTGACAAAGGCATGGAGCTTTGTGATGACAGGTGTCATGGAGCACTGTGATGACAAGCATCACGGAGCATTGTGAATAAAGGGGTCATGGAGCATAGGGATGACAAGGGCATGGATCATTGTGATGACAAGTGTCATGGAGCACTGGGCTGAAAATGTTCATGGAATACTGTGATGACAGGTGTCATGGAGCATTGTGATGACAAGGGCATGGAGCGTGGTGATGACAAGGTCCTGGAGCATTGTGATGAGATGACCACGGTGACTTATGATGACAAGTCTCATGGAGCATTCTGATGAAAAGGTCCATGGAGCATTGTGATTACAGGGGTCTTGGAGCATTGTGATGACAAGGGCATGGAGCACTGTGAGGAGAAGTCCATGGAACATTCTGATAACATGTGTCAGGGAGCTTTGTGATGACAAGGGCATGGAGCATTGTGATTACAGGGGTCTTGGAGAATTGTGATGACAAGGGTCATGCAGCCTTGTGATGACAAGGCCATGGAACATTGTGATGTCAGGGGTCATGGAGCATTGTTATGACAGTTGTAATGGAGCATTGTGATGAGTAGGTCATTGAGCATTGGTCTGAAATGTTTCATGGATAATTGTGATGAGAGTGGGCATGGAGCATTGTGATGACAATGGCACGTACACTGTGATACATGGGTCATTGGGGATTGTAATGACAAGGGCATTGAGCATTGTGATGAGAAGGGCATCGAGCACTGTGATGACATGTGTCATGGAGCTTTGTGATGACAAGGGCATTGAGCAATGTGATGCGAGGGTTCATGGAGCATTATGATGACAATGACATGGAGCATTGTGGGGCCAAGGGTCATGGAGCTTTGTGATGACAAAAGTCATGGAGCATTTTGATGACAAGTGTGTGCTGCATTGTGATGAGTAGGGCAGGAAGCATTTTTATGATAGGTGCATGCAGTAATTTGATGAAAAGTGTAATGGAATATTTTGATGACAGGGGTTATAGAACATTGTGATGCCAGGTGTCATGGAGCTTTGGGATGGAAAGGGTCATGGAGCATTTTGAGGACAGGGGTTATTGAACATTGTGATGTCAGGGATCATGGAACATTGTGCTGATAAGGGGATGTAGCATTGTGATGACAGGGGTCAGGGAAAATTGTGATAACAGGGGTGAGGGAGGATTGTGATGACAAGTGTTATGGAACATTGTGATCACAAGGGTTTGAATCATTGTGATGATAGCGGTCATGGATCATTTTGATTTCAAGGAGCATGGAGCATTGTGATGACAAGGGCATGAAGCAATGTGATCCCAAGGTTCATGGAGGATTGTGATGACAACTGTAATGGAGTATTGTGATGACAAGCGCATAGAGCATTGTAATGACAAGGTCATGTAGCATTTTGCTGACAAAGACATGGAGCATTGTGATAACAGGTGTCATGGAGCACTGTGATGACAAGCGTCACGGAGCATTGTGAATACAGGGGTCATGGAGCATAGGGATGACAAGGGCATGGATCATTGTGATGACAAGTGTCATGGAGCACTGGGCTGAAAATGTTCATGGAGTATTGTGATGCCAGGTGTCATGGAGCATTGTGATGACAAGGGAATGGGGCATGGTGATTACAAGGTACTGGAGCATTGTGATGAGATGACCATGGAGACTTGTGATGACAAGTGTCATGGAGCATTCTGATGAAAAGAGCCATGGAGCATTGGGATTACAGGGGTCTTGGAGCTTTGTCATGACAAGGGCATGGAGCACTCTGAGGAGAAGTCCATGGAACATTCTGATGACATGCGTCATGGAGCTTTGTGATGACAAGGGCATGGAGCATTGTGATTACAGGGGTCTTGGAGCATTGTGATGACAAGGGTCATGGAGCCTTGTGATGACAAGGCCGTGGAACATTGTGATGGCAGGGGTCATGGAGCATTGTTATGACAGAGGTAATGGAGCATTGTGATGAGAAGGGCATTGAACATTGGTCTGAAATGTTTCATGGATTATTGTGATGAGAGTGGGCATGGAGCATTGTGATGAGAAGGGCACGGTACACTGTGATACATGGGTCATGGGGAATTGTAATGACAAGGGCATAGAGCATTGTGATGAGAAGGGCATCGAGCATTGTGATGACAAGTGTCATGGATCTTTGTGATGACAAGGGCATGGAGCAATGTGATGAGAGGGTTCATGGAGCATTGTGATGACAATGTCATGGAGCATTGGAATGCCAAGGGTCATGAAGCTTTTTGATGAAAAAGGTCATGGAGCATTTTGATGACAAGGGTGTGGTGCATTGTGTTGAGAAGGGCAGAGAGCATTTTGATGACATGGTCATGCAGCAATTTGATGAAAATTGTAATGGAACATTTTGATGACAGGGGTTATAGAACATTGTGATGCCAGGGGTCATGGATCTTTGCGATGAAAAGGGTGATGGAGCATTTTGATGACAGGTGTTATGGAACATTGTGATGTCAGGGGTCACGGAACATTTTGCTGATACAGGGAAGTAGCATTGTGATGACAGCGGTCATGGAACATTGTGATAACTGGGGTGAGGGAGGATTGTGATGACTAGTGATGGAACATTGTGATATCTCATGTGAGAGAGCACTTGGATGAGAAGTGCATGGAGCATTGTGATTACAAGGTTTATGGAGCATAGCGATGACAAGGTTGTGGATCATTGTGATGAAAAGGACATGGCACATTGTGATGACAAGGGTCATGGAGCATTGTTCTGACAAAGACATGGAGCATTGTGATGACAAGGGTCACGGAGCATTGTGATGAAATGTTCATGGAGCATTGTGGTTACAAATGTCACAGAGCCTTGTGTTGACACGGGCATGGACCATTCTGATGACAAACGTTATGAAACATTGTGATGACTGGAGTCACGGAGCATTGTGATGACAGGGGTCATGGGGCATTGTGATGAAAAGCGCATGGAACATTGCTCTAATAAGTTTCAGAGATTATTGTGATGACAGTGGGAATGGCGCATTGTGATGACAAGGGCATGGAGCATTGTGATGACCAGGTCATGCAGTATTGTGAAGAGAGGTGTCAGGGAGCATTGTGATGACATATGAAATGGCCCATTGTGATGACAATGGCATGGAGCACTGTGATGCCAAGTGTCATGGAGGATTCTGATGAAAAAGGTAATGGAGCATTGTGATGACAATGGCTTGGAGCATTGTGATGACAAGGGTCAGGGAGCATTGTGCTGACAAGTGCATGGAGAATTGTGATGACAAGGGTCATGGAGCATTCTGATGACAAGCTTGTGGAGTATTTTGATGACAATGGCATGGAGCATTGTGATGAAAATTGCATGGGGCTTTGTGATGAAAAAGACATGGAGCCTGTTCGTGACAGGGTTCAAGGAGCATTCTGATGACAAGTGTCAGGGAGCATTGTGATGACAAGTGTTTTGAGCATTGTGATGACAAAGGTCATGGAGCATTGTGATGAAAAGGGCATGGAGTATTGTGATGACAGGCATCATGGAGCGTTGTGATGACAAGTGTTATGGAACATTGTGATCACAAGGCTTTGAAGCATTGTGATGAGAGCGGTCATGGATCATTTTGATTTCAAGGAGCATGGAGCATTGTGATGACAAGGGCATGAAGCAATGTGATCCCAAGGTTCATGGAGGATTGTGATGACAATGGTAATGGAGTATTGTGATGACAAGCGCATAGAGCATTGTAATGACAAGGTCATGTAGCATTTTGCTGACAAAGACATGGAGCATTGTGATAACAGGTGTCATGGAGCACTGTGATGACAAGCGTCACGGAGCATTGTGAATACAGGTGTCATGGAGCATAGGGATGACAAGGGCATGGATCACTGTGATGACAAGGGTCATGGAGAATTGGGCTGAAAATGTTCATGGAGTATTTTAATGACAGGGGTCATGGAGCATTGTGATGACAAGGTACTGGAGCATTGTGATGAGAAGACCATGGAGACTTGTGATGACAAGTCTCATGGAGCATTCTGCTGAAAAGGGGCATGGAGCATTGTGATTACAGGGGTCTTGGAGCATTGTGATGACAAGGGCATGGAGTATTGTGATGACAGGCATCATGGAGCGTTGTGATGACAAGTGTTATGGAACAATGTGATCACAAGTGTTTGGAGCATTGCGATGACAGAGGTCATGGATCATTTGATTTCAGGGAGCATGGAGCATTGTGATGACTAGGGCATGAAGCAATGCGATCCCAATGTTCTTGGAGGATTGTGATGACAATGGTAATGGAGTATTGTTATGACAAGCGCATAGAGCATTGTAATGACAAGGTCATGTAGCATTTTGCTGACAAAGGCAAGGAGCTTTGTGATGACAGGTGTCATGGAGCACTGTGATGACAAGCATCACGGAGCATTGTGAATACAGGGGTCATGGAGCATAGGGATGACAAGGGCATGGATCATTGTGATGACAAGTGTCATGGATCACTGGGCTGAAAATGTTCATGGAGTTCTGTGATGACAGGGGTCATGGAGCATTGTGCTTTCAGAGGTCTTGGAGCATTGTGATGACAAGAGTCCCGGATCATTGTGTTGTCAGGTGTCATGGAGTGTTGTGATGACAGTGGTCATGGAGCATTGTGATGATATTTGCCATGGAGCATTGTGATTAGATGGTCATGGAGCATTTAGCTGAAAATATTCATGGAGTATTGTGATGACATGGGTCATGGAGCATTGTGATGACAAGGGAATGGAGCATGGTGATGACAAGTTCCTGGAGCATTGTGATGAAATGACCATGGAGACTTGTGATGAAATGTCTCTAGCAGCATTCTGATGAAAAGGGGCAAGGAGCATTGTGATTACAGGGGTCTTGGAGCTTTGTCATGAAAAGGGCATGGAGCACTGTGAGGAGAAGGCCATGGAACATTCTGATATCATGCGTCATGGAGCTTTGTGATGACAAGGGCATGGAGCATTGTGATTATAGAGGTCTTGGAGCATTGTGATGACAAGGGTCGTGGAGCCTTGTGATGACAAGGCCATGGAACATTGTGATGGCAGGGGTCATGGAGCATTGTTATGACAGTTGTAAAGGAGCATTGTGATGAGTAGGGCATTGAGCATTGTTCTGAAATGTTTCATGGATTATTGTGATGAGAGTGGGCATGGAACATTGAGATGACAAGGGCACGTACACTGTGATACATGGGTCATGGGGGATTGTAATGACAAGGGCATGGAGCATTGTGATGAGAAGGGCATCGAACATTGTGATGACAAGTGTCATGGATCTTTGTGATGACAACGCATGGAGCAATGTGATGAGAGGGTTCATCGAGCATTGTGACGACAATGTCATGGAGCATTGTGATGCCAAGTGTCATGAAGCTTTGTGATGACAAAGGTCATGGAGCATTTTGATGACAAGGGTGTGGTGCATTGTGTTGAGAAGGGCAGAGAGCATTTTGATGACATGGTCATGCAGCAATTTGATGAAAATTGTAATGGAACATTTTGATGACAGGGGTTATAGAACATTGTGATGCCAGGGGTCATGGATCTTTGCGATGAAAAGGGTGATGGAGCATTTTGATGACAGGTGTTATGGAACATTGTGATGTCAGGGGTCATGGAACATTTTGCTGATAAGGGGATGTAGCATTGTGATGACAGGGTTCATGGAACATTGTGATAACTGGGGTGAGGGAAGATTGTGATGACTAGTGATGGAACATTGTGATATCTCATGTGAGAGAGCACTTGGATGAGAAGTGCATAGAGCATTGTGATTACAAGGTTTATGGAGCATAGCGATGACAAGGTTGTGGATCATTGTGATGAAAAGGACATGGCACATTGTGATGACAAGGGTCATGGAGCATTGTTCTGACAAAGACATGGAGCATTGTGATGACAAGGGTCACGGAGTATTGTGATGAAATGTTCATGGAGCATTGTGGTTACAAATGTCACAGAGCCTTGTGTTGACGCGGGCATGGACCATTCTGATGACAAACGTTATGAAACATTGTGATGACTGGAGTCAAGGAGCATTGTGATGACAGGGGTCATGGGGCATTGTGATGAAAAGCGCATGGAGCATTGCTCTAATAATTTTCAGAGATTATTGTGATGACAGTGGGAATGGCGCATTGTGATGACAAGGGCATGGAGCATTGTGATGACCAGGTCATGCAGTATTGTGAAGAGAGGTGTCAGGGAGCATTGTGATGACATATGTAATGGCCCACTGTGATGACAATGGCATGGAGCACTGTGATGCCAAGTGTCATGGAGGATTCTGATGAAAAAGGTAATGGAGCATTGTGATGACAATGGCTTGGAGCATTGTGATGACAAGGGTCAGGGAGCATTGTGCTGACAAGTGCATGGAGAATTGTGATGACAAGGGTCATGGAGCATTCTGATGACAAGCTTGTGGAGTATTTTGATGACAATGGCATGGAGCATTGTGATGAAAATTGCATGGGGCTTTGTGATGAAAAAGACATGGAGCCTGTTCGTGACAGGGTTCAAGGAGCATTCTGATGACAAGTGTCAGGGAGCATTGTGATGACAAGTGTATTGAGCATTGTGATGACAAAGGTCATGGAGCATTGTGATGAAAAGATCATGGAGTATTGTGACGACAGGCATCATGGAGCGTTGTGATGACAAGTGTTATGGAACATTGTGATCACAAGGGTTTGAATCATTGTGATGACAGCGGTCATGGATCATTTTGATTTCAAGGAGCATGGAGCATTGTGATGACAAGGGCATGAAGCAATGTGATCCCAAGGTTCATGGAGGATTGTGATGACAATGGTAATGGAGTATTGTGATGACAAGCGCATAGAGCATTGTAATGACAAGGTCATGTAGCATTTTGCTGACAAAGACATGGAGCATTGTGATAACAGGTGTCATGGAGCACTGTGATGACAAGCGTCACGGAGCATTGTGAATACAGGGGTCATGGAGCATAGGGATGACAAGGGCATGGATCATTGTGATGACAAGTGTCATGGAGCACTGGGCTGAAAATGTTCATGGAGTATTGTGATGCCAGGTGTCATGGAGCATTGTGATGACAAGGGAATGGAGCATGGTGATTACAAGGTACTGGAGCATTGTGATGAGATGACCATGGAGACTTGTGATGACAAGTCTCATGGAGCATTCTGATGAAAAGAGCCATGGAGCATTGGGATTACAGGGGTCTTGGAGCTTTGTCATGACAAGGGCATGGAGCACTCTGAGGAGAAGTCCATGGAATATTCTGATGACATGCGTCATGGAGCTTTGTGATGACAAGGGCATGGAGCATTGTGATTACAGGGGTCTTGGAGCATTGTGATGACAAGGGTCATGGAGCCTTGTGATGACAAGGCCGTGGAGCATTGTGATGGCAGGGGTCATGGAGCATTGTTATGACAGAGGTAATGGAGCATTGTGATGAGAAGGGCATTGAACATTGGTCTGAAATGTTTCATGGATTATTGTGATGAGAATGGGCATGGAGCATTGTGATGAGAAGGGCACGGTACACGGTGATACATGGGTCATGGCGGATTGTAATGACAAGGGCATGGAGCATTGTGATGAGAAGGGCATCGAGCATTGTGATGACAAGTGTCATGGATCTTTGTGATGACAAGGGCATGGAGCAATGTGATGAGAGGGTTCATGGAGCATTGTTATGCGAAGGGTCATGAAGCTTTGTGATGACAAAAGTCATGGAGCATTTTGATTACAAGGGTGTGGTGCATTGTGATGAGTAGGGCAGGAAGCATTTTGATGACAGGTGCATGCAGTAATTTGATGAAAAGTGTAATGGAACATTGTGATGTCAGGGATCATGGAACATTGTGATGTCAGGGATCATGGAACATTGTGCTGATAAGGGGATGTAGCATTGTGATGACAGGGGTCATGGAAAAGTGTGATAACAGGGGTGAGGGAGGATTGTGATGACAAGTGATGGTACATTGTGATATCTCATGTGAGAGAGCATTTGGATGAGAATTGCATGGAACATTGTGATTACAAGGTTTATGGAGCATAGCGATGACAAAGTTGTGGATCATAGTGATGAAAAACACATGGCACATTGTGATGACAAGGGTAATGGAGCACTGTTGTGACAAAGACATGGAGCATTGTGATGACAAGGGTCACGGAGCATTGTGATGAAAAATTCATGGAGCATTGTGGCTACAAAGGTCACAGAGTCTTGTGATGACGCGGGCATGGACCGTTGTGATGACAAACGTTATGAAGCATTGTGATGACTGGAGTCAGGGAGCGTTGTGATGACAGGGGACATGGAGCATTGTGATGACAAGGGCATGGAGCATTGTGATGACAGGGGCATGGAGCATTGGTCTGACAAGTTTCATAGATTATTGTGATGACAGTGGACATGGTGCATTGTGATGACAAGGGCATGGAGCATTGTGATGACAAGGGCATTGAATATTGTGAAGACATGTGTCAGGGAGCATTGTGATGACATATGTAATGGTCCATTGCGATGTCAGTAGCATGGAGCATTGTGATGCCAAATGTAATGGAGGATTGTGATGACAAATATAATGGAGCATTGTGATGACTAGGGCTTGCAGCATTATGATGACAAGGGCCATTGAGAATTTTCATGAAAATGTCGTGAAGCTTTTTGATGACATTGTCCTGGAGAATTGTGATGAGAAAACCATGGAGCCTTGTGATGACAGGTCTCATGGAGCATACTGATGAAAAGGGGCATGGAGCATTCTGATTACAGGGGTCTAGGAACATTGTGGTAACTAGGGCATGGAGCATTGTGATGACAAGGGCATGGAGTATTGTGATGACAGGCATCATGGAGCGTTGTGATGACAAGGGTTATGGGACATTGTGATCACAAGGTTTTGGAGCATTGCGATGACAGAGGTCATGGATCATTTTGATTTCAGGGAGGATGGAGCATTTTGATGACTAGGGCATGAAGCAATGTGATCCCAAGGTTCATGGAGGATTGTGATGACAATGGTAATGGAGTATTGTGATGACAAGCGCATAGAGCATTGTACTGACAAGGTCATGTAGCATTTTGCTGACAAAGGCATGGAGCTTTGTGATGACAGGTGTCATGGAGCACTGTGATGACAAGCATCACGGAGCCTTGTGAATACAGGGGTCATGGAGCATAGGGATGACAAGGGCATGGATCATTGTGATGACAAGTGTCATGGAGCATTGGGCTGAAAATGTTCAAGGAATATTGTGATGACAGGGGTCATGGAGCATTGTGATGACAAGAGTCCCGGATCATTGTGTTGTCAGGTGTCATGGAGTGTTGTGATGACAGTGGTCATGGAGCATTGTGATGATATTTGCCATGGAGCATTGTGATTAGATGGTCATGGAGCATTTGGCTGAAAATGTTCATGGAGTATTGTGATGCCAGGTGTCATGGAGCATTGTGATGACAAGGGAATGGAGCATGGTGATTACAAGGTACTGGAGCATTGTGATGAGATGACCATGGAGACTTGTGATGACAAGTCTCATGGAGCATTCTGATGAAAAGAGGCATGGAGCATTGTGATTACAGGGGTCTTGGAGCTTTGTCATGACAAGGGCATGGAGCACTCTGAGGAGAAGTCCATGGAACATTCTGATGACATGCGTCATGGAGATTTGTGATGACAAGGGCATGGAGCATTGTGATTACAGGGGTCTTGGAGCATTGTGATGACAAGGGTCATGGAGCCTTGTGATGATAAGGCCGTGGAGCCTTGTGATGGCAGGGGTCATGGAGCATTGTTATGACAGAGGTAATGGAGCATTGTGATGAGAAGGGCATTGAACATTGGTCTGAAATGTTTCATGGATTATTGTGATGAGAGTGGGCATGGAGCATTGTGATGAGAAGGGCACGGTACACGGTGATACATGGGTCATGGCGGATTGTAATGACAAGGGCATGGAGCATTGTGATGAGAAGGGCATCGAGCATTGTGATGACAAGTGTCATGGATCTTTGTGATGACAAGGGCATGGAGCAATATGATGACAATGTCATGGAGCACTGTGATGCCAAGGGTCATGAAGCTTTGTGATGACAAAGGTCATGGAGCATTTTGATGACAAGGGTGTGGTGCATTGTGTTGAGAAGGGCAGAGAGCATTTTGATGACATGGTCATGCAGCAATTTGATGAAAATTGTAATGGAACATTTTGATGACAGGGGTTATAGAACATTGTGATGCCAGGGGTCATGGATCTTTGCGATGAAAAGGGTGATGGAGCATTTTGATGACAGGTGTTATGGAACATTGTGATGTCATGGGTCATGGAACATTTTGCTGATAAGGGGATGTAGCATTGTGATGACAGGGGTCATGGAACATTGTGATAACTGGGGTGAGGGAGGATTGTGATGACTAGTGATGGAACATTGTGATATCTCATGTGAGAGAGCACTTGGATGAGAAGTGCATGGAGCATTGTGATTACAAGGTTTATGGAGCATAGCGATGACAAGGTTGTGGTTCATTGTGATGAAAAGGACATGGCACATTGTGATGACAAGGGTCATGGAGCATTGTTCTGACAAAGACATGGAGCATTGTGATGACAAGGGTCACGGAGCATTGTGATGAAATGTTCATGGAGCATTGTGGTTACAAATGTCACAGAGCCTTGTGTTGACGCGGGCATGGACCATTCTGATGACAAACGTTATGAAACATTGTGATGACTGGAGTCACGGAGCATTGTGATGACAGGGGTCATGGGGCATTGTGATGAAAAGCGCATGGAGCATTGCTCTAATAAGTTTCAGAGATTATTGTGATGACAGTGGGAATGGCGCATTGTGATGACAAGGGCATGGAGCATTGTGATGACCAGGTCATGCAGCATTGTGAAGAGAGGTGTCAGGGAGCATTGTGATGACATATGTAATGGCCCATTGTGATGACAATGGCATGGAGCACTGTGATGCCAAGTGTCATGGAGGATTCTGATGAAAAAGGTAATGGAGCCTTGTGATGACAATGGCTTGGAGCATTGTGATGACAAGGGTCAGGGAGCATTGTGCTGACAAGTGCATGGAGAATTGTGATGACAAGGGTCATGGAGCATTCTGATGACAAGCTTGTGGAGTATTTTGATGACAATGGCATGGAGCATTGTGATGAAAATTACATGGGGCTTTGTGATGAAAAAGACATGGAGCCTTTTCGTGACAGGGTTCAAGGAGCATTCTGATGACAAGTGTCAGGGAGCATTGTGATGACAAGTGTTTTGAGCATTGTGATGACAAAGGTCATGGAGCATTGTGATGAAAAGGGCATGGAATATTGTGATGACAGGCATCATGGAGCGTTGTGATGACAAGTGTTATGGAACATTGTGATCACAAGGCTTTGAAGCATTGTGATGACAGCGGTCATGGATCATTTTGATTTCAAGGAGCATGGAGCATTGTGATGACAAGGACATGAAGCAATGTGATCCCAAGTTTCATGGAGGATTGTGATGACAATGGTAATGGAGTATTGTGATGACAAGCGCATAGAGCATTGTAATGACAAGGTCATATAGCATTTTGCTGACAAAGACATGGAGCATTGTGATAACAGGTGTCATGGAGCACTGTGATGACAAGCGTCACGGAGCATTGTGAATACAGGTGTCATGGAGCTTAGGGATGACAAGGGCATGGATCATTGTGATGACAAGGGTCATGGAGAATTGGGCTGAAAATGTTCATGGAGTATTTTAATGACAGGGGTCATGGAGCATTGTGATGACAAGGTCCTGGAACATTGTGATGAGAAGACCATGGAGACTTGTGATGACAAGTCTCATGGAGCATTCTGATGAAAAGGGGCATGGAGCATTGTGATTACAGGGGTCTTGGAGCATTGTGATGACAAGGGCATGGAGTATTGTGATGACAGGCATCATGGAGCGTTGTGATGACAAGTGTTATGGAACAATGTGATCACAAGTGTTTGGAGCATTGCGATGACAGAGGTCATGGATCATTTTGATTTCAGGGAGCATGGAGCATTGTGATGACTAGGGCATGAAGCAATGCGATCCCAATGTTCTTGGAGGATTGTGATGACAATGGTAATGGAGTATTGTGATGACAAGCGCATAGAGCATTGTAATGACAAGATCATGTAGCATTTTGCTGACAAAGGCATGGAGCTTTGTGATGACAGGTGTCATGGAGCACTGTGATGACAAGCATCACGGAGCATTGTGAATACAGGAGTCATGGAGCATAGGGATGACAAGGGCATGGATCATTTTGATGACAAGTGTCATGGAGCACTGGGCTGAAAATGTTCATGGATTATTGTGATGACAGGGGTCATGGAGCATTGTGATGACAAGGGAATGAAGCACGGTGATGACAAGGTCCTGGAGCATTGTGATGAGATGACCATGGAGACTTGTGATGACAAGTCTCAAGGAGCATTCTGATGAAAAGTGGCATGGAGCATTGTGATTACAGGGGTCTTGGAGCATTGTGATGACAAGAGTCCTGGATCATTGTGTTGTCAGTTTTCATGGATTGTTGTGATGACACTGGTCATGGAGCATTGTGATGATATTGGTCATGGCACATTGTGATGAGAAGGTCATGGAGCATTGGGGTGAAAATATTCATGGAATATTGTGATGACAGGTGTCATGGAGCATTGTGATGACAAGGGCATGGAGCGTGGTGATGACAAGGTCCTGGAGCATTGTGATGAGATGACCATGGTGACTTGTGATGACAAGTCTCATGGAGCATTCTGATGAAAAGGTGCATGGAGCATTGCGATTACAGGGGTCTTGGAGCATTGTGATAATAAGGGCATGAAGCACTCTGAGGAGAAGTCCATGGACCATACTGATAACATGCGTCAGGGAGCTTTGTGATGACAAGGGCATGGAGCATTGTGATTACAGGGGTCTTGGAGCATTGTGATGACAAGGGTCATGCAGCCTTGTGATGACAAGGCCATGGGACATTGTGATGGCAGGGGTCATGGAGCATTGTTATGACAGTTGTAATGGAGCATTGTGATGAGTAGGTCATTGAGCATTGGTCTGAAATGTTTCATGGATTATTGTGATGAGAGTGGGCATGGAGCATTGTGATGACAAGGGCACGTACACTGTGATACATGGGTCATGGGGGATTGTAATGACAAGGGCATGGAGCATTGTGATGAGAAGGGCATCGAGCATTGTGATGACAAGTGTCATGGACTTTGTGATGACAAGGGCATTGAGCAATGTGATGAGAGGGTTCATGGAGCATTATGATGAAAATGACATGGAGCATTGTGATGCCAAGGGTCATGGAGCTTTGTGATGACAAAAGTCATAGAGCATTTTGATTACAAGGGTGTGGTGCATTGTGATGAGTAGGGCAGGAAGCATTTTGATGACAGGTGCATGCAGTAATTTGATGAAAAGTGTAATGGAACATTGTGATGTCAGGGATCATGGAACATTGTGATGTCAGGGATCATGGAACATTGTGCTGATAAGGGGATGTAGCATTGTGATGACAGGGGTCATGGAAAAGTGTGATAACAGGGGTGAGGGAGGATTGTGATGACAAGTGATGGTACATTGTGATATCTCATGTGAGAGAGCATTTGGAATGAGAATTGCATGGAACATTGTGATTACAAGGTTTATGGAGCATAGCGATGACAAGGTTGTGGATCATTGTGATGAAAAACGCATGGCACATTGTGATGACAAGGGTCATGGAGCATTGTTGTGACAAAGACATGGAGCATTGTGATGACAAGGGTCACGGAGCATTGTGATGAAAAGTTCATGGAGCATTGTGGCTACAAAGGTCACAGAGTCTTGTGATGATGCGGGCATGGACCGTTGTGATGACAAACGTTATGAAGCATTGTGATGACTGGAGTCAGGGAGCGTTGTGATGACAGGGGACATGGAGCATTGTGATGACAAGGGCATGGAGCATTGTGATGACAGGGGCATGGAGCATTGGTCTGACAAGTTTCATAGATTATTGTGATGACAGTGGACATGGTGCATTGTGATGACAAGGGCATGGAGCATTGTGATGACAAGGGCATGGAATATTGTGAAGACGTGTCAGGGAGCATTGTGATGACATATGTAATGGTCCATTGCGATGTCAGTGGCATGGAGCATTGTGATGCCAAATGTAATGGAGGATTGTGATGACAAATATAATGGAGCATTGTGATGACTAGGGCTTGGAGCATTATGATGACAAGGGCCATTGAGAATTTTCATGAAAATGTCGTGAAGCTTTTTGATGACATTGTCCTGGAGAATTGTGATGAGAAAACCATGGAGCCTTGTGATGACAGGTCTCATGGAGCATACTGATGAAAAGGGGCATGGAGCATTCTGATTACAGGGGACTTGGAACATTGTGGTAACTAGGGCATGGAGCATTGTGATGACAAGGGCATGGAGTATTGTGATGACAGGCATCATGGAGCGTTGTGATGACAAGGGTTATGGGACATTGTGATCACAAGGTTTTGGAGCATTGCGATGACAGAGGTCATGGATCATTTTGATTTCAAGGAGCATGGAGCATTGTGATGACAAGGGCATGAAGCAATGTGATCCCAAGGTTCATGGAGGATTGTGATGACAATGGTAATGGAGTATTGTGATGACAAGCGCATAGAGCATTGTAATGACAAGGTCATGTAGCATTTTGCTGACAAAGGCATGGAGCTTTGTGATGACAGGTGTCATGGAGCACTGTGATGACAAGCATCACGGAGCCTTGTGAATACAGGGGTCATGGAGCATAGGGATGACAAGGGCATGGATCATTGTGATGACAAGTGTCATGGAGCATTGGGCTGAAAATGTTCAAGGAATATTGTGATGACAGGGGTCATGGAGCATTGTGATGACAAGAGTCCCGGATCATTGTGTTGTCAGGTGTCATGGAGTGTTGTGATGACAGTGGTCATGGAGCATTGTGATGATATTTGCCATGGAGCATTGTGATTAGATGGTCATGGAGCATTTGGCTGAAAATGTTCATGGAGTATTGTGATGCCAGGTGTCATGGAGCATTGTGATGACAAGGGAATGGAGCATGGTGATTACAAGGTACTGGAGCATTGTGATGAGATGACCATGGAGACTTGTGATGACAAGTCTCATGGAGCATTCTGATGAAAAGAGGCATGGAGCATTGTGATTACAGGGGTCTTGGAGCTTTGTCATGACAAGGGCATGGAGCACTCTGAGGAGAAGTCCATGGAACATTCTGATGACATGCGTCATGGAGATTTGTGATGACAAGGGCATGGAGCATTGTGATTACAGGGGTCTTGGAGCATTGTGATGACAAGGGTCATGGAGCCTTGTGATGATAAGGCCGTGGAGCCTTGTGATGGCAGGGGTCATGGAGCATTGTTATGACAGAGGTAATGGAGCATTGTGATGAGAAGGGCATTGAACATTGGTCTGAAATGTTTCATGGATTATTGTGATGAGAGTGGGCATGGAGCATTGTGATGAGAAGGGCACGGTACACGGTGATACATGGGTCATGGCGGATTGTAATGACAAGGGCATGGAGCATTGTGATGAGAAGGGCATCGAGCATTGTGATGACAAGTGTCATGGATCTTTGTGATGACAAGGGCATGGAGCAATATGATGACAATGTCATGGAGCACTGTGATGCCAAGGGTCATGAAGCTTTGTGATGACAAAGGTCATGGAGCATTTTGATGACAAGGGTGTGGTGCATTGTGTTGAGAAGGGCAGAGAGCATTTTGATGACATGGTCATGCAGCAATTTGATGAAAATTGTAATGGAACATTTTGATGACAGGGGTTATAGAACATTGTGATGCCAGGGGTCATGGATCTTTGCGATGAAAAGGGTGATGGAGCATTTTGATGACAGGTGTTATGGAACATTGTGATGTCATGGGTCATGGAACATTTTGCTGATAAGGGGATGTAGCATTGTGATGACAGGGGTCATGGAACATTGTGATAACTGGGGTGAGGGAGGATTGTGATGACTAGTGATGGAACATTGTGATATCTCATGTGAGAGAGCACTTGGATGAGAAGTGCATGGAGCATTGTGATTACAAGGTTTATGGAGCATAGCGATGACAAGGTTGTGGTTCATTGTGATGAAAAGGACATGGCACATTGTGATGACAAGGGTCATGGAGCATTGTTCTGACAAAGACATGGAGCATTGTGATGACAAGGGTCACGGAGCATTGTGATGAAATGTTCATGGAGCATTGTGGTTACAAATGTCACAGAGCCTTGTGTTGACGCGGGCATGGACCATTCTGATGACAAACGTTATGAAACATTGTGATGACTGGAGTCACGGAGCATTGTGATGACAGGGGTCATGGGGCATTGTGATGAAAAGCGCATGGAGCATTGCTCTAATAAGTTTCAGAGATTATTGTGATGACAGTGGGAATGGCGCATTGTGATGACAAGGGCATGGAGCATTGTGATGACCAGGTCATGCAGCATTGTGAAGAGAGGTGTCAGGGAGCATTGTGATGACATATGTAATGGCCCATTGTGATGACAATGGCATGGAGCACTGTGATGCCAAGTGTCATGGAGGATTCTGATGAAAAAGGTAATGGAGCCTTGTGATGACAATGGCTTGGAGCATTGTGATGACAAGGGTCAGGGAGCATTGTGCTGACAAGTGCATGGAGAATTGTGATGACAAGGGTCATGGAGCATTCTGATGACAAGCTTGTGGAGTATTTTGATGACAATGGCATGGAGCATTGTGATGAAAATTACATGGGGCTTTGTGATGAAAAAGACATGGAGCCTTTTCGTGACAGGGTTCAAGGAGCATTCTGATGACAAGTGTCAGGGAGCATTGTGATGACAAGTGTTTTGAGCATTGTGATGACAAAGGTCATGGAGCATTGTGATGAAAAGGGCATGGAATATTGTGATGACAGGCATCATGGAGCGTTGTGATGACAAGTGTTATGGAACATTGTGATCACAAGGCTTTGAAGCATTGTGATGACAGCGGTCATGGATCATTTTGATTTCAAGGAGCATGGAGCATTGTGATGACAAGGACATGAAGCAATGTGATCCCAAGTTTCATGGAGGATTGTGATGACAATGGTAATGGAGTATTGTGATGACAAGCGCATAGAGCATTGTAATGACAAGGTCATATAGCATTTTGCTGACAAAGACATGGAGCATTGTGATAACAGGTGTCATGGAGCACTGTGATGACAAGCGTCACGGAGCATTGTGAATACAGGTGTCATGGAGCTTAGGGATGACAAGGGCATGGATCATTGTGATGACAAGGGTCATGGAGAATTGGGCTGAAAATGTTCATGGAGTATTTTAATGACAGGGGTCATGGAGCATTGTGATGACAAGGTCCTGGAACATTGTGATGAGAAGACCATGGAGACTTGTGATGACAAGTCTCATGGAGCATTCTGATGAAAAGGGGCATGGAGCATTGTGATTACAGGGGTCTTGGAGCATTGTGATGACAAGGGCATGGAGTATTGTGATGACAGGCATCATGGAGCGTTGTGATGACAAGTGTTATGGAACAATGTGATCACAAGTGTTTGGAGCATTGCGATGACAGAGGTCATGGATCATTTTGATTTCAGGGAGCATGGAGCATTGTGATGACTAGGGCATGAAGCAATGCGATCCCAATGTTCTTGGAGGATTGTGATGACAATGGTAATGGAGTATTGTGATGACAAGCGCATAGAGCATTGTAATGACAAGATCATGTAGCATTTTGCTGACAAAGGCATGGAGCTTTGTGATGACAGGTGTCATGGAGCACTGTGATGACAAGCATCACGGAGCATTGTGAATACAGGAGTCATGGAGCATAGGGATGACAAGGGCATGGATCATTTTGATGACAAGTGTCATGGAGCACTGGGCTGAAAATGTTCATGGATTATTGTGATGACAGGGGTCATGGAGCATTGTGATGACAAGGGAATGAAGCACGGTGATGACAAGGTCCTGGAGCATTGTGATGAGATGACCATGGAGACTTGTGATGACAAGTCTCAAGGAGCATTCTGATGAAAAGTGGCATGGAGCATTGTGATTACAGGGGTCTTGGAGCATTGTGATGACAAGAGTCCTGGATCATTGTGTTGTCAGTTTTCATGGATTGTTGTGATGACACTGGTCATGGAGCATTGTGATGATATTGGTCATGGCACATTGTGATGAGAAGGTCATGGAGCATTGGGGTGAAAATATTCATGGAATATTGTGATGACAGGTGTCATGGAGCATTGTGATGACAAGGGCATGGAGCGTGGTGATGACAAGGTCCTGGAGCATTGTGATGAGATGACCATGGTGACTTGTGATGACAAGTCTCATGGAGCATTCTGATGAAAAGGTGCATGGAGCATTGCGATTACAGGGGTCTTGGAGCATTGTGATAATAAGGGCATGAAGCACTCTGAGGAGAAGTCCATGGACCATACTGATAACATGCGTCAGGGAGCTTTGTGATGACAAGGGCATGGAGCATTGTGATTACAGGGGTCTTGGAGCATTGTGATGACAAGGGTCATGCAGCCTTGTGATGACAAGGCCATGGGACATTGTGATGGCAGGGGTCATGGAGCATTGTTATGACAGTTGTAATGGAGCATTGTGATGAGTAGGTCATTGAGCATTGGTCTGAAATGTTTCATGGATTATTGTGATGAGAGTGGGCATGGAGCATTGTGATGACAAGGGCACGTACACTGTGATACATGGGTCATGGGGGATTGTAATGACAAGGGCATGGAGCATTGTGATGAGAAGGGCATCGAGCATTGTGATGACAAGTGTCATGGACTTTGTGATGACAAGGGCATTGAGCAATGTGATGAGAGGGTTCATGGAGCATTATGATGAAAATGACATGGAGCATTGTGATGCCAAGGGTCATGGAGCTTTGTGATGACAAAAGTCATAGAGCATTTTGATTACAAGGGTGTGGTGCATTGTGATGAGTAGGGCAGGAAGCATTTTGATGACAGGTGCATGCAGTAATTTGATGAAAAGTGTAATGGAACATTGTGATGTCAGGGATCATGGAACATTGTGATGTCAGGGATCATGGAACATTGTGCTGATAAGGGGATGTAGCATTGTGATGACAGGGGTCATGGAAAAGTGTGATAACAGGGGTGAGGGAGGATTGTGATGACAAGTGATGGTACATTGTGATATCTCATGTGAGAGAGCATTTGGAATGAGAATTGCATGGAACATTGTGATTACAAGGTTTATGGAGCATAGCGATGACAAGGTTGTGGATCATTGTGATGAAAAACGCATGGCACATTGTGATGACAAGGGTCATGGAGCATTGTTGTGACAAAGACATGGAGCATTGTGATGACAAGGGTCACAGAGCATTGTGATGAAAAGTTCATGGAGCATTGTGGCTACAAAGGTCACAGAGTCTTGTGATGATGCGGGCATGGACCGTTGTGATGACAAACGTTATGAAGCATTGTGATGACTGGAGTCAGGGAGCGTTGTGATGACAGGGGACATGGAGCATTGTGATGACAAGGGCATGGAGCATTGTGATGACAGGGGCATGGAGCATTGGTCTGACAAGTTTCATAGATTATTGTGATGACAGTGGACATGGTGCATTGTGATGACAAGGGCATGGAGCATTGTGATGACAAGGGCATGGAATATTGTGAAGACGTGTCAGGGAGCATTGTGATGACATATGTAATGGTCCATTGCGATGTCAGTGGCATGGAGCATTGTGATGCCAAATGTAATGGAGGATTGTGATGACAAATATAATGGAGCATTGTGATGACTAGGGCTTGGAGCATTATGATGACAAGGGCCATTGAGAATTTTCATGAAAATGTCGTGAAGCTTTTTGATGACATTGTCCTGGAGAATTGTGATGAGAAAACCATGGAGCCTTGTGATGACAGGTCTCATGGAGCATACTGATGAAAAGGGGCATGGAGCATTCTGATTACAGGGGACTTGGAACATTGTGGTAACTAGGGCATGGAGCATTGTGATGACAAGGGCATGGAGTATTGTGATGACAGGCATCATGGAGCGTTGTGATGACAAGGGTTATGGGACATTGTGATCACAAGGTTTTGGAGCATTGCGATGACAGAGGTCATGGATCATTTTGATTTCAAGGAGCATGGAGCATTGTGATGACAAGGGCATGAAGCAATGTGATCCCAAGGTTCATGGAGGATTGTGATGACAATGGTAATGGAGTATTGTGATGACAAGCGCATAGAGCATTGTAATGACAAGGTCATGTAGCATTTTGCTGACAAAGGCATGGAGCTTTGTGATGACAGGTGTCATGGAGCACTGTGATGACAAGCATCACGGAGCCTTGTGAATACAGGGGTCATGGAGCATAGGGATGACAAGGGCATGGATCATTGTGATGACAAGTGTCATGGAGCATTGGGCTGAAAATGTTCAAGGAATATTGTGATGACAGGGGTCATGGAGCATTGTGATGACAAGAGTCCCGGATCATTGTGTTGTCAGGTGTCATGGAGTGTTGTGATGACAGTGGTCATGGAGCATTGTGATGATATTTGCCATGGAGCATTGTGATTAGATGGTCATGGAGCATTTGGCTGAAAATGTTCATGGAGTATTGTGATGCCAGGTGTCATGGAGCATTGTGATGACAAGGGAATGGAGCATGGTGATTACAAGGTACTGGAGCATTGTGATGAGATGACCATGGAGACTTGTGATGACAAGTCTCATGGAGCATTCTGATGAAAAGAGGCATGGAGCATTGTGATTACAGGGGTCTTGGAGCTTTGTCATGACAAGGGCATGGAGCACTCTGAGGAGAAGTCCATGGAACATTCTGATGACATGCGTCATGGAGATTTGTGATGACAAGGGCATGGAGCATTGTGATTACAGGGGTCTTGGAGCATTGTGATGACAAGGGTCATGGAGCCTTGTGATGATAAGGCCGTGGAGCCTTGTGATGGCAGGGGTCATGGAGCATTGTTATGACAGAGGTAATGGAGCATTGTGATGAGAAGGGCATTGAACATTGGTCTGAAATGTTTCATGGATTATTGTGATGAGAGTGGGCATGGAGCATTGTGATGAGAAGGGCACGGTACACGGTGATACATGGGTCATGGCGGATTGTAATGACAAGGGCATGGAGCATTGTGATGAGAAGGGCATCGAGCATTGTGATGACAAGTGTCATGGATCTTTGTGATGACAAGGGCATGGAGCAATATGATGACAATGTCATGGAGCACTGTGATGCCAAGGGTCATGAAGCTTTGTGATGACAAAGGTCATGGAGCATTTTGATGACAAGGGTGTGGTGCATTGTGTTGAGAAGGGCAGAGAGCATTTTGATGACATGGTCATGCAGCAATTTGATGAAAATTGTAATGGAACATTTTGATGACAGGGGTTATAGAACATTGTGATGCCAGGGGTCATGGATCTTTGCGATGAAAAGGGTGATGGAGCATTTTGATGACAGGTGTTATGGAACATTGTGATGTCATGGGTCATGGAACATTTTGCTGATAAGGGGATGTAGCATTGTGATGACAGGGGTCATGGAACATTGTGATAACTGGGGTGAGGGAGGATTGTGATGACTAGTGATGGAACATTGTGATATCTCATGTGAGAGAGCACTTGGATGAGAAGTGCATGGAGCATTGTGATTACAAGGTTTATGGAGCATAGCGATGACAAGGTTGTGGTTCATTGTGATGAAAAGGACATGGCACATTGTGATGACAAGGGTCATGGAGCATTGTTCTGACAAAGACATGGAGCATTGTGATGACAAGGGTCACGGAGCATTGTGATGAAATGTTCATGGAGCATTGTGGTTACAAATGTCACAGAGCCTTGTGTTGACGCGGGCATGGACCATTCTGATGACAAACGTTATGAAACATTGTGATGACTGGAGTCACGGAGCATTGTGATGACAGGGGTCATGGGGCATTGTGATGAAAAGCGCATGGAGCATTGCTCTAATAAGTTTCAGAGATTATTGTGATGACAGTGGGAATGGCGCATTGTGATGACAAGGGCATGGAGCATTGTGATGACCAGGTCATGCAGCATTGTGAAGAGAGGTGTCAGGGAGCATTGTGATGACATATGTAATGGCCCATTGTGATGACAATGGCATGGAGCACTGTGATGCCAAGTGTCATGGAGGATTCTGATGAAAAAGGTAATGGAGCCTTGTGATGACAATGGCTTGGAGCATTGTGATGACAAGGGTCAGGGAGCATTGTGCTGACAAGTGCATGGAGAATTGTGATGACAAGGGTCATGGAGCATTCTGATGACAAGCTTGTGGAGTATTTTGATGACAATGGCATGGAGCATTGTGATGAAAATTACATGGGGCTTTGTGATGAAAAAGACATGGAGCCTTTTCGTGACAGGGTTCAAGGAGCATTCTGATGACAAGTGTCAGGGAGCATTGTGATGACAAGTGTTTTGAGCATTGTGATGACAAAGGTCATGGAGCATTGTGATGAAAAGGGCATGGAATATTGTGATGACAGGCATCATGGAGCGTTGTGATGACAAGTGTTATGGAACATTGTGATCACAAGGCTTTGAAGCATTGTGATGACAGCGGTCATGGATCATTTTGATTTCAAGGAGCATGGAGCATTGTGATGACAAGGACATGAAGCAATGTGATCCCAAGTTTCATGGAGGATTGTGATGACAATGGTAATGGAGTATTGTGATGACAAGCGCATAGAGCATTGTAATGACAAGGTCATATAGCATTTTGCTGACAAAGACATGGAGCATTGTGATAACAGGTGTCATGGAGCACTGTGATGACAAGCGTCACGGAGCATTGTGAATACAGGTGTCATGGAGCTTAGGGATGACAAGGGCATGGATCATTGTGATGACAAGGGTCATGGAGAATTGGGCTGAAAATGTTCATGGAGTATTTTAATGACAGGGGTCATGGAGCATTGTGATGACAAGGTCCTGGAACATTGTGATGAGAAGACCATGGAGACTTGTGATGACAAGTCTCATGGAGCATTCTGATGAAAAGGGGCATGGAGCATTGTGATTACAGGGGTCTTGGAGCATTGTGATGACAAGGGCATGGAGTATTGTGATGACAGGCATCATGGAGCGTTGTGATGACAAGTGTTATGGAACAATGTGATCACAAGTGTTTGGAGCATTGCGATGACAGAGGTCATGGATCATTTTGATTTCAGGGAGCATGGAGCATTGTGATGACTAGGGCATGAAGCAATGCGATCCCAATGTTCTTGGAGGATTGTGATGACAATGGTAATGGAGTATTGTGATGACAAGCGCATAGAGCATTGTAATGACAAGATCATGTAGCATTTTGCTGACAAAGGCATGGAGCTTTGTGATGACAGGTGTCATGGAGCACTGTGATGACAAGCATCACGGAGCATTGTGAATACAGGAGTCATGGAGCATAGGGATGACAAGGGCATGGATCATTTTGATGACAAGTGTCATGGAGCACTGGGCTGAAAATGTTCATGGATTATTGTGATGACAGGGGTCATGGAGCATTGTGATGACAAGGGAATGAAGCACGGTGATGACAAGGTCCTGGAGCATTGTGATGAGATGACCATGGAGACTTGTGATGACAAGTCTCAAGGAGCATTCTGATGAAAAGTGGCATGGAGCATTGTGATTACAGGGGTCTTGGAGCATTGTGATGACAAGAGTCCTGGATCATTGTGTTGTCAGTTTTCATGGATTGTTGTGATGACACTGGTCATGGAGCATTGTGATGATATTGGTCATGGCACATTGTGATGAGAAGGTCATGGAGCATTGGGGTGAAAATATTCATGGAATATTGTGATGACAGGTGTCATGGAGCACTGTGATGACAAGCGTCACGGAGCATTGTGAATACAGGTGTCATGGAGCTTAGGGATGACAAGGGCATGGATCATTGTGATGACAAGGGTCATGGAGAATTGGGCTGAAAATGTTCATGGAGTATTTTAATGACAGGGGTCATGGAGCATTGTGATGACAAGGTCCTGGAACATTGTGATGAGAAGACCATGGAGACTTGTGATGACAAGTCTCATGGAGCATTCTGATGAAAAGGGGCATGGAGCATTGTGATTACAGGGGTCTTGGAGCATTGTGATGACAAGGGCATGGAGTATTGTGATGACAGGCATCATGGAGCGTTGTGATGACAAGTGTTATGGAACAATGTGATCACAAGTGTTTGGAGCATTGCGATGACAGAGGTCATGGATCATTTTGATTTCAGGGAGCATGGAGCATTGTGATGACTAGGGCATGAAGCAATGCGATCCCAATGTTCTTGGAGGATTGTGATGACAATGGTAATGGAGTATTGTGATGACAAGCGCATAGAGCATTGTAATGACAAGATCATGTAGCATTTTGCTGACAAAGGCATGGAGCTTTGTGATGACAGGTGTCATGGAGCACTGTGATGACAAGCATCACGGAGCATTGTGAATACAGGAGTCATGGAGCATAGGGATGACAAGGGCATGGATCATTTTGATGACAAGTGTCATGGAGCACTGGGCTGAAAATGTTCATGGATTATTGTGATGACAGGGGTCATGGAGCATTGTGATGACAAGGGAATGAAGCACGGTGATGACAAGGTCCTGGAGCATTGTGATGAGATGACCATGGAGACTTGTGATGACAAGTCTCAAGGAGCATTCTGATGAAAAGTGGCATGGAGCATTGTGATTACAGGGGTCTTGGAGCATTGTGATGACAAGAGTCCTGGATCATTGTGTTGTCAGTTTTCATGGATTGTTGTGATGACACTGGTCATGGAGCATTGTGATGATATTGGTCATGGCACATTGTGATGAGAAGGTCATGGAGCATTGGGGTGAAAATATTCATGGAATATTGTGATGACAGGTGTCATGGAGCATTGTGATGACAAGGGCATGGAGCGTGGTGATGACAAGGTCCTGGAGCATTGTGATGAGATGACCATGGTGACTTGTGATGACAAGTCTCATGGAGCATTCTGATGAAAAGGTGCATGGAGCATTGCGATTACAGGGGTCTTGGAGCATTGTGATAATAAGGGCATGAAGCACTCTGAGGAGAAGTCCATGGACCATACTGATAACATGCGTCAGGGAGCTTTGTGATGACAAGGGCATGGAGCATTGTGATTACAGGGGTCTTGGAGCATTGTGATGACAAGGGTCATGCAGCCTTGTGATGACAAGGCCATGGGACATTGTGATGGCAGGGGTCATGGAGCATTGTTATGACAGTTGTAATGGAGCATTGTGATGAGTAGGTCATTGAGCATTGGTCTGAAATGTTTCATGGATTATTGTGATGAGAGTGGGCATGGAGCATTGTGATGACAAGGGCACGTACACTGTGATACATGGGTCATGGGGGATTGTAATGACAAGGGCATGGAGCATTGTGATGAGAAGGGCATCGAGCATTGTGATGACAAGTGTCATGGACTTTGTGATGACAAGGGCATTGAGCAATGTGATGAGAGGGTTCATGGAGCATTATGATGAAAATGACATGGAGCATTGTGATGCCAAGGGTCATGGAGCTTTGTGATGACAAAAGTCATAGAGCATTTTGATTACAAGGGTGTGGTGCATTGTGATGAGTAGGGCAGGAAGCATTTTGATGACAGGTGCATGCAGTAATTTGATGAAAAGTGTAATGGAACATTGTGATGTCAGGGATCATGGAACATTGTGATGTCAGGGATCATGGAACATTGTGCTGATAAGGGGATGTAGCATTGTGATGACAGGGGTCATGGAAAAGTGTGATAACAGGGGTGAGGGAGGATTGTGATGACAAGTGATGGTACATTGTGATATCTCATGTGAGAGAGCATTTGGAATGAGAATTGCATGGAACATTGTGATTACAAGGTTTATGGAGCATAGCGATGACAAGGTTGTGGATCATTGTGATGAAAAACGCATGGCACATTGTGATGACAAGGGTCATGGAGCATTGTTGTGACAAAGACATGGAGCATTGTGATGACAAGGGTCACGGAGCATTGTGATGAAAAGTTCATGGAGCATTGTGGCTACAAAGGTCACAGAGTCTTGTGATGATGCGGGCATGGACCGTTGTGATGACAAACGTTATGAAGCATTGTGATGACTGGAGTCAGGGAGCGTTGTGATGACAGGGGACATGGAGCATTGTGATGACAAGGGCATGGAGCATTGTGATGACAGGGGCATGGAGCATTGGTCTGACAAGTTTCATAGATTATTGTGATGACAGTGGACATGGTGCATTGTGATGACAAGGGCATGGAGCATTGTGATGACAAGGGCATGGAATATTGTGAAGACGTGTCAGGGAGCATTGTGATGACATATGTAATGGTCCATTGCGATGTCAGTGGCATGGAGCATTGTGATGCCAAATGTAATGGAGGATTGTGATGACAAATATAATGGAGCATTGTGATGACTAGGGCTTGGAGCATTATGATGACAAGGGCCATTGAGAATTTTCATGAAAATGTCGTGAAGCTTTTTGATGACATTGTCCTGGAGAATTGTGATGAGAAAACCATGGAGCCTTGTGATGACAGGTCTCATGGAGCATACTGATGAAAAGGGGCATGGAGCATTCTGATTACAGGGGACTTGGAACATTGTGGTAACTAGGGCATGGAGCATTGTGATGACAAGGGCATGGAGTATTGTGATGACAGGCATCATGGAGCGTTGTGATGACAAGGGTTATGGGACATTGTGATCACAAGGTTTTGGAGCATTGCGATGACAGAGGTCATGGATCATTTTGATTTCAAGGAGCATGGAGCATTGTGATGACAAGGGCATGAAGCAATGTGATCCCAAGGTTCATGGAGGATTGTGATGACAATGGTAATGGAGTATTGTGATGACAAGCGCATAGAGCATTGTAATGACAAGGTCATGTAGCATTTTGCTGACAAAGGCATGGAGCTTTGTGATGACAGGTGTCATGGAGCACTGTGATGACAAGCATCACGGAGCCTTGTGAATACAGGGGTCATGGAGCATAGGGATGACAAGGGCATGGATCATTGTGATGACAAGTGTCATGGAGCATTGGGCTGAAAATGTTCAAGGAATATTGTGATGACAGGGGTCATGGAGCATTGTGATGACAAGAGTCCCGGATCATTGTGTTGTCAGGTGTCATGGAGTGTTGTGATGACAGTGGTCATGGAGCATTGTGATGATATTTGCCATGGAGCATTGTGATTAGATGGTCATGGAGCATTTGGCTGAAAATGTTCATGGAGTATTGTGATGCCAGGTGTCATGGAGCATTGTGATGACAAGGGAATGGAGCATGGTGATTACAAGGTACTGGAGCATTGTGATGAGATGACCATGGAGACTTGTGATGACAAGTCTCATGGAGCATTCTGATGAAAAGAGGCATGGAGCATTGTGATTACAGGGGTCTTGGAGCTTTGTCATGACAAGGGCATGGAGCACTCTGAGGAGAAGTCCATGGAACATTCTGATGACATGCGTCATGGAGATTTGTGATGACAAGGGCATGGAGCATTGTGATTACAGGGGTCTTGGAGCATTGTGATGACAAGGGTCATGGAGCCTTGTGATGATAAGGCCGTGGAGCCTTGTGATGGCAGGGGTCATGGAGCATTGTTATGACAGAGGTAATGGAGCATTGTGATGAGAAGGGCATTGAACATTGGTCTGAAATGTTTCATGGATTATTGTGATGAGAGTGGGCATGGAGCATTGTGATGAGAAGGGCACGGTACACGGTGATACATGGGTCATGGCGGATTGTAATGACAAGGGCATGGAGCATTGTGATGAGAAGGGCATCGAGCATTGTGATGACAAGTGTCATGGATCTTTGTGATGACAAGGGCATGGAGCAATATGATGACAATGTCATGGAGCACTGTGATGCCAAGGGTCATGAAGCTTTGTGATGACAAAGGTCATGGAGCATTTTGATGACAAGGGTGTGGTGCATTGTGTTGAGAAGGGCAGAGAGCATTTTGATGACATGGTCATGCAGCAATTTGATGAAAATTGTAATGGAACATTTTGATGACAGGGGTTATAGAACATTGTGATGCCAGGGGTCATGGATCTTTGCGATGAAAAGGGTGATGGAGCATTTTGATGACAGGTGTTATGGAACATTGTGATGTCATGGGTCATGGAACATTTTGCTGATAAGGGGATGTAGCATTGTGATGACAGGGGTCATGGAACATTGTGATAACTGGGGTGAGGGAGGATTGTGATGACTAGTGATGGAACATTGTGATATCTCATGTGAGAGAGCACTTGGATGAGAAGTGCATGGAGCATTGTGATTACAAGGTTTATGGAGCATAGCGATGACAAGGTTGTGGTTCATTGTGATGAAAAGGACATGGCACATTGTGATGACAAGGGTCATGGAGCATTGTTCTGACAAAGACATGGAGCATTGTGATGACAAGGGTCACGGAGCATTGTGATGAAATGTTCATGGAGCATTGTGGTTACAAATGTCACAGAGCCTTGTGTTGACGCGGGCATGGACCATTCTGATGACAAACGTTATGAAACATTGTGATGACTGGAGTCACGGAGCATTGTGATGACAGGGGTCATGGGGCATTGTGATGAAAAGCGCATGGAGCATTGCTCTAATAAGTTTCAGAGATTATTGTGATGACAGTGGGAATGGCGCATTGTGATGACAAGGGCATGGAGCATTGTGATGACCAGGTCATGCAGCATTGTGAAGAGAGGTGTCAGGGAGCATTGTGATGACATATGTAATGGCCCATTGTGATGACAATGGCATGGAGCACTGTGATGCCAAGTGTCATGGAGGATTCTGATGAAAAAGGTAATGGAGCCTTGTGATGACAATGGCTTGGAGCATTGTGATGACAAGGGTCAGGGAGCATTGTGCTGACAAGTGCATGGAGAATTGTGATGACAAGGGTCATGGAGCATTCTGATGACAAGCTTGTGGAGTATTTTGATGACAATGGCATGGAGCATTGTGATGAAAATTACATGGGGCTTTGTGATGAAAAAGACATGGAGCCTTTTCGTGACAGGGTTCAAGGAGCATTCTGATGACAAGTGTCAGGGAGCATTGTGATGACAAGTGTTTTGAGCATTGTGATGACAAAGGTCATGGAGCATTGTGATGAAAAGGGCATGGAATATTGTGATGACAGGCATCATGGAGCGTTGTGATGACAAGTGTTATGGAACATTGTGATCACAAGGCTTTGAAGCATTGTGATGACAGCGGTCATGGATCATTTTGATTTCAAGGAGCATGGAGCATTGTGATGACAAGGACATGAAGCAATGTGATCCCAAGTTTCATGGAGGATTGTGATGACAATGGTAATGGAGTATTGTGATGACAAGCGCATAGAGCATTGTAATGACAAGGTCATATAGCATTTTGCTGACAAAGACATGGAGCATTGTGATAACAGGTGTCATGGAGCACTGTGATGACAAGCGTCACGGAGCATTGTGAATACAGGTGTCATGGAGCTTAGGGATGACAAGGGCATGGATCATTGTGATGACAAGGGTCATGGAGAATTGGGCTGAAAATGTTCATGGAGTATTTTAATGACAGGGGTCATGGAGCATTGTGATGACAAGGTCCTGGAACATTGTGATGAGAAGACCATGGAGACTTGTGATGACAAGTCTCATGGAGCATTCTGATGAAAAGGGGCATGGAGCATTGTGATTACAGGGGTCTTGGAGCATTGTGATGACAAGGGCATGGAGTATTGTGATGACAGGCATCATGGAGCGTTGTGATGACAAGTGTTATGGAACAATGTGATCACAAGTGTTTGGAGCATTGCGATGACAGAGGTCATGGATCATTTTGATTTCAGGGAGCATGGAGCATTGTGATGACTAGGGCATGAAGCAATGCGATCCCAATGTTCTTGGAGGATTGTGATGACAATGGTAATGGAGTATTGTGATGACAAGCGCATAGAGCATTGTAATGACAAGATCATGTAGCATTTTGCTGACAAAGGCATGGAGCTTTGTGATGACAGGTGTCATGGAGCACTGTGATGACAAGCATCACGGAGCATTGTGAATACAGGAGTCATGGAGCATAGGGATGACAAGGGCATGGATCATTTTGATGACAAGTGTCATGGAGCACTGGGCTGAAAATGTTCATGGATTATTGTGATGACAGGGGTCATGGAGCATTGTGATGACAAGGGAATGAAGCACGGTGATGACAAGGTCCTGGAGCATTGTGATGAGATGACCATGGAGACTTGTGATGACAAGTCTCAAGGAGCATTCTGATGAAAAGTGGCATGGAGCATTGTGATTACAGGGGTCTTGGAGCATTGTGATGACAAGAGTCCTGGATCATTGTGTTGTCAGTTTTCATGGATTGTTGTGATGACACTGGTCATGGAGCATTGTGATGATATTGGTCATGGCACATTGTGATGAGAAGGTCATGGAGCATTGGGGTGAAAATATTCATGGAATATTGTGATGACAGGTGTCATGGAGCATTGTGATGACAAGGGCATGGAGCGTGGTGATGACAAGGTCCTGGAGCATTGTGATGAGATGACCATGGTGACTTGTGATGACAAGTCTCATGGAGCATTCTGATGAAAAGGTGCATGGAGCATTGCGATTACAGGGGTCTTGGAGCATTGTGATAATAAGGGCATGAAGCACTCTGAGGAGAAGTCCATGGACCATACTGATAACATGCGTCAGGGAGCTTTGTGATGACAAGGGCATGGAGCATTGTGATTACAGGGGTCTTGGAGCATTGTGATGACAAGGGTCATGCAGCCTTGTGATGACAAGGCCATGGGACATTGTGATGGCAGGGGTCATGGAGCATTGTTATGACAGTTGTAATGGAGCATTGTGATGAGTAGGTCATTGAGCATTGGTCTGAAATGTTTCATGGATTATTGTGATGAGAGTGGGCATGGAGCATTGTGATGACAAGGGCACGTACACTGTGATACATGGGTCATGGGGGATTGTAATGACAAGGGCATGGAGCATTGTGATGAGAAGGGCATCGAGCATTGTGATGACAAGTGTCATGGACTTTGTGATGACAAGGGCATTGAGCAATGTGATGAGAGGGTTCATGGAGCATTATGATGAAAATGACATGGAGCATTGTGATGCCAAGGGTCATGGAGCTTTGTGATGACAAAAGTCATAGAGCATTTTGATTACAAGGGTGTGGTGCATTGTGATGAGTAGGGCAGGAAGCATTTTGATGACAGGTGCATGCAGTAATTTGATGAAAAGTGTAATGGAACATTGTGATGTCAGGGATCATGGAACATTGTGATGTCAGGGATCATGGAACATTGTGCTGATAAGGGGATGTAGCATTGTGATGACAGGGGTCATGGAAAAGTGTGATAACAGGGGTGAGGGAGGATTGTGATGACAAGTGATGGTACATTGTGATATCTCATGTGAGAGAGCATTTGGAATGAGAATTGCATGGAACATTGTGATTACAAGGTTTATGGAGCATAGCGATGACAAGGTTGTGGATCATTGTGATGAAAAACGCATGGCACATTGTGATGACAAGGGTCATGGAGCATTGTTGTGACAAAGACATGGAGCATTGTGATGACAAGGGTCACGGAGCATTGTGATGAAAAGTTCATGGAGCATTGTGGCTACAAAGGTCACAGAGTCTTGTGATGATGCGGGCATGGACCGTTGTGATGACAAACGTTATGAAGCATTGTGATGACTGGAGTCAGGGAGCGTTGTGATGACAGGGGACATGGAGCATTGTGATGACAAGGGCATGGAGCATTGTGATGACAGGGGCATGGAGCATTGGTCTGACAAGTTTCATAGATTATTGTGATGACAGTGGACATGGTGCATTGTGATGACAAGGGCATGGAGCATTGTGATGACAAGGGCATGGAATATTGTGAAGACGTGTCAGGGAGCATTGTGATGACATATGTAATGGTCCATTGCGATGTCAGTGGCATGGAGCATTGTGATGCCAAATGTAATGGAGGATTGTGATGACAAATATAATGGAGCATTGTGATGACTAGGGCTTGGAGCATTATGATGACAAGGGCCATTGAGAATTTTCATGAAAATGTCGTGAAGCTTTTTGATGACATTGTCCTGGAGAATTGTGATGAGAAAACCATGGAGCCTTGTGATGACAGGTCTCATGGAGCATACTGATGAAAAGGGGCATGGAGCATTCTGATTACAGGGGACTTGGAACATTGTGGTAACTAGGGCATGGAGCATTGTGATGACAAGGGCATGGAGTATTGTGATGACAGGCATCATGGAGCGTTGTGATGACAAGGGTTATGGGACATTGTGATCACAAGGTTTTGGAGCATTGCGATGACAGAGGTCATGGATCATTTTGATTTCAAGGAGCATGGAGCATTGTGATGACAAGGGCATGAAGCAATGTGATCCCAAGGTTCATGGAGGATTGTGATGACAATGGTAATGGAGTATTGTGATGACAAGCGCATAGAGCATTGTAATGACAAGGTCATGTAGCATTTTGCTGACAAAGGCATGGAGCTTTGTGATGACAGGTGTCATGGAGCACTGTGATGACAAGCATCACGGAGCCTTGTGAATACAGGGGTCATGGAGCATAGGGATGACAAGGGCATGGATCATTGTGATGACAAGTGTCATGGAGCATTGGGCTGAAAATGTTCAAGGAATATTGTGATGACAGGGGTCATGGAGCATTGTGATGACAAGAGTCCCGGATCATTGTGTTGTCAGGTGTCATGGAGTGTTGTGATGACAGTGGTCATGGAGCATTGTGATGATATTTGCCATGGAGCATTGTGATTAGATGGTCATGGAGCATTTGGCTGAAAATGTTCATGGAGTATTGTGATGCCAGGTGTCATGGAGCATTGTGATGACAAGGGAATGGAGCATGGTGATTACAAGGTACTGGAGCATTGTGATGAGATGACCATGGAGACTTGTGATGACAAGTCTCATGGAGCATTCTGATGAAAAGAGGCATGGAGCATTGTGATTACAGGGGTCTTGGAGCTTTGTCATGACAAGGGCATGGAGCACTCTGAGGAGAAGTCCATGGAACATTCTGATGACATGCGTCATGGAGATTTGTGATGACAAGGGCATGGAGCATTGTGATTACAGGGGTCTTGGAGCATTGTGATGACAAGGGTCATGGAGCCTTGTGATGATAAGGCCGTGGAGCCTTGTGATGGCAGGGGTCATGGAGCATTGTTATGACAGAGGTAATGGAGCATTGTGATGAGAAGGGCATTGAACATTGGTCTGAAATGTTTCATGGATTATTGTGATGAGAGTGGGCATGGAGCATTGTGATGAGAAGGGCACGGTACACGGTGATACATGGGTCATGGCGGATTGTAATGACAAGGGCATGGAGCATTGTGATGAGAAGGGCATCGAGCATTGTGATGACAAGTGTCATGGATCTTTGTGATGACAAGGGCATGGAGCAATATGATGACAATGTCATGGAGCACTGTGATGCCAAGGGTCATGAAGCTTTGTGATGACAAAGGTCATGGAGCATTTTGATGACAAGGGTGTGGTGCATTGTGTTGAGAAGGGCAGAGAGCATTTTGATGACATGGTCATGCAGCAATTTGATGAAAATTGTAATGGAACATTTTGATGACAGGGGTTATAGAACATTGTGATGCCAGGGGTCATGGATCTTTGCGATGAAAAGGGTGATGGAGCATTTTGATGACAGGTGTTATGGAACATTGTGATGTCATGGGTCATGGAACATTTTGCTGATAAGGGGATGTAGCATTGTGATGACAGGGGTCATGGAACATTGTGATAACTGGGGTGAGGGAGGATTGTGATGACTAGTGATGGAACATTGTGATATCTCATGTGAGAGAGCACTTGGATGAGAAGTGCATGGAGCATTGTGATTACAAGGTTTATGGAGCATAGCGATGACAAGGTTGTGGTTCATTGTGATGAAAAGGACATGGCACATTGTGATGACAAGGGTCATGGAGCATTGTTCTGACAAAGACATGGAGCATTGTGATGACAAGGGTCACGGAGCATTGTGATGAAATGTTCATGGAGCATTGTGGTTACAAATGTCACAGAGCCTTGTGTTGACGCGGGCATGGACCATTCTGATGACAAACGTTATGAAACATTGTGATGACTGGAGTCACGGAGCATTGTGATGACAGGGGTCATGGGGCATTGTGATGAAAAGCGCATGGAGCATTGCTCTAATAAGTTTCAGAGATTATTGTGATGACAGTGGGAATGGCGCATTGTGATGACAAGGGCATGGAGCATTGTGATGACCAGGTCATGCAGCATTGTGAAGAGAGGTGTCAGGGAGCATTGTGATGACATATGTAATGGCCCATTGTGATGACAATGGCATGGAGCACTGTGATGCCAAGTGTCATGGAGGATTCTGATGAAAAAGGTAATGGAGCCTTGTGATGACAATGGCTTGGAGCATTGTGATGACAAGGGTCAGGGAGCATTGTGCTGACAAGTGCATGGAGAATTGTGATGACAAGGGTCATGGAGCATTCTGATGACAAGCTTGTGGAGTATTTTGATGACAATGGCATGGAGCATTGTGATGAAAATTACATGGGGCTTTGTGATGAAAAAGACATGGAGCCTTTTCGTGACAGGGTTCAAGGAGCATTCTGATGACAAGTGTCAGGGAGCATTGTGATGACAAGTGTTTTGAGCATTGTGATGACAAAGGTCATGGAGCATTGTGATGAAAAGGGCATGGAATATTGTGATGACAGGCATCATGGAGCGTTGTGATGACAAGTGTTATGGAACATTGTGATCACAAGGCTTTGAAGCATTGTGATGACAGCGGTCATGGATCATTTTGATTTCAAGGAGCATGGAGCATTGTGATGACAAGGACATGAAGCAATGTGATCCCAAGTTTCATGGAGGATTGTGATGACAATGGTAATGGAGTATTGTGATGACAAGCGCATAGAGCATTGTAATGACAAGGTCATATAGCATTTTGCTGACAAAGACATGGAGCATTGTGATAACAGGTGTCATGGAGCACTGTGATGACAAGCGTCACGGAGCATTGTGAATACAGGTGTCATGGAGCTTAGGGATGACAAGGGCATGGATCATTGTGATGACAAGGGTCATGGAGAATTGGGCTGAAAATGTTCATGGAGTATTTTAATGACAGGGGTCATGGAGCATTGTGATGACAAGGTCCTGGAACATTGTGATGAGAAGACCATGGAGACTTGTGATGACAAGTCTCATGGAGCATTCTGATGAAAAGGGGCATGGAGCATTGTGATTACAGGGGTCTTGGAGCATTGTGATGACAAGGGCATGGAGTATTGTGATGACAGGCATCATGGAGCGTTGTGATGACAAGTGTTATGGAACAATGTGATCACAAGTGTTTGGAGCATTGCGATGACAGAGGTCATGGATCATTTTGATTTCAGGGAGCATGGAGCATTGTGATGACTAGGGCATGAAGCAATGCGATCCCAATGTTCTTGGAGGATTGTGATGACAATGGTAATGGAGTATTGTGATGACAAGCGCATAGAGCATTGTAATGACAAGATCATGTAGCATTTTGCTGACAAAGGCATGGAGCTTTGTGATGACAGGTGTCATGGAGCACTGTGATGACAAGCATCACGGAGCATTGTGAATACAGGAGTCATGGAGCATAGGGATGACAAGGGCATGGATCATTTTGATGACAAGTGTCATGGAGCACTGGGCTGAAAATGTTCATGGATTATTGTGATGACAGGGGTCATGGAGCATTGTGATGACAAGGGAATGAAGCACGGTGATGACAAGGTCCTGGAGCATTGTGATGAGATGACCATGGAGACTTGTGATGACAAGTCTCAAGGAGCATTCTGATGAAAAGTGGCATGGAGCATTGTGATTACAGGGGTCTTGGAGCATTGTGATGACAAGAGTCCTGGATCATTGTGTTGTCAGTTTTCATGGATTGTTGTGATGACACTGGTCATGGAGCATTGTGATGATATTGGTCATGGCACATTGTGATGAGAAGGTCATGGAGCATTGGGGTGAAAATATTCATGGAATATTGTGATGACAGGTGTCATGGAGCATTGTGATGACAAGGGCATGGAGCGTGGTGATGACAAGGTCCTGGAGCATTGTGATGAGATGACCATGGTGACTTGTGATGACAAGTCTCATGGAGCATTCTGATGAAAAGGTGCATGGAGCATTGCGATTACAGGGGTCTTGGAGCATTGTGATAATAAGGGCATGAAGCACTCTGAGGAGAAGTCCATGGACCATACTGATAACATGCGTCAGGGAGCTTTGTGATGACAAGGGCATGGAGCATTGTGATTACAGGGGTCTTGGAGCATTGTGATGACAAGGGTCATGCAGCCTTGTGATGACAAGACCATGGGACATTGTGATGGCAGGGGTCATGGAGCATTGTTATGACAGTTGTAATGGAGCATTGTGATGAGTAGGTCATTGAGCATTGGTCTGAAATGTTTCATGGATTATTGTGATGAGAGTGGGCATGGAGCATTGTGATGACAAGGGCACGTACACTGTGATACATGGGTCATGGGGGATTGTAATGACAAGGGCATGGAGCATTGTGATGAGAAGGGCATCGAGCATTGTGATGACAAGTGTCATGGACTTTGTGATGACAAGGGCATTGAGCAATGTGATGAGAGGGTTCATGGAGCATTATGATGAAAATGACATGGAGCATTGTGATGCCAAGGGTCATGGAGCTTTGTGATGACAAAAGTCATAGAGCATTTTGATTACAAGGGTGTGGTGCATTGTGATGAGTAGGGCAGGAAGCATTTTGATGACAGGTGCATGCAGTAATTTGATGAAAAGTGTAATGGAACATTGTGATGTCAGGGATCATGGAACATTGTGATGTCAGGGATCATGGAACATTGTGCTGATAAGGGGATGTAGCATTGTGATGACAGGGGTCATGGAAAAGTGTGATAACAGGGGTGAGGGAGGATTGTGATGACAAGTGATGGTACATTGTGATATCTCATGTGAGAGAGCATTTGGAATGAGAATTGCATGGAACATTGTGATTACAAGGTTTATGGAGCATAGCGATGACAAGGTTGTGGATCATTGTGATGAAAAACGCATGGCACATTGTGATGACAAGGGTCATGGAGCATTGTTGTGACAAAGACATGGAGCATTGTGATGACAAGGGTCACGGAGCATTGTGATGAAAAGTTCATGGAGCATTGTGGCTACAAAGGTCACAGAGTCTTGTGATGATGCGGGCATGGACCGTTGTGATGACAAACGTTATGAAGCATTGTGATGACTGGAGTCAGGGAGCGTTGTGATGACAGGGGACATGGAGCATTGTGATGACAAGGGCATGGAGCATTGTGATGACAGGGGCATGGAGCATTGGTCTGACAAGTTTCATAGATTATTGTGATGACAGTGGACATGGTGCATTGTGATGACAAGGGCATGGAGCATTGTGATGACAAGGGCATGGAATATTGTGAAGACGTGTCAGGGAGCATTGTGATGACATATGTAATGGTCCATTGCGATGTCAGTGGCATGGAGCATTGTGATGCCAAATGTAATGGAGGATTGTGATGACAAATATAATGGAGCATTGTGATGACTAGGGCTTGGAGCATTATGATGACAAGGGCCATTGAGAATTTTCATGAAAATGTCGTGAAGCTTTTTGATGACATTGTCCTGGAGAATTGTGATGAGAAAACCATGGAGCCTTGTGATGACAGGTCTCATGGAGCATACTGATGAAAAGGGGCATGGAGCATTCTGATTACAGGGGACTTGGAACATTGTGGTAACTAGGGCATGGAGCATTGTGATGACAAGGGCATGGAGTATTGTGATGACAGGCATCATGGAGCGTTGTGATGACAAGGGTTATGGGACATTGTGATCACAAGGTTTTGGAGCATTGCGATGACAGAGGTCATGGATCATTTTGATTTCAAGGAGCATGGAGCATTGTGATGACAAGGGCATGAAGCAATGTGATCCCAAGGTTCATGGAGGATTGTGATGACAATGGTAATGGAGTATTGTGATGACAAGCGCATAGAGCATTGTAATGACAAGGTCATGTAGCATTTTGCTGACAAAGGCATGGAGCTTTGTGATGACAGGTGTCATGGAGCACTGTGATGACAAGCATCACGGAGCCTTGTGAATACAGGGGTCATGGAGCATAGGGATGACAAGGGCATGGATCATTGTGATGACAAGTGTCATGGAGCATTGGGCTGAAAATGTTCAAGGAATATTGTGATGACAGGGGTCATGGAGCATTGTGATGACAAGAGTCCCGGATCATTGTGTTGTCAGGTGTCATGGAGTGTTGTGATGACAGTGGTCATGGAGCATTGTGATGATATTTGCCATGGAGCATTGTGATTAGATGGTCATGGAGCATTTGGCTGAAAATGTTCATGGAGTATTGTGATGCCAGGTGTCATGGAGCATTGTGATGACAAGGGAATGGAGCATGGTGATTACAAGGTACTGGAGCATTGTGATGAGTTGACCATGGAGACTTGTGATGACAAGTCTCATGGAGCATTCTGATGAAAAGAGGCATGGAGCATTGTGATTACAGGGGTCTGGGAGCTTTGTCATGACAAGGGCATGGAGCACTCTGAGGAGAAGTCCATGGAACATTCTGATGACATGCGTCATGGAGATTTGTGATGACAAGGGCATGGAGCATTGTGATTACAGGGGTCTTGGAGCATTGTGATGACAAGGGTCATGGAGCCTTGTGATGATAAGGCCATGGAGCCTTGTGATGGCAGGGGTCATGGAGCATTGTTATGACAGAGGTAATGGAGCATTGTGATGAGAAGGGCATTGAACATTGGTCTGAAATGTTTCATGGATTATTGTGATGAGAGTGGGCATGGAGCATTGTGATGAGAAGGGCACGGTACACGGTGATACATGGGTCATGGCGGATTGTAATGACAAGGGCATGGAGCATTGTGATGAGAAGGGCATCGAGCATTGTGATGACAAGTGTCATGGATCTTTGTGATGACAAGGGCATGGAGCAATATGATGACAATGTCATGGAGCACTGTGATGCCAAGGGTCATGAAGCTTTGTGATGACAAAGGTCATGGAGCATTTTGATGACAAGGGTGTGGTGCATTGTGTTGAGAAGGGCAGAGAGCATTTTGATGACATGGTCATGCAGCAATTTGATGAAAATTGTAATGGAACATTTTGATGACAGGGGTTATAGAACATTGTGATGCCAGGGGTCATGGATCTTTGCGATGAAAAGGGTGATGGAGCATTTTGATGACAGGTGTTATGGAACATTGTGATGTCATGGGTCATGGAACATTTTGCTGATAAGGGGATGTAGCATTGTGATGACAGGGGTCATGGAACATTGTGATAACTGGGGTGAGGGAGGATTGTGATGACTAGTGATGGAACATTGTGATATCTCATGTGAGAGAGCACTTGGATGAGAAGTGCATGGAGCATTGTGATTACAAGGTTTATGGAGCATAGCGATGACAAGGTTGTGGTTCATTGTGATGAAAAGGACATGGCACATTGTGATGACAAGGGTCATGGAGCATTGTTCTGACAAAGACATGGAGCATTGTGATGACAAGGGTCACGGAGCATTGTGATGAAATGTTCATGGAGCATTGTGGTTACAAATGTCACAGAGCCTTGTGTTGACGCGGGCATGGACCATTCTGATGACAAACGTTATGAAACATTGTGATGACTGGAGTCACGGAGCATTGTGATGACAGGGGTCATGGGGCATTGTGATGAAAAGCGCATGGAGCATTGCTCTAATAAGTTTCAGAGATTATTGTGATGACAGTGGGAATGGCGCATTGTGATGACAAGGGCATGGAGCATTGTGATGACCAGGTCATGCAGCATTGTGAAGAAAGGTGTCAGGGAGCATTGTGATGACATATGTAATGGCCCATTGTGATGACAATGGCATGGAGCACTGTGATGCCAAGTGTCATGGAGGATTCTGATGAAAAAGGTAATGGAGCCTTGTGATGACAATGGCTTGGAGCATTGTGATGACAAGGGTCAGGGAGCATTGTGCTGACAAGTGCATGGAGAATTGTGATGACAAGGGTCATGGAGCATTCTGATGACAAGCTTGTGGAGTATTTTGATGACAATGGCATGGAGCATTGTGATGAAAATTACATGGGGCTTTGTGATGAAAAAGACATGGAGCCTTTTCGTGACAGGGTTCAAGGAGCATTCTGATGACAAGTGTCAGGGAGCATTGTGATGACAAGTGTTTTGAGCATTGTGATGACAAAGGTCATGGAGCATTGTGATGAAAAGGGCATGGAATATTGTGATGACAGGCATCATGGAGCGTTGTGATGACAAGTGTTATGGAACATTGTGATCACAAGGCTTTGAAGCATTGTGATGACAGCGGTCATGGATCATTTTGATTTCAAGGAGCATGGAGCATTGTGATGACAAGGACATGAAGCAATGTGATCCCAAGTTTCATGGAGGATTGTGATGACAATGGTAATGGAGTATTGTGATGACAAGCGCATAGAGCATTGTAATGACAAGGTCATATAGCATTTTGCTGACAAAGACATGGAGCATTGTGATAACAGGTGTCATGGAGCACTGTGATGACAAGCGTCACGGAGCATTGTGAATACAGGTGTCATGGAGCTTAGGGATGACAAGGGCATGGATCATTGTGATGACAAGGGTCATGGAGAATTGGGCTGAAAATGTTCATGGAGTATTTTAATGACAGGGGTCATGGAGCATTGTGATGACAAGGTCCTGGAACATTGTAATGAGAAGACCATGGAGACTTGTGATGACAAGTCTCATGGAGCATTCTGATGAAAAGGGGCATGGAGCATTGTGATTACAGGGGTCTTGGAGCATTGTGATGACAAGGGCATGGAGTATTGTGATGACAGGCATCATGGAGCGTTGTGATGACAAGTGTTATGGAACAATGTGATCACAAGTGTTTGGAGCATTGCGATGACAGAGGTCATGGATCATTTTGATTTCAGGGAGCATGGAGCATTGTGATGACTAGGGCATGAAGCAATGCGATCCCAATGTTCTTGGAGGATTGTGATGACAATGGTAATGGAGTATTGTGATGACAAGCGCATAGAGCATTGTAATGACAAGATCATGTAGCATTTTGCTGACAAAGGCATGGAGCTTTGTGATGACAGGTGTCATGGAGCACTGTGATGACAAGCATCACGGAGCATTGTGAATACAGGAGTCATGGAGCATAGGGATGACAAGGGCATGGATCATTTTGATGACAAGTGTCATGGAGCACTGGGCTGAAAATGTTCATGGATTATTGTGATGACAGGGGTCATGGAGCATTGTGATGACAAGGGAATGAAGCACGGTGATGACAAGGTCCTGGAGCATTGTGATGAGATGACCATGGAGACTTGTGATGACAAGTCTCAAGGAGCATTCTGATGAAAAGTGGCATGGAGCATTGTGATTACAGGGGTCTTGGAGCATTGTGATGACAAGAGTCCTGGATCATTGTGTTGTCAGTTTTCATGGATTGTTGTGATGACACTGGTCATGGAGCATTGTGATGATATTGGTCATGGCACATTGTGATGAGAAGGTCATGGAGCATTGGGGTGAAAATATTCATGGAATATTGTGATGACAGGTGTCATGGAGCATTGTGATGACAAGGGCATGGAGCGTGGTGATGACAAGGTCCTGGAGCATTGTGATGAGATGACCATGGTGACTTGTGATGACAAGTCTCATGGAGCATTCTGATGAAAAGGTGCATGGAGCATTGCGATTACAGGGGTCTTGGAGCATTGTGATAATAAGGGCATGAAGCACTCTGAGGAGAAGTCCATGGAACATACTGATAACATGCGTCAGGGAGCTTTGTGATGACAAGGGCATGGAGCATTGTGATTACAGGGGTCTTGGAGCATTGTGATGACAAGGGTCATGCAGCCTTGTGATGACAAGGCCATGGGACATTGTGATGGCAGGGGTCATGGAGCATTGTTATGACAGTTGTAATGGAGCATTGCGATGAGTAGGTCATTGAGCATTGGTCTGAAATGTTTCATGGATTATTGTGATGAGAGTGGGCATGGAGCATTGTGATGACAAGGGCACGTACACTGTGATACATGGGTCATGGGGGATTGTAATGACAAGGGCATGGAGCATTGTGATGAGAAGGGCATCGAGCATTGTGATGACAAGTGCCATGGACTTTGTGATGACAAGGGCATTGAGCAATGTGATGAGAGGGTTCATGGAGCATTATGATGAAAATGACATGGAGCATTGTGATGCCAAGGGTCATGGAGCTTTGTGATGACAAAAGTCATAGAGCATTTTGATTACAAGGGTGTGGTGCATTGTGATGAGTAGGGCAGGAAGCATTTTGATGACAGGTGCATGCAGTAATTTGATGAAAAGTGTAATGGAACATTGTGATGTCAGGGATCATGGAACATTGTGATGTCAGGGATCATGGAACATTGTGCTGATAAGGGGATGTAGCATTGTGATGACAGGGGTCATGGAAAAGTGTGATAACAGGGGTGAGGGAGGATTGTGATGACAAGTGATGGTACATTGTGATATCTCATGTGAGAGAGCATTTGGAATGAGAATTGCATGGAACATTGTGATTACAAGGTTTATGGAGCATAGCGATGACAAGGTTGTGGATCATTGTGATGAAAAACGCATGGCACATTGTGATGACAAGGGTCATGGAGCATTGTTGTGACAAAGACATGGAGCATTGTGATGACAAGGGTCACGGAGCATTGTGATGAAAAGTTCATGGAGCATTGTGGCTACAAAGGTCACAGAGTCTTGTGATGATGCGGGCATGGACCGTTGTGATGACAAACGTTATGAAGCATTGTGATGACTGGAGTCAGGGAGCGTTGTGATGACAGGGGACATGGAGCATTGTGATGACAAGGGCATGGAGCATTGTGATGACAGGGGCATGGAGCATTGGTCTGACAAGTTTCATAGATTATTGTGATGACAGTGGACATGGTGCATTGTGATGACAAGGGCATGGAGCATTGTGATGACAAGGGCATGGAATATTGTGAAGACGTGTCAGGGAGCATTGTGATGACATATGTAATGGTCCATTGCGATGTCAGTGGCATGGAGCATTGTGATGCCAAATGTAATGGAGGATTGTGATGACAAATATAATGGAGCATTGTGATGACTAGGGCTTGGAGCATTATGATGACAAGGGCCATTGAGAATTTTCATGAAAATGTCGTGAAGCTTTTTGATGACATTGTCCTGGAGAATTGTGATGAGAAAACCATGGAGCCTTGTGATGACAGGTCTCATGGAGCATACTGATGAAAAGGGGCATGGAGCATTCTGATTACAGGGGACTTGGAACATTGTGGTAACTAGGGCATGGAGCATTGTGATGACAAGGGCATGGAGTATTGTGATGACAGGCATCATGGAGCGTTGTGATGACAAGGGTTATGGGACATTGTGATCACAAGGTTTTGGAGCATTGCGATGACAGAGGTCATGGATCATTTTGATTTCAAGGAGCATGGAGCATTGTGATGACAAGGGCATGAAGCAATGTGATCCCAAGGTTCATGGAGGATTGTGATGACAATGGTAATGGAGTATTGTGATGACAAGCGCATAGAGCATTGTAATGACAAGGTCATGTAGCATTTTGCTGACAAAGGCATGGAGCTTTGTGATGACAGGTGTCATGGAGCACTGTGATGACAAGCATCACGAAGCATTGTGAATACAGGGGTCATGGAGCATAGGGATGACAAGGGCATGGATCATTGTGATGACAAGTGTCATGGAGCATTGGGCTGAAAATGTTCAAGGAATATTGTGATGACAGGGGTCATGGAGCATTGTGATGACAAGAGTCCCGGATCATTGTGTTGTCAGGTGTCATTGAGTGTTGTGATGAAAGTGGTCATGGAGCATTGTGATGATATTTGCCATGGAGCATTGTGATTAGATGGTCATGGAGCATTTGGCTGAAAATGTTCATGGAGTATTGTGATGCCAGGTGTCATGGAGCATTGTGATGACAAGGGTCATGGAGCCTTGTGATGACAAGGCCGTGGAGCCTTGTGATGGCAGGGGTCATGGAGCATTGTTATGACAGAGGTAATGGAGCATTGTGATGAGAAGGGCATTGAACATTGGTCTGAAATGTTTCATGGATTATTGTGATGAGAGTGGGCATGGAGCATTGTGATGAGAAGGGCACGGTACACTGTGATACACGGGTCATGGGGGATTGTAATGACAAGGGCATGGAGCATTGTGATGAGAAGGGCATCGAGCATTGTGATGACAAGTGTCATGGATCTTTGTGATGACAAGGGCATGGAGCAATGTGATGAGAGGGTTCATGGAGCATTGTGATGACAATGTCATGGAGCATTGTGATGCCAAGGGTCATGAAGCTTTGTGATGACAAATGTCATGGAGCATTTTGATGACAAGGGTGTGGTGCATTGTGTTGAGAAGGGCAGAGAGCATTTTGATGACATGGTCATGCAGCAATTTGATGAAAATTGTAATGGAACATTTTGATGACAGGGGTTATAGAACATTGTGATGCCATGGGTCATGGATCTTTGCGATGAAAAGGGTGATGGAGCATTTTGATGACAGGTGTTATGGAACATTGTGATGTCAGGGGTCATGGAACATTTTGCTGATAAGGGGATGTAGCATTGGGATGACAGGGGTCATGGAACATTGTGATAACTGGGGTGAGGGAGGATTGTGATGACTAGTGATGGAACATTGTGATATCTCATGTGAGAGAGCACTTGGATGAGAAGTGCATGGAGCATTGTGATTACAAGTTTTATGGAGCATAGCGATGACAAGGTTGTGGATCATTGTGATGAAAAGGACATGGCACATTGTGATGACAAGGGTCATGGAGCATTGTTCTGACAAAGACATGGAGCATTGTGATGACAAGGGTCACGGAGCATTGTGATGAAATGTTCATGGAGCATTGTGGTTACAAATGTCACAGAGCCTTGTGTTGACGCGGGCATGGACCATTCTGATGACAAACGTTATGAAACATTGTGATGACTGGAGTCACGGAGCAATGTGATGACAGGGGTCATGGGGCATTGTGATGAAAAGCGAATGGAGCATTGCTCTAATAAGTTTCAGAGATTATTGTGATGACAGTGGGAATGGCGCATTGTGATGACAAGGGCATGGAGCATTGTGATGACCAGGTCATGCAGTATTGTGAAGAGAGGTGTCAGGGAGCATTGTGATGACATATGAAATGGCCCATTGTGATGACAATGGCATGGAGCACTGTGATGCCAAGTGTCATGGAGGATTCTGATGAAAAAGGTAATGGAGCCTTGTGATGACAATGGCTTGGAGCATTGTGATGACAAGGGTCAGGGAGCATTGTGCTGACAAGTGCATGGAGAATTGTGATGACAAGGGTCATGGAGCATTCTGATGACAAGCTTGTGGAGTATTTTGATGACAATGGCATGGAGCATTGTGATGAAAATTGCATGGGGCTTTGTGATGAAAAAAACATGGAGCCTTTTGGTGACAGGGTTCAAGGAGCATTCTGATGACAAGTGTCAGGGAGCATTGTGATGACAAGTGTATTGAGCATTGTGATGACAAAGGTCATGGAGCATTGTGATGAAAAGATCATGGAGTATTGTGACGACAGGCATCATGGAGCGTTGTGATGACAAGTGTTATGGAACATTGTGATCACAAGGGTTTGAATCATTGTGATGACAGCGGTCATGGATCATTTTGATTTCAAGGAGCATGGAGCATTGTGATGACAAGGGCATGAAGCAATGTGATCCCAAGGTTCATGGAGGATTGTGATGACAATGGTAATGGAGTATTGTGATGACAAGCGCATAGAGCATTGTAATGACAAGGTCATGTAGCATTTTGCTGACAAAGACATGGAGCATTGTGATAACAGGTGTCATGGAGCACTGTGATGACAAGCGTCACGGAGCATTGTGAATACAGGGGTCATGGAGCATAGGGATGACAAGGGCATGGATCATTGTGATGACAAGTGTCATGGAGCACTGGGCTGAAAATGTTCATGGAGTATTGTGATGCCAGGTGTCATGGAGCATTGTGATGACAAGGGAATGGAGCATGGTTATTACAAGGTACTGGAGCATTGTGATGAGATGACCATGGAGACTTGTGATGACAAGTCTCATGGAGCATTCTGATGAAAAGAGGCATGGAGCATTGTCATTACAGGGGTCTTGGAGCTTTGTCATGACAAGGGCATGGAGCACTCTGAGGAGAAGTCCATGGAACATTCTGATGACATGCGTCATGGAGCTTTGTGATGACAAGGGCATGGAGCATTGTGATAACAGTGGTCTTGGAGCATTGTGATGACAAGTGTCATGGAGCCTTGTGATGACAAGGCCGTGGAGCATTGTGATGGCAGGGGTCATGGAGCATTGTTATGACAGAGGTAATGGAGCATTGTGATGAGAAGGGCATTGAACATTGGTCTGAAATGTTTCATGGATTATTGTGATGAGAGTGGGCATGGAGCATTGTGATGAGAAGGGCACGGTACACTGTGATACATGGGTCATGGGGGATTGTAATGACAAGGGCATGGAGCATTGTGATGAGAAGGGCATCGAGCATTGTGATGACAAGTGTCATGGATCTTTGTGATGACAAGGGCATGGAGCAATGTGATGAGAGGGTTCATGGAGCATTGTGATGCGAAGGGTCATGAAGCTTTGTGATGACAAAAGTCATGGAGCATTTTGATTACAAGTGTGTGGTGCATTGTGATGAGTAGGGCAGGAAGCATTTTGATGACAGGTGCATGCAGTAATTTGATGAAAAGTGTAATGGAACATTGTGATGTCAGGGATCATGGAACATTGTGATGTCAGGGATCATGGAACATTGTGCTGATAAGGGGATGTAGCATTGTGATGACAGGTGTCATGGAAAAGTGTGATAACAGGGGTGAGGGAGGATTGTGATGACAAGTGATGGTACATTGTGATATCTCATGTGAGAGAGCATTTGGATGAGAATTGCATGGAACATTGTGATTACAAGGTTTATGGAGCATAGCGATGACAAAGTTGTGGATCATTGTGATGAAAAACGCATGGCACTTTGTGATGACAAGGGTCATGGAGCATTGTTGTGACAAAGACATGGAGCATTGTGATGACAAGGGTCACGGAGCATTGTGATGAAAAGTTCATGGAGCATTGTGGCTACAAAGGTCACAGAGTCTTGTGATGACGCGGGCATGGACCGTTGTGATGACAAACGTTATGAAGCATTGTGATGACTGGAGTCAGGGAGCGTTGTGATGACAGGGGACATGGAGCATTGTGATGACAAGGGCATGGAGCATTGTGATGACAGGGGCATGGAGCATTGGTCTGACAAGTTTCATAGATTATTGTGATGACAGTGGACATGGTGCATTGTGATGAGAAGGGCATGGAGCATTGTGATGACAAGGGCATGGAATATTGTGAAGACATGTGTCAGGGAGCATTGTGATGACATATGTAATGGTCCATTGCGATGTCAGTGGCATGGAGCATTGTGATGCCAAATGTAATGGAGGATTGTGATGACAAATATAATGGAGCATTGTGATGACTAGGGCTTGGAGCATTATGATGACAAGGGCCATTGAGAATTTTCATGAAAATGTCGTGAAGCTTTTTGATGACATTGTCCTGGAGAATTGTGATGAGAAAACCATGGAGCCATGTGATGACAGGTCTCATGGAGCATACTGATGAAAAGGGGCATGGAGCATTCTGATTACAGGGGTCTAGGAACATTGTGGTAACAAGGGCATGGAGCATTGTGATGACAAGGGCATGGAGTATTGTGATGACAGGCATCATGGAGCGTTGTGATGACAAGTGTTATGGGACATTGTGATCACAAGGTTTTGGAGCATTGCGATGACAGAGGTCATGGATCATTTTGATTTCAGGGAGCATGGAGCATTGTGATGACTAGGGCATGAAGCAATGTGATCCCAAGGTTCATGGAGGATTGTGATGACAATGGTAATGGAGTATTGTGATGACAAGCGCATAGAGCATTGTAATGACAAGGTCATGTAGCATTTTGCTGACAAAGGCATGGAGCTTTGTGATGACAGGTGTCATGGAGCACTGTGATGACAAGCATCACGGAGCCTTGTGAATACAGGGGTCATGGAGCATAGGGATGACAAGGGCATGGATCATTGTGATGACAAGTGTCATGGAGCATTGGGCTGAAAATGTTCAAGGAATATTGTGATGACAGGGGTCATGGAGCATTGTGATGGCAAGAGTCCCGGATCATTGTGTTGTCAGGTGTCATGGAGTGTTGTGATGAGAGTGGTCATGGAGCATTGTGATGATATTTGCCATGGAGCATTGTGATTAGATGGTCATGGAGCATTTGGCTGAAAATGTTCTTGGAGTATTGTGATGCCAGGTGTCATGGAGCATTGTGATGACAAGGTCCTGGAACATTGTAATGAGAAGACCATGGAGACTTGTGATAACAAGTCTCATGGAGCATTCTGATGAAAAGGGGCATGGAGCATTGTGATTACAGGGGTCTTGGAGCATTGTGATGACAAGGGCATGGAGTATTGTGATGACAGGCATCATGGAGCGTTGTGATGACAAGTGTTATGGAACAATGTGATCACAAGTGTTTGGAGCATTGCGATGACAGAGGTCATGGATCATTTTGATTTCAGGGAGCATGGAGCATTGTGATGACTAGGGCATGAAGCAATGCGATCCCAATGTTCTTGGAGGATTGTGATGACAATGGTAATGGAGTATTGTGATGACAAGCGCATAGAGCATTGTAATGACAAGATCATGTAGCATTTTGCTGACAAAGGCATGGAGCTTTGTGATGACAGGTGTCATGGAGCACGGTGATGAAAAGCATCACGGAGCATTGTGAATACAGGGGTCATGGAGCATAGGGATGACAAGGGCATGGATCATTGTGATGACATGGGTCATGGATCATTGGGCTGAAAATGTTCATGGAGTTCTGTGATGACAGGGGTCATGGAGCATTGTGATTACAGGGGTCTTGGAGCATTGTGATGACAAGAGTCCCGGATCATTGTGTTGTCAGGTGTCATGGAGTGTTGTGATGACAGTGGTCATGGAGCATTGTGATGACAATGGCATGGAGCATTGTGTTGACAGGGGCATGAAGCATTGGTCTGACAAGTTTCATGGATTATTGTGATGACATTGGGCATGGAGCATTGTGATGAGAAGGTCAAGGAGTATTGTGAAGACTGGTGTCAGGGAGCAACGTGATGACATATGTCATGGTCCATTGTGATGACAATTGCATGGAGCATTGTGAAGCCAAATGTAATGGAGAAATGTGAGGAAAAATATAATGGAGCATTTTGATGATTAGGGCTTGGAGCATTATGATGACAAGGGCCATTGAAAATTTTCATGACAAGGTCGAGAAGCATTGTGATAACAAGTTCCTGGAGCATTGTGATGACAAAACCATGGAACCTTGTGATGACAAGTCTCATGGAGCATACTGATGAAAAGGGGCATGGAGCGTAGTAATTACAGGAGTCTTGGAACATTGTGATGACAAGGGCATGGCAGACTGTGAGGAGAAGACCAAGGAGCATTCTGATGGCATGCGTCCTTGAGTTTTGTGATGACAAGGGCATGGAGCATTGTGATTACATGGGTCTTGGAGCACTGTGATGGAAAGGGCATGGAACATTGTGATGAAAAAGGCATGGAGCCTTGTCATGACAGTGTTCAAGGAACATACTGACAAGTGTCATGGAGCATTGTGATGACAGGGGTCATGAAGAATTGTGATAACAAGAGCATGGAGCATTGTGATGACAAGAGCATGGAGCATTGTGATGACCAGGTCATGCAGTATTGTGAAGAGAAGTGTCAGGGAGCATTCTGATGACATATGCAGTGGCCCGCTCTGATGACAATGGCATGGAGCATTGTGATGCCAAGAGTCAAGGAGGATTCTGATGAGAAATGTAATGGAGCATTGTAATGACAATGGCTTGGAGCATTGTGATGACAAGGTTCAAGGAGCATTGTGCTGACAATCGCATGGAGAATTGTGATGACAAAGGTCATGGAGCATTCTGATGACAATCTTGTGGAGTATTTTGATGACAATGGCACCGAGCATTGTGATGAAAACGGCATGGGGCATTGTTATGAAAGAGGCATGGAGCCTTTTCCTGACATGGTTCAAGGAACATTCTGATGACAAGTGTCAGGAAGCTTTGTGATGAAAAGTGTATTGAGAATTGTGATGACAAAGGTCATGGAGCATTGCGATGAAAAGGCCATGGAATATTGTGATGACAGGCATCATGGTGCGTTGTGATGACGAGTGTTATGGATCATGGTGATCAAAAGGGTTTGGAGCATTGTGATGACAGAGGTCATGGATCATTTTGATTTCAAGGAGCATGGAGCATTGTGATGACATGTGCATGAAGCAATGTGATCCCAAGTTTCATGGAGGATTGTGATGAGAAGCAAATAGAGCATTGTAATGACAAGGTCTTTTAGCATTTTGCTGACAAAGGCATGGAGCATTGTGATGACAGGTGTCATGGAGCACTGTGATGACAAGCGTCACAGAGCATTGTGAAAACAGTGGTCATGGAGCATAGGGATGACAAGGACATGGATCATTGTGATGACAAGGGTCATGGAACATTGGGCTGAAAATATTCATGGAGTATTTTGATGACAGGTGTCATGGAGAAGTGTGATGACTAGGGAATGGAACATTGTGATGACAAGAGTCCCGAATCATTGTGTTGTCAGGTGTCATGGAGTGTTGTGATGACAGTGGTCATGGAGCATTGTGATGATATTGGCCATGGAGCATTGTGATGAGAAGACCTTGGGTAATTGTGATATCGAGCATCATGGAGCACTGTAATGACAAGGGGCATGAAGCATTGTGAACACATGTGTCAGGGAGCATTGTGATGACAGGGGTCGGGGAGCATTGTGATGACAAGGGCATGGAGCTTTGTGATGACATGTGCATGGAGCATTGCAATGCCAAGTGGATTGAGAATTGTGATGACAAGAGCATGTAACATTTTGATGAGAAGTGTCATGTAGCATTGTGATGACAAGGACGTGGAGAATTGTGATGACAAGGGACATGGAGCATTGTGATAATCAGGGCATGGTGCATTGTGATGACAGGGGTCATGGAGCATTATTATGAGAACGGCCATGGTGCATTCTGACATAAGATACCACTTATGAAGGGAATGTAAACATGGCTATATATGAAATAATTTAGGGAAGAGAACAGAGTATCAGATTTAGAAAACAATATAACGCTTGCTTAAGGGGAAAGAGAGGTGGGGAGATGCACAAAACATAAGATTGATATTAGCACAGGTACCGTTCCATAATCAAAAACAGAAGAGACAAGCCCTACTCCTTCCTCAGTGAACGGAACTCAACATCCCTATTCCCCTCAGAGAAATATATCTGACTAGTAAGAATTTTAAAACCTATGTATTGATATGTCTCCGTAAGGGAACCAAGTGTGTCTAGAACGACATAAACATGGCAGTGAGAATCAGCTCAAACCTACTATAAAAATGAATTTCAAAACAAAACATAAAAACAGTAAAATTCTTACACAATACCTTCAGGGGTTCTGATGAAACCTGGAATGACCATATCTACAATGACAGCTGGATGTGGCATAAGGCTGGTCACTTGGGACTGAGAGGATTGGTGAGATTGGGTGAAAAAATGCAGACCCTTTAAAGCAATAATGCCTGCCACCCATTCCATGGTTCCCATCTCTCCAGGTAGAAGGGAATATCACTACAGGTATAACGTGTATGGGAACCTAGAGAATGGAAACCATCTGATGGTGAAAGGTTTCTAAAACTCTACTACTTTTTTCTCTCCTTGTGCTCCTGTGTGACATAACAACTGCTTTACTATCAATCTCCCAACTTGGAAAGTCAGCCCCTATATCCTCCTGGTACGCACAGTTGGCAAATTGTGCAGAGGATATAAGGGAAGAGAGAGAACCAATGAGAGAGTAGCTGTAGGCATTTGGACAGCCACATGTCTCTCTAATTTTCCGTCACAAAGAGGAATTAACCAAAGTCTCAGCCTGCCCCCCAGAACCAGTATAAGTCCAGAAGCAAAACTGTTGATTTGCGGTCAGCTCACAAAAACGCGAGTTGAAAAATGGAGCTCAGGGCCACAGCAATTCACTAACCTGCAGAGTTATAAAGGACTACTCTCTTCGAAAAATCTGTTGAGGGAAAGCCACGAGGCAGAAGGGAAAATGAGGCAGAATGGCATGAAATAGATTTCAAGAGGTACATTGGAATCGCCTTTAAACACAGGAAAAGCATTACAACTTCGAAAATTATGGAAATGGCCATAAAGGGCATATGGGTTTTCACGTGCATATATGCAGGAGAAATCGCATATGCCCTTTTTGGACAAGCAAGCAAGCGGGCAATGCAAATCTGCACTACAAAGAAGTATCACTTCCCACCGGTCAAAAGGGACATCCACAAAATGGGTAAAAACCAGAAAGGCAAGACAGGCCCTGGAGAACAGGGAGCCTTGTTATGCTGATGGGCGGGATGTAAATTGCCAACTGCCTCTCTGGAGGAGTGCATTGTGTTCCCTAAAACAAGTAAACAACAGAGCTACAGAGCCAAGGGCACTTCCAGTCTAGGGAATATACCTTGGGAAAACTTAAAATAAATAAGACAGATCCACACCAAAATTCAGGGCTGCACTGCTTACAAAAACCTCAACTTGCGTACACGTTAAATATCCCAGGAAAGACAAAAATGGTTCAAGAAATTGTGGTAATTACGTATGATGGAATATCCCTCAGCCATAAAATCAATGTCATAAGGCCAGTAGCAGCAAAATGAGTGGATTAAGGTATGATAATTCTAAGTGAAATAAGTCACACAGAAAAAGAAACTTATCATAAGATATCACTTATGATGATCCTGTAAACATGGCTACACATGAACTGAGTTAGGAAAGAAAAGAGAGACTCACATTAAAAAAAAAACGCTTATGCTTGCTTAATGGTGAAAGAGAGGTGGGGTGATGCATAAAATCAGAGTTTGATATTAGTACAGGTACCTTTCCAAAAACCAAATATGAAATAGACAAAACCTACACCTTCCTCAGTGAAAGGGACTCAACACCCCATATTCACAACAGAGTAATATATCTTAAAAGTATGAATCTTAAAACCTATGTATTGATATGTCTCCATAAGGGAATCAAGTGTGTCTAGACTGGCATAAACATGACAGTGAGAATCAGCTCAAACCCACTATAAAAAGGAATTTCAAAAACAAACAAAAAAAAAAACAGGGAAATTTCTTTCAGTTCCTTCAGGGTCTCTGATGAAACCTGGAATGACCCTATCTACAATGACAGCTGGATGTGGCATAAGGCTGGACACTTGGGACTGAGAGGATTGGTGAGATTGGGTGAGCAAATGCATACCCTTTAAATCAATAATGAGGGGCACACATTCCATGGGTCCCAACTCTCCAGGTTGAAGGGAATATTACTACAGCTATTACATGTACGGGAAACCTAGAGAATGGACACACTGTGAATACGAAAGGTCTCTAAAACTCAACTAATAGTCCCTCTCCTGGTGCTCCGGTTTGACATTCCAACTGCTTTACTATCAATCTCCCAACTTGGAGAGACAGCCCCTTTAACCTCCTGGATCTCACAGGTTGCCAATTTGGCAGAGGATGAAACGGAAGAGGAAGAACCAAAGAGAGAGTAGCTGTTAGGCATTTGGACGGGCATATATCACTCTTATTTCCAGGGAGGAAGAAGAATTGACCAAAGTCTCAGCCACACACCGGGAACCAGTATATGTTCTGAACCAAAATATTTGACTTGCGTTCAGCTCAGAAAAAACGAGTTAAATATGGAGCTCAGGGGCACAGCAATTCACAAACTGGCAGAGTAATAAAGGGCAACTATCGTCCAAAATTCTGTTGAGCGAAGGCAACGAGGCAAACTTGAAAGGGAGGCAGAATTGCAGGAAACAGATTTCAAGAGGTACGTTAGAATCGCCTGTAAAGCACAGGAAGAGGGGCACAACTTCTACAATGATGCACTTGGCTAAAAAGGGCGTTTGCATTTTCTCCTGAATATATTCAGGAGAAAACGCATACGCCCTTTTTGGCCAAGCAAGCAAGCGGGCAATGCAAATCTTCACTACAAAGAAGTATCACTTCCTACCGGTCAAAAGGGACATCCACAAAATGTGTAAAAACCAGAAAGGCAAGACAGGCCCTGGAGAACACGGAGCATTTTCATGCTGATGGGCGGGATGTAAATTGCCAACTGCCTCTCTGGAGGAGAGCATTGTGTTTCCTAAAACAAGTAAACAACAGAGCTACAGAGCCAAGGACACTTCCAGTCAAGGGAATATACCTTGGGAAAACTGAAAATCAATAAGACAGAAACACCCCAAAATTTAGGGCTGCACTGCTTAAAAGAACCTCAACTTGGGTACACTTTAAATATTCCAGGAAATATAAAAATGGTTCAAAATATTGTGGTACTTACGTATGATGGAATATCCCTCAACCATGAAATCAATGTCATAAGACCAGTAGCAGCAAAATGAGTGGATACAGGTATGATGATTCTAAGTGAAATAAGTCACACAGAAAAAGAAACGTATCATAAGATATCACTTATGAAGATCCTGTATACATGGCTACACATGAACTGAGTTAGGAAAGAGAAGAGATTCTCACATTTAGAAAACACTCTTATGCCTGCTTAAGAGGGATGGAGAGGTGGGGTGATGCATAAAACCAGAGTTTGATATATGCACTGGTAGAGTTCCAAAAACCAAGTATGGAATAGACAAGACCTACACCTTCGTCAGGGAAAGGGACTCAAAACCCCATATTTCCCGCAGAGGAATATATCTGACTAGTAAGAATCTTAAAACCTATGTATTGATATGTCTCTTTCAGGGAATCAAGTGCGTCTAGACTGGCATAAACATGGCAGTGAGAATCAGCTCAAACACACTATAAAAAGGAATTTGAAAAATAAAAAACAGGGAAATTCTTTATATTTCCTTCAGGGTCTCTGATGAAACCTGGAATGACCCTATCTACAATGACAGCTGCATGTGCCATAAGGATGGACACATAGGACTGAGAGGATTGGTGTGATTGGGTGAGCAAATGCAGACCCTTTAGAGCAATAATGCATGGCACCCATTCCATGGGTTCCAACTCTCCAGGTTGAAGGGAATATTACTACAGCTATAACATGTATGGGAAACCTAGTGAATGGACACACTGTGAATACGAATAGTCTCTAAAACTCAACGTATAGTCCCGCTCCTGGTGCTCCGGTTTGACTTTCCAACTGCTTTACTATCAATCTCCCAACCTGGAGAGACCGCACCTTTAAGCTCCTGTTTCGCACAGGTTGCCAATTTCGCAGAGGATGAATGGGAAGAGGGAGAACCAATGAGAGAGTAGCTGTTAGGCATTTGGACGGGCATATATCACTCTTATTTCCCGGGAGGAAGAAGAATTGACCAAAGTCTCAGCAACCCACCGGGAACCAGTATATGTCCTGAACCAAAATATTGGACTTGCGTACAGCTCAGAAAAAAACAGTTAATAAACGGAGCTCAGGGGCACAGCAATTCACAAACTGGCAGAGTAATAAAGGACAACTATCGTCCAAAAACCTGTTGAGCGAAGGCCACGAGGCGGACTTGAAAGCCAGGCAGAATAGCCGGAAACGGATTTCAAGAGGTACGTTGGAATCATCTTTAAAGCACAGGAAGAAGGGCACAACTTCGACAATGATGCACTTGGCCAAAAAGGGCTTATGCATTTTCTCCTGAATATATTCAGGAGAAAAAGCATACGCCCTTTTTGGCCAAGCAAGCAAGCGGGCAATGCAAAACTGCACTACAAAGAAGTATCATTTCCCACCGGTCCACAGGAACATCAAAAAAATGGGTAAAAACCAGAAATTCAAGACAGGCCCTGGAGAACAGGGAGCCTTGTTATGCTGATGGGCGGGATGTAAACTGCCAACTGCCTCTCTGGAGGAGTGCATTGTGTTCCCTAAAACAAGTAAACAACAGATCTACAGACCCAAGGGCACTTCCAGTCTAGGGAATATACCTTGGCAAAACTGAAAATCAACAAGACAGAGCCACCCCAAAATTTAGGGCTGCATTGCTTACAAGAACCACAACTTGGGTACACCTTAAGTATCCCAGGAAAGATAAAAATGGTTCAAAAAATTGTGGTACTTACGTATGATGGAATATCCCTCAGCCATGAAATCAATGTCATAATACCAGTAGCAGCAAAAGGAGTGGATTCAGGTACGATGATTCTAAGTGAAATAAGTCACACAGAAAAAGAAACTTATCATAAGATATCACTTATGAAGATCCTGTAAACATGGCTACACATGAACTGAGTTAGGAAAGAGAACACAGTCTCACATTTAGAAAACACTCTTATGCCTGCTTAAGGGGGAAGGAGAGGTGGGGTGATGCATAAAACCAGAGTTTGATATAAGCACAGGTACCATTCCAAAAACCAACTATGGAATAGACAAGACATACCTATACCTTCCTCAGTGAAAGGGACTCAAAACCCCATATTTCCTGCAGAGGAATATATCTGACTAGTAAGAATCTTAAAACCTATGTATTGATATGTCTCTGTAAGGGAATCAAGTGTGTCTAGACTGGCATAAACATGGCAGCGAGAATCAGCACAAACCCACTATTAAAAGGAATTTCAAAAACAAAACAACAAAACAGGGAAATTCTTTACAATTCCTTCAGGGTGTCTGATGAAACGTGGAATGACCCTGTCTACAATGACAGCTGGATGTGGCATAAAGCTGGACACATGGGACTGAGAGGATTGGTGAGATTGGGTGAGCAAAAGCATACCCTTTAGAGCAGTAATGCATGGCACCCTTTCCTTGGGTCCCAAGTCTCCAGGTTGAAGGGAATATTAGTAAAGCTATAACATGTATGGGAAACCTAGAGAATGGACACACTGTGAATATGAAAGGTTTCTAAAACTCAACGAATAGTCCCTCTCCTTGTGCTCCTGTTTGACTTTCCAACTGCTTTACTATCAATCTCACAACTTGGAGAGACAGAACCTTTAACCTCCTGGTTCGGACAGGTTGCCAATTTGGCAAAGGATGAAAGGGAAGAGGGAGAACCAATGAGAGAGTAGCTGTTATGCATTTGGACGGGCACATGTCACTCTTTTTTCCCGTGAGGAAGGAGAATTAACCAAAGCCTCAGCCACCCACCGAAAACCAATATAGGTTCTGAAAAAAAATATAGAACTTGCGTTCAGCTCACAAAAAATGAGTTACAAAATGGAGCTCAGGGGCACAGCAATTCACAAACTGTCAGAGTAATAAAGGGCAACTATCGTCCAAAAATCTGTTGAGGGAAGGCAAAGAGGCGGACTTATAAGCGAGGCAGAATAGCAGGAAACAGATTTCAAGAGGTACGTTGGAATCACCTTTAACGCACAGGGATAGGGGCACAACTTCGACAATGATGCACTTGGCCAAAAAGGGCGTATGCCTTTTCTCCTGAATATATTCAGGAGAAAACGCATACGCCCTTTTTGGCCAAGCAAGCAAGCGGGCAATGCAAATCTGCACTACAATGAAGTGTCAGTTCCCACCGGTCATTAGGGGCATCCACAAAATGGGTAAAAACCAGAAAGGCAAGACAGGCCCTGGAGAACTGGGAGCCTTTTTATGCTGATGGGCGGGATGTAAATTGCCAACTGCCTCTCTGGAGGAGTGCATTGTGTTCCCTAAAACAAATAAACAACAGAGCTACAGAGCGAAGGGCACTTCGACTCTAGGGAATATACCTTGGGAAAACTGAAAATCAATAAGACAGAGCCACCCCAAAATTTAGGGCTGCACTGCTGACAAGAACCTCAACTTGCGAACACCTTAAATATTCCGTGAAAGATAAAAATGGTTCAAAAATTTGTGGTACTTACGTTATGATGGAATATCCCTCAGCCATGAAATCAATGTCATAAAACCAGTAGCAGCAAAATGAATGGATTCAGATATGATGATTCTAAGTGAAATAAGTCACAGAGAAAAAGAACCTTATCATAAGATATCACTTATTAAAATCCTGTAAACATGGCTACACATGAACTGATTTAGGAAAGAGAACAGAGTCTCACATTTAGAAAACACTCTTACGCCTGCTTAAGGGGGAAGGAGAGGTGGGGTGTTGCATAAAACCAGAGTTTGATATAAGTACAGGCACCATTCCAGAAACCAAATACAGAATAGACAAGATCTACACCTTCCTCACTGAAAGGTTATCTAGACCCCATACTTCACACAGAGGAATATATCTGACTAGTAATAATCTTAAAACCTATGTATTGATATATCACCGTAAGGGAAACAAATGTGTCTAGACTGGCATAAACACGGCAGTGAGAATCAGCTCAAACCCAATATAAAAAGGAATTTCAAAAACAAAACAACAAAACAGGGAAATTCTTTACAATTCCTTCAGGGTCTCTGATGAAACCTTGAATGACCCTGTGTACAACGACAGCTGGATGTGGCATAAGGCTGGACACTTGGGAATGAGAGGATTTGTGAATTTGGGTTAGCAAATGCAGACCCTTCAAACCAATAATGCGTGGCACCCATTCCATTGTTCCCAACTCTCCATGTTGAAGGGAATATTACTACAGCTATAACATGTACAGGAAACCAAGAGAATGGACACACAGTGAACACGAAAGTTTTCTAAAACCCAACTAATTGTCCCTCTCCTGGTGCTCCGGTTTGACTTTCCAACTTCTTAACTATCAATCTCCCAACTTGGAGAGACAGCCCCTTTAACCTCCTGGTTTGCTCAGGTTGCCAATTTGGAAGAGGATGAAAGGGAAAAGGGGGAACCAATGAAAGAGTAGCTGTTAGGCATTTGGACGGGCACATGTCACTCTAAATTCCCGGCAGGAAGAAGAATTAACCAAAGTCTCAGCCACCCGCCGTGAACAAGTATAGGTCCTCAACCATAATTTTGGACTTGTGGTCAGCTCACAAAAAACGAGTTAGAAAATGGAGCTCAAGGGCACAGCAATTTACAAACTGGCACAGTAATAAAGGACAACTATCGTCCAAAAAATCTGTTAAGGGAAGGCAACGAGGCGACCTTCTAAGCGAGGCAGAATAGCAGGAAACAGATTTCAAGTGGTTCGTTGGAATCACCTGTAAAGCACAGGAAGAGGGGCACAACTTCGAAAATAATGCACTTGGCCAAAAAGGGCGTAGGCGTTTTCTCCTGAATATATTCAGGAGAAAACGCATACACCCTTTTTGGCCAAGCAAGCAAGTGGGCAATGCAAATCTGCACAGCAAAATAGTATCACTTCCCACCAGTCAAAAGGGACATCCACAAAATGTGTAAAAACCAGAAATCCTAGAGAGGCCCTGGAGAACATGGAGCCTTGTTATGCTGAGGGGCGGGATGTAAACTGCCAACTGCCTCTCTGGAGGAGTGCACTGTGTTCCCTAAAACAAGTAAACAACAGAGCTACAGACCCAACGGGAGTTCCAGTCTAGAGAATATACCTTGGGAAAACTGAACATCAATAAGATAGAGCCACCCCAAAATTAAGAGATGCACTGCTTACAAGAATCTCAAATTGAGTACTCTCTAATATCCCAGGATAGATAAAAATGATTCAAAAAATTGTGGTACTTATGTACGATGTATTATCCCTCAGCCATGAAATCAATGTCATAATGCCAGTAACAGGAAAATGAATGGATTCAGGTACGATGATTCTAAGTGAAATAAGTCACACAGAAAAACAAACTTATCATAAGATAGCACTTATGAATTTTCTGTAACATGGCTACACATGAACTGAGTTAGGAAAGGGAAGAGCGTCTCACATTTAGAAAACACACTTATGCCTGCTTAAGGAGGAAGGACAGGTGGGTTGATGCATAGAACCAGAGTTTGATATTAGTACAAGTACCATTCCAAAATCAAAATACGGAATAGACAAGACCTACACCTTCATCAGTGAAAGGGACGCAAAACCCAATATTCTGTGCAGAGGTATATATCTGACTAGTAAGAATCTTAAAACCTATGTATTGATATGTCACCGTAAGGGAATCAAGTGTGCCTAAACTGGCATAAACATGGCAGTGAGAATCAGCTGAAACCCAGTAAAAAAATAAATTTCCAATACAAAACAAAAAAAAACAGGGAAAATCTTTACAATTCCTTCAGGGGCTCTGATGAAACCTGGAATGACCCTACCTACAACGAGAGCTGGATGTGGCATAAAGCTGGACACTTGAGACTGAGAGGTTTGGTGAGACTGGGTGAGCAAATGCAGACCCTTTAAAGCAATAATATGTGGCACCCATTCCTTGTGTCCCAACTCTCCTTGTGTAAGGGAATATTACTACAGCCATAACATTTACAGGAAACCTAGAGAATGGACACACTGTGAATACGAAAAGTTTCTAAAACTCAACTTATAGTCCCTCTCCTTGTGCTCCAGTTTGACCTTCCAATGGCTTTACTATCAATCTCCCAACTTGCAGCGGTAGCCCGTAAAACCTCCTGGTTCGCACAGGTTGCCAATTTGGCAGAGGATGAAAGTGAAGAGGGAGAACCAATGAGAGAGTAGCTGTTAGGCATTTGGACAGGTACATGTCACTTTAATTGCCCAGCAGGAAGTAGAATTAACCAATGTCTCATCCACACGCCGGGAACCAGTATAGGTTTTGAACCATAATTTTGGATTTGCTGTCAGCTCACAAAAACGAGTTGAAAAATGGAGCTCAGGGGCACAGCAATTTACAAACTGGCAGAGTAATAGAGGACAATTATCGTCCAAAAATCTTTTGAGGGAAGGCAGAGAGGCGGACTTTAAAACGAGGCAGAATAGCAGGAAACAGATTTCAAGAGGTACATTGGAATCACCTTTCAAGCACAGGAAGAGGGGCACAACTTCGACAATGATGCACTTGGCCAAAATGGGCGTATGCGTTTTCTCCTGAGTATATTCAGGAGAAAATGCATACGCCATTTTTGGCCAAGCATGCAAGCAGCAATGCAAATCTGCAGTAGAAAGAAGTATCCCTTCCCACCGGTCAAAAGGGACATCCACAAAATGTGTAAAAACTAGAAAGGCAAGACAGGCCCTGGAGATCAGGGAGCCTTGTTATGCTGATGGGCGGGATGTAAGTTGCCAAATGACTCTCTGGAGGAGTGCATTGTGTTCCATAAAACAAGTAAACAACAGAGCTACACAGCCAACGGCAGTTCCAGTCTAGGGAATATACCTTGGGAAAACTGAAAATCAATAAGTCATAGCCACCCTAAAATTTAGTGCTGCACTGCTTACAAGAACCTCAACTTGGGTACACCTTAATTATCCCAGGAAAGACAAAAATGGTTCAGGATATTGTGGTACTTACGTACGATGGAATATCACTCAGCCATGAAATCAATGTCATAAGGCCAGTAGCAGCAAAAAGAGTGGATTCAGGTACGATGATTCTAAGTGAAATAAGTCACACAGAAAAAGAAACTTATCATAAGATATCACTTATGAAGGTCCTGTAAACATGGCTACACATGAACGGAGTTAGGAAAGATTACAGAGTAACTAATCTTATCATAAGTTATCACTCATAGCGGGAATGTACACATGACTACACATGAACTGAATGACAAACACAACAGAGTCACACATTTAGAAATCATCTTCTGCCTGCTTAATGGGAAAGCCTAGGTGGGGTGATGCATAAAAGGACAGTTTTAAATTAGCACAGATACCGTTATATAAACCATGCATGTAATAGACAACACCTACTCCCGGCACAATGAACTGGACTCAACACCCCCTATTCATTGCAGAGGAATAAGTATGACTCTAAGTATTTTAAAACATATGTATTCTCATGTCTCCATAAAGGAATCATGTGTGTGTATAACGGCATGGACAGAGCACTGAAATTCAGTTAAACCCAATTATAAAAATAAATTTCAAAAGCAAATTGCAAAAACAGATAGAAAGTCTTAAAATTTAAGTTCAGGGCCTGTGATGCAAGCTAGATTGACCACCTTTACACCCACAGCTGGATGAGACATAAGACTGGACTCTTGGGGCTGACAAGATTGCTGAGGTTGTGTGAACAAAAGAACACCACTTAGAGCAATACTGTGTGCTACCCATTCTAGTGGTCCCAACTCCCCAGGTTTAAGGGAATCTTCCTCCAGTTAAAACATGCATGGGAAACCCAGTGGATGGTACACTGTGTAATTGGGAAAGTTTTCTAAAATGTACCTCATTTTTCCTTTTGTCGTGCTCGGCTTCGCCATTCCATCTACATTACTCAAAATCTCCCCACTTGGAGTGTCAGTGCCTTTAGCCTCCCGTTATGCACAGTTTGCAAACTGTGCAGAGGATGAACAGGAAGAGGGGAAATAAATGAGAGATTAGCTGTAGGTGTTTGGATGGGTACATGTCACTCTAGTTTCCCATCAGGAAGAAGAATTAACCAAAGGCTCAGCCTGAAGCCCCGGAACAGGAAGAGGGCCTAAAGCCATCCTGCGGTATTGCAGCCAGCTCACAAAGAGGCGAGTTGAAAAATGGAAATCAGGGGCACAACAATTCACAAACTTGCAGAATTATAAAGGACAACTATCATCCAGAAATATATTGAGGAAAGGCAGTGAAGAGGATTTGAATGCAAGGCAGAATTGAAGGAAACAGATTTCAAGAGGTAGATTGGAGTCGTCTTTAAAGCACATGAAAAGCGACAGAATTTCGACAATGTTGCCCTTGGCTGAAAAGGGATTATGTGTATTTTCTTGAATATATTCGGGAAAAAATGCATATGCCCTTTTTGGCTAAGCAAGCCATCAGGCATTGCAAATCCACACTACATAGAAGTGACCCTTACCTCCAGTCAAAAGGGCCATCCACATATAGTGTAAAAGCCACAAATGCAGGACAGGCCATGGAGAAAAGGGAGCCTGGTTACACCGATGGACAGGATGTAAATTACCAACAGCCTCTCTGGAGAACTGTATGTTGTTTTCTAAAACAGAGCTACAGAGTATAGCACACTTCCACTCATGGGCGTGTATTTTGGGAAAACTAAAAATCCACAACACACAGCCAGCCCAAAATTTAGGGCTGCTCTGTTTACAAGAACCTCGACTTCGGTACACTTTATATATCCCAGGAAAGGAAAAAAAAATGGATATAGATGTTGTGGTACTTATATACAAAGGAAATTCACTCAGACATAAAATCAATGTCATAAGGCCAATAGCAGCATAATGAGTGGCTTTAGGTACGATGATGCTAAGTGAAATGAGCCACAAAGAAAAAAGAAACTTATTGTAATATATCACTTATAGAGGAAATGTAAACATGGCTACACATGAACTGAAGTTCAAAAGAGAACAGAGTTACACATTTAGAAAACACACTTATGACTCCTTAAGGGGAAAGGTGACGTGGGGTGATGTGTAAAAGCAGAGTTTGAAATTAGCACAGATCCCATTCCATATACCAAATATGTAATAGACAAGACCTACTCCTTTCTCAATGAACTGGACACAAAACACCCTATTCACTGAAGAGGAATATATCTGACTTGTAATAACCTTGAAACCTATGTATTTATATGTCTCCATAATGGAATCAAGTGTATGTAGATTGGCATAAACACAGATCAATGGAACAGGACAGAAAGCCCAGAGATAAACCTACATACCTATGGCTATCTCATCTATGACAAAGGAGCTAAGGATATACAATGGAGAAAAGACAGTCTCTTCAGTAATTGGTGCTGGGAAAACTGGACCCCTACACATAAAAGAATGAAATTAGAACACTCCATAACACCATACACAAAAATAAACTCTAAATTGATTAGAGATCTAAATATAAAACCAGACACTATAAAACACTTAGAGGAAACCATAGGCAGAACACTCTATGACATAAATCACAGCAAGATCCTTTTGGACCCACCTCCTAGAGAAATGGAAATAAAAACAGAAATCAACAAATGGGACCTAATGAAACTTAAAAGCTTTTACACAGTACAGGAAAACATAAACAAGATGCAAAAACAACCCTCAGAATGGGAGAAAATATTTTCAAATGAAGCAATTGACAAAGGATTAATCTCCAAACTTTACACGCACCTCATGTAGCTCAATATCACAAAAGCAAACAACCCAATCCAAAAACGGGCAGAAGACCTAAATAGACATTTCTCCAAAGAAGATATACAGATTACCAAGTAACACATGAAAGGATGAACATCACTAATCATTAGAGCAATGCAAATCAAAACTACCCTGAGGTATCACCTCACAGCAGTCAGAGTGGCAATCATCAAAAAAATCTACAAAACAATAAATGCTGGAGAGGCCTTTATTGGAGAAAAGGGAACACACTTGCACTGTGGGTGGGAATGTAAATTGATATGGGCACTAGGGAGAACAGTACGGAGGGTCCTTTAAATAACTAACAATAGAAGTACCATACGACACAACAATCCAACTACTGGGCATTTGCCTTGTGAAAACCATAATTCAAAAAGAGTTATGTACAAAAATGTACATTGCAGCTCTATTTGCATTAGCCAGGACATGGAAGCAACCTAAGTGTCCATCGACAGATGAATGGATAAAGAAGATCTGGCACATATATACAATCAAATATTACTCAACCATAAAAAGAAGCAAAACTGAGTTATTTGTACTGAGGTGGATGGACTTAGAATCTGTCCTACACAGTGAAGTAAGTCAGAAAGGGAAAAACAAATACTGTATGTTAACAGAGATATATGGAATCTAATCAAGAAAAAAAAAAGATTTTGAAGAACCTAGTGGCAGGACAGGATTAAGGACACAGACATAGAGAAAGGACTTGAGGACACCGGAAGGGGGATGGGTAAGCTGGGACGAAGTGAGAGAGTGGCATGGACATAAATACATTACCAAATGTAACACCGATAGCTACTGAGAATCAGCCACATAGAACAGGGAGATCAGCTCGGTGCTTTGTGACCACATAAAGGGGTGGGATATGGAGTGTGGGAGGGAGATGCAAGAGGGAGGGTATCTGGTGATATTTGTATATGTATAGCTGATTAACTTTTTTATACAGCAGAAACGAACACTCCATTGTAAAGCAATTATACTTCAATAAACGTGTAAAAGGAAAAAAAAAAAAAAGCCCAAGGATAAACCTACACACTTATGGTCAACTAATCTATGACAAAGGAGGCAAGACTATACAATGGAGATAAGACAGTCTCTTCAATCATTGGTGCTGGGAAATATGGAGAACTACATGTAAAAGAATGAAATTAGAACACTCCCCAACACCATACATAAAAATATATTCAAAATGAATTAGAGACTTTAATGTAAGACCAGACAGTATAAAACTCTGAGAGGAAAACTTACGAAGGATACTCTGACGTAAATCACAGCAAGATCTCTTTTGATCCACCTCCTATAGTAATGAAATAGAAAAGAAAACTAAACAGATGGGACCTAATGAAACGTAAAAGCTTTTGCAAAGCAAAGGAAACTACAAACAAGACGAAAAGACAACCCTCAGAATGGCAGAAAATATTTGCAAACGAATCAATGGACAAATGATTAATCTCCAATATATATAAACAGCTCATGCAGCTCAACAGTAATAAAACAAACAACCCAATACAAAAATGGAAGATCTAAATAGACATTTCTTCCAAGAAGACATAGAGATGGCCAGTACGCACATGAAAATCTGCTGAACATCACTAATTATTAGAGAAATGGAAATCGAAACTACAATGAGGTATCATGTCACACCTGTTAGAATGGGCATCATCAGAAAATCTACAAACAACAAATGCTGGAGAGGGTGTGGAGAAAAGGAACCTTCTTCAACTATTGTTGGGAATGTAAATCGATACAGTCTCTATGGAGAACAGTATGGAGGTTCCTTAAAAAAGTAAAAATAGAATTACCATATAAACCAGCAATCCCAGTACTGGTCATATACCCAGAGAAAACCATAAATCAAAAAGACACATTCACCACAATGTTCACTGCAGCACTATTTACAATAGACAGGTAATGAAAGCAACCTAATTGCCCACAGACAGACGAATGGATAAAGACGTGGTACATATATACAACGGAATATTACTCAGCCATACATAGGAATGAAATTGGGTCATTTGTAGAGACCTCGATGGATCTAGAGACTGTCATACAGAGTGAAGTAAGTCAGAAAGAGAAAAACAAATATTGTATATTAATGCATATATGTGGAACCTAGAAAAATGGTACAGATGAAACAGTTTGCAAGGCAGAGATAGAGACAGATGTAGAGAACAAACATATGGACACCAAGGAGGGAACGCCATGTGAGGGTGGTGGTGGGATGGATTGGGAGACTGGGATTCACATGTGCACACTTATATGTATAAAATACGTATCCAATAAGAACCTGCTGTATAAAAGAAATAAATTAAAAAAAATAAAAATAAATAAATAACATTTAATAAAATAAAACAGAAAAAAAGTTTTTCCCTTCACCTAGACGTCTTTATATTAATCCATTATTTCCATGTTTATATCTCCAACTTAAAAAAAAAAGAGGAATGAATAAAATCTAACTTGAACCAAAAAGAAAAAAAGAAAGAAAAAAAAACAGAACTCACCAGTTATACAGAGGAAAATCGTATCAGGGCATTTGCTCCAGTGGTAAAAAATTCTTAAGTTGGTCAGAGGTGGGAAATCGTCTCCCATGCCGTCAGCAGCGCTCTCCCCCACAAGGAGCATCCTCATTGCAAAGCTGGGGGACTTGTTGAGGCGTCTGTGAGTAAATGTGAGCTGAGCCCCAGTCCTGCTGCAGCTGAACTCTTCCCACCCTTTCCAGGTAAAACACCTGAATATGTACAAGCACTTGCAAGCCTACAGGAAGGGCTGTGGAGCCACACTAGCGAGAGCACGCAGGCCGACTTGGTGCCTGCAGGCCAGCCAGGAGGGTCCTGGCCCCAGATGCTCTTCTGGAATCTTTTCATTTCCCTGCCTGAGATACCCCTCCTGCCACAGCCCACACTGCTTTTTTACTTCCTCACCTCTGCCTGGGGAGAAATTCCAGTGGCAGGTATGGGTGACACATCCTCTTCTTTAGCAGGTGGCAGCCTGGCAACTCCTGCAGAAAGCCCAGCAGAGCCCCACTCACACTGGGCCACCCACAAAGCCACGGCCCGTCCCTCCCTCCCACCACACCAGCACCGAAACTGCTGATGGGGCAGAGAATATGGCGTCAGTCACAGCTACAGGGGCTCTTGCTGACTGGAGAGGTGTTTATATTGACCTCAACCCAGGCACACCTGTGGGGGGGGTTGGCAGGCAGTGTCAGGCTGCCCAAATCAGCCAATCCTCACCCCTCAGGGGCTCACAGTTGCAGAAAATGAACCTTGCTAAACGGGTCAGTCCCAAGGAACAGGTGTGGGCCTTGAGAGTTAGGATAGACAAGGGGCTGCAGCTGCGGCTTGTTTTCTTATCATTTTATCTGGTCCATGAGTGGAAAACAACTTCAAGAAGACACTATCCTAATGAGAGGAACCCAGGAGTCAGGGAGAGGAGTGATGGTGGGTGGAGACAGAGGCCTGGAGCCCTGGCTGCAGTGGAAGTGTCTGGAAGACCAGGCAGAGAGAGGCTGCACAGAGTGATAGCCAGGGTCACAGACCTGTCAGAGCTGCTGTTTGTTAGTTCAAGTCCTGCTCTGAGGTGTTCTGTGTCAGCTGTGAGTGACAGGTGAGCTGGGGGTTCTCTGCAAGGTGGGCTATGTGCACAGTTCCTGTGTGTCCAGCCCTGCTGGGGTACCTGCCCAGGGGAGCTCCGTATCCTGGGAGGGGCCTGACTATGAGAGCCCCATGGGCTGCTGGGTAGCTTCACAGGAGATCTCCATACCCTGGGAAGGACTTGAATACGAGAGCCCCGTGGGCTGTGGGGTGCGGGATGCAGCCCAGGTGAGCTCCATATCCTGGGATTGGCCTAACCACGAGAACCCCATGGGCTGCTGGAGACCTGGGAAAGGACATCAGGACAGTCAGTGAAGCCACCGAGGATATACATCCAGTAGCTCCTATTTCCTACACCCTGCTGCTCATTCTACCATCCACCAGGCCTTGGCATTCTGTATTACACTTCAATGATGCCTTCTTCTGTATTCCATTCATCTCAGAGTCACAAGAATTTTTGGCTTGTGTGTGGCAGGACACAACATGCAACACAAGCAATAATGCTGGGCCGTCCTGCCCCAATGGTTCAAAAATCCCCACACCATCATTGGGGATATGTCCTCTAAAAACCTAAACGTTCTACCTCTGTTAAAGGGAACCCTCCTTCAATATGCAGATGACATTCTGATTGCCAGGCCTACTAAAGACGCCTCGGAACTACCTAGCCAAGAAAGGATAGAAGGTGTCCACGAAAAAGGCTCAAATATCACAGGCTCAGGTGACTTGCCTGGGCTTCATTCTCACAGATATTTGGAGAAACGCATCCCAGGATAGGGAAGAAGCCATTTGCAGCCTTACCTCTTCTAAAACTAGAAGACAGCTTAAGGGTTCCTGGGGAGGCCAAGGTTTTCTTCATCTGGATCCCTAACTACAGTCTAATAGCTGGGCCTCTACCTGAAACACTGACACGAAAAGATGATGATCCTTTTGAATAGAATCCAGAAGCGGCCTTTCAAGAATGGAAAGAGCAGTCAATTCAGATCCTTGCCCAGGAACTCGCTAATTTAGCTAAACCCTTTGACCTTTACATACCCGGTCAAAGGTTAATCGCCCTTGGAGACTTAGTACAAAAACTGGGACCACTTGAAATGGAGCAACACAAGAATGCCCTTCAGGTATGATAAACTATGGTCACCAAGGGCTTTGCCCACCGACACATCAGGCCAGGATACTGGGGTATCTAAAAAGCTGGAAATCAGCAGCCCACAAGGCCAGCTCCCTCCTAAGGGAATAGGACCCCACGTGGTGATCCTAACCACCCACCATGTCCTGAAGTTGCAGGGGTTGCTCTGTGGACACACTGACCTCGAGTGAGGAGGCCCTCCAACTCCAACCTCCAGAGAGACAAATGGGGGCAACAGGCCCCCAAGATGACTCGTGTGACCATCACTTGACCAGGAGTTTCTCTCAGAAAACAACAAGACTGTGCCCCGAAAGAGCAGACTACTGCTTGCAGGACTTACTGCACCCAGAGGGGAGCTAATATGCTTGGCGGGGAAAACGTATATCACGCTTTCACCATAGAAAACCCTACAGACACCGCGGTGATGGTGGCCAATATGACCGGCTGGACTGCTGGCTACTTCTAAAGGCCGTTGACTCAGTGGACGTCATGGTCCTGGATCACCACTGACCCTGGACTGTCTGGGAGTTGCGCAGGCAGGGCTCTGACACATGGTGCTGTTTGTACATTAATTCAGGGACCTAATTAAAGAAAGCACAGACTACTGGTCAGGGCATCTAGGCTGGCAAAAAAACGTCAGCCTAATGTCACCGAACAAATGTGGGGTGGGGTGAAACCTGCCACCACAGCATCTCTGCGCATCTCTTTCCTTGACCCTTAAAGGTCATTAGAATCTATAACACTTCCAATGCTGGTGCTCAGGCGGACGAGAAGTGAGGCAGGAGGCTTTGGGACAATCAACATCACCTGGAGGCTGGTGGGGAGACGTTTTGCCCCTCCCCCCATGTATCAGGGCTGCCACCACAGCATGAAGCAGTTACAAAATAGGGGTCTGCACCCTCAACACCCCAAGAATGAGGAACGGAACAAAATGCAGAGGAGGTGTTCGTCTCTGGCAACGTTCATTAAAAATTCATGGGAGATAAAAAGAGAATCTGGGCAATAAAATAAAGTCTAACCTGTTTTTCCTTTGTGCTTTGTCTAATTTCACGTGCTCCTATGGTTCCGCATGCAGAGGTCCCACACCCAGCACTTCAGACACCATTTCGTAGTGCAGAATGGCTGGGTCGACACCTCAGCTAGCGGAGTCCCATGCAGCCTCCACAGCATAGAGCCTGAGCTGCAGCCAACCCAGCCTTCGAAAGCTCCATCCCCTAACTCCCACTGACGCTGCCGGGATCCCTACACAGTAGCCCAGCCCATAGCCCGTGGGGGAGTGCACGCTCTCACCTCTCCATTCGGTTTTCAAAATAATGTTTCTTTTGCTTCTGAACCAAACTCAGTCTTGATCTGTTGGCTCCAATGACACTGGGCTCGTGGACTCCTGTTGGGGTCCACTCTGGAGGATCAGTAACAGAAATTGAGAACATTGTAACTTCAATGAACAGATGTGTGAGCCAAACTGTAGTTAACATAGAGCAGTGTATAATGCTCGGGTATAATAAGATTATTCTAAGACTTATATTTGATAATTCCATCACTTTACTATAAGCAAGTTCAGTGAAGACGTCTGTCTTATTTGTCAGGTCAACATTAGAGAAATGAAGTGATTTATTTCCATGGTTGTACATCGAATACTCTTGGCTGAAGCTTCAATCTTGTTTTGAATGCTTTTCCATTGAAAAGATACCTCTCTTTCAGCTCCCCCATTCCTGAGAAGTATAAAATCTTATAATTTATTATTACCAAAGGGGAAAGGTAGGAAAAGGGATAAATTAACAGTTTGGGATTAACACATACACACTGCTATGTATAAAATAGATCATCAACAAGGAACTACTGTATAGCACAGGGAACTACACTGAATATTTTGCAATAACCTATAAGGGGAAATAATCTGAAAACGAATCGATATTTTTATTGACATCATCTATCAATGACAGATAAAATGTAACCTAAGCAAGGCCGATGGTGAGCGCTTCTGAACCTGAAGATTTCAATCATCTAAAATTTGGGCTCTGCCTATTTCCCAAGGCCCTTAATGGACATACGTGTAGCCGTAGCTTAAAAATTCCCCAGTTTGGGGTTCGGGGAGGCACTGATTTGGAAAAATCCCTGGTGTTCTCCTTCCATGCACGGGACCCTTCCTACAGCTAAAACATGCCTGTCACACCTAGAGGATGGTACACCGTTTGATCGGAAAGAGTTTGGAAAAGGCACCTCATCTCCTCATTGCCTGGTGCTCGGGTTCACCCCTCCAGCATATTTCCTAACAATCTCCTCACTTGGGGATATCAGCACCGTCAACATCCTGTTGCACACAGTTTGGAATTTGTCCAGAGGATGAAGCGGAAGGATGAGAAAAATTTAGAGACATGTCTTAGTTGTTTGGACAGGCACATGCCACTCTAATTTCCAATCTGGAAGACAAATTCATCAAAGGCTAGAATTGCCCACGGAAACAGAATTGGTCTAGAGGTAATCCCGCTGTTTTGTGTCCAGTTTCCAAAAACACAAGTTGAAAAATGGAACTCAGGGGCACTAAAATTCATGAAACTGCAGAGTTGAAAATATCTATCGTCGAAAAATGTCTTGAGGTAAGTCACAGAAAAGGAGTTGTAAGCAAGGGAGAGTGGCAGGAAACAGATTTGAAGAGGTAGAAAGGACTCCCCATTAAAGCACAAGAAAAGGGGCTGAACATCGCCAATGATGCAGTTGGCCCAGAAAGGCGTATGCATTTTTTTCTGAATATATTCAAGTAAAGGCCATACACACTTTTTATCCAACCAAACAGGTGGGCACTGGAAATCAATACTACAAAATATATCACTTCACATCAGTCAGAAGGGCCATCCACATAAAGTGTAAACACCAGAAATGCAGGACAGGGTGAGGAGAAAAGGGAGCCCTGTGAGGCTGATAGTGGAAATATAATGAGCCAACGGCCACTCTGGAGAAGTGTATTGTGTTTGCTAAAACATCTGAAAACTGAGCTACAGAGCATAGGGCACTTGCACTCATGGGCATATACCTTGGGAAAAACAAAAAAATGACAGAAAACAGGCACTCCAACGTTTACCACCTCTCTGTTAAAAAGGGCCTCCACTTGGATATAACCTAAATGTCCCTGGAAGGATAAAATGGATAAAAGAGATGGGGTACTTATGTAGAGTGGAATATTACTCATCCAGAAATCAATGAAATAAGGCCAGTTGGAACAACTCTGGAGGAGTTACATACGATCATTCTAAGTGACACATGTCAGAAAGAAAAAGACACATATCATAAGATGTCACTTAAAGGTGGAATCAAAAATGGCTACACATGAAATAAACTACAAAACAGAAACATAGTCAAATATGTAGAAAATAGACATAAGGCTGCTAAATGGGAAAGGTGGGGAATGGTGAGGTATTATCCAGGAAGTTGAAATTAGCAAAGATACCATTCCAAGTACCAAATTGAATAACTGGCAAGGCCTACACGGTACCTCAAAGAACTGCATTCAGTCCACTCAAGTCACTGGAAAATAACACATATGACTCGTAGGCATCTGAGAAAGAATTTATTGTTGTCACACAGTACATGAATCAAGTGGATGTACAGCAGCAAAAAACAGAGCTTTGAAAATCAGCTGTAACCAATATAAAAATAAATTTAAAAATATTTATAAAAACAGTGAGACAGACAAAAATTCTTGCAACTTTTGTTGAAGGGCTACGATGTAACATGGATTGAACACATGTAGACCCACAGCAGGATGATATATAAGGCTGGAAGCTATGCACGCTGAGAGATGTGAGAGAGGCTGGGTGAGGAAATGCAGACCTTTTAAACTAATACTGCCTGGTACCCATTCCATGGGTCCCAAATCGGCAGGTTCAAGGGAATCTTCTGACAGTGAAAACATGCCTGGGAAACCGAGATGAATGTTCACCGTGTGCTCAGGAAAGGTGTCTAAAATGCACCTCATTTTTGATCTCCTGGTGCTGGGGTTCGCCATTCCAGCCACATTACTAACAATCTCCCCACTTGGAGAATCAGCACCTTTAACCTCCTGTTTCACACAGTTTGCAATTTTTGAAGAGGATAAATGGGAAGAGGAGGAACCAGTGAGTGATTAGCTGTAGGAGTTTTGACAGGCAAATGTCACTCTAATATCCCTTTAGGAAGAAGAATTAACCAAAGGCTCAGCCTGCCTCCCCAGAACCAGAATAGGGCCGGAATCAATCCAATGGTTTGGCGGCCAGCTCACAAAAAAAGCGAGTTGCAAAATGGAGCTCAGGAGCAGACAATTCAAAGACCTGCAAAGATATAAATGATAACCAACGTCCAAAAATATATTCAGGTAAGGCAACGAAGAGGTTCTGAATGAGAGGCAGAATTGCAGGAAACATTTTTCAAAAGGTAGATTGTACTCACATTTAAAGCATATGAAAAGCAGCAGAATTTCTAAAATGATGCAGTTGGGCAAATGGTGAATGCGTTTTTTTCGTGAATATCTTCAGGAAAAAAAACACAAACAGAGTTTTTGGCCAACCAAGCAAGAGGGAAATGCAAATCCGCACAATAAAGAAGTCTCAATTTCCACTGCTCAGAAAGGCCATCCAAAAAATGTGTACAAATCAAAAATGCAGGAGAGGCCATGAAAAACAGGGAGACTAGTCACGCTGATGGGTGGGGTATAAATATCCAAGAGCTACTCTGAAGAAGTGTATGCTGTTTCCTAAAACATCTAAAATACAAAGCCCCCGAGCAAAGGGGACTTCAACTCATGGACATATAACTTGGGAAGACTAAATATCAACAAGACACAGGCACCCCAAAGTTTAGGGCTGCTCTGCATACAAGAACCTCAACTTCGGTACACCTAAAGTATCCCAGGAAAAAGAGAAATGCATAAAGAACTTGTGGTAATTTTGTACAATGGAATATCACTCAGACGTGAAATCAATGTCATAAGGCCAGTAGCAGCATAATGAGAGGATTTAGGTATGATGATTCTAAGGGAAATTAGTCACACAGAAAAAGAATCTTATCATAAGATATCACTTACAGAGGGAATGTCAACATCACAACACATGAACTGAATTAGGAAAGAGAGCAGCGTCTCACATTTAGAAAACACTCTTATGCCTCCTTAAGGGGAAAGGAGAGGTGGGGTGATGCATAAAACCAGAGTTTGATATTAGCACAGGTACCATTCCATAAACCAAATACAGAATAGACAAGACCTACACCTTCCTCAGTGAACGGGACTCAAAACCCCTATTCCCCACAGAGGAATATATCTGATTAGTAAGAATCTTAAAACCTATGTACTGATATGCCTCTGTAAGGGAATCAAGTGGGTCTAGACCGGCATAAACACGTCAGGGAAAATCAGCTCAACCCCATTATAAAAATGAATTTCAAAAACAAAACAAAAAACAGCGAAATTCTTACACAATTCCTTCAGGGGTTCTGATGAAACCTAGAATGACCCTATCTGCAAAGACAGCTGGATGAGACATAAAGCTGGACACTTGGGACTGAGAGGACTGGTGAGATTGGGAGAGAAAATGCAGACCCTTTAAAGTAGTAATGCATGCCACCATTCCATGGGTCCCAAATTTCCAGGTACAAGGGAATATCACTACAGTTATAACATGTATGGGAAACCTAGAGAATGGACACCCTGTGATGGCGAAAGGTTTCTGAAAGTCTCCTACTTTTTCCTCTCCTTGTGCTACACTTTGGCATTCCAACTACTTTACTATCAATCTCCCAACTTAGGAGAGTCATCCCCTATAACCTCCTGGTTCGCACAGTTTGCTAATTGTGCAGAGGATGAAAGGGAAGAGGGAGAACCAATCAGAGAGTAGATGTAGGCCTTTGGACGGACACATGTCACTCTAAATTCCCGTCAGGAAGAAGAATTAACCAAAGCCTCAGCCACCCACAGGGAACCAGTATAGCCACCCCTGGAACCAGTATAGTTCCTGAAGCAAAATTGTGGATTTGCGGTCAGCTCCCAAAAATGGGATTTGAAAATTGGAGCTCAGGGGCAAAGCAAATCAAAAACCTGCAGAGTTATAAAGGACTACACTCTTCCAAAAATCTGTTGAGGGAAGGCAACAAAGCGGACTTGAAAATGAGGCAGAATTGCACAAAACATATTTCAAGAGGTAAATTGGAATCGCCTTTAAAGCACAGGAAAGGCATCACAACTTCGAGAATGATGCACTTGGCCAAAAACGGCATATGAATTTTCTCCTGAATATATTCAAGAGAAAAGGCATAGGCCCTTTTTGGCCAATCAAGCAAGCGCGCAATGCAAATCCACACTACAAAGAATTGTCACTTCCCACCGTTCAAAAAGGACATCCGAAAATCTGTAAAAACCCGAAAGGCAAGATAGAGGTGACAAGGGCATAAAGCAATATGATCCCAAGGGTCATGGAGGATTGTGATGACAAGCGCATGGAGCATGGTGATGACAAGATTATGTATCATTTTGCTGTCAAAGGCATTGTGATGACAAGGTTCATGGATCACTGTGATGACAAGCGTCATGGAGCATTGTGATTACAGGGTTCATGGAGCATTGGGATGACAAGGGCATGGAGCATTTTGATGACAAGATTCCCGGATCATTTTGTTGTCAGGGTTCATGGAGTGTTGTGATGACAGTGGTCATGGAGCATTGTGATGACAGAGGTCATGGAGCATTGTGATGAGAACGTCATGGAGCATTGGGCTGAAAATGTTCATGGAGTATTGTGATGACAGGGGTCAAGGAGCATTGTGATGACAAGGTACTGGAGCATTGTGATGAGAAGGCCATGGAGCCATGTGGTGACAAGTCTCATGGAGCATTCTGATGAAAAGGGTCATGGAGCATTGTGATTACAGGGGTCTTGGAGCATTGTGATGACAAGGGCATGGAACATTGGGATGAGAATGTCCTGGAGCGTTCTGATGACATGCATCATGGAGCTTTGTGATGACAAGGGCATGGAACATTGTGATTACAGGGCTCTTGGAGCATTGTGATGACAAGGGCAGTGAACAATTGGATGAGAATGTCATGGAGCGTTCTGATGACATGCATCATGGAGCTTTGTGAGGACAAGGGCATGGAACATTGTGATTACAGGGGCCTTGGAGCACTGTGAGGGAAAGGGCATGTAACATTGTGATGAAAAAGGCATGGAGCCTTGTCATGACAGGGTTCAAGGTGCAAACTGATGACAAGTGTCAGGGACCATTGTGATGACAAGGGTATTGAGCACTGTGATGACAAATGTCATGGAGCATTGTGATTAGAAGACCATGGATACTTGTGATGACGAGCGTTATGTGGAGCTCTGATGATAGTTGTTATGGAATATTGTGATCACAAGGATTTGGAGCATTGTGATGACAGAGGTCATAGAGCATTTTGATTTCATTGTGATGACAATAGCATGAAGCATTATGATGATGCGCATTTGGTGCATTGTGATGACAGCGTTCATGGAGCATTGAGATGAAAAGGGGCATGGAGCATTATGATTACAGGAGTCTTTGATCATTGTGATGAAAAGGGCATGGAACATTGGTCTGAAATGTTTCATGGATTATTGTGATGAGAGGGGGCAAGGAGCATTGTGAAAACAAGGGAACGGAACACTGTGATACATGGTTCATGGAGGATTGTAATGAGAAGCGCATGGAGCATTGTGAGAAGAATGGCATCGAGCATTGTGATGAAATGCATCATGGATCGTGTGATGACAAGGGCTTGGAACAATGTGATGAGAGGTTTTTGGAGCATTGTGATGACAATGGCATGGAGCATTGTGATGCCAAGGGTCATGGAGTTTTGTGATGACAAAGGTCATGGAGCATTTTGATGACAAGGGTGTGGTGCATTCTCTTGTGATGGGCAGGGAGCATTGTGATGACAGGGTCATGGAGCAATTTGATGAAAAGTGTCATGGAACATTTTGATGACAGGGGTTATGGAACATTGTGATGTCAGCAGTCATGGAACATTTTCATGACAGTGATGTGGACCATTGTGATTAGAGGGGAGTGGGTGTATTGTGATGACTAGTGAGGGAACATTTTGATATCATTCGTGAGAGAGCATTTTGATAAGAAGTGCATGGAGCATTGTGAGGACAAGTTTTATGGAGCATTGTGATGACAAGCTTGTGGAGCACTGTGATGACAAGCACATGGCGCATTGTGATGACATGGGTCATGGAGCAATGTGATGACAAGGGTCACCGAGCATTGTGATGAAAATTTCATGGAGCATTTTGGTGACAAAGGTCACAGAGCCTAGTGATGACGAGGGCATGGACCATTGTGATGACAAAGGTCAAGAAGCATTGTGATGACTGGAGTCACGGAGCATTGTGATGACAGGGGTCATAGAGCTTTGTGATGAAAAGGCAATGAGCATTGTGATGACAGGGGCATGGAGCATTGGCCTGACATGTTTCATGGATTATTGTGATGACAGTGGGCATGGTGCAATGTGATGACAAAGGCATGGAGCATTGTGATGAGAAGGTCATGGAGTATTTTGAAGACAGGTCTCAGGGAGCATTGTGATGACATATGTCATGGTCCATTGCGATGACAATGGAATGGAATATTGTGATGCCAAGTGTCATGGAGGATTGTGATGACAAATGTAATGGAGCATTTTGATGACAAGGGCTTGGAGCATTGTGATGACAATGGACATGGAGCATTGTGATGACAAGGGCATGGAGCATTGTGATGACAAGGGCCATTGAGAATTTTGATGACAAGTTCATGAAGCATTGTGATGAGAAGCACATGGAGCTTCCTATGACAGGGGTCATGGAGAATTGTGATGAAAGTGCATAGAGAATTGTGATGACAAATCATGTAACACGGTGATGAGAAGTGTCATGTAGCATAGTGATGCCAAGAACGAGGAGAATTGTGATGACAGGGGACATGGAGCATTGTGATGACCAGGGCATGGAGCATTGTGATGGCAAGACCGTGGAGCTTTGTGATGAGAAGTCCATGGATAATTGTGATGACGAGCGTCATGGAGCACTGTAATGACAAGGGGAATGGAGCATTGTGATGAGAGTGGCCATGGAGCATTGTGATGACAAGGGTCATGGAGCATTTTGATGACAAGGGCGTGGAGTATTGTGATGAGAAGACCATGGATAATTGTGATGACGAGCGTCATGGAGCACAGTAATGACAAGGAGTATGGAGCATTGTGATGACAGTGGCCATGGAGCATTGTGATGACAAGTGTCATGGAGCATTCTGATGACAAGCTTGTGGAGTATTGTGACGACAATGGCATGGAGCATTGTGATGAAAAGGGCATGGAGCATTGTGATAAAAAAGGCATGAAGCCATTTCATGACAGGTTTCAAGGAGCATTCTGACGACAAGTGACAGGGAACATTGTGATGACAAGTGTATTGAGAATGGTGATGAAAAAGATCATGGAGCATTTTGACGAAAAGGGCATGGAGTATTGTGATGACAGGCATCATGGAGCGTTGTGATGACAAGTGTTATGGAACATTGTGATCACAAGGGTTTGGAGCATTGTGATGATAGAAGTCATGGATAATTTTGTTTTCAAGGAGCATGGAGCATTGGGATGACAAGGGCATGAAGCAATGTGATCCCAAGGTCCATGGACGATTGTGATGACAATGGTAATGGAGTATTGTGATGACAAGCAAACGGAGCATTGTGATGACAAGGTCATGTAGCATTTTGCTGACACAGGCATGGAGCATTGTGATGATAAGGGTCATGGAGCACTGTGATGAGAAGCATCACGGATCATAGTGATTACAGGGGTCATGGAGCATAGGGATGGCAAGGCCATGGATCATTGTGATGACAAGTGTCATGGAGCATTGGGCTGAAAATGTTCATGGAGCATTGTGCTGACTAGGGAATGGAGCATTGTGATGACAAGAGTCCCGGATCACTGTGTTGTCAGGGGTCATGGAGCGTTGTGATGACAGTGGTCATGGAGCATTGTGATGATAGGGATCATGAAGCATTGTGATGAGAATTTCCTGGAGAATTGGACTGAAAATGTTCAGGAAGTATTGTGAGGACTGGGGTCATGGAGCATTGTAATGACAAGGGAATGGAGCACTGTGATGAAAAGTTCCTTGGGCATTGTGATGAGAAGACCATGGAGCCTTGTAATAACAAGTATAATGGAGCATTCTGATGAAAAGGGGCATGGAGTATTGTGATTACAGGGGTCTTGGAGCACTGTGATGACAAGGGCATGGAGCACTGTGATTACTGGTGTCTTGGAGCATTGTGATGAAATTGGCATGGATCATTGTTATGAAAATGTTATGGAGCCTTCTCATGACAGGATTCCAGGAGCATACTGATGACAAGTGTCAGGGATCATTGTGATGACAAGTTTATAGAGCATTGTGATGACAAAGGTCATGGAGCACTGTGATGAGAAGAGCATGGATAATTGTGATGATGAGCGTCATGGGGCGTTGTGATGATAAGTGTTATAGAACGTTGTGATCACAAGGATTTGGAGCATTGTGATGAGACAGATCATCGAATATTTTGATTTCATTGTGATGACAAGAGCCTGAAGCATTATGATGATGGGCATGGTGCATTTTGATGACAGGGTTCATGGAGCATTGAGATGCAAAGGGGCATGGAACATTGTGATTAGAGGGTTCATGGAGCATTGTGATGACAATGGCATGGAGCATTGAGATGCCAAGGGTCATGGAGCTTTGTGATGACAAAGGTCATGGAGCAATTTGATGACAAGGTGTGGTGCAATGTGATGAGAATGGCAGGGAGCATTGTGATGACAGGGTCATAGAGCAATTTGATGAAAAGGGTCATGGAATATTTTGATGACAGGGGTTATGGAACATTGTGATGTCAGGGGTCATCGAACTTTGTGATGATAAGTGCATGTAGCATTGCAAAGACAGGAGTCATGGAACATTGTGATGACAGTGGTGAAGGAGTATTGTGATGAATAGTGATGTAACATTGTGAAATCTGTGGTGAGAGAGCATTTTGATGAGGAGTGCATGGAGAATTGTGATGACAAGTTTTATGGGGCATTGTGGTGACAAGATTGTGGAGCACTGAGATGACAAGCGCAGGGTGCATTGTGATGACATTGGTCATGGTGCATTGTGCTGACAAGCGCATAGAGCACTGTGATGACAAGGGTCATGGAGCATTGTGCTGAGGAAGGCATAGAGCATTGTGATGACAAGTGTCAAAGAGCATTGTGATGAAAATTTCATGGAGCAATGTGGTTAAATATGTCACAGAGACTGTGGATGACGAGGGCATGGACCATTGTGATGACAAAGGTCATGAAGCATTGTGATGAATCGATTCATGGAGCATTGTGATGACAGGGGTCATGGAGCATTGTGATAACAAGGGCATGGAGCATTGTGATGACAAGGGCAGGGAACATTGGTCTAATATGTTTCATGGATTATTGGGATGACAGTTGGAATGGCGCATTGTGATGAAAAGGGCATGGAGCATTGTGATAACCAGGTCATGCAGTATTGTGAAGAGAGGTGTCAGGGAGCATTGTGATGACATATGTAATGGCCCATTGTGATGACAATGGCATGGAGCATTGTGATGCCAAGTGTAATCGAGGATTCTGATGACAATGGAAATGGAGCATTGTTATGACAATGGCTTGGAGCATTGTGATGACAAGGGTTAGGGAGCACTGTGCTGACAAGTGCATGGAGAATTGTGATGACAAGCGTCATGGAGCATTCTGATGACAAGCTTGTGGAGTATTTTGATGACAATGGCATGGATTATTGTGATGAAAACATCATGGACATTGTGATGAAAAAGGCAGGGAGCCTTTTCGTGACAGGGTTCAAGGAGCATTCTGATGACAAGTGTCAGGGAGCATTGTGATGAAAAGTGTATTGAGAATTGTGATGACAAAGGTCAGGGAGCATTGTGATGAAAAAGGCATGGAGAAATGTGATGACAGGCATCTTAGAGCGTTGTGATGACAAGTGCTATGGAACATTGTGATCACAAGGGTTTGGAGCATTGTGATGACAGAGGTCATGGATCATTTAGATTTCAAGGAGCATGGAGCAATGTGATGACAAGGGCATGAAGCAATGTGATCCCAAGGTTCATGCAGGACTGTGATGACAATGGGAATGGAGTATTGTGATGACAAGCGCATAGAGCATTGCAATGACAAGGTCAGTTAGTATTTTGGTGACAAAGGCATGGAACATTGTGATGACAGGTGTCATGGAGCCCTGTGATGACAAGTGTCACGGAGCATTGTGAATACAGGGGTCATGGAGCATTGGGATGACAAGGGCATGGATGATTTTGATGACAAGGGTTATGGAGCATTGGGCTGAAAATATTCATGGAGTATTGTGATGACAGGGATCATGCAGCATTTTGATGACAAGTTCTTGGAGCACTTTGATGAGAAGACAATGGAGACTTGTGATTACAAGTCTCATGGAGCATTTTGATGAAAAGGGACATGGAGCATTGTGATTACAGAGGTCTTGGAGCATTGTGATGACAAGGGCATGGAGCATTGTGATGAGAAAGCCATGGAGCATTCTGATGACATACCTCATTGAGCATTATGATGACAAGGGCATGGAGCATTGTGATTACAGGGGTCTTGGAGCATTGTGATTAAAATGACATGGATCATTGTGATGAAAAAGGCATGGAGACGTGTTATGACAGGGTTAATGTAGCATACTGATGACAAGTGTCAGGGAGCATTGTGATAACAAGTGTATTAAGCATTGTGATGACAAAGGTCATGGAGCATTGTGATGAGAAGACCATGGATAATTGTGATGATGAGCGTCAAGGGGTGTTGTGATGATAAGGGTTATGGAACATTGTGATCACCAGGGTTTGGAGCATTGTGATGACAGAGGTCATGGAGCATTTTGATTTCATTGTGATGACAATAGCCTGAAGCATTATGATGATGGGCATCGTCCATTGTGATGACAGGGTTCATGGAGCATTGAGATGAAAAGACGCATGGAGCATTTTGATTACAAGGGTCTTGGAGCATTGTGATGACAAGGGCATAGAGAATTTTGATGACAGGGCCATGGAACATTCTGATGACATGCGTCATGTAGCTTTTTGATGACAAGGGCATGGAGCATTTTGATTAGATGGGTCGTGGAGCATTGTGATGACAAGTGTCATGGAGCCTTGTGATGACAAGGCCGTGGAACATTGTGATGGCAGGTGCCATGGAGCATAGTTATGACAGAGGTAAAGGAGCATTGTGATGAGAAGGGCATGGAGCATTGGTCTGAAATGTTTCATGGATTATTGTGATGAGTGTGGGCATAGAGAATTGTGATGATAAGGGCATGGAACACTGTGATACATGGGTCATGGAGGATTCTAATGACAAGGGCATGGGGCATTGTGATGAGAAGGGCATCGAGCATTGTGATGACAAGTGTCATGGAGCTTTGTGATGACAAGGGCATGGAGAAATGTGATGAGAGGGTTCATGGAGCATTGTGATGTCAATGACATCGAGCATTGTGATGCCAGGGGTCATGGAGCTTTGTGATGACATAGGTCATGGAGCATTTTGATGACAAGTGCATGGTGAATTGTGATGAGAATGGCAGGGAGTATTTTGATGCCAGGGTCATGCAGCAAGTTGATGAAAAGTGTATTGGAACATTTTGATGACAGGGGTTATACAACATTGTGATGTCAGGGGTCATGGAACATTGTGATGATAAGGGGATGTAGCATTGTGATGACAGGGGTCATGGGACATTGTGATTACAGGGGTGAGGAGTATTGTTACGACTAGTGATGAAACACTGTGATATCTCTGGTGAGAGAGCATTTTGATGAGAAGTGTATGGAGCATTGTGATTACAAGGTTTATGGAGCATTACCATGACAAATTTGTGGACCGTTGTGATGAAAAGCGCATAGCACATTGTGATGACAAGGGTCATGGAGCATTGTTGTGACAAAAGCATGGAGCATTTTGATGACAAGAGTTACGGAGCATTGTGATGAAAAGTTCATGGAGCACTGTGGTTATAAAGGTCACAGAGCCTTGTGATGACGCGGGCATGGACCATTGTGATGACAAATGTTATGAAGCATTGTGATGACTTGATTCATGGAGCATTGTCATGACATTGGTCATGGAGCATTGTGAGGACAAGGGCATTGAGCATTGTGGTGACAGGGGCATGGAGCATTGGTCTGACATGTTTCATAGATTATAGTGATGACAGTGGACATGGTGCATTGTGATGACAAAGGCATGGATCATTGTGATGAGAAGGTCATGGAGTATTGTGAAGACATGTATCAGGGAGCATTGTGATAACATATGTCATGGTCCATTACAATGACAATGGAAGGGAGCATTCTGATGCCAAATGTAATGGAGGATTTTGATGACAAATATAATGGAGCATAGTGATGACTAGGGCTTGGAGCATTATGATGACAAGGGCCATTGAGAATTTTAATGAAAGTTCGTGAAGCATTGTGATGACAAGGTCCTGGAGCATTGTGATGTGAAATCCATAGAGACTTGTGATGACAAATATCATGGAGCATACTGATGAAAAGGGGCATGGACCATAGTGATTACAGGGGTCTTGGAGCATTGTGATGACATGGGCATGGAGCATTGTGAGGAGAAGGCCAAGGAGCATTCTGAAGACATGTTTCATTGAGCTTTGTGATGACAAGAGCATGGAGCATTGGGTTTAAAGGTGTCTTGGAGCATTGTGATGGAAAGGGAATGGATCATTGTGTTGAAAAAGTCATGGAGCCTTGTCATGACAGGGTTCAAGGAGCATACAGACAACATGTGTCAGGGAGCATTTTGATGACAAGTGTATTGAGCATTGTGATGACAATAGTCATGTTGCATTGTAATGAGAAGACCATGGATAATTGTGATGACGAGTGTCACGGGGCACTGTGATGACAAGTGTTATGGAATATAGTGATCACAAGGGTTTGGAGCATTGTTATGACAGAGGTCATGGAGCATTTTCAATTCATTGTGATGGCAATAGCATGAAGCATTATGATGATGGGCATGGTGCATTGTGATGACAGGGATCATGGATCATTGAGATGAAAAGGGGCATAGAGCATTGTGATTACAGGGTTTATGGAGCATTGCTATGACAAATATGTGGACCGTTGTGATGAAAAGTGCATGGCACATTGTGATGACAAGGGTCATGGAGCATTTTTCTGACAAAGCCATGGAGCATTGTGATGACAAGGATCACAGAGCCTTGTGGTGAAATGTTCATGGAGAATTGTAGTTACAAAGGTCATAGTGCCTTGTGATGACGCCGACATGGACAATTGTGATGACAAATGTTATGAAGCATTGTGATGACTGGAGTCACGGAGCATTGTGATGACTGGGGTCAAGGAGTACTGTGATGACAAGGGCATGGAGCATTGTGATGACAAGGGCACGGATCATTGTGGTGTCAGGGGCATGGATCATTGGTCTCACAAGTTTCATAGATTATTGTGATGACAGGGGACATGGTGCATTGTGATGACAAGGGCATGCATCATTGTGATGAGAAGGTCCTGGAGTGTTGTGAAGACAGGTGTCAGGGAGCATTGTGATGACATATGTCATGGTCCATTGCGATTACAATGGCAGGGAGCATTGTGATGCCAAATGTAATGGAGGATTGTGATGACAAATATAATGGAGCACTGTGAGGACTAGGGCTTGGATCATTATGATGACAAGGGCCATTGAGAATTTTCAGGACAATGTCGTGAAGCATTGTGATGATAAGATCCTGGAGCATTGTGATGAGAAAAACATGGAGCAATGTGATGACAACTCTCTTGGAGCATACTGATGAAAAGGGGCATGGACCATTGTGATTACAGGGGTCTTGGAACATTGTGATGACATGGGTATGGAGCATTGTGAGGAGAAGGCGAAGGAGCATTCTGAAGACATGCGTCATTGAGCTTTGTGATGACAAAGGCATGTAACACTGTGATTGCAGGGGTCTAGGAGCATTGTGATGAAAAGGGCATGGATCATTGTGATGGAAAAGGCATGGAGCCTTGTCATGACAGGGTTCAAGGAGCAAACTGACGACAAGTGTCAGGGAGCATTTTGATGACAAGTGTATTGAGCATTGTGATGAGAAAAGACATGGAGCCTTGTGATGACAAGGCCATGGAACATCGTAATGGCAGGGGTAATGGAGCCTTGTTATGACAGGGGTAATGGAGCACTGTGATGGCAAGGGCATGGAGCATTGTGATGAGAAGGCCATGGAGCATTCTGATGGCATGTGTCATGGAGCTTTGTGAAGACAAGGCATGGAGCAATGTGATGAGAGCGTTCATGGAGCATTGTGATGACAATGACATGGAGCATTGTGATGCCAAGGGTCATGGATATTTGTGATGACAAAGGTCATGGACCATTTTGATGGCAAGGGCGTTGTGCATTGTGATGAGAAGAGCAGGGAGAATTGTGATGACAGGGTCATGGAGCAATTTGATGAAAATTGTCATGGAACATTTTGATGACATGTGTTATGGAACATTATGATGTCAGGGGTCATGGAACATTGTGATGACAGGGTGAGGGAGTATTGTGACAAATAGTGATGTAGCATTTTGATATCAGTGGAGAGAGAGCACTTTGATGAGAAGTGCATGGAGCATTGTGATGACAAATTTTAAGGAGCATTGTGATGACAAGATTGTGGAGCACTGTGATGACAAGCGCATGGTGCATTGTGATGACATGTGTCATGGAGCATTGTGCTGACAAGTGCATGGAGCATTGTGATGACAAGGGTCAAAGAGCATTGTGATGAAAAGTTCATGGAGCATTGTGGTTAAAATGGTCACAGAGACTGTTGATGACTAGGGCATGGACCATTGTGATGACAAGGGTCATGAAGCATTGTGATGACTGGAGTCACGGAGCACTGTGATGACAGGGGTCATGGAGGATTGTGATAACAAGGGCATGGAGCATTGTGATGACAAGGGCATGGAACATTGGTCTAATTATTTTCATGGATTGTTGCGATGATAGTTGGAATGGCGCATTGTAATGAGAAGGGCATGGAGCATTGTGATGAGAATGTCATGGAGTATTGTGAAGACAGGTGTCAGGGAGCATTGTGATAACATATGTAATGGCCCATTGTGATTACAATGGCATGGAGCATTGTGATGCCAAGTGTCATGGAGGATTCTCATGACAAATGTAATGGAACATTGTGATGACAATGGCTGGGAGCATTGTGATGACATGTGTCAGGGAGCATTGTGCTGACAAGTGCATGGAGAATTGTGATGACAAGGGTCATGGAGCATTCTGATGACAAGCTTGTGGAGTATTGTGATGACAATGGCATGGAGCATTGTGATGAAAACGGCATGGGGCATTGTGATGAAAATGTCATGGAGCCTTTTCGTGACAGGGTTCAAAGAGCATTCTGATGACAATGTCAGGGAGCATTGTGATGACATGTATATTGAGAAATGTGATGACAAAGGTCATGGAGCACTGTGATGAAAAGGGGATGGAGTATAGTGGTGACAGGCATCATGGAGCGTTTTGATGACAAGTGTTATGGAACATTGTTGTCACATGGGTTTGGAGCATTGTGATGACGGAGGTCATGGATCGTTTTGATTTCAAGGAGCATGGAGCATTGAGATGACAAGGGCATGAAGCAATGTGATCCCAAGGTTCATGGAGGATTGTGATGACAATGGAAATGGAGTATTTTGATGACAAGCGCATAGAGCATTGTAATGACAAGGTCATGTAGCATTCTGCTGACAAATGCATGGAGCATTGTGATGAAATGTGTCAAGGATCACTGTGAAGTCAAGTGTCATGGAGCATTGTGAATACATGTGTCATGGAGCATTGGGATGACAAGGGCATGGATCATTGTGATGACAAGTGTCATGGAGCACTGGGCTGAAAATGTTCATGGACTGTTGTGATGACAGGGGTCATGGAGCATAGTGATGAGTAGAGAATGGAGCATTGTGATGACAAGAGTCCCGGATCATTGTGTTGTCAGGAGTCATGGAGTGTTGTGATGACAGTGGTCATGGAGCATTGTGATGATATTGGCCATGGAGCATTGTGATGTGTAGTTCGTGGAGCACTGGGCTGAATATATTAATGGATTATTGTGATGACAAGGGTCATGGAGCATTGTATGACAAGGCAATGGAGAATGGTGATGACAAGGTCCTGGAGCACTGTGATGAGATGACCATGGAGACTTGTGATGACAAGTCTCACGGAGCATTCTGATGAAAAGGGGCATGGAACATTATGATTACAGGGGTCTTGGAGCATTGTGATGACTAGGGCATGGATCATTGTGATGGGAAGGCCATGGAGCATTCTGATGACATGCTTCATGGAGATTTGTGATGACAAGCCCATGGATCATTGTGATTACAGTGATCATGGAGCATTGTGATGAAAAGGGCATGGAGCATTGTGATGAAAATGCATGGAGCCTTGTCATGATAGGGTTCAAGGGGCATACTGACGACAAGTGTCAGGGAGAATTGTGATGACAATAGTATTGAGCATTGTGATGACAAATGTCATGGAGCATTGTGATGAGAAGACCATGGATAATTGTGATGATGAGCGTCATAGGGTGTTGTGATGATAAGTGTTATGGAACATTGTGATCACAAGGGTTTGGAGCATTATGATGACAGAGGTAATGGAGCATTTTGATTTCATTGTGATGACAATAGCCTGACGCATTATGATGATGGGCATGGTGCATTTTGATGACAGGGTTCATGGTGCATTGAGAGGAAAAGGGGCATTGAGCATTGTGATTACAGGGGTCTTGGAACATTGTGATGAGAAGGCCATGGAACATTCTGATGACATGTGTCATTGAGCTTTCTGATGAAAAGGGCATGGAGCATTGTGATTACAGGGGTCTTGGAGCATTGTGATGACAAGGGTCATGGAGCCTTGTTATGACAAGGCCGTGGAACATTGTGATGCCAGGGGTCATGGAGCATTTTTATGACAGATGTAATGGAGCATTGTGATGAGAAGGGCATTGAGCATTGGCCTGAAAGCTTTCATGGATTATTGTGATGAGAGTGGGAATGGAGCATTGTGATGACAAGGGGACGGAACACTGTGATACATGAGTTATGGAGGATTGTGATGAAAATGGAATGGAGCATTTTGATGAGAATTGCATCGAGCATTGTGATGACAAGTGTCATGGAGCTTTGTGATGACAAGTGCATGGAGCAATGGGATGAGAGGGTTCTTGGAGCATTGTGATGACAATGACATGGAGCATTGTGATGCCAAGGGTCCTGGAGCTTTGTGATGACAATGGTCATGGAGCATTTTGATGACAAGCGTGTGGTGCATTGTGATGAGAAGGTGAGGGATCATTTTTTTGAATGATTTAATAAAATTTGTTAGGGCCATTTTGAGAAATGTTTTTATTATAGTTTTTTTTTTTTTAACCCACTTTTTATTTATTTATTTATTTATTTATTTATTTATTTATTTATTTATTTATTTATGGCTGTGTTGGGTCTTCGTTTCTGTGCGAGGGCCTTCCCTAGCTGTGGCAAGTGGGGGCCACTCCTCATCACGGTGCGCGGGCCTTTCATTATCGTGGCCTCTCTTGTTGCAGAGCACAGGCTCCAGACGCGCAGGCACAGTAATTGTGTCTCACGGGGCTAGCTGCTCCGTGGCATGCGGTATCTTCCCAGACCAGGGCTCGAACCCATGTCCCCTGCATTGGCAGGCAGAGTCTCAACCACTGCACCACCAGGGAAGCCCCCATAAGGTGAGGGATCATTTTGATGACACGGTCATGCAGCAATTTGTTGAAAAGTGTAATGGAACATTTTGTTGACAGGGGTTACAGAACATTGTGATGCCATGGGTCATGGAGCGTTGGGATGAAAAGTGTCATGGAGCATTTTGATGAGAGTGGTTATGGAAAATTTTGATGTCAGAGGGGTCCTGGAACATTGTGATTACAGGGTTGAGGGAGGATTGTGATGACTAGTGATGGAACATTGTGATATCTCAGGTGAGAGAGCATTTGGATGAGAAGTGCATGGAGCATTGTGATTACAAGTTTTATGGAGGATAGCGATGACAAGGTTGTGGATCATTGTGATGAAAAGCGTGTGGCACATTGTGATGACAAGGGTCATGGAACATTGTTCTGACAAAGGCATGGAGCATTGTGATGACAAGGGTCACGGAGCATTGTGATGAAAAGTTCATGGAGCATTGTGGTTACAAACGTCACAGAGCCTTGTGATGACGCGGGCATGGACCATTGTGATGACAAACGTTATGAAGCAATGTGATGACTGGATTCACAGAGCATTGTGATGACAGGGGTCATGGAGCATTGTGATGACAAGAGCATGGAACATTGTGATGACAGGGACATGGAGAGTTGTGGTGACAAGTTTCAGAGATTATTTTGCTGACAGTGGACATGGTGCATTGTGAAGACAAGGGCATGGAGCATTGTCATGAGAAGGTCATGGAGTACTGTGAAGAGAGCTGTCAGAGAGCATTCTGATGACATATGTCATAGTCCGTTGCGATGACAATGGCAGGGAGCAATGTGATGCCAACTGTAATGGAGGATTGTGATGACAAATATAATGGAGCATTGTGATGACTAGGGCTTGGAGCATTATGATGACAAGGGTCATTGAGAATTTTCATGACAAGGTCCTGAAGCATTGTGAAGACAAGCTCCTGGAGCATTGTGATGAGAAAACCATGGAGCCTTTTGATGAATAGTCTCATGGAGCATACTGATGAAAAGGGGCAAGGAGCATTCTGATTACAGGGTTCTTGGAACATTGTGATGACAAGTGCATGGAACATTTTTCTAATTAGTTTCATGTATTATTGTGATGACAGTTGGAATGGCGCATTGTGATGACAAGGGCATGGAGCATTGTGATGACCAGATCATGCATTATTGTGAAGAGAGGTGTCAGGGAGCATTGTGATGACATATGTAATGGCCCATTGTGAAGACAATGGCATGGAGCATTGTGATGCCAAGTGTCATGGAGGATTCTGATGACAAATGTAATGGAGCATTGAGATGACAATGGCTTGGAGCATTGTGATGACAAGGGTCAGGGAGCATTGTGCTGACAACTGCATGTAGAATTGTGATGACAAGGGTCATGGAGCATTCTGATGACAACCTTGTGGAGTATTTTGATGACAATGGCATGGAGCATTGTGATGAAAACGGCATGGGGCTTTGTGATGAAAAATGCATGGAGCGCTTTTCTGACAGGGTTCAATGAGCATTCTGACGACAAGTGTCAGGAAGAATTGTGATGACAATTGTATTGAGAATTGTGATGAGAAAGATCATGGAGCATTGTGATGAAAAGGCCATGGAGTATTGTGATGACAGGCATCATGGAGCGTGGTGATCTCAAGGGCATGAAGCAATGTGATCCCAATGTTCATGGAGGATTGTGATGACAATTGTAATGGAGTATTGTGATGACAAGCGCATAGAGCATTGTAATGAGAAGGTCATGTAGCATTTTGCTGACAAAGGCATGGAGCATTTTGGTGACAGGTGTCATGGAGCATTGGGATGACAAGGGCATAGATCATTGTGATCACAAGGGTCATGGAGCATTGGGCTGAAAAAGTTCATGGAGTATTTTGATGACAGGGGTCATGGAGCATTGGGATAACAAGGGCATGGAGCTTTGTGATGACAAGGGCATGGAGCATTTTGATTACAGGTGTCTTGGAGCATTGTGATGACAAGGGTCATGGAGCCTTGTGATGACAAGGCCGTGGAACATTTTGATGGCCGGGGTCATGGAGCATTGTTATGACAGAGTTAATGGAGCATTGTGATGAGAAGGGCATTGAGCATTGGTCTGAAATATTTCATGGATTATTGTGATGAGAGTGGGCATGAAGCATCGTGATGACAAGGGCACGGAACACTGTGATACCTGTGTCATGGAGGATTGTAAGGACAAGGGCATGGAGCAATGTGATGAGAGACTTCATGGAGCATTGTGATGACAATGACATGGAGCATTGTGAGGAGAAGTCCATTGAGCATTCCGATTACATGCATCAGGTAGCTTTGTGATGACAAGGGCTAGGAGCATTGTGATTACAGGGTTCTTGGAACATTGTGATGAAAAGGGCATGGATAATTGTGATGAAAAAGGCATGGAGCCTTGTCATGACAGGGTTAAAGGAGCATACTGACAAGTGTCAGGGAGCATTGTGATGACAAGTGTATTGAGCATTGTGATGACAAAGATCATGGAGCATTGTGATGACAAGACCATGGATAATTGTGATGATGATCGTCATGGGGTGTTGTGATGATAAGTGTTATGGAACATTATGATCACAACGGTTGGGAGCATTTTGATGACAGAGGACATGAAGAATTTTGATTTCATTGTAATGATAATAGCCTGAAACATTATGATGATGGGCATGGTTCATTGTGATGACAGGGTTCATGGAAAATTGAGATGAAAAAGGGCATGGAGCATTGTGATTTAAGGGGTCTTGTAGCATTGTGATGACAAGCGCATAGAGCATTGTAATGACAAGGTCATGTAGCATTTTGCTGACGAAGGCATGGAGCATTGTGATGACAGTTGTCATGGAGCACTGTGATGACATGTGTCACGGATCATTGTGAATACAGGGGTCATGGAGCATTGGGATGACAAGGTCATGGATCATTGTGATGAAAAGGGTCATGGAGCACTGCCCTGAAAATGTTCATGGAGTATTGTGATGAGAGGAGTCATGGAGCATTGTGATGACAGAGGTCATAGAGAGTTTTGATTTCATTGCACTGACAATAGCCGGAAGCATTATGGTGATGGGCATGATGCAGTGTGATGACAGGGTTCATGGAGCATTGAGATGAAAAGGGGCATGGAGCCTTGTGATTACAGGGGTCCTGGAGCACTGTGATGACAAGGGCATGCCTCATTTTTATTAGCGGGCCATGGAACATTCTGATGACATGTGTCATGGAGCTTTGTGATGACAAGTGCATGGAGAATTGTGATTACAGGGGTCTTGGAGCATTGTGATGACAATTGTCATGGAGCCTTGTGATGACAAGACCGTGGAACATTGTGATGTCAGGGGTCATGGATCATTGTTATGACCGGGGTAATGGAGCACTGTGATGAGAAGGGCATGGAGCATTGAGATTACAATGTTTATGGAGCATTGTGATGACAAATTTGTGGACCGTTTTGATGAAAAGCGCGTGGCACATTTTGATGACAAGGGTCATGGAGTATTTTTCTGACAAAGGCATTGAACATTGTGATGACAAGTGTCACGGAGCATTGTGATGAAAAGTTCATGGAGCATTGTGGTAACAAAGGTAACAGAGCCTTGTGATGATGCGGGCATGGACCACTGTGATGACAAATGTTATGAAGCATTGTGATGACGGGAGTCACAGAGCATTGTGATGACAGGGGTCATGAAGCTCTGTGATGACAAGGGCAAGGAGCATTGTGCTTAGACAGGCATACAGCATTGTGATGACAAGGGTCAAAGGGCATTGTGATAAAAAGTTAATGGAACATTATGGTTAAAAAGGTCACAGAGACTGTTGATGATGAGGGCATGGACCATTGTGATGACAAAGTTCCTGAAGCACTGTGATGACTGGAGTCATGGAGCATTGTGATAAAAAGGGCATGGAGAATTGTGATGACAAAGCATGGAGCATTGGTCTCATAAGTTTCCTGGATTATTGTGATGACAGTTGGAATGGCACATTGCGATGAGAAGGGCATGGAGCATTGTGATGACCAGGTCATGCAGTATTGTGAAGACAGTTGTCAGGGAACATTGTGATGAGATATGTAATGACCCATTGTGATGACAATGGCATGGAGCATTGTAATGCCAAGTGTCATGGAGGATTCAGATGACAAAGGAAATGGAGCATTGTGATGACAATGCCTTGGAGCATTGTGATGACAAGGGTCAGAGAACATTGTGCTGACAAGTGCATGGAGAATTGTGATGACAAGGGTCATGGAGCATTTTGATGACCAGCTTGTGGAGTATTTTGATGACAATGGCATGGAGCATTGTAATGAAAACAGCATTGGGCATTGTGATGAAAATGGCATGGAGCCTTTTCATGACAGGTTTCAAGGAGCATTCTGAGGACAAGTTTCAGGAAGCATTGTAATGACAAGTGTATTTAGAATTGTGATGACAAAGGTCATGGAGCATTCTGAGGAAAAGTCCATGGAGTATTGTGATGACAGGCATCATGGAGCGTTGTGATGACAAGTGTTATGGAACATTGTGATCACAAGGGTTTGGAGCATTGTGATGACAGAGGTCATGGATCATTTTGATTTCAAGGAGCATGGAGCATTGTGATGACAAGGGCATGAAGCAATGTGAACCCAAGGTTCATGGAGGATTGTGATGACAATGGTAATGGAGTATTGTGATGACAAGCACATAGAGCATTGTAATGACAAGGTCATGTAGCATTTTGCTGACAAAGTCATGGAGCATTGTGATGACAGGTGTCATGGAGCACTGTGATGACAACCGTCACGGAGCATTGTGAATACAGGGGTCATGGAGCATTGGGATGACAAGGGCATGGATCATTGTGATGACAAGTGTCATGGAGCATTGGGCTGAAAATGTTCATGGAGTATTTTGATGACAGGGGTCATGGAGCATTGTGATGACAGAGGTCATAGAGAATTTTGATTTCATTTTGCTGACAATAGCCAGAAGTATTATGATGATGTGCATGATGCACTGTGATGACAGGGTTCATGGACCATTCATATGAAAAGGGGCATGGAGCACTGTGATAACAGGGGTCTGGGAGCATTGTGATGAAAAGGGCATGGAGCATTTTGCTGAGAAGGCCATGGAACCTTCTGATGACATGTGTCATTGAGCTTTGTGATGACAAGGTCATAGAGAATTGTGATTACAGTGTTCTTGGGGCATAGTGATGAGAAGGGTCATGGAGCCTTGTGATGAAAAGGCCATGGATCATCGTGTTGGCTTGGGACATGGAGCATTGTTATGACAGGGGTATTGGAGCATTGTGATGGCAAGGGCATGGAGCATTGCGATGAGAAGGCCATGGAACATTCTGATGACATGTGTCATGGAGCTTTGTGATGACAAGGGCATGGAGCAATGTGATGAGAGCTTTCATGGAGCATCTTGATGACAAAGACATTGAGCGTTGTGATGCCAAGCGTCATGGATCTTTGTGATGACAAATATCATGGAGCATTTTGATGACAAGGGCGTTGTACATTGTGATGAGAAGGGCAGGAGCATTGTGATGAAAGGGTCATGGAGCAATTTGATGAAAAGAGTCATGGAATATTTTGATGACAGGGCTTATGGAACATTGAGATGTCAGGGGTCATGTAGCATTTTGATGAAAAGGGTCATGGAGCATTTTGATGACAGGGGTTTTGTAACATTGTGATGTCAGTGGTCATCAAACATTGTGATGATAATGCATGTAGCATTGTGATGACAGGAGTAATGGAATATTGTGATGACAGGGGTGAGGGAGTATTGTGACGAATAGTGATGTAACATTGTGATATCAGTGGTGAGAGAGGAATTTGATGAGAAGTGCATGGAGCATTGTGATGACAAGGTTTATGGAGCATTGTGATGACAAGTTTGTGGAGCACTGTGATGACAAGCGCATGGTGCATTGTGATGACATGTGTCTTGAAGCATCGTGCTGACAAGCTCATGGAGCATTGTGATGGCAAGGATCATGGAGCATTGTGCTGAGAAAGGCATAGAGCATGGTGATGACAAGGGTCAAAGAGCATTGTGATGAAAAGTTCATGGAGCATTGTGGTTAAAAACGTCACAGAGACTGTTGATGATGAGGGCATGGACCATTGTGATGACAAAGGTCAAGAAGCATTGTGATGACAGGGGTCATGGAGCATTGTAATAACAAGGGAATGGAGCATTGTGATGACAAGGACATGGATCATTAGTCTAATAAGTTTCATGGATTATTGCGATGAGAGTTGGAATGGCGCATTGTGATGACAAGGGCATGGAGCATTGTGATGAACAGGTCATGCAGTATTGTGAAGACAGTTGTCAGGGAGCATTGTGATGACATATATAATGGCCCATTGTGATGACAATGGCAAGAAACATTGCGATGCCAAGTGTCATGGAGGATTCTGATGACAAAGGCAATGGAGCATTGTGATGACAATGGCTTGGAGCATTGTGATGACAAGGGTCAGGTAGCTTTGTGCTGAGAATTGCATGGAGAATTATTTTGTTTTGTTTTGTTTTTGCGGTACGCGGGCCTCTCACTGTTATGGCCTCTCCCGTTGTGGAGCACAGGCTCCGGACGCGCACGGGCCCAGCCACTCCGCGGCATGTGGGATCTTCCCAGACCGGGGCACGAGCCCGCGTGCCCTGCATCGGCAGGCGGACTCTCAACGACTGCGCCACCAGGGAAGCCCTGCATGGATAATTATGATGACAAGGGTCATGGAGCATTCTGATGACAAGCTCGTGGAGTATATTGATGACAATGACATGGAACATTGTGATGAAAACGGCATGTGGCATCGTGATGAAAAAGGCATGGAGCCTTTTGTGACAGGGTTCAAGGAGCATTCTGACGACAAGTGTCAGGGAGCATTGTGATGACAAGTGTATTGAGAATTGTGATGACAAAGGTCATGGAGCATTGTGATGAAAAGGTCATGCAGTATTGTGATGACAGGCATCATGGAGTGTTGTGATGACAAGTGTTATGGAACATTGTGATCACAAGGGTTTGGATCATTGCGATGACAGAGGTCATGGATCATTTTGATTTCAAGGAGCATGGAGCATTGTGATGACAAGGTCATGAAGCAATGTGATCCCAAGGTTCATGGAGGATTTTGATGACAATGGTAATGGAGTATTGTGTTGACAAGTGCATAGAGCATTGTAATGAAAACGTTATTTAGCATTTTGCTGACAAAGGCATGGAGCATCGTAATGACAGGTGTCATGGAGCACTGTGATGACAAGCGTCACGGAGCATTTTGAATACAGGGGTCATGGAGCATTGGGATGACAAGAGCATGGATCATTGTGATGACAGGGATCATGGAGCATTGTGATGACAGAGGTCATGGAGAATTTTGATTTCACTGTGCTGACAATAGCCGGAAGCATTATGATGATGGGCATGGTGCATTGTGATGACAGGGTTCATGGAGCATGGAGATGAAAAGGGGCATGGAGCATTGTGATTACAGGCGTCTGGGAACATTGTGATGAAAAGGGAATGGAACATTTTGATGAGAAAGCCATGGAACATTCTGATGACATGTGTCATGGAGCTTTGTGATGACAAGGGCATGGAACATTGTGATTAGAGGTGTTTTGGAGCATTGTGATGACAAGGGTCATGGTGCCTTGTGATGGCAAGGCCATGGAACATTTTGATGGCAGGTGTCATGGAACATTGCTATGACAGGTGTAATGGAGCATTTTGATGAGAAGGGCATGGAACTTTCTGATTACAAAATTTATGGAGCATTGCCATGACAAATTTGTGGACCGTTGGGGTGAAAAGCGCGTGGCACGTTGTGATGATAAGGGACATGGAGTATTTTTCGGACAAATGCATGGAGCATTGTGATGACAAGGGTCACAGAGCATTGTGATGAAAAGTTCATGGAGCATTGTGGTTACAAATGTAACAGAGCCCTGTGATGACGCGGGCATCGACCATTGTGATGACAAATGTTATGAAGAATTGCAATGACTGGAGTCAAAGAGCATTGTGATGACAGGGGTCATAGAGCATTGTGATGAAAAGGGCAAGGAGCATTGTGCTGAGAAAGGCATATAGCATTGTGATGACAAGGGGCAAAGAGCATTGTGATGAAATGTTCATGGAGCATTGTGGTTAAAAAGGTCACAGAGACTATTGATGATGAGGGCATGGACCATTTTGATGACAAAGGTCATGGAGCATTGTGATGACTGGAGTCACGGAGCATTGTGATGACAGGGGTCATGGAGCATTGTGATAACAAGGGCATGGAGCATTGTGATGACAAGGGCATGGAGCATTGGTCTAATATGTTTCATGGATTATTGCGATGAGAGTTGGAATGGCATATTGTGATGACAAGGGCATGGAGCATTGTGATGACCAGGTTTGCATTATTGTGAACACAGGTGTCAGGGTGCATCGTGATGACATATGTAATGGCCCATTGTGATGACAATGGCATTGAGCATTGTGATGCCAAGTGTCATGGAGGATTCTGATGACAAAGGTAATGGAGCATTGTGATGACAATGGCTTGGACCATTGTGATGACAAGTGTCAGGGAGAACTGTGCTTACAAGTGCATGGAGAATTGTGATGACAACGGTCATGCAGCGTTCTGATGACAAGCTTGTAGATTATTTTGATGACAATGGCATGGAGCATTGTGATGAAAATGGCATGGGGCTTTGTGATGAAAAAGGCATGGAGCCTTTTCATGACAGGGTTCAAGGAGCATTCTGACGACAAGTGTCAGGGAGCATTGTGATGACAAGTGTATTGAGAATTGTGATGAAAATGGTCATGGAGCATTGTGATGAAAATGGCATGGAGTATTGTGATGACAGTCATCATGGAGAGTTGTGATCACAAGTGTTATGGAACATTGTGATCACAAGGGTTTGGAGCATTGTGATGACAGAGGTCATGCATCATTTTGATTTCAAGGAGCATGGAGCACTGTGATGACAAGGGCATGAAGCAATGTGACCAAAATATTCATGGAGGATTGTGATGACAATGGTAATGGAGTATTGTGATGACAAGTGCATAGAGCATTGTAATGACAAGGTCATGTAGCATTTTGCTGACAAAGGCATGGAACATTGTGATGATTGGTGTCATGGAGCACTGTGATGACAATCGTCACGGAGCATTGTGAATACAGGGGTCATGGAGCATTGGGATGACAAGGGCATGGATCATTGTGATGACAACTGTCATGGAGCAGTGGTCTGAATATGTTCATGGAGTATTGTGATGACAGGGGTCATGGAGCATTGTGATGACAGAGATCATGGAGAATTTTGATTTCATTGTGCTGACAATAGCTGGAAACATTATGATGATGGGCATGATGCATTGTGATGACAGGTTTCATGGACCAATGAGTTGAAAAGGGGCATGGAGCATTGTGATTACAGGGGTCTGGGAGCATTGTGATGACAAGGGCATGAAGCATTTTGATGAGAAGACCATGGAACATTCTGATGACATGTGTCATGGAGCTTTGTGATGACAAGGACATGGAGCATTTTGATTACAGGGGTCTTGGAGCACGGTGATGACAAGGGTCATGGAGCCTTGTGATGACAAGGCCGTGGAACATTGTGATGGCAGGGGTCATGGAGCATTGTTATGACAGGGGTAATGGAGCATTGTGATGTGAAGGGCATGGAGCATTTTGATTACAAGATTTATGGAGCATTGCGATGACAAATTTGTGGACGGTTGGGATGAAAATCACGTCGCCCATTGTGATGACAAGGGTTATGGAGCATTTTTCTGATAAAGGCATGGAGCATTGTGATGACAAGTGTCTCGGAGCATTGTGATGAAAAGTTCATGGAACATTGTGGTTACAAAGGTGACAGAGCCTTTTGATGGCGCGAGCATTGACCACTGTGATGACAAACGTTATGAAGAATTGTGATGACAGGAGTCACGGAGCATTGTGATGACAGGGGTCATGGAGCAATGTGATGACAAGGGCATGGAGCATTGTGCTAAGAAAGGCATAGTGCATTGTGATGACAAGTGTCAAAGAGCATTGTGATGAAATATTCATGGAGCATTGTGCTTAAAAAAGTCACAGAGACTGTTGATGATGAGGGCATAGAACACTGTGATGACAAAAGTCATGGAGCATTGTGATGACTGGAGTCACGGAGCATTGTGATGACAGGGGTCATGGAACATTGTGATAACAAGGGCATGGAGCATTGTGATGACAAGGGCATGGAGCACTGGTCTAATAATTTTCATGGAGTATTGCGATGAAACTTGGAATGGCGCATTGTGATGACAAGGGCATGTAGCCCTGTGATGACCAGGTCCTGCAGTACTGTGAAGAGAGGTGTGAGGGAGCACTGTGATGACATATGTAATGGCCCATTGTGATAACAACGGCCTGGAGCATTGTGATGCCAAGATTCATGGAGGATTCTGATGACAAAGTTAATGGAGCTTTGTGATGACAAGTGTCAGGGAGCATTGTGCTGACAAGTGCATGGAGAATTGTGATGACAAGGGTCATGGAGCATTCTGATGACAAGCTTGTGGAGTATTTTGATGACAATGGCATGGAGCATTGTGAAGAAAATGGCATGGGGCTTTGTGATGAAAAAGGCATGGAGCCTTTTCGTGACAGGGTTCAAGGAGCATTTTGACGACAAGTGCCAGGGAGCACTGTGATGACAAGTGTATTGAGAATTGTGATGACAAAGATCATGGAGCATTGTGATGAAAAGGGCATGGAGTATTGTGATGGCAGGCATCATGGAGCGTTGTGATGACAAGTGTTATGGAACATTGTGATTCCAAGTGTTTGGAGCATTGTGATGACAGGGGTCATGGATCATTTTGATTTCAAAGTGCATGGAGCATTGTGATGACAAGGGCATGAAGCAATGTGATCCCAAGGTTCATGGAGGTTTGTGATGACAATGGTAATGGAGTATTGTGATGACAAGTGCATAGAGCATTGTAATGACAAAGTCATGTAGCATTTTGCTGACAAAGGCATGGAGCATTGTGATGCCAAGTGTCATGGAGCATTGGGCTGAATATGTTCAGGGAGTACTGTGATGACAGGGGTCATGGAGCATTGTGATGAGTAGGGAATGGAGCATTGTGATGACAAGAGTCCCGGATCATTGTGTTGTCAGGTGTCATGGAGTGTTGTGATGACAGTGGTCATGGAGCATTTTGATGATATTTTTCAAGGAGCATTGTGATGAGAATTTCATGGAGCACTGGGCTGAAAATATTCATGGAGTATTGTGATAACAGTGGTCATGGAGCATTGTGATGACAAGGGAATGCAGCATGGTGATGACAAGGTCCTGGAGCATTGTGATGATAAAAGCATGGAGACTTGTGATGACGAGTCTCATGGAGCATTCTGATGAAAAGGGGCATGGAGCATTGTGATTACAGAGGTCTTCTAGCATTGTGATGACAAGGGTCTGGAGCATTGTGAGGAGAAAGCCATGGAGCATTCTGATGACATGTGTCATTGAGCTATGAGATGACAAGGGCATGGAGCACTGTGATTACATTTGTCTTTGAACATTGTGATGAAAAGGCATGGATCATTGTGATGAAAAGGCATGGAGCCTTGTCATGACAGGGTTCAAGGAGCATACTGACGACAAGAGTCAGGGAGCATTGTGATGACAAGTGTATTGAGTATTGTGATGACAAAGGTCATAGAGCATTGTGATGTGAAGACCATGGATAATTGTGATGATGAGCGTCATAGGGTGTTGTGATGTTAAGTGTTATGGAACATTGTGATCACAAGGGTTTGGAGCATTATGATGACAGTGGTCATGGATAATTTTAATTTCATTGTGATGACAGTAGCCTGAAGCATTTTGATGATGGGCATGGAGCATTCTGATGAGAGGCTTCATGGGGCATTGAGATGAAAAGTAGCATGGAGCATTGTGAATACAGGCGTCTTGGAGCATTGTCATGACAAGGGCATGGAGGATTGTGATGAGAAGGCCATGGAACATTCTGATGGCATGTGTCATGGGGCTTTGTGATGACAAGGGCATGGAGCATTGTGATTACAGGGGTCTTGGAGCATTGTGATGACAAGGGTCATGGAGCCTTGTGATGACAGGGCCGTGGAACATTGTGTGGGCAGATGTCATGGAGCATTGTTATGACAGAGGTAATGGAGCATTGTGATGAGAAGGGCATTGAGCATTGGTCTGAAAGGTTTCATGGATTTTTGTGATGAGATGGGGCATATAGCACTGTGATGACAAGGGCACGGAACACTGTGATACATGGGTCATGGAGGATTGTAATGACAAGGGCATGGAGCATTGTGATGAGAAGGGCATCGATCATTGTGATGACCAGGTTATGCATTATTGTGAAGAGAGGTGTCATGGAGCATTGTGATGACATATGTAATGGCTCATTGTGATGACAATGTCATGGAGCATTGTGATGCCAAATGTCATGGAGGATTCAGATGACAAAGGTAACGGAGCTTTGTGATGAAAATGGCTTGAAGCATTGTGATGACAATGGTCAGGAAGTATTGTTCTGACAAGTGCATGGAGAATTGTGATGACAATGGTCATGGAGCATTCTGATGACAAGCTTGTGGAGTATTTTGATGACAATGGCATGGAGCATTGTGATGAAAATGGCATGGGGTTTTGTGATGAAAAATGCATGGAGCCTTTTTGTGACAGTTTTCAAGGAGCATTATGACGACAAGTGTCAGAGAACATTGTGATGACAAGTGTATTGAGAATTGTGATGACAAAGGTCATGAAGCACTGTGATAAAAAGGGCATGGATTATTGTGATGACAGGCATCATGGAGCGTTGTGATGAAAACTGTTATGGAACATTGTGATCACAAGTGTTTGTAGCCTTGTGATGACAGAGGTCATGGATCATTTTGATTTCAAGGAGCATGGAGCTTCGTGATGACAAGGGCATGAAGCAATGTGATCCTAGGTTCATGGAGGATTGTGATGACAATGGTAATGGAGTACTGTGATGACAAGCGCATAGAGCATTGTAATGACAAGGTCATGTAGCATTTTGCTGACAAAGTCATGGAGCATTGTGATGACAGGTGTCATGGAGCATTGTGATGACAAGCGTCACGGAGCATTGTGAATACAGGGGTCATGGAGCATTGGGATGACAAGGGCATGGATGACTGTGATGAAAAGTGTCATGGAGCATTGGGCTGAAAATGTTCATGGAGCATTGTGATGACTAGGGAATGGAGAATTGTGATGACAAGAGTCCCGGATCATTGTGTTGTCAGGTGTCATGGAGTGTTGTGATGAGAGTGGTCATGGAGCATTTTGATGATATTTGACATGGAGCACTGTGATGAGAATTTCATGGAGCATTGGGCTGAAAATGTTCATGGAGTATTGTGATGACAGGGGTCATGAAGCATTGTGATGACAAGGGAATGGAACATGGTGATGACAAGGTCCTGGAGCACTGTGATGATAAGAGCATGGAGATTTGTGATGACAAGTCTCATGGAGCATTCTAATGAAAAGGGGCATGGAGCACTGTGATTACAGGGGTCTTGGAACATTCTGATGACATGTGTCATGGAGCTTTGTGATGACAAAGGCATGGAGCACTGTGATTACAGGGGTCTTGGAGCATTGTGAGGAAAATTGCATGGATCATTGTGATGAAAAGGCATGGAGCCTTGTCATGACAGGGTTCAAGGAGCATACTGACGACATGTGTCAGGGAGCATTGTGATGACAAGTGTACTGAGAATTGTGATGACAAATTTCATGGAGCATTGTGATGAGAAGACCATGGATAATTGTAATGCTGAGCATCAGAGGGTGTTGTGATGATAAGTGTTATGGAACTTTGTGATCACAAGGGTTTGGAGCATTATGATGACAGTGTTCTTGGATAATTTTGATTTCATTGTGATGACAATAGCCTGAAGCATTATGATGATGGGCATGTAGCATTGTGATGAGAAGGCCATGGAACATTCTGATGGCATGTGTCATGGAGCTTTGCGATGACAAGGGCATGGAGCATTGTGATTACAGCGGTTTGGAGCATTGTGATGACAAGGTTCATGGAGCTTTGTGATGACAAGGCCATGGATTATTGTGATGGCAGGGGTCATGGAGCATTGTTATGACAGAGGTAATGGATCATTGTGATGAGAAGGGCATTGAGCATTGGTCTGAAATATTTCATGGATTACTGTGATGAGAAGGGCATTGAGCATTGTGATAAAAATGTCATGGAGCTTTGTGATGACAAGGGCATGGAGCAATGTGATGAGAAGGCTCATGGAGCATGGTGATGACAATTGCATGGAACATTGTGATGCCAAGGGTCATGGAGCTTTGTGATGACAAAGGTCATGGAGCATTTTGATGACAGGGGTTATAGAACATTGTGATGCCAGGGGTCATGCAGCTTTGGGATGAAAACTGTCATGGAGCATTTTGATGACAGTGGTTATGGAACATTGTGATGTCAGGGGTCATAGAACATTGTGCTGATAAGAGGATGTACCATTGTGATGACAGGGTTCATGGAACATTGTGATAACAGGGGTGAGGGAAGATTGTGATGACTAGTGATGGAACATTGTGATATCTCATGTGAGAGAGCATTTGGATGAGAAGTGCATGGAGCATTGTGCTTACAAGTTTTATGGAGCATAACGATGACAAGGTTGTGGATCATTGTGATGAAAAGCGCATGGCACACTGTGATGACAAGTGTCATGGAGCATTGTTCTGACAAAGGCATGGAACATTGTAATGACAAGGGTCACACAGCTTTGTGATGAAATGTTCATGGAGCATTGTGGTTACAAAGGTCACAGAGCCTTGTCATGACGCGGGCATGGACCGTTTTGATGACAAACATTATGAAGCATTGTGATGACTGGAGTCAAGGAGCACTGTGATGACAAGGGTCATGCAGCACTGTGATGACAAGGGCATGGAGCATTGTGATGACAGGGGCATGGAGCATTGGTCTGACAACTTTCATAGATTATTGTGATGACATTGGACATGGTGCTTTGTGATGATAAGGGAATGGAGCCTTTTAATATGAAGGCCATGGAACATTCTGATGACATGTGTCATGGAGCTTTGTGATGACAAGGGCATGGAGCATTGTGATTACAGGGGTCTTGGAGCATTGTGATGACAAGCGTCATGGAGCCTTGTGATGACAAGGCCGTGGAACATTGTGATGGCAGGGGTCATGGAGCTTTGTTATGACAGGGGTCATGGAGCAATGTGATGACAAGGGCATGGATCATTGTGATGACAGGGGCATGGAGCATTGGTCTGACAATTTTCCTAGACTATTGTGATGACAGTGGACATGGTGCATTTTGATTACAAGGGCATGGAGCATTGTGATAACAAGGGCATGGAATATTGTGAAGACTGGTGTCAGGGAGCATTGTGATGACATATGTCATGGTCCATTGCGATGACAATGGCATGGAGCATTGTGATGCCAAATGTAATGGAGGATTGTGATGACAAATATAATGGAGCATTGTGATGACAAGGGCTTGGAGCATTATGATGACAAGGGCCATTGAGGATTTTCATGAAAATGTCGTGAAGCATTGTGATGACAACGTCCTGGAGCATTGTGATGAGAAAACCATGGAGACTTGTGATGACAAATCTCATGGAGCATACTAATGAAAAGGGGCATGGAGCATTCTGATTACAGGGGTTTTGGAACATTGTGATAACTAGGATATGGAGCATTGTGATGAAAAGGGCATGCAGCATTGGTCTAATAAGTTTCATGGATTATTGTGATGAAACTTGGAGTGGCGCATTGTGATGACAAGGGCATGGAGCATTGTGATGACAAGTTCATGCAGTATTGTGAAGAGAGCTGTCAGGGAGCATTGTGATGACATATGTAATGGCCCATTGAGATGACAATGGCATGGAGCATTGTGATGCCAAGTGTCATGGATGATTCTGATGACAAAAGTATTGGAGCATTGTGATGACAAGGGCATGGAACATTGTGATGACAAAGGTCAGGATGCATTGTGCTGACAAGTGCATGGAGAATTGTGATGACAAGGGTCATGGAGCATTCTGATGATGAGCTTGTGGAGTATTTTGATGACAATGACATGGAGCATTGTGATGAAAATGGCACGGGTCTTTGTGATGAAAAATGCATGGAGCCTTTTGATAACAGGGTTCAAGGAGCATTCTGATGACAAGTGTCAGGGAGCATTGTGATGACAAGTGTATTGAGAATTGTGATGACAAAGGTCATGGAGCATTGTGATGAAAAGAGCATGGATTATTGTCATGGCAGGCATCATGGAGCGTTGTGATGACAAGTGTTATGGAACATTGTGATCACAAGGGTTTGGAGCATTGTGATGACAGAGGTCATGGATCATTTTATTTCAAGGAGCATGGAGCATTGTGATGCCAAGGGCATGAAGCAATGTGATCCCATGTTTCATGGAGGAATGTGATGACAATGGTAATGTAGTATTGTGATGACAAGCGCATAGAGCATTGTAATGACAAGGTCATGTAGCATTTTGCTGACCAAGGCATGGAGCATTGTGATGAAAGGTGTCATGGAGCACTGTGAATACAGGGGTCATGGAGCATTGGGATGACAAGGTCAAGGATCATTGTGATGACAAGAGTCATGGAGCATTGGGCTGAAAATGTTCATGGAGTATTGTGATGACTGGGGTCATGGAGCATTGTGATGAGTAGGGAATGGAGCATAGTGATGACAAGAGTCCCGGATCATTGTGTTGTCAGGTGTCATGGAGTGTTGTGATGACAGTGTTCCTGGAGCATTTTGATGATATTTGTCATGGATCATTGTGATGAGAATTTCATGGAGCATTGGGCTGAAAATATTCATGGAGTATTGTGACGACAAGGGAATGGAGCATGGTGATGACAAGGTCCTTGAGCATGGTGATGATAAGACCATGGAGACTTGTGATGACAAGTCTCATGGAGCATTCTGATGAAAAGGGGCATGGAGCATTGTGATTACCTGGGTCTTGGAGCATTGTGATGACAAGGGCATGGAGCATTGTGTGGAGAAGGCAATGGAGCATTCTGATGACATGTGTCCTGGAGCATTGTGATGAAAAGGGCATGAAGTATTGTGATGACAGGGGTCATGGAGCCTTGTGATGACAAGGCCGTGGAACTCTTTGATGGCAGGGGTCATGGAGCATTGTTATGACAGAGGTAATGGAGCATTGTGATGACAAGCGTCACGGAACATTGTGAATACAGGGTTCATGGAGCATTGGGATGACAAGGGCATGGATCATTGTGATGACAAGGGTCATGGAGGATTGGGCTGAAAATATTCATGGAGTATTTTGATGACAGGGGTCATGGAGCATTGTGCTGATAAGGGGATGTAGCATTGTGATGACAGGCGTCATGGAACATTGTGATAACAGGGTTAAGGGAGGATTGTGATGACTAGTGATGGAACATTGTGATATCCCATGTGAGAGAGCATTTGTATGAGAAGTGCATGGAGAATTGTGATTACAAGGTTTATTGAGCATAGCAATGACAAGGTTGTTTATCATTGTGAGGAAATGCGCATGGCACAATGTGATGACAAGGGTCATGGAGCATTGTTCTAACAAAGGCATGGAGCATTGTGATGACAGGTGTCATGGAGCAGTGTGATGACAAGCGTCACGGAGCATTGTGATGAAAGGTGTCATGGAGCAGTGTGATGACAAGCGTCACGGAGCATTGTGAATACAGGTGTCATGGTGCATTGGGGTGAAAAGGGCATGGATCATTGTGATGACAAGAGTCTTGGAGCATTGGGCTGAAAATGTTCATGGAGTATTGTGATGACAGGTGTTATGGTGCATTGTGATGACTAGGGAATGGAGCATTGTGATGAAAAGAGTCCCGGATCATTGTATAGTCAGGTGTCATGGAGTGTTGTGATGACTGTGGTCATGGAGCATTGTGATGATATTGGTCATGGAGCATTGTGATGAGAATTTCATGTAGCATTCGGCTGGAAATGTTAATGGATTATTGTAATGACAGGGGTCATGGAGCATTGTGATGACAAGGGAATAGAGCATGGTGATGACAATGTCCTGGAGCATTGTGATGAGATGACCATGGAGACTTGTGATGACAAGTCTCATGGAGCATTCTGATGAAAAAGGGCATGGAGCATTGTGATTCCGGGGTATTGGAGCATTGTTTTGACAAGGGCATGGAGCATTGTGAGGAGAAGTCCATGGAGAATTCTGATGACATGCGTCATGGAGCTTTGTGCTGAGAAGTCCATGGAGCATTGTGATAACAGGGGTCTTGGAAAATTGTGATGAAAAGGCATGGATCATTGTGATGTAAAAGGCATGGAGCCTTGTCATCACAGGGTTCAAGGAGCATACTGACGACAGGTGTCAGGGAGTATTGTAATGACAAGTGTATTGAACATTGTGATGACAATGATCATGGAGCATTGTGATGAGAACACCATGGACAACTGTGATGATGACCGTCATGGGGTGTTGTGATGATAAGTATTATGGAACATTGTGATCACAAGGGTTTGGAGCATTATGATGACAGAAGTCATGGAGAATTTTGATTTCATTGTAGTGACAATAGCCTGAAGAATTATGAAGATGGGCATGGTGCATTGTGATGACAGGGTTCTTGGTGCATTGAGATGAAAAGGGGCATGGAGCATTGTGATTACAGCGGTATTGGAACATTGTGATGACAAGGGCATGGAGCATTGTGATGAGAAGGCCATGGCACCTTCTGATGACATGAGTCATGGAGCTTTGTTATGACAAGGGCATGGAGAATTTTGATTACATGTTTATTGGAACATTGTGATGACAAGGGTCATGGAGCCTTGTGATGACAAGGCCGTGGAACATTTTGATGGCAGTGGTCGTGGTGCATTGTTATGACAGAGGAAATGGAGCATTGTGATGAGAAGGGCATTGAGCATTGGTTTGAAATATTTCATATTTTATTGTGATGAGAGTGGACTGGAGCATTGTGATGACAAGGGCACGGAACACTGTGATACATGGGTCATGGAGGATTGTAATGACAAGTTCATGGAGCAATGTGATGAGAGTGTACATGGAGCATTGTGATGACAATGCCATGGCGCATAGTGAGGAAAAGGCCATGGAGCATTCTGATGACATGCGTCATGGAGCTTTTGATGACAAGTGCATGGAGCATTGTGATTACAGGTGTCTTGGAGCATTGTGATGAAAAGGGCATGGATCATTGTGATGAAAAAGGCATGGAGCCTTGTCATGCCAGTGTTCGAGGAGCATACTGACGACAAGTGTCAGGGAGCATTGTGAAGACAAGTGTATTGAGCATTGTGATGAAAAAGATCAGGGAGCATTGGGATCAGAAGACCAAGGATAATTGTGATGATGATCGTCATGGGGTGTGGTGATGATAAATGTTATAGAACATTGTGATCACAAGGGTTTGGAGCATTATGATGACAGATGTCATGGAGAATTTAGATTTCATTGTGATGACAATAGCATGAAACATTATGATGATGGGCATGGTGCATTGTGATGACTGGGTTCATGGAGCATTGAGATGAAAAGGGGAATGGAGCATTGTGATTACCGGGGTCTTGGAGCATTGTGATGACTAGGGCATGGAGCATGGTGATGAGAAGGCCATGGAAAATTCTGATGACATGCATCATGGAGCACTGTGATGACAAGGGCATGGAGCATTGTGATTACAGGGGTCTTGGGGTATTGTGATGACAAGGATCATGGAGCCTTGTGATGACATGCCGTTGAACAATGTGATGGCAGGTGTCATGGAGCATTGTTATGACAGAGGTAAAGGAGCATTGTGATGAGAAGGGCATTGAGCTTTGGTCTAAAATATTTCATGGATTATTGTAATGAGAGTGGGCATGGAGCATTGGGATGACAAGGGCACGGAACACTGTGATACATGGTTCATGGAGGATTGTAATGACCAGGACATGGAGCATTGCGATGAGAACGGCATCGAGCATTGTGATGACAACTGTCATGGAGCTTTGTGATGACAAGGGCATGGAGCAATGTGATGAGAGTGTTCATGGAGCATTGTGATGACAATGACATGGAGCATTGTGATGCCAAGGGTCATGGAGATTTGTGATGACAAATAACAGGGAGCATTTCGATGACAATGGTGTGGTGCATTGTGATGAGAAGGGCAGGGAGCATTTTGATTACAGGTTCATGCAGCAATTTGATTAAAATATAATGGAATATTTTGAGAGCAGGGGTTATAGAACATTGTGATGTCAGGGGTCATGGAGCTTTGGGATGAAATGGGTCATGGAGCATTTTGATGACAGGGGTTATGGAACATTGTGATGTCAGGGATCATGGAACATTGTGATGATAAGGGTATGTAGCACTGTGATGACCAGGGTCATGGAACATTATGATTACAGGGGTGAGGGAGTATTGTGATGACTAGTGATGGAACATTGTGATATCTCTGGTGAGAGAGCATTTGGATGAGAAGTGCATGGAGCATTGGGATTACAAGGTTTATGAAGCATAGCGATGACAAGGTTGTGGACCGATGTGATGAAAAGCACGTGGCACATTGTGATGACAAGGGTCATGGAGCATTGTTCTGACAAAGGCATGGAGCATTGTGATGACAAGGGTCATGGAGCATTGTGATGAAAAGTTCATGGAGCATTTTTGTTACAAAGGTCACAGAGCCTTGTGATGACACGGGCAAGGACCGTTTTGATGACAAACATTATGAAGCATTGTGATGACTGGAGTAACGGAGCACTGTGATGATAGGGGTCATGGAGCATTGTGATGACATGGGCATGGAGCATTGTGATGACAGGGGCATGGAGCATTGGTCTGACCAGTTTCATAGATTATTGTGATGACAGTGGACATGGTGCATTGTATTGACAAGGTTATGGATCATGGTGATGAGAAGTTCATGGAGTATTGTGAAGACAGGTGTCAGGGTGCATTGTGATGACATATGTCATGGTCCATTGCGATGATAATGGCATTGAGCATTGTGATGCCAAATGTAATGGAGGATTGGGATGACAAATAAAATGGAGCATTGTGATGACTAGGGCTTGGAGCACTATGATGACAAGGGCCATTGAGAATTTTCATGACAAGGTCGTGAAGCATTGTGATGACAAGGTCCTGGAGCATTGTGATGAGAAATCCATGGAGCCTTGTGATGACAATCTCATATAGCATACTGATCAAAAGGGGCATGGACCATTGTGATTACAGGGGTCTTGGAACATTGTGATGACAAGGGCATGGATCATTGTGAAGAGAAGTCCAAGGAGCATTCTGAGGACATGCATCATTGAGCTTTGTGATGACAAGCGCATGGAGCATTGTGATTACAGGGGTCTTGTAGCATTGTGATGAAAAGGGCATGGAATTTTGTGATGAAAAATGCATGGAGCCTTGCCATGACAGGGTTCAAGGAGCATACAGACAACAAGTGTCATGGAGCATATTGATGACAAGTGTATTGAGCATTGTGATGACAAAGGTCATGGAGCATTGTGATGAGAAGTCCAAGGAGCATTCTGATGACATGTGTCATGGAGCTTAGTGATGACAAGGGCATGGAGCAATGTGATGCCAAGGGTCATGTATATTTGTGATGACAAAGGTCATGGAACATTTTAATGACAAGGGTGTTTTGCATTGTAATGAGAAGTGCAGGGAGCATTGTGATGACATGGTCACGGAGAAATTTGATGAAAAGTGTCAAGGAACATTTTGATGACAGGGGTTATGGAACATTGTGATGTCATGGGTCATCGAACATTGTGATGATAAGTGCATGTAGCATTGTGATGACAGGAGTCATGGAAAATTGTGATGACAGAGGTGAGGGAGTATTGTGTCGAATAGTGAAGTAACTTTGTGATATCAGTGGTGAGAAAGCATTTTGATGAGAAGTGCATGGTGCATTGTGATGACAAGGTTTATGGAGCATTGTGATGACAAGATTGTGGAGCACTGTGATGACAAGATTGTGGAGCACTGTGATGACAAGCGCATTGTGCATTGTGATGACATGTGTCATGGAGCATTTTGAGGACAAGTGTCATGGAGCATTGTGCTGAGAAAGGCATAGAGCATTGTGATGACAAGGGTCAAGGAGAATTGTGATGAAAAGTTCATGGAGCATTGTGGTTAAAAATGTCACAGAGACTGTTGATGACGAGGGCATGGACCATTGTGATGACAAAGGTCATGAAGCATTGTGAAGACTGGAGTCACGGAGCACTGTGATGACAGGGGTCATGGAGCATTGCGATGAAAAGGGGCATGGAGCATTGTGATGACAAGGGCATGTATCATTGGTCTCATAATTTTCATGGATTATTGCGATGACTGTTGGAATGGTGCATTGTGGTGACAAGGGCATGGAGCATTGTGATAAAGAGGTCATGCTGTATTGTGAAGACTGGTGTCATGGAGCATTGTGATGACAGGGTTCATGCAGCATTGTGATGTCTAGGGAATGGAGAACTGTGATGACAAGAGTCCCGGATCATTGTGTTGTCGGGTGTCATGGAGTGCTGTGATGACAGTGGTCATGGAGCATTGTTATGATATTGGCCATGGAGCATTGTGATGAGTAGGTCGTGGAGCATTGGGCTGAAAATGTTCATGGATTATTGTGATGAAAGGGTTCATGGAGCATTGTGATGACAAGGGAATGGAGCATGTTGATGACAAGGTTGTGGAGCACTGTGATGAGAAGACCATGGAGACTTGTGATGATAAGTCTCATGGAGCATTCTGATTAAAAGGGGCATGGAGCATTGTGATTACAGGGGTCTTGGAGCATTGTGATGACTAGGGCATGGAGCATTGTGATGAGAAGGCCATGGAGCCTTCTGATGACATGCGTCATGGAGTTTTTGATGACACGGGCAAAGAGCATTGTGATTACAGGGGTCTTGGAACATTGTGATGACAAGGGCATGGAGCATTGTGAGGAGAACACCAAGGAGAATCTTGATGGTATGCGTCATTCAGCTTGTGATGACAAGGGCATGGAGCATTGAGATTACATGGGTCTTGGAGCACTGTGATGAAAACGACATGGATCATTGTGATGAAAAAGTCATGGAGCCTTGTCATGACAGGATTCAAGGAGCATACAGACAACAAGTGTCAGGGAGCATTTTGATGACAAGTGTATTGAGCATTGTGATGACAATGGTCATGGAGCATTGTGATGAGAAGACCATTGATAGTTGTGATGACGAGCGTCATGGGGCATTGTGATGACAAGTGTTATTGAATATTGTGATCAAAACTGTTTGGAGCATTGTTATGACAGAAGTCATGGAGCATTTTGATTTCATTGTGATGACAATAGCATGAAGCATTATGATGATGGGCATGGTGCATTGTGATGACAGGGTTCATGGATCATTGAGATGAAAATGGGCATAGAGCACTGTGATTACAGGGTTCTTGGAGCAATGTGATGAGAAGGGTCATGGAGCTTTGTGATGACAAGGCCATGGATCATCGTGATAGCAGGGGTCATGGAGCATTGTTATGACTGGGGTAATGGAGCATTGTGATGGCAAGGGCATGGAGCATTGTGATGAGAAGGCCATGGAGAATTCTGATGACATGTGTCATGGAGCTTTGTGAAGACAAGGGCATGGAGCAATGTGATGAGAGTGTTCATGGAGCATTGTGATGACAATGACATTGAGCATTGTGATGCCAAGGGTCATGGATCTTTGTGATGACAAAGGACATGGAGCATTTTTTTTTAAATGTTGGGTGTAGGAGTTTTTTTTATTTAATTTATTTATTTTTGCTGTGTTGGGACTTTGTTTCTTTTTTTTTCTCCTGAAAAAAATTTTTTTTTGCTTTATAACAAATTTAATCAGTTATACATATACCTATATTCCCATTTCCCCTCCCTTTTGCGTCTCCCTCCCACCTTCCCTATCCCACCCCTCCAGGCGGTCAGAAAGCACCAAGCTGATCTCCCTGTGCTATGCGGCTGCTTCCCACTAGCTATCTACCTGACGTTTGGTAGTGTATATATGTCCATGCCGCTCTTTCACTTTGTCACAGCTTACCCTTCCCCCTCCCCATATCCTCAAGTCCATTCTCTAGTAGGTCTGTGTCTTTATTCCTGTCTTACCCCTATGTTCTTCATGACATTTTTTTCTTAAGTTCCATATATATGTGTCAGCATACAGTATTTGTCTTTCTCTTTATGACTTACTTCACTCTGTATGACAGACTCTAGGTCCATCCACCTCATTACAAATAGCTCAATTTCATTTCTTTTTATGTCTGAGTAATATTCCATTGTATATATGTGCCACATCTTCTTTATCCATTCATCTGATGATGGACACTTAGGTTGTTTCCATCTCCGGGCTATTGTAAATAGGGCTGCTATGAACATTTTGGTACATGTCTCTTTTTGAATTATGGTTTTGTCAGGGTATATGCCCAGTAGTGGGATTGCTGGGTCATATGGTAGTTCTATTTGTAGTTTTTTAAGGAACCTCCATACCGTTCTCCATAGTGGCTGTACCAATTCACATTCCCACCAGCAGTGCAAGAGTGTTCTGTTTTTTCCACACCCTCTCCAGCATTTATTGTTTCTAGATTTTTTGATGATGGCCATTCTGACAGGTGTGAGATGATATCTCATTGTAGTTTTGATTTGCATTTCTCTAATGAGCAAAGATGTTGAGCATCCTTTCATGTGTTTGTTGGCAGTCTGTATATCTTCTGTGGAGAAATGTCTATTTAGGTCTTCTGCCCATTTTTGGATTGGGTTGTTTGTTTTTTTGTTATTGAGCTGCATGAGCTGCTTATAAATTTTGGAGATTAATCCTTTGTCATTTGCTTCATTTACAAATATTTTCTCCCATTCTGAGGGTTGTCTTTTGGTCTTGTTTATGGTTTCCTTTGCTGTGCAAAAGCTTTGAAGTTTCATTAGGTCCCATGTGTTTATTTTTGTCTTTATTTCCATTTCTCTAGTAGGTGGGTCAAAAAGGATCTTGCTGTGATTTATGTCATAGAGTGTTCTGCCTATGTTTTCCTCTAAGAGTTTGATAGTGTCTGGCCTTACATTTAGGTCTTTAATCCATTTTGAGCTTATTTTTGTGTATGGTGTTAGGGAGTGATCTAATCTCATACTTTTACATGTCCCTATCCAGTTTTCCCAGCACCACTTATTGAAGAGACTGTCCTTTCTCCACTGTACATTCCTGCCTCCTTTATCAAAGATAAGTTGACCATATGTCCGTGGGTTTATCTCTGGGCTTTCTATCCTGTTCCACTGATCTATATTTCTGTTTTTGTGCCAGTACCATACTGTCTTGATTACTGTAGCTTTGTAGTATAGTCTGAAGTCAGGGAGCCTGATTCCTCCAGCTCCATTTTTCGTTCTCAAGATTGCTTTGGCTATTCGGGGTCTTTTGTGTTTCCATACAAATTGTGAAATTTTTTGCTCTAGTTCTGTGAAAAAATGTCAGTGGTAGTTTGATAGGGATTGCATTGAATCTGTAGATTGCTTTGGGTAGTAGAGTCATTTTCACAATGTTGATTCTTCCAATCCAAGAACATGGTACATCTCTCCATCTATTTGTATCATCTTTAATTTCTTTCATCAGTGTCTTATAATTTTCTGCATACAGGTCTTTTGTCTCCTTAGGTAGGTTTATTCCTAGATATTTTATTCTTTTTGTTGCAATGGTAAATGGGAGTGTTTTCTTAATTTCACTTTCAGATTTTTCATCATTAGTATATAGGAATGCCAGAGATTTCTGTGCATTAATTTTGTATCCTGCAACTTTACCAAATTCATTGATTAGCTCTAGTAGTTTTCTGGTAGCATCTTTAGGATTCTCTATGTATAGTATCATGTCATCTGCAAACAGTGACAGCTTTACTTCTTCTTTTCCGATTTGGATTCCTTTTATTTCCTTTTCTTCTCTGATTGCTGTGGCTAAAACTTCCAAAACTAGGTTGAATAAGAGTGGTGAGAGTGGGCAACCTTGTCTTGTTCCTGATCTTAGTGGAAATGGTTTCAGTTTTTCACCATTGAGGACGATGCTGGCTGTGGGTTTGTCATATATGGCCTTTATTATGTTGGGGAAAGTTCCCTCTATGCCTACTTTCTGCAGGGTTTTTATCATAAATGGGTGTTGAATTTTGTCGAAAGCTTTCTCTGCATCTATTGAGATGATCATATGGTTTTTCTCCTTCAATTTGGTAATATGGTGTATCACGTTGATTGATTTGCGTATATTGAAGAATCCTTGCATTCCTGGAATAAACCCCACTTGATCATGGTGTATGATCCTTTTAATGTGCTGTTGGATTCTGTTTGCTAGTATTTTGTTGAGGATTTTTGCATCTATGTTCATCAGTGATATTGGCCTATAGTTTTCTTTCTTTGTGACATCCTTGTCTGGTTTTGGTATCAGGGTGATGGTGGTCTCATAGAATGAGTTTGGAAGTGTTCCTCCCTCTGCTATATTTTGGAAGAGTTTGAGAAGGATAGGTGTTAGCTCTTCTCTAAATGCTTGATAGAATTCACCTGTGAAGCCATCTGGCCCTGGGCTTTTGTTTGTTGGAAGATTTTTTATCACAGTTTCAATTTCAGTGCTTGTGATTGGTCTGTTCATATTTTCTATTTCTTCCTGATTCAGTCTTGGCAGGCTGTGCATTTCTAAGAATTTGTCCATTTCTTCCAGGTTGTCCATTTTATTGGCATAGAGTTGCTTGTAGTAATCTCTCATGATCTTTTGTATTTCTGCAGTGTCAGTTGTTACTTCTCCTTTTTCATTTCTAATTCTATTGATTTGAGTCTTCCCCTTTTTTTTCTTGATGAATCTGGCTAATGGTTTATCAATTTTGTTTATCTTCTCAAAGAACCAGCTTTTAGTTTTATTGATCTTTGCTATCGTTTCCTTCATTTCTTTTTCATTTATTTCTGATCTGATTTTTATGATTTCTTTCCTTCTGCTAACTTTGGGATGTTTTTTGTTCTTCTTTCTCTAATTGTTTTAGGTGCAAGATTAGGTTGTTTATTCGAGATGTTTCCTGTTTCTTAAGGTGGGATTGTATTGCTATAAACTTCCCCCTTATAACTGCTTTTGCTGTGTCCCATAGGTTTTGGGTCGTCGTGTCTCCATTGTCATTTGTTTCTAGGTATTTTTTTAATTTCCCCTTTGATTTCTTCATTGATCACTTTGTTATTAAGTAGTGTATTGTTTAGCCTCCATGCGTTTGTATTTTTTACAGCTCTTTTCCTGTAATTGATATCTAGTCTCATAGCATTGTGGTCAGAAAAGATACTTGATACAATTTCAATTTTCTTACATTTACCAAGGCTTAATTTGTGACCCAAGATATGATCTATCCTGGAGAATGTTCCATGAGCACTTGAGAAAAATGTGTATTCTGTTGTTTTTGGATGGGATGTCCTATAAATATCAATTAAGTCCATCTTGTTTAATGTATCATTTAAAGCTTGTGTTTCCTTATTTATTTTCATTTTGGATGATCTGTCCATTGGTGAAAGTGGGGTGTTAAAGTCCCCTACTATGATTGTGTTACTGTCGATTTCTCCTTTTATGGCTGTTAGTATTTGCCTTATGTATTGAGGTGCTCCTATGTTGGGTGCATAAATATTTACAATTGTTATATCTTCTTCTTGGATCGATCCCTTGATCATTAGGTAGTGTCCTTCTCTGTCTCTTCTAGTAGTCTTTATTTTAAAGTCTATTTTGTCTGATATGAGAATTGCTACTCCAGCTTTCTTTTGGTTTCCATTTGCATGGGATATCTTTTTCCATCCCCTTACTTTCAGTCTGTATGTGTCTCTAGGTCTGAAGTGGGTCTCTTGTAGACAGCATATATATGGGTCTTGTTTTTGTATCCATTCAGCCAATCTGTGTCTTTTGGTGGGAGCATTTAGTCCATTTACATTTAAGGTAATTATTGTTATATATGTTCCTATTCCCATTTTCTTAATTGTTTTGGGGTCGTTATTGTAGGTCTTTTCCTTCTGTTGTGTTTCTTGCCTAGAGAAGTTCCTTTAGCATTTGTTGTAAAGCTGGTTTGGTGGTGCTGAACGCTTTCAGCTTTTGCTTGTCTGTAAACGTTTTAATTTCTCCATCAAATCTGAATGAGATCCTTGCTGGGTAGAGTAATCTTGGTTGCAGGTTTTTCTCTTTCATCACTTTAATTATGTCCTGCCACTCCCTTCTGGCTTGTAGAGTTTCTGCTGAGAGATCAGCTCTTATCCTGATGGGGATTCCCTTGTGTGTTATTTGTTGTTTTTGCCTTGCTGCTTTTAATATGATTTCTTTGTGTTTAATTTTTGACAGTTTGATTAATATGTGTCTTGGCGTATTTCTCCTTGGATTTATTCTGTATGGGACTCTCTGTGCCTCCTGGACTTGATGAACTATTTCCTTTCCCATATTAGGGAAGTTTTCCACTATAATCTCTTCAAATATTTTCTCAGTCCCTTTCTTTTCCTCTTCTTCTTCTGGAACCCCTATAATTCGAATGTTGGTGCATTTAATGTTGTCCCAGAGGTCTCTGAGACTGTCCTCTGTTCTTTTCATTCTTTTTTCTTTATTTTGCTCTGCAGCAGTTATTTCCACTATTTTATCTTCCACCTCACTTATCTGTTCTTCTGCCTCAGTTATTCTGCTATTGATCCCATCTAGAGTACTTTTTATTTCATTTATTGTGTTTTTAATCGATGCTTGATTCATCTTTAGTTCTTCTAGGTCCTTGTTAACTGTTTCTTGCATTTTGTCTATTCTATTTCCAAGATTTTGGATCTGGAAAATAGAATCTTGGATCATCTTTACCATCATTATTCTGAATTCTTTTTCAGGTAGACTGCCTATTACCTCTTCATTTGTTAGGTATGGTGGGTTTTTATCTTGCTCCTTCTCCTGCTGTGTGTTTTTCTGTCTTCTCATTTTGCTTATGTTACTGTGTTTGGGGTCTCCTTTTTGCAGGCTGCAGGTTCGTAGTTTCCGTTGTTTTTGTTGTCTGTCCCCAGTGGCTAAGGTTGGTTTAGTGGGTTGTGTAGGCTTCCTGGTGGAGGGGACTAGTTCCTGTGTTCTGGTGGGTGAGGCTGGATCTTGTCTTTCTGGTGGGCAGGTCCACGTCTGGTGGTGTGTTTTGGGGTGTCTGTGGACTTTTTATGATTTTAGGCAGCCTCTCTGCTAATGGGTGGCGTTGTGTTCCTGTCTTGCTAGTTGTTTGGCATAGGTTGTCCAGCACTGTAGCTTGCTGGTCGTTGAGTGAAGCTGGGTGCTGGTGTTGAGATGGAGATCTCTGGAAGATTTTCGCCGTTTGATATTATGTGGAGCTGGGAGGTCTCTTGTGGACCAGTGTCCTGAAGTTGGCTCTCCCACCTCAGAGGCACAGCACTGACTCCTGGCTCCTCAATTTGGGATGATTTGTTGTCCATTCATGTATTCCACAGATGCAGGGTACATCAAGTTGATTGTGGAGCTTTAATCCGCTGCTTCTGAGGCTGCTGGGAGAGGTTTCCCTTTCTCTTTGTTCTCACAGCTCCTGGGTCTCAGCTTTGGATTTGGCCCCGCCTCTGCATGTAGGTCGCCGGAGGGCGTCTGTTCTTCACTTAGACAGGACAGGGTTAAAGGAGCAGCCTCTTCGGGGACTCTGGCTCACTCAGGCCGGGCGGGAGGGAGGGGCACGGAGTGCGGGACGAGCCTGCAGCGGCAGAGGTCGGCGTGATGTTGCACCAGCCCGAGGCACACGGTGCGTTCTCCCAGAGAAGCCGCCCCTGGATCCCGGGACCCCGGCAGTGGCGGGCTGCACAGGCTCCAGGAAGGGCGGTGTGGACAGTGACCCACGCTCGCACACAGGCATCTTGCCGGTGGCAGCAGCAGCCCCAGCGTCCCACGCCCGTCACCGGGCTCTGCACCTTCAGTCGCGTCTCGCGCCCGTCTGTGGATCCCCTTTAAGCAGCGCTCTTAATCCCCTCTCCTCGCGCACCAGGAAACCAAGAGGAAAGAGAAAGTCTCTTGCCTCTTCGGCAGCTCCAGAGTTTTCCCGGACTACCTGCTGGCTAGCTGTGGCTCATTAGCCCCCTTCCGGCTGAGTTCTCGCTGCCAGCCCCAGTCCTCTCACTGCGCTCTGACCGAAGCCCGAGCCTCAGCTTCCAGCGACGCCGGGGCGAGCGGACAAGACTCTCGGGCTGGTGAGTGCCGCTCGGCACCGATCCTCTGTGCGGGAATCACTCCGCTTTGCCCTACCAAGGAATGTGGGGAGTTTCTTGCCTTTTGGGAGGTCCGGGGTCCTCTGCCAGCATCCAGCAGGTGTTCTGTAGAAGTTGCTCCACGTGCAGCTGTATTTCTGGTGTATCCGTGGGGAGGACGGTGACCTCCACGTCTTACTCTTCCGCCATCTTAACCGGAAGTCTCTCGACATGGAGCATTTTGATGGCAAGGGCGTTGTGCTTTGTGATGAGAAAGGCAGGGAGCATTCTGATAACAGGGTCATGGAGCAATTTGATGAAAAGTGTCATGGAACATTTTGATTACAGGTGTTATGGAATATTGTGATGTCAGGGGTCATCGAACATTGTGATGATAAGTGCATGTAACATTGTGATGACAGGAGTCATGGAACATTGTGATGACAGGGGTGAGGGAGTATTGTGACAAATAGTGATGTAGCATTGTGATATCAGTGGTGAGAGAGCATTTTGATGAGAAGTGCATGGAGCATTGTGATTACAAGGTTTATGGAGCATGGCAATGACAATATGTGGACCTTTGTGATGAAATGCGAGTGGCACATTTTGAAGACAATGGTCATGGAGCATTGTTCTCACAAAGAAATGGAGCATTGTGATGACAAGGGTCACAGAGAATTGTGATGAAATGTTCATGGAGAATTGTGGTTACAAAGGTCACAGAGCCTTGTGATGACACGGGCATGGACCATTGTGATGGCAAACGTTATGAAGCATTGTGATGACTGGAGTCACGGAGCATTGTGATGACAGGGGTCATGGAGCATTGTGATGACATGGGTCACGGAGCATTGTGCTGACAAGTGCATGGAGCATTGTGATGTCAAGTGTCATGGAGCATTGTGCTGAGAAAGGCATAGAGCATTGTGATGACAAGGGTCAAAGAGGATTGTGATGAAAAGTTCATGGAACATTGTGGTTAAAAAGGTCACAGAGACTGTTGATGACGAGGGCATGTACCATTGTGGTGACAAAGGTCATGAAGCATTGTGATGACTGGAGTCACGGAGCATTGTGAAGACAGGGGTCAAGGAGCATTGTGATAACAAGGGCATGGAGCATTGTGATGACAAGGGATTGGATCATTGATCTAATAAGTTTCAAGGATTATTGCGATGACAGTTGGAATGGTGCATTGTGATGAAAAGGGCATGGAGCATTGTGATGACCAGGTCATGCAGTATTGTGAAGACAGGTGTCAGGGAGCATTGTGATGACATATGTAATGGCCCATTGTGATGACAATGGCATGGAGGATTCTGATGACAACGGTAATGGAGCATTGTGATGACAATGGCTTGGAGCATTGTGATGACAAGGGTCGGGAGCATTGTGCTGACAAGTTCATGGAGAATTGTGATGACAAGGGTAATGGAGCTTTCTGATGACAAACTTCTGGAGTATTTTGATGACAATGGCATGGAGCATTGTGATGAAAACGGCATGGGGCATTGCGATGAAAAAGCATGGAGCCTTTTCGTGACAGGTTTCAAGGAGAATTCTGATGACAAGTGTCAGGGAGCATTGTGATGACAAGTGTATTGAGAATTGTGATGAGAATGGTCATGGAGCATTGTGATGAAAAGGGCATGGAGTACTGTGATGACAGGCATCATGGAGCGCTGTGATGACAAGTGTTATGGAACATTGTGATCACAAGACTTTGGAGCACTGTGATGACAGAGGTCATGGATCATTTTGATTTCAAGGAGCATGGAGCATTGTGATGACAAGGGCATGAAGCAATGTGATCCCATCTTTCATGGAGGATTGTGATGACAATGGAAATGGAGTATTGTGATGACAAGCGAATAGAGCATTGTAATGACAAGGTCATGTAGCATTTTGCTGACAAAGGCATGGAGCATTGTAATGACATGTGTCATGGAGCACTGTGATGACAAGCATCACGGATCATTGTGAATACAGGGGTCATGGAGCATTGGGATGACAAGTGCATGGATAATTGTGATGACAAGTGTCATGGAGCACTGGGCTGAAAATTTTCTTGGAGTGTTGTGATGACAGGTGTCATGGAGCATTGTGATGTCTAGGGAATGGAGCATTGTGTTGACAAGAGTCCTGGATCATTGTATTGTCAGGTGTCATGGAGTGTTGTGATGACAGTGGTCAGGGAGCATTGAAATGATATTGGCCATGGAGCATTGTGATTAATAGGTCGTGGAGCATTGGGCTGAAAATATTCATGGATTATTGTGATGACAGGGGTCATGGAGCATTATGATGACAAGGTAATGGAGCATGGTGATGACAAAGTCCTGGAGCATTGTGATGAGAAGACCATGGATACTTATGATGACAATTCTCCTGGAGCATTCTGATGAAAAGGGGCATGGAGCATTGTGATTACAGGTGTCTTGGAGCATTGTGATAAGTAGGACATGGAACATTGTGATACATGGGTCATGGGTCATGGAGCTTTGTGATGACAAGTCATGGAGCATTGTGATGACAAGGGCATGGAGCATTGTGATGACAGGGGCATGGAGCATTGGTCTGACAAGTTTCATAGATTATTGTGATGACAGTGGACATGGTGCATTGTGATGACAAGGGCATGGATCATTGTGAAGAGAAGGTCATGGAGTATTTTGAAGACAGGTGTCAGGGAGCATTGTGATGACATACGTCATGGTCCATTGCAATGACAATGGCTGGGAGTATTGTGATGCCATATGTAATGGAGGATTGTGATGACAATTATAATGGAGCATTGTGATGACTAGGGCTTGGAGCATTATGATGACAATGGCCATTGAGAATTATCATGACAATGTCGTGAAGCATTGTGATGACAAGGTCCTGGAGCACTGTGATGAGAAAACCATGGAGCCTTGTGATGACAAGTCTCCTGGAGCATACTGATGAAAATGAGCATGGAGCATTGTGATTAGAGGGGTCTTGGCCCATTGTGATGACAAGGGTATGGAGCATTGTGAGGAGAAGGCCAAGGAGCATTCTGATGGCATGCGTCATTGAGCTTTGTGAGGACAAGTGCATGGAGCACTGTGATTGCAGGGGTCTTGCAGCATTGTGATGAAAAGGGCATGGATCATTGTGATGAAAAATGCACGGAGCCTTGTCATGACAGGATTCAAGGAGCATGCAGACAACAAGTGTCAGGGAACATTTTGATGACAAGTGTACTGAGCATTGTGATGACAAAGGTCATGGAGCATTTTGATGAGAAAACCATGGATAACTGTAATGACGAGCATCATGGGGCATTGTGATGACAAGTGATATGGAATATTGTGATCACAAGGGTTTGGAGCATTGTTATGACAGAGGTCATGGAGCATTTTGATTTCATTGTGATGACAACAGCATGAAGCATTTTGATGATGGGCATGGTGCATTGTGATGACAGGGTTCATGGATCATTGAGATGAAAAGGGACATAGAGCATTGTGATTAGAGGGTTCTTGGAGCATTGTGATGAGAAGGGTCCTGGAGCTTTGTGATGACAAGGCCATGCAACATCGTGATAGCAGGGGTCATGGAGCATTATTATGACTGTAGTAATGGAGCACTGTGATGGCAAGGGAATGGAACATTGTGATGACAAGTCATGGAGCATTTTGATGACAAGAGTGTGGTGCATTTTGATGAGAAGGTCAGGTAGCATTTTGATGACAGGGTCATGGAACAATTTGATGAAAAGGGTCATGGAACACTTTGATGACAGGTGTTATGGAACATTGTGATGTCAGTGGTCTTGGAGCATTTTGATGAAAAGGATCATGGAGCAGTTTGATGACAGGTGTTATGGAACATTTTGATGTCAGGTGTCATCGAACATTGTGATGATAAGTGCATGTAGCATTGTGATGACAGATGCCATGAAACATTGTGATGATATTGGTGAGGGAGTATTGTGACAAATAGTGATGTAGCATTGTGATATCAGTGGTGAGAGAGCATTTTGATGAGAAGTGCATGGATGATTGTGATGACAAGTTTTATGGAGTATTGTGATGACAAATTTGTGTAGCATTGTGATGACAAGCGTATGGTGCATTGTGATGACATGTGTCATGGAGCATTGTGCTGAGAAAGGCATAGAGCATTTTGATGACAAGGGTCAAAGAGCATTGTGATGAAAATTTCATGGAGCATTGTGATTAAAAAGGTCACAGAGAGGGTTGATGACGAGGACCTGGTCAATTGTGATGACAAAGTTCATGAAGCATTGTGATGACTGGAGTCACGGAGAATTGTGATTACAGGGGTCATGGAGCATTGTGATAACAAGGGCATGGAACGGTGGTCTATTTAGTTTCATGGATTATTGCGATGACAGTTGGAATGGGGCATTGTGATGACAAGGGCATGGAGAATTGTGATGCCAATTGTAATGTAGGATTCTGCTGTCAAAGATAATTGAGCATTGTGATCACAATGGCTTGGAGCATTGTGCTGAAAAGGGTCAGGGAGCATTGTGCTGACAAGTGCATGGAGGTTTGTGATGACAAGGGTCATGGAACATTCTGATGACAAGCTTGTGGAGTATTTTGATGACAATGCAATGGAGCATTGTGATGAAAACGGCATGGGGCATGGTGATGAAAAAGGCATGGAGCCATTTCGTGACAGGGAACAATGAGCATTCTGACGACAAGTGTCAGGGAGCATTGTGATGACAAGTGTATTGAGAATTATGTAGAGAAGGTCATGGAGCATTGTGATGAAAAGGGCATGGAGTATTGTGATGACAGGCATCATGAAGCATTGTGATGACAAGTGTTATGGATCATTGTGATCACAAGAGTTTGGAGCATTGTGATGACAGAGGTCATGGATCATTTTGATTTCAAGGAGCATGGAGCATTGTGATGACAAGGGCATGAAGCAATGTGATCCCAAGGTTCATGGAGGATTGTGATGACAATAGAAATGGAGTATTTTGATGACAAGCCCATAGAGCATTGTAATGACAAGGTCATGTAGCATTTTGCTGACAAAGGCATGGAACATTTTAATGACAGGTGTCATGGAGCACTGTGATGATAAGCGTTACGGATCATTGTGAATACAGGGGTCATGGAGCATTGGGATGACAAGTGCATGGATAATTGTGATGACAAGTGTCATGGAGCACTGGGCTGAAAATATTCATGTAGTGTTGTGATGACAGGGATCATGGAGCATAGTGATGAGTAGGGAATGGAGCACTGTGATGACAATAGTTTGGGATCATTGTGTCGTCTGGTGTCATGGAGTGTTTTGATGACAGTGGTCATGGAGCATTGAGATGATATTGGCCATGGAGCATTGTGATGATTAGGTCGTGGAGCATTGGGCTGAAAATATTCATGGATTATTGTGATGACAGGGGTCATGGAGCATTGTGATGACAAGGTAATCGAGCATGGTGATGACAAGGTCCTGGAGCACTGTGATGAGAAGACCATGGATACTTATGATGACAATTCTCATGGAGCATTCTGATGAAAAGGGGCATGGAGCATGGTGATTACAGGGGTCTTGGAGCATTGTGATGACTAGGGCATGGAACACTGTGATACATGGGTCATGGAGCTTTGTGATGATAAATCATAGAGCATTGTGATGACAAGGGTATGGAGCATTGTGATGACAGGGGCATGGAGCATTGGTCTGACAAGATTAATAGATTATTGTGATGAGAGTGGACATGGTGCATTGTGATGACAAGGGCATGGATCATTGTGAAGAGAAGGTCATGGAGTATTGTGAAGACAGGTGTCAGGGAGCATTGTGATGACATATGTCATGGTCCATTGCGATGACAATGGCTGGGAGTACTGTGATGCCAAATGTAATGGAGGATTGTGATGACAAATATAATGGAGCATTGTGATGACTAGGGCTTGGAACACTATGATGACAATGGCCATTGAGAATTTTCATGACAAGGTCGTGAAGCATTGTGATGACAAGGTCCTGGAGCACTGTGATGAGAAAACCATGGAGCTTTGTGATGACAAGTCTCCTGGAGCATACTGATGAAAATGGGCATGGAGCATTGTGATTAGAGGGGTCTTGGCACATTGTGATAACAAGGGCATGGGGAATTGTGAGGAGAAGGCCAAGGAGCATTCTGATGGCATGCGTCATTGAGCTTTGTGATGACAAGGGCATGGAGCACTTTGATTACAGGGGTCTTGGAGCATTGTGATGAAAAGGGCATGGATCATTGTGATGAAAAATGCATGCAGCCTTGTCATGACAGGATTCAAGGAGCATGTAGACAACAAGTGTCAGGGAACATTTTGATGACCAGTGTACTGATCATTGTGATGAAAAAGTTCATGGAGCATTGTGATGACTGGAGTCATGGAGCATTATGATGACAGGGGTCATGGAGCATTGTGATAACAAGGGCATGGAACATTGTGATGACAAGGGCATGGAGCATTGGTCTAATAAGTTTCATGGATTATTGTGATGACAGTTGGAATGGTGCATTGTGATGACAAGGGCATGGAGCATTGTGATGACCAGGTCATGCAGTATTGTGAAGAGAGGTGTCAGGGAGCATTGTGATGACATATGTAATGGCCCATTCTGATGACAATGGCATGGAGCATTGTGATGCCAAGTGTCATGGAGAATTCTGATGACAAATGTAATGGAGCATTGTGAGGACAATGGCTTGGAGCACTGTGATGACAAGAGTCAGGGAGCATTGTGCTGACAAGTGCATGGAGAATTGTGATGACAAGGGTCATGGAGAATTCTGATGACAAGCTTGTGGAGTATTTTGATGACAATGGCATGGCACATTGTGATGAAAAAGGCATGGGGCGTTGTGATGAAAAAGTCATGGAGCATTTTCGTGACATGGTTCAAGAAGCATTCTGAAGACAAGTGTCAGGGAGCATTGTGATGAAAAGTGTATTGAGAATTGTGATGAGAAAGGTCATGGAGCATTTTGATGAAAAGGGCATGGAGTATTGTGATGACAGGCATCTTGGAGCGTTGTGATGTCAAGTGTTATGGATCATTGTGATCACAAGGGTTTGGAGCATTGTGATGACAGAGGTCATGGATCATTTTGATTTCAAGGAGCATGGAGCATTGTGATGACAAGGGCATGAAGCAATGTGATCCCAAGATTCATGGAGGATTGTGATGACAATAGAAATGGAGTATTTTGATGACAAGCCCATAGAGCATTGTAATGACAAGGTCATGTAGCATTTTGCTGACAAAGGCATGGAACATTTTAATGACAGGTGTCATGGAGCACTGTGATGACAAGCGTTACGGATCATTGTGAATACAGGGGACATGGAGCATTGGGATGACAAGTGCATGGATAATTGTGATGACAAGTGTCATGGAGCACTGGGCTGAAAATATTCATGTAGTGTTGTGATGACAGGGGTCATGGAGCATAGTGATGAGTAGGGAATGGAGCACTGTGATGACAATAGTCCGGGTTCATTGTGTCGTCTGGTGTCATGGAGTGTTTTGATGACAGTGGTCATGGAGCATTGAGATGATATTGGCCATGGAGCATTGTGATGAATAGGTCGTGGAGCATTGGGCTGAAAATATTCATGGATTATTGTGATGACAGGGGTCATGGAGCATTGTGATGACAAGGTAATCGAGCATGGTGATGACAAGGTCCTGGAGCACTGTGATGAGAAGACCATGGATACTTATGATGACAATTCTCATGGAGCATTCTGATGAAAAGGGGCATGGAGCATTGTGATTACAGGTGTCTTGGAGCATTGTGATAAGTAGGACATGGAACATTGTGATACATGGGTCATGGGTCATGGAGCTTTGTGATGACAAGTCATGGAGCATTGTGATGACAAGGGCATGGAGCATTGTGATGACAGGGGCATGGAGCATTGGTCTGACAAGCTTCATAGATTATTGTGATGTCAGTGGACATGGTGCATTGTGATGACAAGGGCATGGATCACTGTGAAGAGAAGGTCATGGAGTATTGTGAAGACAGGTGTCAGGGAGCATTGTGATGACATATGTCATGGTCCATTGCGATGACAATGGCTGGGAGTACTGTGATGCCAAATGTAATGGAGGATTGTGATGACAAATATAATGGAGCATTGTGATGACTAGGGCTTGGAACACTATGATGACAATGGCCATTGAGAATTTTCATGACAAGGTCGTGAAGCATTGTGATGACAAGGTCCTGGAGCACTGTGATGAGAAAACCATGGAGCTTTGTGATGACAAGTCTCCTGGAGCATACTGATGAAAATGGGCATGGAGCATTGTGATTAGAGGGGTCTTGGCACATTGTGATAACAAGGGCATGGGGAATTGTGAGGAGAAGGCCAAGGAGCATTCTGATGGCATGCGTCATTGAGCTTTGTGATGACAAGGGCATGGAGCACTTTGATTACAGGGGTCTTGGAGCATTGTGATGAAAAGGGCATGGATCATTGTGATGAAAAATGCATGCAGCCTTGTCATGACAGGATTCAAGGAGCATGTAGACAACAAGTGTCAGGGAACATTTTGATGACCAGTGTACTGATCATTGTGATGAAAAAGTTCATGGAGCATTGTGATGACTGGAGTCATGGAGCATTATGATGACAGGGGTCATGGAGCATTGTGATAACAAGGGCATGGAACATTGTGATGACAAGGGCATGGAGCATTGGTCTAATAAGTTTCATGGATTATTGTGATGACAGTTGGAATGGTGCATTGTGATGACAAGGGCATGGAGCATTGTGATGACCAGGTCATGCAGTATTGTGAAGACAGGTGTCAGGGAGCATTGTGATGACATATGTAATGGCCCATTCTGATGACAATGGCATGGAGCATTGTGATGCCAAGTGTCATGGAGAATTCTGATGACAAATGTAATGGAGCATTGTGAGGACAATGGCTTGGAGCACTGTGATGACAAGAGTCAGGGAGCATTGTGCTGACAAGTGCATGGAGAATTGTGATGACAAGGGTCATGGAGAATTCTGATGACAAGCTTGTGGAGTATTTTGATGACAATGGCATGGCACATTGTGATGAAAAAGGCATGGGGCGTTGTGATGAAAAAGTCATGGAGACTTTTCGTGACATGGTTCAAGGAGCATTCTGAAGACAAGAGTCAGGGAGCATTGTGATGACAAGTGTATTGAGAATTGTGATGAGAAAGGTCATGGAGCATTTTGATGAAAAGGGCATGGAGTATTGTGATGACAGGCATCATGGAGCGTTGTGATGACAAGTGTTATGGATCATTGTGATCACAAGGGTTTGGAGCATTGTGATGACAGAGGTCATGGATCATTTTGATTTCAAGGAGCATGGAGCATTGTGATGACAAGGGCATGAAGCAATGTGACCCCAAGTTTCATGGAGGATTGTGATGACAATGGAAATGGAGTATTGTGATGACAAGCGCATAGAGCATTGTAATGACAAGGTCATGTAGCATTTTGCTGACAAAGGCATGGAGCATTGTAATGACATGTGTCATGGAGCACTGTGATGACTAGCGTCACAGATCATTGTGAATACAGGGGTCATGGAGCATTGGCATGACAAGTGCATGGATCATTGTGATGACAAATGTCATGGAGCACAGGGTTGAAAATTTTCATGGAGTGTTGTGATGACAGGGGTCATGGAGCCTAGTGATGAGTAGGGAATGGAGTATTGTGATGACAAGTGTCCGGGATCATTGTGTCGTCATGTGTCATGGAGTGTTGTGATGACACTGGTCATGGAGCATTGAGATGATATTGGCCATGGAGCATTGTGATGAATAGGTCGTGGAGCATTGGGCTGAAAATATTCATGGATTATTGTGATGACAAGGGTCATGGAGCATTGTGATGACAAGGTAATGGTGCATGGTGATGACCAAGTCCTGCAGCATTGTGATGAGAAGACCATGGATTCTTATGATGACAATTCTCATGGATCATTCTGATGAAAAGGGGCATGGAGAATTGTGATTACAGGGGTCTTGGAGCATTGTGATGACAAGTCATGGAGCATTGTGATGACAAGCGCATGGAGCATTGTGATGATAGTGGCATGGAGCATTGTGATGACAAGATTCATAGATTATTGTTATGACAGTGGACATGGTGCACTGTGATGACAAGGGCATGGATCATTGTGAAGAGAAGGTCATGGAGTATTGTGAAGACAGGTGTCAGGGAGCATTGTGATGACATATGTCATGGTCCATTGCGATGACAATGGCTGGGAGTATTGTGATGCCAAATGTAGTGGAGGATTGTGATGACAAATATAATGGAGTATTGTGATGACTAGGGCTAGGAGCATTATGATGACAATGGCCATTGAGAATTTTCATGACAAGGTCAGGAAGCATTGTGATGACAAGTTCCTTGAGCATTGTGATGAGAAAACCATGGAGCCTTGTGATGACAAGTCTACTGGAGCATACAGGTGAAAATGGGCATGGAGCATTGTGATTAGAGGGGTCTTGGCACATTGTGATGACTAGGGCATGGAGCATTGTGAGGAGAAGGCCAAGGAGCATTCTGATGGCATGCGTCATTGAGCTTTGTGATGACAAGGGCATGGAGCACTTTGATTACAGGGGTCTTGGAGCATTGTGATGAAAAGGGCATGGATCATTGTGATAAAAAATGCATGCAGCCTTGTCATGACTGGATTCAAGGAGCATGCAGACAACAAGTGTCAGGGAACATGTTGATGACAAGTGTACTGAGCATTGTGATGACAAAGGTCATGGAGCTTTCTGAGGAGAAGACCATGGATAAATGTGATGACGAGCATCATGGGGCATTGTGATGATAAGTGATATGGAATATTGTGATCACAAGGGTTTGGAGCATTGTTATGACAGAGTTCATGGATCATTTTGATTTCATTGTGATGACAATAGCATGAAGCATTATGATGATCGGCATGGTGCATTGTGATGACAGGGTTCATGGATCATTGAGATGAAAAGGGGCATAGAGCATTGTGATTAGAGTGTTCTTGGAGCATTGTGATGAGAAGGGTCATGGAGCTTTGTGATGACAAGGCCAATCAACATCGTGATAGTAGGGGTCATGGAGCATTGTTATGACTGGGGTAATGGAGCACTGTGATGGCAAGGGCATGGAGCATTGTGATGACAAGTCATGGAGCATTTTGATGACAAAGGTGTGGTGCATTTTGATGAGAAGGGCAGGGAGCATTTTGATGACAGGGTCATGGAACAATTTGATGAAAACCGTCATGGAACATTTTGATGACAGGTGTTATGGAACATTGTGATGTCAGGGGTCATGGAGCATTTTGATGAAAAGGATCATGGAGCAGTTTGATGACAGGTGTTATGGAACATTTTGATGTCAGGGGTCATCCAACATTGTGATGATAAGTGCATGTAGCATTGTGATCACTGATGCCATGAATCATTGTGATGACATTGGTGAGGGATTATTGTGACAAATAGTGATGTAGCATTGTGATATCAGTGGTGAGAGAGCATTTTGATGAGAAGTGCATGGAGCATTGTGATGACAAATTTTATGCAGTATTGTGATGACAAATTTGTGGAGCATTGTGATGACAAGCGCATGGTGCATTGTGATGACATGTGTCATGGAGCATTGTGCTGAGAAAGGCATAGAACAGTTTGATGACAAGGGTCAAAGAGCATTGTGATGAAAATTTCTTGGAGCATTGTGGTTAAAAAGGTCACAGAGACTGTTGATGACGAGGACATGGACAATTTTGATGACAAAGTTCATGAAGCATTGTGAGGACTGGAGTCATGGAGCATTGTGATGACAGGGGTTATGGATCATTGTGATAACAAGGGCATAGAGCATTGTGATGACAAGGGGATGGAACAGTGGTCTCTTTAGTTTCATGGATTATTGTGATGACATTTGGAATGGGGCATTGTTATGACAAGGGCATGGAGAATTGTGATGCCAATTGTAATGTTGGTTTCTGCTGTCAAAGATACTTGAGCATTGTGATGACAATGGCTTGGAGCATTGTGATGACAAGGGTCAGGGAGCATTTTGCTGACAAGTGCATGGAGATTTGTGATGACAAGGGTCATGGAGCATTCTGATGACTAGCTTGTGGAGTATTTTGATGACAATGGCATGGAGCATTGTGATGAAAACGGCAAGGGGCATTGTGATGAAAAAGGCAAGGAGCCTTTTCGTGACAGGTTTCAAGGAGCATTCTGACGACAAGTATCAGGGAGCGTTGTGATGACAAGTGTATTGAGAATTGTGATGACAAAGGTCATGGAGCATTGTGATGAAAAGGGCATGGAGTATTGTGATGACAGGCATCATGGAGCGTTGTGATGAAAAGTGTTATGGAACAAGCTGATCACATGGGATTTGAGCATTTTGATGACAGAGGTCATGAATCATTTTGATTTCAAGGAGCATGGAGCATTGTGATGACAAGGGAAAGGAGCATGATGATGACAAGGTCCTGGAGCATTGTGATTAGAAGACCATGGAGACTTGTGATGACAAATCTCATGGAGCATTCTGATGAAAAGTGTCATGGAGCATTTTGATTACAGGGGCCTTGGAGCATGGTGATGACAAGGGCATGGATTATTGTGTTGACAAAGGCATGGAGCCTTTTCATGACTGGGTACAAGGAGCATACTGACGACAAGTGTCAGGGAGCATTGTGATGACAAGTGTATTGAGCATTGTGATGACAAAGATCATGGACCATTGTGATGAAAAGACCATGGATAATTGTGATGATGAGCATCATGGCGTGTTGTGGAGATAAGTGTTATGGAACATTGTGATCACAAGGGTTTGCAGCATTATGATGACAGAGATCATGGAGAATATTGATTTCATTGTGATGACAATGGCCTGAAGCATTATGATGATGGGCATGGTGCACTGTGATGACAGGGTTCATGGAGCATTGAGATGAAAAGGGGCATGGAGCTTTGTGTTTACAGGGGTCTTGGAGCAGTGTGCTGACAAGGGCATGGAGCATTGTGATGTGAAGGGCATGGAACATTCTGATGACATGTGTCATGGAGCTTTCTGATGACAAGGGCATGGAGCATTGTGATTTAAGCGGCCTTCAGCATTGTGATGACAGGTGTCATGTAACCTTGTGATGAATAGGCCGTGTTACATTGTGATGGCAGGGTTCATGGTGCATTGTTATGACAGAGGTACCGGAGCATTGTGATGAGAAGGGTATGGAACATTGCTCTGAAATGTTTCTGGGATAATTGTGATGAGAGTGGGCATGGAGCATTGTGATAACAAGGGCATGGAGCATTGTGATGACAAGGTAGGTCATGAAGTATTGTGAAGACAGGTGTCAGGGAGCATTGTGATGACATATGTAATGGCCCATTCTGATGACAATGGCATGGAGCATTGTGATGCCAAGTGTCATGGAGGATTCTGATGACAAAGGTAATGGAGCATTGTGATGACAATGGCTTGGAGCATTGTGATGACAAGTGTCAGGGAGCATTGTGCTGACAAGTGCATGGAGAATTGTGATGACAAGGGTCATGGAGCATTCTGATGACAAGCTTGTGGAGTATTTTGATGACAATGGCATGGAGCATTGTGATGAAAACGGCATGGGGCATTGTGATGAAAAAGGCATGGAGCCTTTTCGTGACGTTGTTCAAGGAGCATTCTAATGACAAGTGTCAGGGAGCATTGTGATGACAAGTGCATGGAGAATTGTGATGACAAGGGTCATGGAGCATTCTGATGACTAGCTTGTGGAGTATTTTGATGACAATGGCATGGAGCATTGTGATGAAAACGGCATGGGGCATTGTGATGAAAAAGGCATGGAGCCTTTTCGTGACGTTGTTCAAGGAGCATTCTGACGACAAGTGTCAGGGAGCATTGTGATGACAAGTGTATTGAGAATTGTGATGAGAAGGTCATGGAACATTGTGATGAAAAGGGCATGGAGTATTGTGATGACAGGCATCATGGAGCGTTGTGATGACAAATGTTATAGAACATTGTGATCACAAGAGTTTGGAGCATTGTGATGACAGAGGTCATGGATCATTTTGATTTCAAGGAGCATGGAGCATTGTGATGACAAGGGCATGTAGCAATGTGATCCCATGTTTCATGGAGGATTGTGATGCCAAGCAAAGAGAGCATTGTAATGACAAAGTCATGTAGCATTTTGCTGACAAATGCATGGAGCATTGTGATGACAAGCGTCACGGAGCATTGTGAAAACAGTGGTCATGGAGCATAGGGATGACAACGACATGGATCACTGTGATGACAAGGGGCATGGAACATTGGGCTGAAAATATTCATGGAGTATTGTTATGACAGGTGTCATGGAGCATTGTGATGACGAGGGAATGGAACATTGTGATGACAAGAGTTCCGAATCATTGTGTTGTCAGGTGTCATGGAATGTTGTGATGACAGTGGTTATGGAGAATTGTGATGATATTGGCTATGGAGCATTGTGCAGAGCAGACCTTGGGTAATTGTGATGTCGAGCATCATGGAGCACTGTAATGACAAGGGGCATGAAGCATTGTGATGACAGGTGTCAGTGAGCATTGTGATGACAGGGGTCATGGAGCATTGTGATGACAAGTGCATGGAGCTTTGTGATGACATGAGCATGGAGCATTGTGATGACAAGTGCATGGAGCATTGCAATGTCAAGTGGATGGTGAATTTTGATGACAAGAGCATGTAACATTTTGATGAGTAGTGTCATGTAGCATTGTGATGACAAGGACGTGGAGAATTTTGATGACAAGGATCATGGAGCATTTTGATAACCAGGCCATGGTGCATTGTGATGACAGGGGTCATGGAGCATTATTATGAGAACGGCCATGGTGCATTCTGACATAAGATATCACTTATGAAGAGAATGTAAACATGGCTACATATGAACTGATTTAGGGAAGAGAACAGAGTATCAGATTTAGAAAACATTCTAACGCTTGCTTAAGGGGAAAGAGAGGTGGCGAGATGCACAAAACATAAGATTGATATTAGCACAGGTACCGTTCCATAATCCAAAAACAGAAGAGACAAGCCCTACACCTTCCTCAGTGAACGGAACTCACCAACCCTATTCCCCGCAGAGAAATATATCTGGCTAGTAAGAATTTTAAAACCTAGGTATTGATATGTCTCCATAAGGGAACCAAGTGTGTCTAGAACGACATAAACATGGCAGTGAGAATCAGCTCAAACCCACTATAAAAATGAATTTCAAAACAAAACATAAAAACAGTAAAATTCTTACACAATACCTTCAGGGGTTCTGATGAAACCTGGAATGACCATATCTACAATGTCAGCTGGATGTGGCATAAGGCTGGTCACTTGGGACTGAGAGGATTGGTGAGATTGGGTGAAAAAATGCAGACCCTTTAAAGCAATAATGCCTGCCACCCATTCCATGGTTCCCATCTCTCCAGGTAGAAGGGAATATCACTACAGTTATAACGTGTATGGGAACCTAGAGAATGGAAACCATCTGATGGTGAAAGGTTTCTAAAACTCTACTACTTTTTTCTCTCCTTGTGCTCCAGTTTGACATTCCAACTGCTTGACTATCAATCTCCCAACTTGGAAAGTCAGCCCCTATAACCTCCTGGTTCGCATAGTTGCTAAATTGTGCAGAGGATATAAGGGAAGAGAGAGAACCAATGAGAGAGTAGCTGTAGGCATTTGGACGGCCACATGACTCTCTAATTTCCCATCACAAAGAGGAATTAACCAAAGTATCAGCCTGCCCCCCAGAACCAGTATAAGTCCAGAAGCAAAACTGTTGATTTGCGGACAGCTCACAAAAACGCGAGTTGAAAAATGGAGCTCAGGGCCACAGCAATTCACTAACCTGCAGAGTTATAAAGGACTACTCTCTTCGAAAAATCTGTTGAGGGAAAACCACGAGGCGGAATGGAAAATGAGGCAGAATGGCATGAAACAGATTTCAAGAGGTACATTGGAATCGCCTTTAAACACAGGAAAAGCATTACAACTTCGAAAATTATGGAAATGGCCATAAAGGGCATATGGGTTTTCACGTGAATATATTCAGGAGAAAACGCATATGCCCATTTTGGACAAGCAAGGAAGCGGGCAATGCAAATCTGCACTACAAAGAAGTATCACTTCCCACCGGTCAAAAGGGACATCCACAAAATGGGTAAAAACCAGAAAGGCAAGCCAGGCCCTGGAGAACAGGGAGCCTTGTTATGCTGATGGGCGGGAGGTAAACTGCCCACTACCTCTCTCGAGGAGTGCATTGTGTTCCCTAAAACAAGTAAACAACAGAGCTACAGAGCCAAGGGCACTTCCAGTCTAGGGAATATACCTTGGGAAAACTGAAAATAAATAAGACAGATCCACACCAAAATTCAGGGCTGCACTGCTTACAAAAACCTCAACTTGTGTACACCTTAAATATCCCAGGAAAGACAAAAATGGTTCAAGAAATTGTGGTACTTACGTATGATGGAATATCGCTCAGCCATGAAATCAATGTCATAAGGCCAGTAGCAGCAAAATGAGTGCATTCAGGTACGATAATTCTAAGTGAAATAAGTCACACAGAAAAAGAAACGTATCATAAGATATCACTTATGAAGATCCTGTAAACATGGCTACATATGAACTGAGTTAGGAAAGCGAAGAGAGACTCACATTTAAATAAAAACGCTTATGCCTGCTTAAGGGGGAAGGAGAGGTGGGGTGATGCATAAAATCAGATTTTGATATTAGTACAGGTACCGTTCCAAAAACCAAATACGAAATAGACAAGACCTACACATTCCTCAGTGAAAGGGACTCAACACCTCGTATACAAGACAGAGTAATATAACTTACTAGTATGAATCTTAAAACCTATGTATTGATATGTCTCCATAAGGGAATCAAGTGTGTCTAGACTGGCATAAACGTGGCAGTGAGAATCAGCTCAAACCCACTATAAAAAGGAATTTCATAAACAAAACAAAAAAACAGGGAAATTTCTTACAATTCCTTCAGGGTCTCTGATGAAACCTGGAATGACCCTATCTACAATGACAGCTGGATTGGCATAAGGCTGGACACTTGGGACTGAGAGGATTGGTGAGATTGGGTGAGCAAATGCAGACCCTTTAAAGCAATAATGAGTGGCACCCATTCCATGGGTCCCAACTCTCCAGGTTGAAGGGAATATTACTACAGCTATAACATGTACGGGAAACCTAGAGAATGGACACACTGTGAATACAAAAGGTCTCTAAAAGTCAACTAATAGTCCCTTTCCTGGTGCTCCGGTTTGACTTTCCATTTGCTTTAATGTCAATCTCCCAACTTGGAGAGACAGCCCCTTTAACCTCCTGGTTCTCACAAGTTGCCAATTTGGAAGAGGATGAAAGGGAAGAGGGAGAACCAATAAGAGAGTAGCTGTTAGGCATTTGGATGGGAACATGTCCCTCTAATTTCCCAGCCGGAAGAAAAATTAACCAAAGTCTCAGCCACCCACCACACACCAGTATAGGTCCTGATCCAAAGTTTGGACTTGCATTCAGCTTACAAGAAAACGAGTTGAAAAATGGAGCTCATGGGCACAGCAATTCACAAACTGGCAGAGAAATACAGGACAACTATCGTCCAAATATTTGTTTAATGGAAGGCAATGAGGCGGACTTGAAAGCGAGGCAGAATAGCAGGAAACAGATTTCGAGAGGTATGTTGGAATCGCCTTTAAAGCACAGGAAGAGGGGCACAACTTCGACAATGATGCACTTGGCCAAAAAGGGCGTATGCCTTTTCTCCTGAATATATTCAGGAGAAAACGAATACGCCCTTTTTGGCCATCCAGCAAGCAGACAATGCAAATCTGCACTACAAAGAATTATCACCTCAAACCAGTCAAAAGGGATATCCGCAAAATGTGTAAAAAACAGAAAGACAAGACAGCCCCTGGAGAACTGGGAGCCTTGTTATGCTGACTGGTGGGATTAAGTTGCCAACTGCCTCTCTGGAGGAGTGCACTGTGTGCCGTGAAACAAATAAACAACAGAGCTACAGAGCCAAGGGCACGTCCAGTCTAGGAAATATACATTGGGAAAACTGAAAATCAATAAGACAGAGCCACCCCAAAATTTATGGTTTCACTTCTTTCAAGAACCTCAACTTGGGTACACCTTAAATATCCCAGGAAAGACAAAAATGGTTCAAGAAATTGTGGTAGTTATGTACAAGGAATATCCCTCAGCCATGTAATCAATGTCATAAGGCCAGTGGCAGCAAAATGAGTGGATTCAGGTACGATGATTCTAAGTGAAATAAGTCACACAGAAAAAGAAAATTACCATAAGATATCACTTATGAAGATCCTGTAAACATGGCTACACATGAACTGAGTTAGGAAAGAGAAGAGAGTCTCACATTTAGAAAACATTCTTATGCCTGCTTAAGGGGGATTGAGAGGTGGGGTGATGCATAAAACCAGAGTTTGAATTAGTACAGGTACCTTTCCAAAAACCTAATAAGGAATAGACAAGACCTACACCTTCCTCAGGGAAAGGAACACAACAACCCATATTCCCGGCAGAGGAATATATCTTACTAATAAGAATCTTAAAACCTATGTATTGATATATCTCCGTAAGGGAATCAAGTATGTCTAGACTGGCATAAACATGGCAGTGAGAATCAGCTCAAACCCACTATAGAAAGGAATTTCAAATTCAAACCAAAAAAACAGGGAAATTCTTTACAATTCCTTCAGGGTCTCTGATGAAACCTGGTATGACTATCTACAATGACAGCAGGATGTGTCCTATGGCTGGACACATGGGACAGAGAGTATTGGTGAGATTGGGTGAGTAAATGCAGAACCTTAAAGCAATAATGTGTGGCAGCCATTCGATGGGTCCCAACTCTCCAGGTTGAGGAGAATATTACTAGAGCTATAACATGTACGGGTAACCAAGAGAATGGACCCACTGTGAATATGAAAGGTTTCTAAAACTCAACGAATAGTCCCTATCCTGGTGCTCCGGTTTCACTTTCCAATGCCTTTAATATCAATCTCCCAACTTGGAGAGACAGCCCCTTTAACCTCCTGGTTTGCACAGGTTGACAATTTGGCAGAGGATGAAAGGGAAGAGGAAGAACCAATGAGAGAGTAGCTGTTAGGTATTTGGAGGGGCACATGTGACACTAATTTCACGGCAGGAAGAAGAATTAACCGAAGTCTCAGCCACCCGCCGGGAAGCAGTATAGGTCCTGAACCACAATTTTGGACTTGCATTCAGCTCACAAAAAACGAGTTGAAAAATGGAGCTCAGGGGCACAGCAATTCACAAACTGGCAGAGGAGTAAAGGACCGCTATCGTGCAAAAATCTGTTGAGGGAAGGCAACGAGGCGGATTTGAAAGCGAGGCAGAATAGGCGGAAACAGATTTCAAGAGGTACGTTGGAAGTGCCTTTAAAGCACAGGAATAGGGGCACAAATTTGACAATGATACACTTGGCCAAAAAGGGCGTATGAGTTTTCTCCTGAATATATTCAGGAGGAAACACATAGAACCTTTTTGGCCAGGCAATCAAACGGGCAATGCGAATCTGCACTACAAAGAAGCATCACTTCCCACCGGTCAAAAGGGACATCCGCAAAATGTGTAAAAACCAGAAAGGAAAGACAGGCGCTGGAAAACTGGGAGCCTTTTTATGATGATGTTCGGGACGTAAGTTGCCAACTGCCTCTCTGGAGGAGTGCATTGTGTTCCCTAAAAAAATAAACAACAGAGCTACAGAGCCAAGGGCATTTTCAGGCTAAGGAATATACCATGGGAAAATTGAAAATCAATAAGCCAGAGCCACCCCAAAATTTAGGTTTGCACTGCTTAAAAGAGCCTCAACTTGTGTCCACCTTAAATATCCCAGGAAAGACAAAAGGGCTTTAAGAAATTGTGGAACTTACGTACGATGGAATATCCCTCAGCCATGAAATCAATGTCATAAGACCAGTAGCAGCAAAATGAGTGGATTCAGGTACGATGATTCTAAGTGAAATAAGTCACACAGAAAAAGAAACTTATCATAAGATATCACTTATGAAGATCCTGTAAACATGGCTACACATGAACTGAGTTAGGAAAGAGAAGAGAGTCTCACATTTAGAAAACACTCTTATGCCTGCTTAAGGGGGAAGGAGAGGTGGGGTGATGCATAAAACCAGAGGTTGATATAAGCACAGGTACCGTTCCAAAAACCAACTATGGAATAGACAAGACCTACACCTTCCTCAGTAAAAGGGACTCAAAAACCCATATTTCCCACAGAGGAATATATCTGACTAGTAAGAATCTTAAAACCTATGGATTGATATGTCTCTTTAAGGAATCAAGTGTGTCTAGACTGGCATAAACATGGCAGCGAGAATCAGCTCAAACCAACTATAAAAAGGAATTTCAAAAATAAAAAAAGGGAAATTCTTTAAAATTCCTTCAGGGTCTCTGATGAAACCTGGAATGACCCTATCTACAACGACAGCTGGATGTGGCATAAGGCTGGACACATGGGACTGAGAGGATTGGTGAGATTGGGTGAGCAAATGCAGACCCTTTAAAGCAATAATGCATGGCACACATTCCATGGGTCCCAACTCTGCAGGTTGAAGGGAATATTACTACAGCTATAACATGTACGGGAAACCTAGAGAATGGACACACTGTGAATACGAAAGGTCTCTAAAACTCAACAAATAGTCCCTCTCCTGGTGCTCCGGTATGACTTTCCAACTGCTTTACTATCAATCTCCCAACCTGGACAGACAGCACCTTTAACCTCCTGTTTCGCACAGGTTGCCAATTTAGCAGAGGATGAATGGGAAGAGGGACAACCAATGAGAGAGTAGCTGTAAGGCATTTGGATGGGCATATGTCACACTTATTTCCCTGGAGGAAGAAGAATTGTCCAAAGTCTCAGCCACCCACCGGGAACCAGTATAGGTCCTGAACAAAATTATTGGATTGCGTACAGCTCAGAAAAAACGAGTTAAAAAACGGCGCTCAGGGGCACAGCAATACACAAAGTGGCAGAGTAATAAAGGGCAACTATCGTCCAAAAATCTATTGAGGGAAGTCAACGAGGTGGACCTGATATCGAGGCAGAAGAGCCGGAAACAGATTTCAAGAGGTCCGTTGGAATCACATTTAAAGCACAAGAAGGGGGGCACAACTTCGACAATGATGCACTTGGCCAAAAAGAGCTTATGCATTTTCTCCTGAGTATATTCAGGAGAAAACGCATACGGCACTTTTGGCCAAGCAAGCAAGTGGGCAATGCAAGTCTGCACTACAAAGATGTATCACTTCCCACTGGTCAAAAGGGACATCCACACAATGGGTAAAAACCAGAAAGGCAAGACAGGCCCTGGAGGACAGGGAGCCTTGTTATGCTGATGGCCGGAATGTAAATTGCCATCTGCCTCTCTGGAGGTTTGCATGGTGTTCCCTAAAACAAGTAAACAACAGAGCTACAGAGCCAAGGACACTTCCAGTCTAGGGAATATACCTTGGGAAAACTGAAAATCAATATGACAGAGCCACCCCAAAATTGAGGGCTGCACTGCTTACAAGAACCTCAACTTCGGTACACCTTAAATATTCCAGGAAATATAAAAATGGTTCAAAAAACTGTGGTACTTACGTATGATGGAATATCCATCAGCCATGAAATCAATGTCATAAGACCAGTAGCAGCAAAATGAGTGGATTCAGGTACGATGATTCTAAGTGAAATAAGTCAAACAGAAAAAGAAACGTATCATAAAATATCACTTATGAAGATCCTGTAAACATGGCTACACATGAACTGAGTTAGGAAAGAGAACAGAGTCTCACATTTACAAAACACTCTTATGCCTGCTTAAGGGGGAAGGAGAGGTGGGGTGATGCATAAAACCAGAGTGTGATATAAGCACAGGTACCGTTCCAAAAACCAACTATGGAATAGAGAAGACCTACACCATCCGCAGTGAAAGGGACTCAAAACCCCATATTTCCCGCAGAGGAATATATCTGAGTAGTAAGAATCTTAAAACCTATGTATTGATATGTCTCCATAAGAGAATCAAGTGTTTCTAGACAGGCATAATCATGGCAGCGAAAATCAGCTCAAACCCACTATAAAAAGGAATTTCAAAAACAAAACAAAAAAACAGGGAAATTCTGTACAATTCCTTCAGGGTCTCTGATGAAACCTGGAATGACCCTATCTACAACGACAGCTGGATGTGGCATAAGGCTGGACACATGAGACTGAGAGGATTGGTGAGATTGGGTGAGCAAATGCAGACCCTTTAAAGCAATAATGCAAGGCACCCATTCCATGGGTCCCAACTCTCCAGGTTGAAGGGAATATTACTACAGCTATAACATGTACGGGAAACCTAGAGAATGGACACACTGTGAATACGAAAGGTCTCTAAAACTCAACGAATAGTCCCTCTCCTGGTGCTCCGCTTTGACTTTCCAACTGCTTTACTATCAATCTCCCAACCTGGAGAGACAGCACTTTAACCTCCTGTTTCTCACAGGTTACCCATTTCACAGACGATGAATGGGAGGAGGGAGAACCAATGAGAGAGTAGCTGTTAGGCATTTGGACGGGCATATGTCACTCTTATTTCCCGGGAGGAAGAAGAATTGACCAAAGTCTCAGCCACCCACCGGCAACAGGTATAGATCCTAATCGAAAATATGGGACTTACGTTCAGCTCACAAAAAACGAGTTAAAAAATGGAGCTATAGGGCAGAGCAATTCACAACCTGGCATAGTAATAAAGGACAACTATCATCCAAAAATCTGTTGAGGGAAGGCAAACACGCGGACTTGAAAGTGAGGGAGAATAGCATGAAACAGATTTCAAGAGATATGTTGGAATCACCTTTAAAGCACAGGAAGAGGGGCACAATCTCGACAATGATGCACTTGGCCAAAAAGGGCGTATGCGTTTTCTCCTTAGTATATTCAGGAGAAAACACATACGCCCTTTTTGGTCAAGCAAGCAAGTGGGCAATGCAAGTATGCACTACAAAGAAGTATCACTTCCCACCGGTCCAAAGGGACGTTCACAAAAAGGGTAAAACCAGAAAGACAAGACAGGCCCTGGAGAACAGGGAGCCCTGTTATGCTGATGGGCGGGATGTAAACTGCCAACTGCCTCTCTGGAGGAGTGCATTGTGTTCCCTAAAACAAGTAAACAACAGAGCTACAGAGCCAACGACACTTCCAGTCTAGGGAATATACTTTGGTAAAATTGAAAATCAATAAGACAGAGCCACCCCAAAATTTAGGGCTGCACTGCTTACAAGAACCTCAACTTTGGTACACCTTAAATATCCCAGGAAATATAAAAATGGTTCAAAAAATTGTGGTACTTACGTACGATGGAATATCCCTCAGCAATGAAATCAATGTCATAAGACCAGTAGCAGGAAAATGAGTGGATTCAGGTACGATGATTCTAAGTGAAATAAGTCACACAGATAAAGAAACTTATCATAGGATATCACTTATGAAGATCCTGTAAACATGGGTACACATGAACTGAGATAGGAAAGAGAACAGAGTCTCACATTTAGAAAAACCTCTTATGCCTGCTTAAGGGGGAAGGAGAGGTGGGGTGATGCATAAAACCAGAGTTTGATATAAGCACAGGTACTGTTCCAAAAACCAACTATGGAATAGACAAGACCTACACCTTCCTCAGTGAAAGGGACTCATAACCCCATATTTCCCATAGAGGAATATATGTGACCAGTAAGAATCTTAAAATCTATGTATTGATATGTCTTCTTAAGGGAATCAAGTGTTTCTAGACTGGCATAAACATGGCAGCGAGAATCAGCTCAAACCCACTATAAAAAGGAATTTCAAAAACAAAACAAAAAAACAGGGAAATTCTTTACAATTCCTTCAGGGTCTCTGATGAAACCTGGAGTGACCCTATCTACAATGACAGCTGGATGTGTCATAAGGCTGGACACATGGGACTGAGAGGATTGGTGAGATTGGGTGAGCAAATGCAGACCCTTTAAAGCAATAATGCATGGCACCCATTCCATTGTTCCCAACTCTCCAGGTTGAAGGGGATATTACTATAGCTATAACATTTATGGGAAACCTAGAGAATGGACACACTGTGAATATGAAAGGTTTCTAAAAATCAACAAATTGTCCCTCTCCATGTGCTACAGTTTGACTTCCCAACTGCTTTACTATTAAGCTCCCAACTTGGGGTGACAGCCCCTTTAACCTCCTGGTTCGCACAGGTTGCCAATTTGGCAAAGGATGAAAGGGAAGTGGGAGAACCAATGAGAGAGTAGCTGTTACGCATTTGGACGGGCACATGTCACTCTTATTTCCCGGGAGGAAGAAGAATTAACCAAAGTCTCAGCCACCCACCGAAAACCAGTATAGGTTCTGAACCAAAATATTGGACTTGCGTTCAGCTCACAAAAAACGAGTTAAAAAATGGAGCTCAGGGGCACAGCAATTCACAAACTGGCAGAGTAACAAAGGGCAACTATCGTCGAAAAATCAGTTGAGGGATGGAAATGATGCGGACTTGAAAGTGAGGCAGAATAGCAGGAAACAGATTTCAAGAGGTACGTTGGAATTGCCTTTAAAGCACATGAAGAGGGGCACAATTTCGACTATGATGCACTTAGACAAAAAGAGTGTATGCGTTCAGGAGAAAATGCAACGCCCTTTTTGGCCAAGCAAGCAAGCGGGCAAAGCAAATCTGCACTACAAAGTAGTTTCACTTCCCACCGGACAAAAGGGACATCCGCAAAATGTCTAAAAATCAGAAAGGCAAGACAGGCCCTGGAGAACAGGGAGCCTTGTTTTGCTGATGGGCGGGATGTAAATTGCCAACTGCCTCTCTGGAGGAGTGCATTGTGTTCCCTAAAACAAGTAAACTACAGAGCTACAGAGCCAAGGGCACTTCCAGTCTAGGGAATATACATTTGGAAAACTGAAAATCAGTACGACAGAGCCACCCCATATTTAGGGCTGCACTGCTTACAAGAACCTCAACTTGGGTACACCTTAAGTATCCCACTAAAGATAAATATGGTTCAAAAAATTTTGGTACTTTTGTACGATGGAATATCCCTCAGCCATGAAATCAATGTCATAAGACCAATAGCAGCAAAATGAGTGGATACAGGTACGATGATTCTAAGTGAAATTAGTCACACAGAAAAAGAAACTTATCATAAGATATCACTTATGAAGGTGCTGTAAACATGGCTACACATGAACGGAGTTAGGAAAGATTACAGAGTAACTAATCTTATCATAAGGTATCACTCATAGCGGGAATGTACACATGACTACACATGAACTGAATGACAAACACAACAGATTCACACATTTAGAAAACATCTTCTGCCTGCTTAATGGGAAAGCAGAGGTGGGGTGATGCATAAAACCACAGTTTTAAATTAGCACAGATCCCGTTATATAAACCATGTATGTAATAGACAACACCTACTCCCGGCACAATGAACTGGACTCAACACCCCCTATTCATTGCAGAGGAATATGTCTGACTCTAAGTATTTTAAAACATATGTATTCTCATGTATCCTTAAAGGAATCATGTGTGTGTATAACGGCATGAACACAGAACTGAAATTCAGTTGAACCCACTTATAAAAATAAATTTCAAAAGCAAAATGCAAAAACAGATAGAAAGTTTTAAAAACTACGTTCAGGGCCTGTGATGCAAGCTAGATTGACCACCTTTACACCCACAGCTGGATGAGACATAAGACTGGACACTTGGGGCTGACAAGATTGCTGAGGTTGTGTGAACAAAAGAACACCACTTAGAGCAATACTGTGTGCTATCCATTCTAGTGGTCCCAAATCTCCAGGTTTAAGGGAATCTTCCTACAGTTAAAACATGCATGGGAAACCCAGTGGATGGTACACTGTGTAATTGGGAAAATTTTCTAAAAGGTACCTCATTTTTCTTTTGTCGTGCTCGGCTTCGCCATTCCATCTGCATTACTCAAAATCTCCCCACTTGGAGTGTCAGCGCCTTTACCCTCCCATTATGCACAGTTTGAAAATTGTGCAGAGGATGAACAGGAAGAGGGGAAATAAATGAGAGATTAGCTGTAGGTGTTTGGATGGGCACATGTCACTCTAGTTTCCCATCAGGAAGAAGAATTAACCAAAGGCTCAGCCTGAAGCCCCGGAACCAGACTATGGCCTAAAGCCATCCTGCGGTATTGCAGCCAGCTCACAAATAGGCGAGTTGAAAAATGGAAATCAGGGGCACAACAATTCACAAACTTGCAGAATTATAAAGGACAACTATCATCCAGAAATATATTGAGGAAAGGCAGTGAAGAGGATTTGAATGCAAGGCAGAATTGAAGGAAACAGATTACAAGAGGTAGACAGGAGTCGTCTTTAAAGCACATGAAAAGCGACAGAATTTCGACAATGTTGCCCTTGGCTGAAAAGGGATTATATGTATTTTCTTGAATATATTCGGGAAAAAATGCATAAGCCCTTTTTGGCTAAGCAAGCCCTCAGGCATTGAAAATCCACACTACATAGAAGTGTCCCTTACCTCCAGTCAAAAGGGCCATCCACAAATAGTGTAAAAACCACAAATGCAGGACAGGCCATGGAGAAAAGGGAGCCTGGTTACGCCGATGGACAGGATGTAAATTGCCAACAGCGTCTCTGGAGAACTGTATGTTGTTTTCTAAAACAGAGCTACAGAGCATAGCACACTTCCACTCATGGGCGTGTATTTTGAGAAAACTAAAAATCCACAACACACAGCCAGCCCAAACTTTAGGGCTGCTCTGTTTACAAGAACCTCGACTTCGGTACACTTTATATATCCCAGTAAAGGAAAAAAAATGGATATAGATGTTGTGGTACTTATATACAATGGAATGTCACTCCGATATAAAATCAATGTCATAAGGCCAATAGCAGCATAATGAGTGGCTTTAGGTACGATGATGCTAAGTGAAATGAGCCACAAAGAAAAAGAAACTTATTGTAATATATCACTTATAGAGGAAATGTAAACATGGCTACACATGAACTGAATTTCAAAAGAGAACAGAGTTACACATTTAGAGAACACACTTATGCCTCCCTAACGGGAAAGGTGACATGGGGTGATGTGTAAAAGCAGAGTTTGAAATTAGCACAGATCCCATTCCATCTACCAAATATGTAATAGACAAGACCTACTCCTTTCTCAATGAACTGGACACAAAACACCCTATTCACTGAAGAGGAATATATCTGACTGGTAATAACCTTGAAACCTATGTATTTATATGTCTCCATAATGGAATCAAGTGTATGTAGATTGGCATAAACACAGATCAATGGAACAGGACAGAAAGCCCAGAGATAAACCTACATACCTATGTCTATCTCATCTATGAAAAAGGAGCTAAGGATATACAATGGAGAAAAGACAGTCTCTTCAGTAATTGGTGCTGGAAAAACTGGACCCCTACACATAAAGGAATGAAATTAGAACACTCCATAACACCATACACAAAAATAAACTCTAAATTGATTAGAGATCTAAATATAAGACCAGACACTATAAAACACTTAGAGGAAACCATAGGCTGAACACTCTATGACATAAATCACAGCAAGATCCTTTTGGACCCACCTCCTAGAGAAATGGAAATAAAAACAGAAATCAACAAATGGGACCTAATGAAACTTAAAAGCTTTTACACAGTACAGGAAAACATAAACAAGATGCAAAAACAACCCTCAGAATGGGAGAAAATATTTTCAAATGAAGCAATTGACAAAGGATTAATCTCCAAACTTTACAAGCACCGCATGTAGCTCAATATCACAAAAACAAACAACCCAATCTAAAAACGGGCAGAAGACCTAATAGACATTTCTCCAAAGAAGATATACAGATTACCAAAAAACACATGAAAGGATGCTGAACATCACTAATCATTAGAGAAATGCAAATCAAAACTACCGTGAGGTATCACCTCACAGCAATCAGAGTGGCAATCATCAAAAAAATCTACAAAACAATAAATGCTGGAGAGGCCTTTATTGGAGAAAAGGGAACACACTTGCACTGTGGGTGGGAATGTAAATTGATATGGGCACTAGGGAGAACAGTACGGAGGGTCCTTTAAATAACTAACAATAGAAGTACCATACGACACAACAATCCAACTACTGGGCATTTGCCTTGCGAAAACCATAATTCAAAAAGAGTTATGTACAAAAATGTTCATTGCAGCTCTATTTGCATTAGCCAGAACATGGAAGCAACCTAAGTGTCCATCGACAGATGAATGGATAAAGAAGATCTGGCACATATATACAATCAAATATTACTCAACCATAAAAAGAAGCAAAACTGAGTTATTTGTACTGAGGTGGATGGACTTAGAATCTGTCCTACACAGTGAAGTAAGTCAGAAAGGGAAAAACAAATACTGTATGTTAACAGAGATATATGGAATCTAATGAAGAAACAAAAAAGATTTTGAAGAACCTAGTGGCAGGACAGGATTAAGGACACAGACATAGAGAAAGGACTTGAGGACACCGGAAGGGGGATGGGTAAGCTGGGACGAAGTGAGAGAGTGCCATGGACATAAATACATTACCAAATGTAACACCGATAGCTACTGAGAATCAGCCACATAGAACAGGGAGATCAGCTCGGTGCTTTGTGACCACATAAAGGGGTGGGATATGGAGTGTGGGAGGGAGATGCAAGAGGGAGGGTATCTGGTGATATTTGTATATGTATAGCTGATTAACTTTTTTATACAGCAGAAACGAACACTCCATTGTAAAGCAATTATACTTCAATTAACGTGTAAAAGGAAAAAAAAAAAAAAAGCCCAAGGATAAACCTACACACTTATGGTCAACTAATCTATGACAAAGGAGGCAAGACTATACAATGGAGATAAGACAGTCTCTTCAATCATTGGTGCTGGGAAATATGGAGAGCTACATGTAAAAGAATGAAATTAGAACACTCCCCAACACCATACATAAAAATATATTCAAAATGAATTAGAGACTTTAATGTAAGACCAGACAGTATAAAACTCTGAGAGGAAAACTTACGAAGGATACTCTGACGTAAATCACAGCAAGATCTCTTTTGATCCACCTCCTATAGTAATGAAATAGAAAAGAAAACTAAACAGATGGGACCTAATGAAACGTAAAAGCTTTTGCAAAGCAAAGGAAACTACAAACAAGACGAAAAGACAACCCTCAGAATGGCAGAAAATATTTGCAAACGAATCAATGGACAAATGATTAATCTCCAATATATATAAACAGCTCATGCAGCTCAACAGTAATAAAACAAACAACCCAATACAAAAATGGAAGATCTAAATAGACATTTCTTCCAAGAAGACATAGAGATGGCCAGTACGCACATGAAAATCTGCTGAACATCACTAATTATTAGAGAAATGGAAATCGAAACTACAATGAGGTATCATGTCACACCTGTTAGAATGGGCATCATCAGAAAATCTACAAACAAAAAATGCTGGAGAGGGTGTGGAGAAAAGGAACCTTCTTCAACTATTGTTGGGAATGTAAATCGATACAGTCTCTATGGAGAACAGTATGGAGGTTCCTTAAAAAAGTAAAAATAGAATTACCATATAAACCAGCAATCCCAGTACTGGTCATATACCCAGAGAAAACCATAAATCAAAAAGACACATTCACCACAATGTTCACTGCAGCACTATTTACAATAGACAGGTAATGAAAGCAACCTAATTGCCCACAGACAGACGAATGGATAAAGACGTGGTACATATATACAACGGAATATTACTCAGCCATACATAGGAATGAAATTGGGTCATTTGTAGAGACCTCGATGGATCTAGAGACTGTCATACAGAGTGAAGTAAGTCAGAAAGAGAAAAACAAATATTGTATATTAATGCATATATGTGGAACCTAGAAAAATGGTACAGATGAAACAGTTTGCAAGGCAGAGATAGAGACAGATGTAGAGAACAAACATATGGACACCAAGGAGGGAACGCCATGTGAGGGTGGTGGTGGGATGGATTGGGAGACTGGGATTCACATGTGCACACTTATATGTATAAAATACGTATCCAATAAGAACCTGCTGTATAAAAGAAATAAATTAAAAAAAAATAAAAATAAATAAATAACATTTAATAAAATAAAACAGAAAAAAAGTTTTTCCCTTCACCTAGACGTCTTTATATTAATCCATTATTTCCATGTTTATATCTCCAACTTAAAAAAAAAAGAGGAATGAATAAAATCTAACTTGAACCAAAAAGAAAAAAAGAAAGAAAAAAAAACAGAACTCACCAGTTATACAGAGGAAAATCGTATCAGGGCATTTGCTCCAGTGGTAAAAAATTCTTAAGTTGGTCAGAGGTGGGAAATCGTCTCCCATGCCGTCAGCAGCGCTCTCCCCCACAAGGAGCATCCTCATTGCAAAGCTGGGGGACTTTGTTGAGGCGTCTGTGAGTAAATGTGAGCTGAGCCCCAGTCCTGCTGCAGCTGAACTCTTCCCACCCTTTCCAGGTAAAACACCTGAATATGTACAAGCACTTGCAAGCCTACAGGAAGGGCTGTGGAGCCACACTAGCGAGAGCACGCAGGCCGACTTGGTGCCTGCAGGCCAGCCAGGAGGGTCCTGGCCCCAGATGCTCTTCTGGAATCTTTTCATTTCCCTGCCTGAGATACCCCTCCTGCCACAGCCCACACTGCTTTTTTACTTCCTCACCTCTGCCTGGGGAGAAATTCCAGTGGCAGGTATGGGTGACACATCCTCTTCTTTAGCAGGTGGCAGCCTGGCAACTCCTGCAGAAAGCCCAGCAGAGCCCCACTCACACTGGGCCACCCACAAAGCCACGGCCCGTCCCTCCCTCCCACCACACCAGCACCGAAACTGCTGATGGGGCAGAGAATATGGCGTCAGTCACAGCTACAGGGGCTCTTGCTGACTGGAGAGGTGTTTATATTGACCTCAACCCAGGCACACCTGTGGGGGGGGTTGGCAGGCAGTGTCAGGCTGCCCAAATCAGCCAATCCTCACCCCTCAGGGGCTCACAGTTGCAGAAAATGAACCTTGCTAAACGGGTCAGTCCCAAGGAACAGGTGTGGGCCTTGAGAGTTAGGATAGACAAGGGGCTGCAGCTGCGGCTTGTTTTCTTATCATTTTATCTGGTCCATGAGTGGAAAACAACTTCAAGAAGACACTATCCTAATGAGAGGAACCCAGGAGTCAGGGAGAGGAGTGATGGTGGGTGGAGACAGAGGCCTGGAGCCCTGGCTGCAGTGGAAGTGTCTGGAAGACCAGGCAGAGAGAGGCTGCACAGAGTGATAGCCAGGGTCACAGACCTGTCAGAGCTGCTGTTTGTTAGTTCAAGTCCTGCTCTGAGGTGTTCTGTGTCAGCTGTGAGTGACAGGTGAGCTGGGGGTTCTCTGCAAGGTGGGCTATGTGCACAGTTCCTGTGTGTCCAGCCCTGCTGGGGTACCTGCCCAGGGGAGCTCCGTATCCTGGGAGGGGCCTGACTATGAGAGCCCCATGGGCTGCTGGGTAGCTTCACAGGAGATCTCCATACCCTGGGAAGGACTTGAATACGAGAGCCCCGTGGGCTGTGGGGTGCGGGATGCAGCCCAGGTGAGCTCCATATCCTGGGATTGGCCTAACCACGAGAACCCCATGGGCTGCTGGAGACCTGGGAAAGGACATCAGGACAGTCAGTGAAGCCACCGAGGATATACATCCAGTAGCTCCTATTTCCTACACCCTGCTGCTCATTCTACCATCCACCAGGCCTTGGCATTCTGTATTACACTTCAATGATGCCTTCTTCTGTATTCCATTCATCTCAGAGTCACAAGAATTTTTGGCTTGTGTGTGGCAGGACACAACATGCAACACAAGCAATAATGCTGGGCCGTCCTGCCCCAATGGTTCAAAAATCCCCACACCATCATTGGGGATATGTCCTCTAAAAACCTAAACGTTCTACCTCTGTTAAAGGGAACCCTCCTTCAATATGCAGATGACATTCTGATTGCCAGGCCTACTAAAGACGCCTCGGAACTACCTAGCCAAGAAAGGATAGAAGGTGTCCACGAAAAAGGCTCAAATATCACAGGCTCAGGTGACTTGCCTGGGCTTCATTCTCACAGATATTTGGAGAAACGCATCCCAGGATAGGGAAGAAGCCATTTGCAGCCTTACCTCTTCTAAAACTAGAAGACAGCTTAAGGGTTCCTGGGGAGGCCAAGGTTTTCTTCATCTGGATCCCTAACTACAGTCTAATAGCTGGGCCTCTACCTGAAACACTGACACGAAAAGATGATGATCCTTTTGAATAGAATCCAGAAGCGGCCTTTCAAGAATGGAAAGAGCAGTCAATTCAGATCCTTGCCCAGGAACTCGCTAATTTAGCTAAACCCTTTGACCTTTACATACCCGGTCAAAGGTTAATCGCCCTTGGAGACTTAGTACAAAAACTGGGACCACTTGAAATGGAGCAACACAAGAATGCCCTTCAGGTATGATAAACTATGGTCACCAAGGGCTTTGCCCACCGACACATCAGGCCAGGATACTGGGGTATCTAAAAAGCTGGAAATCAGCAGCCCACAAGGCCAGCTCCCTCCTAAGGGAATAGGACCCCACGTGGTGATCCTAACCACCCACCATGTCCTGAAGTTGCAGGGGTTGCTCTGTGGACACACTGACCTCGAGTGAGGAGGCCCTCCAACTCCAACCTCCAGAGAGACAAATGGGGGCAACAGGCCCCCAAGATGACTCGTGTGACCATCACTTGACCAGGAGTTTCTCTCAGAAAACAACAAGACTGTGCCCCGAAAGAGCAGACTACTGCTTGCAGGACTTACTGCACCCAGAGGGGAGCTAATATGCTTGGCGGGGAAAACGTATATCACGCTTTCACCATAGAAAACCCTACAGACACCGCGGTGATGGTGGCCAATATGACCGGCTGGACTGCTGGCTACTTCTAAAGGCCGTTGACTCAGTGGACGTCATGGTCCTGGATCACCACTGACCCTGGACTGTCTGGGAGTTGCGCAGGCAGGGCTCTGACACATGGTGCTGTTTGTACATTAATTCAGGGACCTAATTAAAGAAAGCACAGACTACTGGTCAGGGCATCTAGGCTGGCAAAAAAACGTCAGCCTAATGTCACCGAACAAATGTGGGGTGGGGTGAAACCTGCCACCACAGCATCTCTGCGCATCTCTTTCCTTGACCCTTAAAGGTCATTAGAATCTATAACACTTCCAATGCTGGTGCTCAGGCGGACGAGAAGTGAGGCAGGAGGCTTTGGGACAATCAACATCACCTGGAGGCTGGTGGGGAGACGTTTTGCCCCTCCCCCCATGTATCAGGGCTGCCACCACAGCATGAAGCAGTTACAAAATAGGGGTCTGCACCCTCAACACCCCAAGAATGAGGAACGGAACAAAATGCAGAGGAGGTGTTCGTCTCTGGCAACGTTCATTAAAAATTCATGGGAGATAAAAAGAGAATCTGGGCAATAAAATAAAGTCTAACCTGTTTTTCCTTTGTGCTTTGTCTAATTTCACGTGCTCCTATGGTTCCGCATGCAGAGGTCCCACACCCAGCACTTCAGACACCATTTCGTAGTGCAGAATGGCTGGGTCGACACCTCAGCTAGCGGAGTCCCATGCAGCCTCCACAGCATAGAGCCTGAGCTGCAGCCAACCCAGCCTTCGAAAGCTCCATCCCCTAACTCCCACTGACGCTGCCGGGATCCCTACACAGTAGCCCAGCCCATAGCCCGTGGGGGAGTGCACGCTCTCACCTCTCCATTCGGTTTTCAAAATAATGTTTCTTTTGCTTCTGAACCAAACTCAGTCTTGATCTGTTGGCTCCAATGACACTGGGCTCGTGGACTCCTGTTGGGGTCCACTCTGGAGGATCAGTAACAGAAATTGAGAACATTGTAACTTCAATGAACAGATGTGTGAGCCAAACTGTAGTTAACATAGAGCAGTGTATAATGCTCGGGTATAATAAGATTATTCTAAGACTTATATTTGATAATTCCATCACTTTACTATAAGCAAGTTCAGTGAAGACGTCTGTCTTATTTGTCAGGTCAACATTAGAGAAATGAAGTGATTTATTTCCATGGTTGTACATCGAATACTCTTGGCTGAAGCTTCAATCTTGTTTTGAATGCTTTTCCATTGAAAAGATACCTCTCTTTCAGCTCCCCCATTCCTGAGAAGTATAAAATCTTATAATTTATTATTACCAAAGGGGAAAGGTAGGAAAAGGGATAAATTAACAGTTTGGGATTAACACATACACACTGCTATGTATAAAATAGATCATCAACAAGGAACTACTGTATAGCACAGGGAACTACACTGAATATTTTGCAATAACCTATAAGGGGAAATAATCTGAAAACGAATCGATATTTTTATTGACATCATCTATCAATGACAGATAAAATGTAACCTAAGCAAGGCCGATGGTGAGCGCTTCTGAACCTGAAGATTTCAATCATCTAAAATTTGGGCTCTGCCTATTTCCCAAGGCCCTTAATGGACATACGTGTAGCCGTAGCTTAAAAATTCCCCAGTTTGGGGTTCGGGGAGGCACTGATTTGGAAAAATCCCTGGTGTTCTCCTTCCATGCACGGGACCCTTCCTACAGCTAAAACATGCCTGTCACACCTAGAGGATGGTACACCGTTTGATCGGAAAGAGTTTGGAAAAGGCACCTCATCTCCTCATTGCCTGGTGCTCGGGTTCACCCCTCCAGCATATTTCCTAACAATCTCCTCACTTGGGGATATCAGCACCGTCAACATCCTGTTGCACACAGTTTGGAATTTGTCCAGAGGATGAAGCGGAAGGATGAGAAAAATTTAGAGACATGTCTTAGTTGTTTGGACAGGCACATGCCACTCTAATTTCCAATCTGGAAGACAAATTCATCAAAGGCTAGAATTGCCCACGGAAACAGAATTGGTCTAGAGGTAATCCCGCTGTTTTGTGTCCAGTTTCCAAAAACACAAGTTGAAAAATGGAACTCAGGGGCACTAAAATTCATGAAACTGCAGAGTTGAAAATATCTATCGTCGAAAAATGTCTTGAGGTAAGTCACAGAAAAGGAGTTGTAAGCAAGGGAGAGTGGCAGGAAACAGATTTGAAGAGGTAGAAAGGACTCCCCATTAAAGCACAAGAAAAGGGGCTGAACATCGCCAATGATGCAGTTGGCCCAGAAAGGCGTATGCATTTTTTTCTGAATATATTCAAGTAAAGGCCATACACACTTTTTATCCAACCAAACAGGTGGGCACTGGAAATCAATACTACAAAATATATCACTTCACATCAGTCAGAAGGGCCATCCACATAAAGTGTAAACACCAGAAATGCAGGACAGGGTGAGGAGAAAAGGGAGCCCTGTGAGGCTGATAGTGGAAATATAATGAGCCAACGGCCACTCTGGAGAAGTGTATTGTGTTTGCTAAAACATCTGAAAACTGAGCTACAGAGCATAGGGCACTTGCACTCATGGGCATATACCTTGGGAAAAACAAAAAAATGACAGAAAACAGGCACTCCAACGTTTACCACCTCTCTGTTAAAAAGGGCCTCCACTTGGATATAACCTAAATGTCCCTGGAAGGATAAAATGGATAAAAGAGATGGGGTACTTATGTAGAGTGGAATATTACTCATCCAGAAATCAATGAAATAAGGCCAGTTGGAACAACTCTGGAGGAGTTACATACGATCATTCTAAGTGACACATGTCAGAAAGAAAAAGACACATATCATAAGATGTCACTTAAAGGTGGAATCAAAAATGGCTACACATGAAATAAACTACAAAACAGAAACATAGTCAAATATGTAGAAAATAGACATAAGGCTGCTAAATGGGAAAGGTGGGGAATGGTGAGGTATTATCCAGGAAGTTGAAATTAGCAAAGATACCATTCCAAGTACCAAATTGAATAACTGGCAAGGCCTACACGGTACCTCAAAGAACTGCATTCAGTCCACTCAAGTCACTGGAAAATAACACATATGACTCGTAGGCATCTGAGAAAGAATTTATTGTTGTCACACAGTACATGAATCAAGTGGATGTACAGCAGCAAAAAACAGAGCTTTGAAAATCAGCTGTAACCAATATAAAAATAAATTTAAAAATATTTATAAAAACAGTGAGACAGACAAAAATTCTTGCAACTTTTGTTGAAGGGCTACGATGTAACATGGATTGAACACATGTAGACCCACAGCAGGATGACATATAAGGCTGGAAGCTATGCACGCTGAGAGATGTGAGAGAGGCTGGGTGAGGAAATGCAGACCTTTTAAACTAATACTGCCTGGTACCCATTCCATGGGTCCCAAATCGGCAGGTTCAAGGGAATCTTCTGACAGTGAAAACATGCCTGGGAAACCGAGATGAATGTTCACCGTGTGCTCAGGAAAGGTGTCTAAAATGCACCTCATTTTTGATCTCCTGGTGCTGGGGTTCGCCATTCCAGCCACATTACTAACAATCTCCCCACTTGGAGAATCAGCACCTTTAACCTCCTGTTTCACACAGTTTGCAATTTTTGAAGAGGATAAATGGGAAGAGGAGGAACCAGTGAGTGATTAGCTGTAGGAGTTTTGACAGGCAAATGTCACTCTAATATCCCTTTAGGAAGAAGAATTAACCAAAGGCTCAGCCTGCCTCCCCAGAACCAGAATAGGGCCGGAATCAATCCAATGGTTTGGCGGCCAGCTCACAAAAAAAGCGAGTTGCAAAATGGAGCTCAGGAGCAGACAATTCAAAGACCTGCAAAGATATAAATGATAACCAACGTCCAAAAATATATTCAGGTAAGGCAACGAAGAGGTTCTGAATGAGAGGCAGAATTGCAGGAAACATTTTTCAAAAGGTAGATTGTACTCACATTTAAAGCATATGAAAAGCAGCAGAATTTCTAAAATGATGCAGTTGGGCAAATGGTGAATGCGTTTTTTTCGTGAATATCTTCAGGAAAAAAAACACAAACAGAGTTTTTGGCCAACCAAGCAAGAGGGAAATGCAAATCCGCACAATAAAGAAGTCTCAATTTCCACTGCTCAGAAAGGCCATCCAAAAAATGTGTACAAATCAAAAATGCAGGAGAGGCCATGAAAAACAGGGAGACTAGTCACGCTGATGGGTGGGGTATAAATATCCAAGAGCTACTCTGAAGAAGTGTATGCTGTTTCCTAAAACATCTAAAATACAAAGCCCCCGAGCAAAGGGGACTTCAACTCATGGACATATAACTTGGGAAGACTAAATATCAACAAGACACAGGCACCCCAAAGTTTAGGGCTGCTCTGCATACAAGAACCTCAACTTCGGTACACCTAAAGTATCCCAGGAAAAAGAGAAATGCATAAAGAACTTGTGGTAATTTTGTACAATGGAATATCACTCAGACGTGAAATCAATGTCATAAGGCCAGTAGCAGCATAATGAGAGGATTTAGGTATGATGATTCTAAGGGAAATTAGTCACACAGAAAAAGAATCTTATCATAAGATATCACTTACAGAGGGAATGTCAACATCACAACACATGAACTGAATTAGGAAAGAGAGCAGCGTCTCACATTTAGAAAACACTCTTATGCCTCCTTAAGGGGAAAGGAGAGGTGGGGTGATGCATAAAACCAGAGTTTGATATTAGCACAGGTACCATTCCATAAACCAAATACAGAATAGACAAGACCTACACCTTCCTCAGTGAACGGGACTCAAAACCCCTATTCCCCACAGAGGAATATATCTGATTAGTAAGAATCTTAAAACCTATGTACTGATATGCCTCTGTAAGGGAATCAAGTGGGTCTAGACCGGCATAAACACGTCAGGGAAAATCAGCTCAACCCCATTATAAAAATGAATTTCAAAAACAAAACAAAAAACAGCGAAATTCTTACACAATTCCTTCAGGGGTTCTGATGAAACCTAGAATGACCCTATCTGCAAAGACAGCTGGATGAGACATAAGGCTGGACACTTGGGACTGAGAGGACTGGTGAGATTGGGAGAGAAAATGCAGACCCTTTAAAGTAGTAATGCATGCCACCATTCCATGGGTCCCAAATTTCCAGGTAGAAGGGAATATCACTACAGTTATAACATGTATGGGAAACCTAGAGAATGGACACCCTGTGATGGCGAAAGGTTTCTGAAAGTCTCCTACTTTTTCCTCTCCTTGTGCTACACTTTGGCATTCCAACTACTTTACTATCAATCTCCCAACTTAGGAGAGTCATCCCCTATAACCTCCTGGTTCGCACAGTTTGCTAATTGTGCAGAGGATGAAAGGGAAGAGGGAGAACCAATCAGAGAGTACATGTAGGCCTTTGGACGGACACATGTCACTCTAAATTCCCGTCAGGAAGAAGAATTAACCAAAGCCTCAGCCACCCACAGGGAACCAGTATAGCCACCCCTGGAACCAGTATAGTTCCTGAAGCAAAATTGTGGATTTGCGGTCAGCTCCCAAAAATGGGATTTGAAAATTGGAGCTCAGGGGCAAAGCAAATCAAAAACCTGCAGAGTTATAAAGGACTACTCTGTTCCAAAAATCTGTTGAGGACAGGCAACAAAGCTGACTTGAAAATGAGGCGGAATTGCACAAAACATATATCAAGAGGTAAATTGGAATCGCCTTTAAAGCACAGGAAAGGCATCACAACTTCGAGAATGATGCACTTGGCCAAAAACAGCATATGAATTTTCTCCTGAATATATTCAGGAGAAAAGGCATAGGCCCTTTTTGGCCAATCAAGCAAGTGCGCAATGCAAATCCACACTACAAAGAATTGTCACTTCCCACCGGTCAAAAATGACATCCGAAAATCTGTAAAAACCAGAAAGGCAAGATAGAGATGACAAGGGCATAAAGCAATATGATCCCAAGGGTCATGGAGGATTGTGATGACAAGCGCATGGAGCATTGTGATGACAAGATTATGTATCATTTTGCTGTCAAAGGCATTGTGATGACAAGGTTCATGGAGCACTGTGATGACAAGCGTCATGGAGCATTGTGATTACAGGGTTCATGGAGCATTGGGATGACAACGGCATGGAGCATTTTGATGACAAGATTCCCGGATCATTGTGTTGTCAGGGTTCAAGGAGTGTTGTGATGACAGTGGTCATGGCGCATTTTGATGACAGAGGTCATGGAGCATTGTGATGAGAACGTCATGGAGCATTGGGCTGAAAATGTTAATGGAGTATTGTGATGACAGGGGTCAAGGAGCATTGTGAAGACAAGGTACTGGAGCATTGTGATGAGAAGACCATGGAGCCATGTGATGACAAGTCTCATGGAGCATTCTGATGAAAAGGGTCATGGAGCATTGTGATTACAGGGGTCTTGGAGCATTGTGATGACAAGGGCATGGAACATTGGGATGAGAATGTCATGGAGTGTTCTGATGACATGCATCATGGAGCTTCGTGATGACAAGGGCATGGAACATTGTGATTACAGGGCTCTTGGAGCATTGTGATGACAAGGGCAGTGAACAATGGGATGAGAATGTCATGGAGCGTTCTGATGACATGCATCATGGAGCTTTGTGATGCCAAGGGCATGGAGCATTGTGATTACAGGGGTCTTGGAGCACTGTGAGGGAAAGGGCATGTAACATTGTGATGAAAAAGGCATGGAGCCTTGTCATGACAGGGTTCAAGGAGCATACTGATGACAAGTGTCAGGGACCATTGTGATGACAAGGTTATTGAGCACTGTGATGACAAATGTCATGGAGCATTGTGATTAGAAGACCATGGATACTTGTGATGACGAGCGTTATGGGGCGTTGTGATGATAGGTGTTATGGAATATTGTGATCACAAGGATTTGGAGCATTGTGATGACAGAGGTCATAGAGCATTTTGATTTCATTGTGATGACAATAGCATGAACCATTATGATGATGCACATTTTGTGCATTGTGATGACAGCGTTCATGGAGCATTGTGATGAAAAGGGGCATGAAGCATTATGATTACAGGAGTCTTGGATCATTGTGATGAAAAGGGCATGGAACATTGGTCTGAAATGTTTCATGGATTATTGTGATGAGAGGGGGCAAGGAGAATTGTGATAACAATGGCACGGAACACTGTGATACATGGTTCATGGAGGATTGTAATGAGAAGCGCATGGAGCATTGTGAGAAGAATGGCATCGAGCATTTTGATGAAATGCATCATGGATCCTGTGATGACAAGGGCTTGGAACAATGTGATGAGAGGTTTTTGGAGCATTGTGATGACAATGGCATGGAGCATTGTGATGCCAAGGGTCATGAAGTTTTGTGATGACAAAGGTCATGGAGCATTTTGATTACAAGGGTGTGGTGCATTCTCTTGTGATGGGCAGGGAGCATTGTGATGAAAGGGTCATGGAGCAATGTGATGAAAAGTGTCATGGAACATTTTGATGACGGGTTATGGAACATTGTGATGTCAGGAGTCATGGAACATTTTCATGACGGTGTTGTGGACCATTGTGATGACAGGGGAGTGGGTGTATTGTGAAGACTAGTGAGGGAAGATTTTGATATCATTCGTGAGAGAGCATTTTGATAAGAAGTGCATGGAGCATTGTGATGACAAGTTTTATGGAGCATTGTGATGAAAGATTGTGGAGCACTGTGATGACAAGCACATGGTGCATTGTGATGACATGGGTCATGGAGCACTGTGCTGACAAAGGCATAGAGCAATGTGATGACAAGGGTCACCGAGCATTGTGATGAAAATTTCATGGAGCATTTTGGTGACAAATGTCACAGAGCCTTGTGATGACGAGGGCATGGACCATTGTGATGACAAAGGTCATGAAGCATTGTGATGACTGGAGTCACGGAGCATTGTGATGACAGGGGTCATAGAGCTTTGTGATGAAAAGGCAATGAGCATTGTGATGACAGGGGCATGGAGCATTGGCCTGTCATGTTTCATGGATTATTGTGATGACAGTGCACATGGTGCAATGTGATGACAAAGGCATGGAGCATTGTGATGAGAAGGTCATGGATTATTTTGAAGACTGTTCTCAGGGAGCATTGTGATGACATATGTCATGGTCCATTGCGATGACAATGGAATGGAATATTGTGATGCCAAGTGTCATGGAAGATTGTGATGACAAATGTAATGGAGCATTTTGATGACAAGGGCTTGGAGCATTGTGATGACAATGGACATGGAGCATTGTGATGACAAGGGCATGGAGCATTGTGATGACAAGGGCCATTGAGAATTTTGATGACAAGTTCATGAAGCATTGTGATGAGAAGCACATGGAGCTTCCTATGACAGGGGTCATGGAGCATCGCGATGAAAAATGCATACAGAATTTTGATGACAAATCATGTAACACGGTGATGAGAAGTGTCATGGAGCATAGTGATGCCAAGAACGAGGAGAAATGTGATGACAGGGGACATGGAGCATTGTGATGACCAGGGCATGGAGCATTGTGATGGCAAGACCGTGGAGCTTTGTGATGAGATGACCATGGATAATTGTGATGACGAGCGTCATGGAGCACTGTAATGACAAGGGGAATAGAGCATTGTGATGAGAGTGGCCATGGAGCATTGTGATGACAAGGGTCATGGAGCATTTTGATGACAAGGGCATGGAACATTGTATGGAGAAGGACATGGAACATTCTGATGACATGTGTCATGGAGTTTTGTGATGACAAGGGCATGGAGCATTGTGCTTACAGGAGTCTTGGAGCATTGTGATGACAAGTGTCATGGAGCCTTGTGAAGACAAGGCCGTGGAACATTGTGATGGCAGTGGTAATGGAGCATTGTTATGACAGGGGTAATGGAGCATTGTGATGACAAGGGCATGAAGCAATGTGATTCCAAGGTTCATGGAGGATTGTGATGACAATGGAAATGGAGTATTTTGATGACAAGCGCATAGAGCTTTGTAATGGAAAGGTCATGTAGCATTTTGCTGACAAAGTCATGGAGCATTGTGATGACAGGTGTCATGGAGCACTGTGATGACAAACGTCACGGAGCATTGTGAATTCAGGGGTCATAGAGCATTGGGATGACAAGGGCATGGATCATTGTGATGACAAGTGTCATGGAGCAGTGGGGTGAAAATGTTCATGGAGTATTGTGATGACAGGGGTCATGGAGCTTTGTGATGACAGAGGTCAAGGAGAATTTTGATTTCATTGTGCTGACAATAGCCGGAAGCAATATGATGTTGGGCATGATGCATTGTGATGACAGGGTTCATGGAGCATGGAGATGAATAGGGGCATGGAGCATTGTGATTACAGGGGTCTTGAAGCACTGGGATTACAGGGGCATGGAGCATTTAATGAGAAGTCCATGGAACATTCTGATGACATGTGTCATGGTGCTTTGTGATGACAAGGGCATGGAGCATTGTGATTATAGGGGTCTTGGAGCATTGTGATGACAAGTGTCATGGAGCCTTGTGATGACAAGTCCATGGAACATCGTGATGGATGGGGTCATGGAGCACTGTTATGACAGGGGTAATGGAGCATTGTGATGAGAAGGTCATGGAGCATTGTGATTACAAGATTTATGGAGCATTGCAATGAGAAAATTGTGGACCGTTGTGATGAAAAGTGCGTGGCAAATTGTGATGAAAAGGGTCATGGAGCATTTTTTTGACAAAGGCATGGAGCATTGTGATGACAAGGGTCACGGAGCATTGTGATGAAAAGTTCATGGAGCATTGTGGTTACAAACGACACAGAGCCTTGTGATGACGCGGGCATGGAGCATTGTGATGACAAATGTTATGAAGCATTGTGATGACTGGAGTCACGGAGCATTGTGATGACAGGGGTCATGGTGCATTGTGATGACAAGGGCATGGAGCATTGTGATGAAAGGGGCATGGAGCATTCGTCTGACAAGTTTCATAGATTATTGTGATGACAGTGGACATGGTGCATTGTGATGACAAGGACATGGAACATTGTGATGAGAAGGTCATGGAGTACTGTGAAGACAGTTTTCAGGGAGCATTGTGATGACATATGTCATGGTCCATTGCGATGACAATAGCAGGGAGCCTTGTGATGCCAAATGTAATGGAGGATTGTGTTGACAAATATAATGGAGCACTGTGATGACTAGGGCTTGGACCATTATGATGACAAGGGCCATTGAGAATTTTCAGGACAAGGTCGTGAAGCATTGTGATGACAACGTCCTGGAGCATTGTGTTGAGAAAAACATGGAGCCTTGTGATGACAAATCTCATGGAGCATACTGATGAAAATGGACATGGACCATTGTGATTACAGGCGTCTTGGAACATTGTGATGACATGTGCATGGAGCATTGTGAGGAGAAGGCCAAGAGCATTCTGAAGACATGCGTCATTTAGCTTTGTGATGACAAGGGCATGGAGCATTGTGATTACAGGGGTCTTGGAGCATTGTGATGAAAAAGCATGGAGCCTTGTCATGACAGGGTTCAAGGAGCATACAGACAACAAGTGTCAGGGAGCATTTTGATGACAAGTGTATTGAGCATCGTGATGACAATGGTCATGGAGCATTGTGATGAGAAGTCCATGGATAACTGTGATGACGAGCATCATGGAGCATTGTGATGACAAGCGTTTTGGAATATTGTGATCATAAGCGTTTGGAGCATTGTTATGACAGAGGTCATGGAGCATTTTGATTTCATTGTGATGACAATAGCATGAAGTATTATGATGATGGTCATGGTGCATTGTGATGACAGGGTTCATGAATCATTGAGATGAAAATGGGCATGGATCATTGTGGTTACAGGGTTCTTGGAACACTGTGATGAGAAGGGTCATGGAGCCTTGTGATGACAAGGCCATGGAATATCGTGATGGCAGGGGTCATGGATCATGGGTATGACAGGGATATTGGAGCATTGTGATGGCAAGGCAAGGAGCATTGTGATGAGAAGGCCATGGAGCATTCTGATGATATGTGTCATGGAGGTTTGTGATGACAAGGACATGAAGCAATGTGATGAGAACCTTAATGGAGCATCGTGATGACAATGACATGGAGCATTTTGATGACAAGTGTGTTGTGCATTGTGATGAGAAGGGTAGGAAGCATTGTGATGACAGTGTCATGGAGCAATTTGATGAAAAGTGTCATGGAACATTTTGATGACAGTGGTTATGGAACATTGTGATGCCAGGGGTCATCGAACATTGTGATGATAAGTGCATGTAGCACTGTGATGACAGGAGTCATGGCACATTTTGATGACAGGGGTGAGGGAATATTGTGACGAATTGTGATGTAACATTGTGATATCAGTGGTGAGAGAGCATTTTGGTGAGAAGTCCATGGAGCATTGTGATGACAAGTTTCATGGAGCATTGTGATGTCAAGATTGGGGAGCACTGTGATGACAAGCGCATGGTGCATTGGGATGACATGCGTCGAGGAGCATTGTGCTGACAAGTGCATGGAGAATTGTGATGACAAGGGTCATGGAGCATTGTGCTGAGAAAGGCATAGAGCATTGTGATGACAAGGGTCAAATAGCATTGTGATGAAAAGTTCATTGAGCATTGTGGTTAAAATGGTCAGAGAGACTGTTGATGACGAGGTCATGGACCATTTTGATGACAAAGGACATGAAGCATCGTGATAACAAGGGCATGGAGTATTGTGATGACAAGGGCATGGAGCATTGGTCTAATAATTTTCATGGATTATTGCGATCACAGTTGGAATGGCGCATTGTGATGACCAGGGCATGGAGCATTGTGATGACCAGGTCATGCAGTATTGTGAAGACAGGTGTCAGGGAGCATTGTGATAACATATGTAATGACCCATTGTGATGACAATGGCATGGAGCATTGTGATGCCAAGAGTCATGGAGGATTCTGATGACAAAGGTAATGGAGCATTGTGATGACAATGGCTTGGAACATTGTGATGACAAATGTCAGGGAGCATTGTGCTGACAAGTGCATGGAGAATTGTGATGACAAGGGTCATGGAGCATTCTGATGACAAGCTTTTGGAGTATTTTGATTACAATGGCATGGAGCATTGTGATGAAAACGGCATGGGGCATTGTGATGAAAAAGGCATGGAGTCTTTCCGTGACAGGGTTCAAGGAGCATTCTGATGACAAGTGTCAGGGAGCATTGTGATGACAAGCGTATTGAGAATTGTGATGACAAAGGTCATGGAGCATTGTGATGAAAAGTGCATGGAGTATTGTGATGACAGGCATCATGGAGCATTGTGATGACAAGTGTTATGGAACACTGTGATCACAAGGTTTTGGAGCATTGTGATGACAGAGGTCATGGATCATTTTGATTTCATGGATCATGGAGCATTGTGATGACAAGGGAAGGAAGCAATGTGATCCCAAGGTTCATGGAGGATTGTGATGACAACGGTAATGGAGTATTGTGATGACAAGCGCATAGAGCATTATAATGACAAGGTCATGTAGCGTTTTGCTGACAAAGGCATGGAGCATTGTGATGACAGTTGTCATGGCGCACTGTGATGACAAGCGTCACGGAGCATTGTGAATACAGGGGTCATGTAGCATTGGGATGACAAGGGCATAGATCATTTTGATGACAGGGGTCATGGAGCATTGTGATGACAGAGGTCATGGAGAATTTTGATTTCACTGTGCTGACAATAGCCAGAAGCATTATGATGATATGCATGATGCATTGTGATGAGAGGGTTCATGGAGCATTGAGATGAAAAGGGGCATGGAGCATTGTGATTACAGGGGACTTGGATCATTTTGATGACAAGGGCATGGAGCATTGTGTGGAGAAGGACATGGAACATTCTGATGACATGTGTCATGGAGTTTTGTGATGACAAGGGCATGGAGCATTGTGCTTACAGGAGTCTTGGAGCATTGTGATGACAAGTGTCATGGATCCTTGTGAAGACAAGGCCGTGGAACATTGTGATGGCAGTGGTAATGGAGCATTTTTATGACAGGGGTAATGGAGCATCTTGATGAGAAGGGAATGGAGCATTGTGATTACAAGGTTTATGGAGCATTGCGATGACAAGTTTGTGGACCGTTGGTATGAAAAGCGTGTCGCACATTGTGATGACAATGGTCATGGAGCAGTTTTCTGACAAAGGCATGGAGCATGGTGATGACAAGTTTCACGGAGCATTGTGATGAAAAGTTCATGGAGCATTGTGTTTACAATGGTCACAGTGCCTTGTGATGACACGGTTATCGACAATTGTGATGACAAATGTTATGAAGAATTGTGATGACTGGAGTCACGGAGCATTGTGATGACAGGGGTCATGGAGCACTGTGATAAAAAGGGCATGGAGCATTGTACTGAGAATGGCATACAGCATTGTGATGACGTGTGTCATGGAGCACTGTGATGAAAATCGTCACGGAGCATTGTGAATACAGGGGTCATGGAGCATTAGGATGACAAGGGCATGGATCATTGTGATGACAAGGTTCATGGAGCACTGGACTGAAAATGTTCGTGGAGTATTGTGATGACAGGGTTCATGGAGTATTGTGATGACAATGGAATGGAGTGTGGTGATGACAAGGTCCTGGAGCATTGTGATGAGATGACAAGGGAGACTTGTGATGACAAGTTTCATGGAGCATTGTGATGAAAAGGGGCATGGAGCATTGTGATTACAGGGGTCTTGGAGCATTGTGATGACAAGGACATGGAGCATTGTGAGGAGAAGGCCATGGAATATTCTGATTACATGCGTCATGGAGCTTTGTGATGAAAAGTGCATGGAGCATTGTGATTACAGGGGTCTTGGAGCATTGTGATGACAAGAGTCATGGAGCCTTGTGATGACAAGGCCGTGGAACATTGTGATAGCAGGTGTCATGGAGCATTGTTATGATAGGGGTAATGGAGCCTTGTGATGAGAAGGGCATTGAGCATTGGTCTGAAATGTTTCATGGATTGTTGTGATGAGAGTGGGCATGGAGCATTGTGATGACAAGGGCACGGAACACTGCGATACATGGGTCATGGAGGATTGTAATGACAAGTGCATGGAGCATTGTGATGACAAGTGTCATGGTGCTTTTTGATGACAAGGGCATGGAGCCATGTGATGAGAGGGTTCATGGAGCATTGTGATGACAATGACATGGAACATTGCGATGCCAAGTTTTATGGAGCTTTGTGATGACAAAGGTCATGGAGCATTTTGATGACAAGTGTGTGGTGCATTGTGATGAGAAGGGCAGGGAGCATTTTCATGACAGGGTCATGCAGCAATTTGATGAAAAGTGAAATGGAACATTTTGGTGACAGGGGTTATGAAACATTGTGATGTCAGGGGTCATGGAACATTGTGCAGATAAGAGGATGTAGCATTGTGATGACAGGGGTCATGGAACATTGTGATAACAGGGATGAGGGAGGATAGTGATGACTAGTGATGGAACATTGTGATATCTCATGTGAGAGAGCATTTGGATGAGAAGTTCATGGAGCATTGTGATTACAAGGTTTATGGAGCATAGCGATGATAAGTTTGTGGATCATTGTGATGAAAAGCACATGGCACATTTTGAGGACAAGGGTCATGGAGCATTGTTCTGACAAAGGCATGGAGCATTGTGATGGCAAGGGTCACGGAGCATTGTGCTGAAAAGTTCATGGAGCATTGTGGTTAAAATGGTCACAGAGCCTTGTGATATCGCGGGCATGGAACATTGTGATGACAAACGGCATGAAGCATGGTGATGACTGGAGACACGGGGCAGTGTGATGACAGGGGTCATGGAGCATTGTGATGACAAGGGCATGGAGCACTGTGATGACAGGGGCATGGAGCATTGGTCTGACAAGTTTCATAGATGATTGTGATGACAGTGGACATGGTGCATTGTGATGACAAGGGCATGGAGCATTATGATGACAAGGTCATGGAGTATTGTGAAGACAGTAGTCAGGGAGCATTGTGATGACATATGTCATGGTCCATTGCGATGAAAATGGCATGGAGCATTGTGATGCGAAATGTAATGGAGGATTGTAATGACAAATATAATGGAGCATTGTGATGACTACGGCTTGGAACATTATGATGACAAGGGCCATTGAGAATTTTCATGGCAATGTCGTGAAGCATTGTGATGACAAGGTCCTGGAGCATTGTGATGAGAAATCCTTGGAGCCTTGAGATGAAAATTCTCATGGAGCATACTGATGAAAAGGGGCATGGAGCATTCTGATTACAGGGGTCTTGGAACATTGTGATAACAAGGGCATGGAACATTGTGATGACAAGGGCATGGAACATTGGTCTAATAAGTTTCATGGATTATTGTGATGACAGTTGGAATGGCGCATTGTGATGACAAGGGCATGGAGAATTGTGATGACAAGGTCAGGCAGTACTGTGAAAAGATGTGTCACGGAGCATTGTGATGACATATGTATTAGCCCATTGTGATGACAATGGCATGGAGAATTTTGATGCCAAGTGACATGGAGGATTCTGATGACAATGGTAAAAGAGCATTGTGATGACAATGGCTTGGAGCATACTGATGACAAGGTTCAGGGAGCATTGTGCTGACAAGTGCATGGATAATTGTGATGACAAGGGTCATGGAGCATTCTAATGACAAGCTTGTGGAGTATTTTGATGACAATGGCATGGAGCATTGTGATGAAAACTGCCGGTGGCTTTGTGAAGAAAATGGCAAGGAGCCTTTTTGTGACAGGGTTCAAGGAGCCTTCTGACGACATGTGTCAGGGAGCATTTTGATGACAAGTGTACTGAGAATTGTGATGACAAAGGTCATGGAGCATTGTGATGAAAAGTGCATGGAGTACTGTGATGACAGGCATCATGGAGCATTGTGATGAAAAGTGTTATGGAACATTGTGATCACAAGGGTTTGGAGCATTGCGATGACAGAGGTCATGGATCAATTTGATTTCAAGGAGCATGGAAGCATTGTGATGACAAGGGCATGAAGCAATGGGATCCCAAGGTTTATGGAGGATAGTGATGACAATGGTAATGCAGTATTGTGATGACAAGCACATAGAGCACTGTAATGACAATGTCATGTAGCATTTTGCTGACAAAGGCATGGAGCATTGTGATGACAGGTGTCATGGAGCACTGTGATGACAAGCGTCACAGAGCATTGTGAATACAGGGGTCATGGAGCATTGGGATGAAAAGTGTCATGGAGCATTTTGATGACAGTGGTTATGGAACATTGTGATGTCATGGGTCATGGAACTTTGTGATGATAAGGGGATGTAGCATTGTGATGACAGGGGTCATGGAACATTGTGATAACAGGGGTGAGGGAGGATTGTGATGACTAGTGATGGAACATTGTGATATCTCTGGTGAGAGAGCATTTGGATGAGAAGTTCATGGAGCATTGTGATTACAAGTTTTATGGAGCATAGCGATGACAAGGTTTTGGATCATTGTGATGAAAAGCGCATGGCACATTGTGATGACAATGGTCATGGAGCATTGTTCTGACAAAGGCATGGAGCATTTGATAACAAGTGTCATGGAGAATTGTGATGAAATGTTCGTGGAGCATTGTGGTTAAAATGGTCACAGAGCCTTGTGATGACGCGGGCATGGACCGTTGTGATGACAAACGTTATGAAGCATTGTGATGACTGGAGTCACGGGGCATTGTGATGACAGGGGTCATGGAGCATTGTGATGAGAAGGGCATGGAGCACTGTGATCACAGGGGCATGGAGCTTTGGTCTGACAAGTTTCATAGATGATTGTGATGACATTGCACATGGTGCATTGTGATGACAAGGGCATGGAGCATTATGATGACAAGGTCATGGAGTATTGTGAAGAGTGGTGTCAGGGAGCACTGTGATGACATATGTCATGGTCCATTGCGATGACAATGGCATGGAGCATTGTGATGCCAAATGTAATAGAGGATTGTAATCACAAATATAATGGACCATTTTTATGACTACAGCTTGTAGCATTATGATGACAAGAGCAATTGAGAATTTTCATGACAATGTCTAGAAGCATTGTGATGACAAGGTCCTGGAGCACTGTGATGAGAAAACCATGGAGCCTTGTGATGACAAGTCTCATGGAGCATACTGATGAAAAGGGGCATGGAGCATTCTGATTACCGGGGTCTTGGAACATTGTGATAACAAGGGCATGGAGCATTGTGATGACAAGGACATGGGGCATTGGTCTAATAAGTTTCAGGGATTATTGTGATGACAGTTGGAATGGCGCATTGTGATGACAAGGGCATGGAGCATTTTGATGACCAGGTCATGCAGTATTGTGAGAAGAGGTGTCACAGAGCATTGTGATGACATATGTATTAGCCCATTGTGATGACAATGGCATGGAGCATTGTGATGCCAAGTTTCATGGAGGATTCTGATGACAAAGGTAAAGGAGCATTGTGATGACAATGGCTTGGAGCATAGTGATGACAAGGTTCAGGGAGCATTGTGCTGACAAGTGCATGGAGAATTGTGATGACAAGGGTCATGGAGCATTCTGATGACAAGCTTGTGGAGTATTTTGATGACAATGGCATGGAGCATTGTGATGAAAACTGCATGGGGATTTGTGATGAAAAAGGCAAGGAGCCTTTTCGTGACAGGGTTCAAGGAGCATTCTGTCGACAAGTGTCTGGGAGCATTGTGATGACAAGTGTATTGAGAATTGTGATGACAAAGGTCATGGAGAATTGTGCTGAAAAGGGCATGGAGTATTGTGATGACAGGCATCATGGAGCGTTGTGATGAAAAGTGTTATGGAACATTGTGATCACAAGGGTTTGGAGCATTGCGATGACAGAGGTCATGGATCATTTTTATTTCAAGGAGCATGGAGCATTGTGATGACAAGGGCATGAAGCAATGTGATCCCAAGTTTCATGGAGGATAGTGATGACAATGGTAATGCAGTATTGTGATGACAAGCACATAGAGCATTGTAATGACAAGGTCATGTAGCATTTTGCTGACAAAGGCATGGAGCATTGTGATGACAGGTGTCATGGAGCACTGTGATGAATTGTGATGACAGGTGTCATGGAGCACTGTGATGACAAGCGTCACGGAGCATTGTGAATACAGGGGTCATGGAGCATTGGGATGACAAGTGTCATGGAGCATTGGGCTGAAAATGTTCATGGAGTATTGTGATGACAGGGGTAATGGAGCATTGTGATGACTAGGGAATGGAGCATTGTGATGACAAGTGTCCCGGATCATTGTGTTTTCAGGTGTCATTGAGTGTTGTGATGACAGTGATCATGGAGCATTGTGATGATATTGGTCTTGGAGCATTGTGATGAGAAGGTCACGGGGCATTGGGCTGAAAATGTTCATGGAGTATTGTGATGACAGGTGTCATGGAGCATTGTGATGAAAAGGGATTGGAGCATGGTGATGACAAGTTCCTGGAGCATTGTGATGAGATGACCATGGAGACTTGTGAAGACAATTCTCATGGAGCATTCTGATGAAAAGGGGCATGGAGCATTGTGATTACAGGGGTCTTGGAGCATTGTGATGACAAGGGCATGGAGCATTGTGTGGAGAAGGCCATGGAACATTCTAATGACATGCGTCATGGAGCTTTGTGATGACAAGGGCATGGAGCATTGTGATGACCAGGTCATGCAGTATTGTGAAAAGTGGTGTCACGGAGCATTGTGATGACATATGTATTGGCCCATTGTGATGACAATGGCATGGAGCATTGTGATGCAAATTGTCATGGACGATTCTGCTGAAAGAGGTAATGGAGCATTTTGATGACAATGGCTTGGAGCATAGTGATGACAATGTTCAGGGAGCAGTGTGCTGACAAGTGCATGGAGAATTGTGATGGCAAGAGTCATGGAGCATTCTGATGACAAGCTTGTGGAGTATTTTGATGACAATGGCATGGAGCATTGTGATGAAAACGGCATGGGGCTTTGTGATGAAAATGGCATGCAACCTTTTCGTGACAGGGTTCAAGGAGCATTGTGATGACAAGGGCACGGTACACTGTGATACATGGGTCATGGAGGATTGTAATGAAAAGGGCATGGAGCATTGTGATGAGAAGGGCATCGACCATTGTGATGACAAGTGTCATGGAGCTTTTGATGACAAGGGCATGGAGCAATGTGATGAGATGGTTCATGGAGCATTGTGATGAAAATGACATGGAGCATTGTGATGCCAAGGGTCATGGAGCTTTGTGATGACAAAAGTCATGGAGCATTTTGATGACAAGTGTGTTGTGCATTGTGATGAGAAGGGCAGGGAGCATTTTGATGACAGGGTCATGCAGCAATTTGTTGAAAAGTGTAATGGAACATTTTGATGACATGGGTTATAGAACATTGTGTTGCCAGGGATCATGGAGCTTTGGGATGAAAAGGGTCATGGAGCATTTTGATGACAGGGGTTATGTAACATTGTGATGTCAGTGGCCAATGAAAATTGTGCTGATAATGGGATGTAGCATTGTGATGACAGGGGTCATGGAACATTGTGATAACAGTGTTGAGCGAGTACTGTGATGACTAGTGATGGAACATTGTGATATCTCATGTGAGAGAGCATTTGGATGAGAAGTGCATGGAGCATTGTGATTACAAGGTTTATGGAGCATAGCGATGACAAGGTTGTGGATCATTGTGATGAAAAGTGCATGGCACATTGTGATGACAAAGGTCATGGAGCATTGTTCTGACAAATGCATGGAGCATTGTGATGACAAGGGTCACGGAGCATTGTGATGAAAAGTTCGTGGAGCATTGGTGTTACAAATGTAACAGAGCCTTGTGATGATGCGGGCATGGACCATTGTGATGACAAACGTTATGAAGCATTGTGATGACAGGGGCATGGAGCATTGGTCTGGCAAGTTTCATAGATTATTGTGATGACAGTGGACATGGTGCATTGTGATGACTAGGGCATAGAGCATTGTGAAGACAAGGGCATGGAGTATTGTGAAGACAGGTGTCAGGGAGCATTTTGATGACCTATGTCATGGTCCATTGCGATGACAATAGCATGGAGCATTGTGATGCCAAATGTAATGGAGGATGTGATCACAAATATAATGGAGCATTGTGATGACTAGGGCTTGGAGCATTATGTTGACAAGGGCCATTGAGAATTTTCATGACAATGTCGTGAAGCATTGTGATGACAAGGTCCTGGAGCATTGTGTTGAGAAAACCATGGAGGCTTGTGATGAAAAATCTCAAGGAGCATACTGATGAAAAGGGGCGTGGAGCATTCTGATTACAGGGGACTTGGAACATTGTGATACAAGGGCATGGAGCATTGTGATGACAAGGGCATGCAATATTGTGAAGAGAGGTGTCAGCGAGCATTGTGATGACATATGTAATGGCCCATTGTGATGACAAAGGCATGGAGCATTGTGATGCCAAGTGTCATGGAGGATTCTAATGACAAAGGTAATGGAGCATTGTGATGACAAGGGTTTGGAGCCTTGTGATGACAAGGGTCAGGGAGCATTGTGCTGACAATTGCACGGATAATTGTGATGACAAGAGACATGGAGCATACTGATGACAAGCTTGTGGAGTATTTTGGTGACAGGTGCATGGAGCATTGTGAGGAAAATGGCATGGGGCCTTGTGATGAAAAAGGAATGGAGCCTTTTGGTGACACTGTTCATGGAGCACTCTGACGACAATGTCAGGGAGCATTGTGATGACAAGTGTATTGAGAATTGTGATGACAAATGTCATGGAGCATTGTGATGAAAAGGGCATGGAGTATTGTGATGACAGGCATCATGGAGCTTTGTGATGACAAGTGTTACGGAACATTGTGATCACAATGGTTTGGAGCATTGTGATGACAGAGGTCATGGATCATTTTGATTTCAAGGAGAAGGGAGCATTGTGATGACAAGGGCATGAACCAATGTGATCCCAAGTTTCATGGAGGATTGTGATGACAATGGAAAAGGAGTATTGTGATGACATGCGCAAAGAGCATTGTAATGACAAGGTCATGTAGCATTTTGCTGACAAAGGCATGGAGCATTGTGATGACAAGTTTCATGGAGCACTGTGATGACAAGCGTCACGGATCATTGTGAATACAGGGGTCATGGAGCATTGGGATGACAAGGGCATGGAACATTGTGATGACAAGGGTCATGGAGCATTGGGCGGAAAATGTTCATGGAGTACTGTGATGACAGGGGTCATGTAGAATTTTGATTTCATTGTGCTGACAATAGCCGGAAGCATTATGATAATTGGCATGATGCATTGTGATGACAGGGTTCATGGAGCATTGAGATGAAGAGGGGCATGGAGCATTGTGATTACTGGGGTCTTGGAGCATTGTGATGACAAGGGCATAGAAAATTGTGATGGCAGGGGTCATGGAGCATTGTTATGACAGGGGTAATAGAGCTTTATGATGAGAAGTGCATGGAGCATTGTGATTACAAGGTTCATGGAGCATTGTGTTGACAAATTTGTGGACCGTTGGGATGAAAAGTACGTGGCACATTGTGATGACAAGGGTCATGGAGCAGTTTTTTGACAAAGACATGGAGCATTGTGATGACAAGGGTCACGGAGCATTGTGATGAAAAGTTCATGGAGCATTGTGGTTACAAAGGTAACAGAGCCTTATGATGACGTGGGTATCGCCCATTGTGATGACAAATGTTATGAAGAATTGTGATGACTGGAGTCATGGAGCATTGTGATGACAGGGGTCATGGAGCATTGTGATGAAAAGGGCATGGAACATTGTGCTGAGAAAGGCATAGAGCATTGTGATGACATGTGTCATGGAGCACTGTGATGACAAGCGTCACGGACCACTGAGATTACAGGGGTCTTGGAGCATTAGGATGACAAGGGCATGGATCATTGTGATGACAAGGGTCATGGAGAATTCAGCTGAAAATATTCGTGGAGTATTGTGATGACAGGTGTCATGGGGCATTGTGATTACAGGGGTCTTGGAGCATTATGATGACAAAGGTCCCAGATCATTAGGTTGTCAGGTGTCATGGAGTGTTGTGATGACAGTGGTCCTGGAGCATTGTGATGATATTGTTCATGGAGCATTGTGATGAGAAGGTCATGGAGCAGTGGGCTGAAAATGTTCATGGAGTATTGTGATGACAGGGGTCATGGAGAATTGTGATGACAATGGAATGGAGCATGGTGATGACAAGTTCCTGGAGCACTGTGATGAGATGACCATGGAGACTTGTGATGACAAGTCTCATGGAGCATTCTGATGATAAGGGGCATGGAGCATTGTGATTACAGGGGTCTTGGAGCACTGTGATGACAAGGGCATGGAGCATTGTGAGGAGAAGGCCATGGAACATTCTGATGACATGCGTCATGGAGTTTTGTGATGACAAGTGCATGGAGCATTGTGATTACAGGGGTTTTGGAGCATCGTGATGACAAGGGTCATGGAGCCTTGTGATGACAAGGCCGTGGAACACTGTGATGGCAGGGGTCATGGAGCATTGTTATGACAGAGATAATGGAGCATTGTGATGAGAAGGGCATTGAGCATTGGTCTGAAATATTTCATGGATTATTGTGATGAGAGTGGGCATGGAGCATTGTGATGACAAGAGCACGGAACACTGTGATACATGGGTCATGGAGGATTGTAATGACAAGGGCATGGAGCATTGTGATGGGAAGGGCATCGAGCATTGTGATGACAAGTTTCATGGTGCTTTGTGATGACAAGTTCATGGAGCCATGTGATGAGAGGGTTCATGGAGCATTGTGATGACAATGACATGGAGCATTGTGATGCCAACGGCCATGGAGCTTTGTGATGACAATGGTCATGGAGCATTTTGATGACAAGTGTGTGGTGCATTGTGATGAGAAGTGCAGGGAGCATATTTATGACAGGGTCATGCAGCAATTTGATGAAAACTGTAATGGAACATTTTGATGACAGGGGTTATGAACATTGTGATGCCAGGGCTCATAGATCTTTGGGATGAAAATGGTCATGGAGCATTTTGATGACAGGGGTTATGGAACATTGTGATGACAGGGGTCATGGAACATTGCGATAACAGGGGTAAGGGAGGATTCTGATGACTAGTGGTGGAACATTGTGATATCTCATGTGAGAGAGCATTTGGATGAGAAGTTCATGGAGCATTGTGATTACAAGGTTTATGGAGCATAGTGATGACAAGGTTGTGGATCATTGTGATGAAAAGTGCATGGCACATTGTGAAGACAAAGGTCATGGAGAATTGTTGTGACAAAGGCATGGAGCATTGTGATGACAAGGGTCACGGAGCATTGTGATGAAAAGTTCATGGAGCATTGTGGTTAAAATGGACACAGAGCCTTGTGATGACGTGGGCATAAACCGTTGTGATGACAAACCTTATGAAGCATCGTGATGACTGGAGTCACGGGGCATTGTGATGACAGGGGACATGGAGCTTTGTGATGACAAGGGCATGGAGCACTGTGATGACAGGGGCATGGAGCATTGGTCTGACAAGTTTCATAGATGATTTTGATGACAGTGGACATGGTGCATTGTGATGACAAGGGCATGGAGCATTGTGATGACAAGGGCATGGAGTATTGTGAAGTCAGGTGTCAGGGAGCATTGTGATGACATATGTCATGGTCCATTGCAATGACAATGACATGGAGCATTGTGATGCCAAATGTAATGGAGGATTGTAATGACAAATATAATGGAGCATTGTGATGACTACAGCTTGGAGCATTATGATGACAAGGGCCAATGAGAATTTTCATGACAATGTCGTGAAGTATTGTGATGACAATGTCCTGGAGTATTGTGATGAGAAAACCTTGGAGCCTTGTGATGACAAATCTCATGGAGCATACTGATGAAAAGGGGCATGGAGCATTCTGATTACAGGGGTCTTGGAACATTGTGATAACATGGGCATGGAGCATTGTGATGACAATGGCATGGAGCATTGGTCTAATAAGTTTCATGGATTATTGTGATGACAGTTGGAATGGCTCATTGGGATGAAAAGGGCATGGAGCATTGTGATGACCAGGTCATGCAGTATTGTGAAAAGAGGTGTCAAGGAGCATTGTGATGACATATGTATTGGCCCATTGTGATGACAATGGCATGGAGCATAGTGATGACAAGTTTCAGGGAGCACTGTGCTGACAAGTGCATGGAGAATTGTGATGACAAGGGTCATGGATCATTTTGATTTCAAAGAGCATGGAGCATTGGGATGAAATGTGCATGAAGCAACGTTATCCCAATGTTCATGGAGGATAGTGATGACAATGGTAATGGAGTATTTTGATGACAAGCGCATAGATTATTGTAATGAGAATGTCATGTAGCATTTTGATGACAAAGGCATGGAGCATTGTGATGACAGGTGTCATGGAGCACTGTGATGACAAGCTTCAAGGAGCATTGTGAATACAAGGGTCATGGAGCATTGGGATGACAAGGACATGGATCATTATGAGGACAAGCGTCATGGAGCATTGGGCTGAAAATATTCATGGAGTATTGTGATGACAGTGGTCATGGAGCATTGTGATGAGTAGGGAATGGAGCATTGTGATGACAAGGGTCCCGGATCATTGTGTTGTCAGGTGTCATGGAGTGTTGTGATGACAGTGGTCATGGAGCATTGTGATGATATTGGTCTTGGAGCATTGTGATGAGAAGGTCATGGAGCATTGGGCTGTAAATATTCATGGAGTATTGTGATGACAGGGGTCATGGAGCATTGTGATGACAAGGGAATGGAGCATGGTGATGACAAGGTCCTGGAGCATTGTGATGAGAAGACCATGGATACTTGTGATGACAAGTCTCATGGAGCATTCTGATGAAAAGGGGCATGCAGCATTGTGATTACAGGGGTCTTGGAGCATTGTGATGACAAGGGCATGGAGCACTGTGATGACAGGGTCATGGAGCATTGGTCTGAGAAGTTTCATAGATGATTGCAATGACAGTGGACATGGAGCATTGTGATGACAAGGGCATGGAGCATTGGTCTAATAAGTTTCATGGATTATTGTGATGACAGTTGAAATGGCGCATTGTGATGACAAGGGCATGGAGCATTGTGATGACCAGGTCATGCAATATTGTGAAGAGACGTGTCAGGGAGCATTGTGATGACATATGTATTGGCCCATTGTGATTCCAGTGGCATGGAGAATTGTGATGCCAAGTGTCATTGAGGATTCTGCTGACAAAGGTAATGGAGCATTGTGATGACAAGGGCATGGAGCATTGAGAGGAGAAGGCCATGGAGCATTCTGATGGCATGCGTCATGGAGCTTTGTGATGACAAGGGCATGGAGCATTGTGATTACAGGGGTTTTGGAACATTGTGATGAAAAGGGCATGGATCATTGTGATGAAAAAGCATGGAGCCTTGTCATGACAGGGTTGAAGGAGCATACTGACGACAAGTGTCAGGTAGCATTGTGATGACAACTGTATTTGAGAATTGTGATGACAACAATCATGGAGCATTGTGATGAGAAAACATGGATAATTTTGATGATGAGCATCATAGCATATTGTGGTGATAAGTGTTATGGAACATTGTGATCACAAGGGTTTGGAGCATTAGGATGACAGTCGTCATGGAGAAATTTGATTTCATTGTGATGAAAAGAGCCTGAAACATTATGATGATGGGCATGGTGCATTTTGATGACAGGGTTCATGGAGCATTGAGATGAAAAGGGGCATGGAGCATTGTGATTACAGGGGTCCTGGAGCATTGTCATGACAAGGGCATGGAGCATTGTGATGAGAAGGCCATGGAACATTCTGATGGCATGCATCATGGAGCTTTGTGATGACAAGGGCGCGGAACATTGTGATTAGAGGGGTCTTGGAGCATTGTGATGAGAAGTGTCATGGAGCCTTGTGATGACAAGGCCTTGGAACATTTTGATGGCAGTGGTCATGGAACATTGTTATGACAGAGGAAATGGAGCATTGTGATGAGAAGGGCATTGAGCATTGGTCTGAAATGTTTCATCGATTATTGTGATGAGAGTGGGCATGGAGCATTGTGATGACAAGGGCACGGAACACTGTGATACATGGGTCATGGAGGATTGTAATGACAAGGGCATGGAGCATTGTGATGAGAAGGGCATCGAGCATTGTGATGACAAGTGTCATGGAGCTTTGTGATGACAAGGGCATGGAGCAATGTGATGAGAGGGTTCATGGAGTATTGTGATGACAATGAAATGGAGCATTGTGATGCCAAGAGTCATGGAGCTTTGTGATGACAACGGTCATGGAGCATTTTGATGACAAGGGCATGGTGCATTGTGATGAGAAATGCAGGGAGCATTTTGATGAGAGGGTCATGCAGCAATTTGATGAAAAGTGAAATGGAACATTTTGATGACAGGGGTTATAGAATATTGTGATGCCAGGGGTCATGGAGCTTTGGGATGAAAAGGGTCATGGAGCATTTTGATGACAGTGGTTATGGAACATTGTGATGTCAGGGGTCATGGAACATTGTGTTGATAAGGGGATGTAGCATTGTTATGACAGGGGTCATGGAACGTTGTGATAACAGGGGTGAGGGAGGATTGTTATGACTAGTGATGGAACATTGTGATATCTCATGTGAGAGAGCATTTGGATGAGAAGTGCATGGAGCATTGTGATTACAAGGTTAATGGAGCATAGCGATGACAAGGTTGTGGATCATTGTGATGAAATGTGCATGGCATTGTGATTACAGGGATCTTGGAGCATTGTGATGACTAGGGCATGGAACACTGTGATACATGTGTCATGGGTCATGGAGGATTGTGATGACAAGTCATGGAGCATTGTGATGACAAGGGCATGGAGCATTGTGATGACAGGAGCATGGAGCATTTGTCTGACAAGATTCAGAGATTATTGTGATGACAGTGGACATGGTGCATTGTGATGACAATGGCATGGATCATTGTGTAGAGAAGGTCATGGTGTATTGTGAAGACAGGTGTCAGGGAGCATTGTGATGACATATGTCATAGTCCATTGTGATGACAATGGCAGGGAGTAATGTGATGCCAAATGTAATGGAGGATTGTGATGACAAATATAATGGAGCATTGTGATGACTACGGATTGGAGCATTATGATGACAAGGAACATTGAGAATTTTCATGACAATGTCGTGAAGCATTGTGATGACAAGGTCCTGGAGCATTGTGATGAGAAAACCATGAAGCCTTGTGATGACAAGTCTCATGGAGCATACTGATGAAAAATGGCATGGAACATTCTGATTACAGGGGTCTTGGAACATTGTGATAACAAGGGCATGGAGCATTGTGAAGACAAGGGCACGGAGCATTGGTCTAATAAGTTTCATGGATTATTGTGATGACAGTTGGAATGTCGCATTGTGATGACAAGGGCATGGCACATTGTGATGACAAGGGCATGGAGCACTGTGATGACCAGGTCATGCAGTATTATGAAGAGAGGTGTCAGGGAGCATTGTGATGACAAGGGCATGGATCATTGTGATGACAAGTGTCATGGAGCATTGGGCTGAAAATATTCATGGATTATTGTGATGACAGGGGTCATGGAGAATTTTGATTTCATTGTGCTGACAATAGCCGGAAGCATTATGATGATGGGCATGGTGCATTTTGATGACAGGGTTCATGGAGCATTGAGATGAAAAGAAGCATGGAGCATTGTGATTACAGGGGTCTTGGAGCACTGTGATGACAAGGGCATGAAGCATTTTGATGAGAAGGACATGGAACATTCTGATGGCATGTGTCATGGAGATTTGTGATGACAAGGGCATGGAGCATTGTGTTTAAATGCGTCTTGGAGCATTGTGATGAAACGGGCATGGATCATTGTGATGAAAAAGGCATGGAGCCTTGTCATGACAGGGTTCAAGAAGCATATAGTCAACAAGTGTCAAGGAGCATTTTGATGACAAGTGTATTGATCATTGTGCTGAGAAAGGTCATGGAGCATTGTGATGAGAAGACCATGGATAATTGTGATGACGAGTGTCATGGGGCACTGTGATGACAAGTGTTATGGAATATTGTGATCACAAGGGTTTGGAGCATTGCTATGACAGAGGTCATGGGGCAATTTGATTTCATTGTGATGAAAATAGCATGAAGCATTATGATGATGGGTATGGTGCATTGTGATGACAGGGTTCATGGATCATTGAGATGTAAAGGGGCATGGAGAATTGTGATTACATAGGTCTTGGAGCATTGTGATGAGAAGGGTCATGGAGCCTTGTGATGACAAGTCCACAGAACATCGTGATGGCAGGTGTCATGGAGAATTGTTATGACAGGGGTAATGGAGCATTGTGAGGGCAAGCACATAGAGCATTGTGATGAGAAGGCCATGGAGCATTCTGATGACATGTGTCATGGAGCTTTGTGATGACAAGGGCATGGATCATTGTGATGGCAATGGTCATGGAACATTGGGCTGAAAATATTCATGGAGTATTGTGATGACAGGGGTCATGGAGCATTGTGATTACAGGGGTCTTGGAGCATTGTGATGACAAGAGTCCCAGATCATTGTGTTGTCATATGTCATGGAGTGTTGTGATGATAGTGTTCATGGATCATTGTGATGCTATTGGTCATGGAGCATTGTGATGAGAAGGTCATGGAGCACTGGGCTGAAAATGTTCATGGAGTATTGTGATGACAGGTGTCATGGAGCATTGTGATGACAAGGGAATGGAGCGTGGTGATGACATGGTCCTGGAGCATTGTGATGAGATGACCATGGAGACTTGTGATGACAAGTCTCATGGAGCATTCTGATGAAAAGGTGCATGGAGTATTGTGATTACAGGGGTCTTGGAGCATTGTGATGACAATGGCATGGAGCACTGTGAGGAGAAGTCCATGGAACATTCTGATGACATACGTCATGGAGCTTTGTGATGACAAGGGCATGGAGCATTGTGATTACAGGGGTCTTGGAGCATTGTGATGACAAGGGTCATGGAGCCTTGTGATGACAAGGCCGTGGAACATTGTGATGGCGTGGGTTATGGAGCATTGTTATGACAGAGGTAATGGAGCATTGTGATGAGAAGGGCATTGAGCATTGGTCTGAAATATTTCATGGTTTATTGTGATGACAAGGGCAGGGTATACTGTGATACATTGGTCAAGGGGGATTGTAATGACAAGGGCATGGAGCACTGTGATGAGAAGGGCATCGAGCATTGTGATGACAAGTTTCATGGAGCTTTGTGATCACAAGGGCATGGAGCAATGTGATGAGAGGGTTCATGGAGCATTATGATGACAATGACATGGAACACTGTGATGCCGTGGGTCATGGAGCTTTGTGATGGCAAAGGTCATGGAGCATTTTGATGACAAGGGTGTGGTGCATTGTGATGAGAAGGGCAGGGAGCATTTTGATGACAGGGTCATGCAGAAATTTGCTGAAAAGTGTAATGGAACATTTTGATGACAGGGGTTATAGAGAATTGTGATGCCAGGGGTCATGGAGCTTTGGGATGAAATGGGTCATGGAGCATATTGAAGACAGGGGTTATGGAACATTGTGATGTCAGGGGTCATGGAACATTGTGCTGATAAGGGGATGTAGCATTGTGATGACAGGGGCCATGGAATATTGTGATAACAGGGGTGAGGGAGGATTGTGATGAAAAGGACATGGATAATTGTGAAGAAATAGGCAAGGAGCCTTGTCATGACTGGGTTCAAGGAGCATACAGACAACAAGTGTCAGGGAGCATTTTGATGACAAGTGTATTGAGCATTGTGATGACAAAGGACATGGAGCATTGTGATGAGAAAACCATGGATAATTGTGATGACGAGCGTCATGGGGCATTGTGATGACAACTGTTATGGAATATTGTGATCACAAGGGTTTGGGACATTGTTATGACAGAGGTTATGGAGCATTTTGATTTCATTGTGATGACAATAGCATGAAGCTTTATGATGATGGGCATGGTGCATTTTGATGACAGGGTTCATGGATCATTGAGATGAAAAGGGGCAAGGAGCATTGTGATTACAGGGGTCATGGAGCATTGTGATGACAAGGGCATGGAACATTGTGAAGAGAAGGCCATGGAACCTACTGATGACATGCGTCATGGAGCTTTGTTATGACAAGTTCATGGAGCATTTTGATTACACGTGTCTTGGATCATTGCGATGACATGGGTAATGGAGCCTTGTGATGACAAGGCGGTGGAACATTGTGATGGCAATGATCATGGAGCATTGTTATGACAGAGGTAATGGAGCATTGTTATGAGAACGGAATTGAGCACTGGTCTGAAATATTTCATGGATTATTGTGATGAGATTGGGCATGGAGCATTGTGATGACAAGGGCACGGAACACTGTCATACATGGGTCATGGAGGATTGTAATGTCAAGGGCAAGGAGCAATGTGATGAGAGGGTTCATGGAGCATTGTGATTACAAGGACATCGAGCGTTGTGAGGAGAAGGCCATGGAGCATTCTGATGACTTGCGTCCTGGAGCTTTGTGATGACAAGGGCATAGATCATTGTGATTACAGAGGTTATGGTGCATTGTGATGATAAGTGCATGGATCACTGTGATGAAAAAGGCATGGAGCCTTGTCATGAAAAGGTTCAAGGAGCATACTGACGACAAGTGTCAGGGAGCATTGTAATGACAAGTGTATTGAGCATTGTGATGACAAAGATCATGGAGCATTGTGATGAGAAGTCCATGGATAATTGTGATGATGATCGTCATGCAGTGTCGTGATGATAAGTGTTATGGAACATTGTTATCAGAAGGGTTTGGAGCATTATGATGACAGAGGTCATGGAGAATTTTGATTTCATGTGATGACAATAGCCTGAAGCATTATGATGATGGACATGGTGCATTGTGATGACAGGGTTTATGGAGCACTGAGATGAAAAAGGGCATGGAGCATTGTGATTACAGGGTTCTTGGAGCATTGACTGACAAGCACATAGAGCTTTCTAATGACAAGTTCATGTAGAATTTTGCTGACAAATGCATGGAGCATTGTGATGACAGGTGTCATGGAGCTTTGTGATGACAAGTCATGGAGCATTTTGATGACAAGGTCATGGTGCTTTGTGATGAGAAGGGCAGGAAACCTTTTGATGACCTGGTCATGCAGCAATTTGATGAAAAGTGTAATGGAACATTGTGATGGCAGTGGTCATGGAGCATTGTTATGACAGTGGTAATGGATCATTGTGATGAGAAGGGCATTGAGCATTGGTCTGAAATGTTTCATGGATTATTGTGATGAGAGTGGGCATGGAGCATTGTGAGGACAAGGGCACGGAACACTGTGATACATGGGTCATGGAGGATTGTAATGACAAGGGCAAGGATCATTGTGATGAGAAGGGCATCGAGCATTGTGATGACAAGTGTCATGGAGCTTTGTAAAGATAAGGGCATGGAGCAATGTGATGAGAGGGTTTATGGAGCACTGTGATGACAATGACATGGAGCATTGTGATGCCAAGGGTCATGGAGCTTTGTGATGACAAAGGTCATAGAACATTTTGATGACAAGGGTGTGGTGCATTGTGATGAGAAGGGCAGGGAGCATTTTGATGAGAGGGTCATGCAGCAACTTGATGAAAAGGGTCATGGAACATTTTGATGACAGGGGTTATAGAACATTTTGATGCCAGGTGTCATGGAGCTTTGGGATGAAATGGGTCATGGAGCATTTTGATGACAGGCTTATGGAAGATTGTGATGTCAGGGGTTAAGGAACATTGTGCTGATAAGGGGATGTAGCATTCTGATGACAGGAGTCATGGAACATTCTGATTACAAGGGTGAGGGAGGATTGTTATAACTAGTGACAGAACATTGTGATATCTCAGGTGAGAGAGCATATGGATGAGTAGTGCATGGAGCATCGTGATTACAAGGTTTATGGCGGATAGTGATGACAAGGTTGTGGATCATTGTGATGAAAAGTGCGTGGCACATTGTGATGACAAGGGTCATGGAGTATTGTTCTGACAAAGGCATGGAGCATTGTGATGACAAGGGTCATGGAGCATTGTGATGAAAATTTCATGGAGCATTGAGGTTACAAAAGACACAGAGCCTTTTGAGGATGCGAGCATGGACCGTTGTGTTGACAAACGTTATGAAGAATTGTGATGACTGGATTCACGGAGCATTGTAATGACAGGGGTAATGGAGCAGTGTGATGACAAGGGAATGGAGCATTGCGATTACAGGGGCATGGAGCATTGGTCTGACAAGTTTCATAGATTATTGTGATGACAGTGGACATGGTGCATTGTGATGACAAGGGCATGGATCATTTTGATGAGAAGGTCATGGAGTATTGTAAAGACAGGTGTCAGGGAGCATTGTGATGACATATGTCATGGTCCATTGCGATGACAATGGCAGGGAGCATTGAGATGCCAAATGTAATGGAGTATTGTGATGACAAATATAATGGAGCATTTTGATGACTAGGGCTTGGAGCATTATGATGACAAGGGCCATTGAGAATTTTCATTGCAAGGTCGTGAAGCATTGTGATGACAAAGTCCTGGAGATATGTGATTAGAAAACCATGGAGCCTTGTGAAGACAAGTCTCATGGAGCATACTGATGAAAAGGGGCATGGAGCATTCTGATTACAGAGGTCTTGGAACATTGTGATAACAAGGGCATGGAGCATTGTGATGACATTGGCATGGAGCAATGGTCTAATACGTTTCATGGATTATTGTGATGAAAGATGGAAGGGCGCATTGTGATGACAAGGGCATGGAGCATTGTGATGACAATGACATGGAGCATTGTGAAGCCAAGGGTCATGGATCTTTGTGATGACAAATGTCATGGAGCATTTTGATGGCAAGGGAGTTGTGCATTGTGATGAGAAGGGCAGGGAGCATTGTGATGACAGGGTCAGGCAGCAATTGGATGAAAAGTGTCATGGAACATTTTGATGACTGGTATTATGGAACATTGTGATGTCATGGTTCATAGAATATTGTGATGATAAGAGCATGTAGCATTGTGATGACAGGAGTCATGGAACATTCTGATGACAGGGGTGAGGGAGTATTGTGACAAATACTGATGTAGCATTGTGATATCAGTGGTGAGAGAGCATTTTGATGAGAAGTGAATGGAGCATTGTGAGGACAATTTTTTTCGAGCATTGTGATGACAAGATTGTGGAGCACTGTGATGACAGGCGCATGGTGCTCTGTGATGACATGTGTCATGGAGCATTGTGCTGACAAGCGCATGTAGCATAGTAATGACAAGGGTCATGGAGCATTGTGCAGAGAAAGGCATAGATCATTGTGATGACAAGGGTGAAAGAGCATTGTGATGAAAATTTCATGGAGCATTGTGGTTAAAAAGGTCACAGAGACTATTGATGACGAGGGCATGGACCATTGTGATGACAAAGGTCATGAAGCATTGGGATGACTGGAGTCACGGAGCATTGTGATGAGAGGGGTCATGGAACACTGTAATAACAAGGGCATGGAGCACTGTGATGACAAAGGCATGGAACATTGGTCTAATATGTTTCATAGATTACTGTGATGACAGTTGGTATGGCACATTGTGATGACAAGGGCATGGAGCATTGTGATGACCAGGTCATGCAGTATTGTGAAGACAGGTGTCAGGGAGCATTGTGATGACATATGTAATGGACCATTGTGATGACAATGGTATGGAGCATTGTGATGCCAAGTGTCATGGAGGATTCTGATGACAAAGGTAATGGAGCATTGTGATGACCATGGCTTGGAGCATTGTGATGACAAGGGTCAGGGATCATTTTGCTGACAAGTGCATGGAGATTTGTGATGACAAGGGTCATGGAGCATTCTGATGACAAGCTTGTGGAGTATTTTGATGACAATGGCATGGAGCATTGTGATGAAAACGGCATGGGGCATTGTGATGAAAAAGGCATGGAGCCTTTTCGTGACAGGGTTCAAGGAGCATTCTGATGACAAGTGTCAGGGAGCACTGTGATGACAAGTGTATTGAGAATTGTGATGACAAAGGTCATGGAGCATTGTGATGAAAAGGGCATGGAGTATTGTGATGACAGGCATCATGCAGCGTTGTGATGACACGTGTTATGGAACACTGTGATCACAAGTGTTTGGAGCATTGTGATGACAGAGGTCATGGATCATTTTGATTTCAAGTAGGATGGAGCACTGTGATGACAAGGGCATGAAGCAATGTGATCCCAAGGTTCATGGAGGATTGTGATGACAATGGAAATGGAGTATTGTGATGACAAGCGCATAGAGCATTGCAATGACAATGTCATGTAGCATTTTGCTGACAAAGGCATGGAGCATTGTGATGACATGTGTCATGGAGCACTGTGATGACAAGCGTCACGGAGCATTGTGAATACACGGGTCATGGAGCATTGGGATGACAAGGGCATGGATCATTGTGATGACAAGTGTCATGGAGCACTGGGGTGAAAATGTTCATGGAGTGTTGTGATGACAGGGGTCAAGGAGCATTGTGATGACCAAGGAATGGAGCAATGTGATGACAAGAGTCCTGGATCATTGTGTAGTCAGGTGTCATGGAGTGTTGTGATGACAGTGGTCATGGAGCATTGTGATGATATTGGCCATGGAGCATTGTGATGAGTAGGTCGTGGAGCATTGGGCTGAAAATGCTCATGGATTATTGTGATGACAGTGGTCATGGAGCATTGTGATGACAAGGGAATGGAGCATGGTGATGACAAGGTCCTAGAGAATTGTGATGAGAAGACCATGGAGACTTGTGATGACAACTCACATGGAGCATTCTGATGAAAAGGGGCATGGAGCATTATGATTACAGTGGTCTTGGAGCATTTTGATGACAAGGGCATGGAGCATTGTGATGAGAAGGCCATGAAGCTTTGTGATGACATGCGTCATGGAGCTTTTTTATGACAAGGGCATGGAGCATTGTGATTACATGGATCTTGGAGCATTGTGATGAAAAGGACATGGATTATTGTGATGAAAAATGCATGGAGCCTTGTCATGACAGGGTTCAAGGGGCATACTGAAGACAAGTGTCAGTTAGCATTGTGATGACAAGTGTATTGAGCATTGTGATGACAAAGATCATGGAGCATTGTGATGAGAAGACCATGGATAATTGTGATGATGAGTGTCATGGGGTGTTGTGATGATAAGTGTTATGGAACATTGTGATCACAAGGTTTTGGAGCATTATGATGACAGAGGTCATGGAGAATATTGATTTCATTGTGATGACATTAGCCTGAAGCATTATGATGATGGGCATGGTGCATTGTGATGAAAGGGTTCATGGAGCATTGAGATGAAAAGGGGCATGGAGCATTGTGATTAGAGGGGTCTTGGAGCATTGTGATGAGAAAGGCATGGAGCATTGTGGTGAGAAGGCCATGGAATATTCTGACCACATGTGTCATGGAGCTTTGTGATGACAAGGGCATGGAGCACTGTGATTACATGGGTCTTCAGCATTGTGATAACAAGTGTCATGGAACCTTGTGATGACTAGGCCGTGGAACATTGTGATGGCAGGGGTCATGGTGGATTGTTATGACAGAGGTAATGGAGCATTGTGATGAGAAGGGCATGGGATATTGGTCTGAAAAGTTTCATGGATTATTGTGATGAGAGTGGGCATGGAGACTTCTGATGACAAGGGTACAGAACACTATGATACATGGGTCATGCAGGATTGTAATGACCAAGGCATGGAGCATTGTGATGAGAAGGGCATTGAGCATTGTGATGACAAGTGTCATGGAGCGTTTTGATGACAATTGCAATGAGCAAAGTTATGAGAGTGTTCATGGAGCATTGTGATGACAATGACATGGAGCATTGTGATGCCAAGGGTCATGGAGATTTGTGATGACAAGTCATGGAGCATTTTCATGACAAGGGAATGGTGCATTGTAATGAGAAATGCAGGGAGCATTTTGATGACCGGGTCATGCAGCAATTTGATAAAAAATGTAATGGAACATTTTGATGGCAGGGGTTATAGAACATTGTGATGTCAGGGGACTTGGAGCTTTGGGATGGAAAGGGTCATGGAGCATTTTGATGACAGGGGTTATGGAACATTGTGATGGCAGGGGTCATGGAACTTTGTGATGATAAGTGGATGTAGCATTGTGATGACAGTGTCATCGAACATTGTGATTACAGGGATGAGGGAGTATTGTGATGACTAGTGATGGAACATTGTGATATCTCTGGTGAGACAGCATTTTGATGAGAAGTGCATGGAACATTGTGATTACAACGTTTATGGGGCATTCCAATGACAAGTTTGTGGACCGTTGTGATGAAATGCGCGTGGCACATTGTGATGAAAATGGTCATGGAGCATTGTTCTGACAAAGACATGGCACACTGTGATGACAATTGTCACAGAATTGTGATTAAAATTTCATGGAGCATTGTGGTTACAAAGGTCACAGAGCCTTGTGATGACACGGGCATGGACCATTGTGATGACAAACGTTATGAAGCATTCTGATGACAGGGGTCATGGAGCATTGTGATGACACGGGCATGGAGCATTGGTCTGAGAATTTTCATAGATTATTGTGATGAGAGTGGGCATGGTGCATTGTGATGACAAGGGCATGGAGCATTGTGATGAGAAGGTCATGGAGTATTGTGAAGACAGGTGTGAGGGAGCATTCTGATGACATATGTCATGGGCCATTGCGATGAAAATGGCATGGAGCATTGTGATGCCAAATGTAATGGAGAATTGTGAAGACAAATATAATAGAGCATTGTGATGATTAGGGCTTGGAGCATTTTGATGACAAGGGCCATTTAAAATTTTCATGGCAAGGTCGTGAAGCATTGTGATGACAATGTCCTGGAGCATTGTGATGAGAAAACCATGGAGCCTTGTGATGACAAGTCTCATGGGGCATACTGAAGAAAAGGGGCATGGAGCATTGTGATTACAGGGGTCTTGGAACACTGTAAAGACAAGGGCATCGAGCATAGTGAGTAGAAGACAAAGGAGAATCCTGATGTCATGTGTCATTGAGCTTTGTGATGACAAGGGCATGGAGCATTGTGATTACATGGGTCTTGGAGCATTGTGATGAAAAGGGCATGGATCATTGTGATGAAAAAAGCATGGAGCCTTGTCATGCCAGGGTTCAAGGAGCATACAGACAACAAGTGTCAGGGAGCATTTTGATGACAATTGTATTGAGCATTGTGATGACGAAGGTCATGGAGCATTGTGATGAGAAGACCATGAATAATTGTGATGACGAGCGTCATGGGGCATTGTGATGACAAGTGTTATGGAATATTGTGATCACAAGGGTTTGGAGCATTGTTATGACAGAGGTCATGGAGCATTTTGATTTCTTTGTGATGACAATAGCATGAAGCTTTATGATGATGGGCATGGTGCATTTTGATGACAGGGTTCATGGATCATTGAGATGAAACGGGGCATAGAGCATTGTGATTACAGGGTTCTTGGAGCATTGTGATGAGAAGGGTCATGGAGCTTTGTGATGATAAGGCCATGGAACATCGTAGTGGCAGGGGTCATGGAGCATTATTATGACAGTGGTAATGGAGCACTGTGATGGCAACGGCATTGAGCATTGTGATGAGAAGGCCATGGAGCATTCTGATGACTTGTGTCATGGAGCTATGTGAAGACAAGGGCATGGAGCAATGTGATGACAATGACATGGAGCATTGTGAAGCCAAGGGTCATGGATCTTTGTGATGACAAAGGTCATGGAGCATTTTGATGGCAAGGGAGTTGTGCATTGTGATGAGAAGGGCAGGGAGCATTGTGATGACAGGGTCATGGAGCAATTGGATGAAAAGTATCATGGAACATTTTGATGACTGGTATTATGGAACATTGTGATGTCATGGTTCATAGAATATTGTGATGATAAGAGCATGTAGCATTGTGATGACAGGAGTCATGGAACATTCTGATGACAGGGGTGAGGGAGTATTGTGACAAACACTGATGTAGCATTGTGATATCAGTGGTGAGAGAGCATCTTTTTTAATTTTTTGCCTTATAACAAATTTAATCAGTTATACATATACATATGTTTCCATATCCCCTCCCTTTTGCGTCTCCCTCCCACCCTCCCTATCCCACCCCTCCAGGCGGTCACAAAGCACCGAGCTGATCTCCCTGTGCTATGCGGCTGCTTCCCACTAGCTATCTACCTTACGTTTGGTAGTGTATATATGTCCATGCCACTCTTTCACTTTGTCACAGCTTACCCTTCCCCCTCCCCATATCCTCAAGTCCATTCTCTAGTAGGTCTGTGTCTTTATTCCTGTCTTACCCCTATGTTCTTCATGACATTTTTTTTTCTTGAATTCCATATATATGTGTTAGCATACATTATTTGTCTTTCTCTTTCTGACTTACTTCACTCTGTATGACAGACTCTAGGTCTATCCACCTCATTACAAATAGCTCAATTTCATTTCTTTTTATGGCTGAGTAATATTCCATTGTATATATGTGCCACATCTTCTTTATCCATTCATCCGATGATGGACACTTAGGTTGTTTCCATCTCCGGGCTATTGTAAATAGGGCTGCTATGAACATTTTGGTACATGTCTCTTTTTGAATTATGGTTTTCTCAGGGTATATGCCCAGTAGTGGGATTGCTGGGTCATATGGTAGTTCTATTTGTAGTTTTTTAAGGAACCTCCATACCGTTCTCCATAGCGGCTGTACCAATTCACATTCCCACCAGCAGTGCAAGAGTGTTCCCTTTTTTCCACACCCTCTCCAGCATTTATTGTTTCTAGATTTTTTGATGATGGCCATTCTGACTGGTGTGAGATGATATCTCATTGTAGTTTTGATTTGCATTTCTCTAATGAGTAAAGATGTTGAGCATCCTTTCATGTGTTTGTTGGCAGTCTGTATATCTTCTGTGGAGAAATGTCTATTTAGGTCTTCTGCCCATTTTTGGATTGGGTTGTTTGTTTTTTTGTTATTGAGCTGCATGAGCTGCTTATAAATTTTGGAGATTAATCCTTTGTCAGTTGCTTCATTTGCAAATATTTTCTCCCATTCTGAGGGTTGTCTTTTGGTCTTGTTTATGGTTTCCTTTGCTGTGCAAAAGCTTTTAAGTTTCATTAGGTCCCATGTGTTTATTTTTGTCTTTATTTCCATTTCTCTAGGAGGTGGGTCAAAAAGGATCTTGCTGTGATTTATGTCATAGAGTGTTCTGCCTATGTTTTCCTCTAAGAGTTTGATAGTGTCTGGCCTTACATTTAGGTCTTTAATCCATTTTGAGCTTATTTTTGTGTATGGTGTTAGGGAGTGATCTAATCTCATACTTTTACATGTCCCTATCCAGTTTTCCCAGCACCACTTATTGAAGAGACTGTCCTTTCTCCACTGTACATTCCTGCCTCCTTTATCAAAGATAAGGTGACCATATGTCCGTGGGTTTAACTCTGGGCTTTCTATCCTGTTCCATTGATCTATCGTTCTGTTTTTGTGCCAGTACCATACTGTCTTGATTACTGTAGCTTTGTAGTATAGTCTGAAGTCAGGGAGCCTGATTCCTCCAGCTCCATTTTTCGTTCTCAAGATTGCTTTGGCTATTCGGGGTCTTTTGTGTTTCCATACAAATTGTGAAATTTTTTGTTCTAGTTCTGTGAAAAATGCCAGTGGTAGTTTGATAGGGATTGCATTGAATCTGTAGATTGCTTTGGGTAGTAGAGTCATTTTCACAATGTTGATTCTTCCAATCCAAGAACATGGTACATCTCTCCATCTATTTGTATCATCTTTAATTTCTTTCATCAGTGTCTTATAATTTTCTGCATACAGGTCTTTTGTCTCCTTAGGGAGGTTTATTCCTAGATATTTTATTCTTTTTGTTGCAATGGTAAATGGGAGTGTTTCCTTGATTTCACTTTCAGATTTTTCATCATTAGTATATAGGAATGCCAGAGATTTCTGTGCATTAATTTTGTATCCTGCAACTTGACCAAATTCATTGATTAACTCTAGTAGTTTTCTGGTAGCATCTTTAGGATTCTCTATGTATAGTATCATGTCATCTGCAAACAGTGACAGCTTTACTTCTTCTTTTCCAATTTGGATTCCTTTTATTTCCTTTTCTTCTCTGATTGCTGTGGCTAAAACTTCCAAAACTAGGTTGAATAAGAGTGGTGAGAGTGGGCAACCTTGTCTTGTTCCTGATCTTAGTGGAAATGGTTTCAGTTTTTCACCATTGAGGACGATGCTGGCCGTGGGTTTGTCATATATGGCCTTTATTATGTTGAGGAAAGTTCCCTCTATGCCTACTTTCTGCAGGGTTTTTATCATAAATGGGTGTTGAATTTTGTCGAAAGCTTTCTCTGCATCTATTGAGATGATCATATGGTTTTTCTCCTTCAATTTGTTAATATGGTGTATCACGTTGATTGATTTGCGTATATTGAAGAATCCTTGCATTCCTGGAATAAACCCCACTTGATCATGGTGTATGATCCTTTTAATGTGCTGTTGGATTCTGTTTGCTAGTATTTTGTTGAGGATTTTTGCATCTATGTTCATCAGTGATATTGGCCTGTAGTTTTCTTTCTTTGTGACATCCTTGTCTGGTTTGGGTATCAAGGTGATGGTGGCCTCGTAGAATGAGTTTGGGAGTGTTCCTCCCTCTGCTATATTTTGGAAGAGTTTCAGAAGGATAGGTGTTAGCTCTTCTCTAAATGCTTGATAGAATTCGCCTGTGAAGCCATCTGGTCCTGGACTTTTGTTTGTTGGAAGATTTTTTATCACAGTTTCAATTTCAGTGCTTGTGATTGGTCTGTTCATATTTTCTATTTCTTCCTGATTCAGTCTTGGCAGGTTGTGCATTTCTAAGAATTTGTCCATTTCTTCCAGGTTGTCCATTTTATTGGCATAGAGTTTCTTATAGTAATCTCTCATGATCTTTTGTATTTCTGCAGTGTCAGTTGTTACTTCTCCTTTTTCATTTCTAATTCTATTGATTTGAGTCTTCTCCCTTTTTTTCTTGATGAGTCTGGCTAATGGTTTATCAATTTTGTTTATCTTCTCAAAGAACCAGCTTTTAGTTTTATTGATCTTTGCTATCGTTTCCTTCATTTCTTTTTCATTTATTTCTGATCTGATTTTTATGATTTCTTTCCTTCTGCTAACTTTGGGATGTTTTTGTTCTTCTTTCTCTAATTGCTTTAGGTGCAAGGTTAGGTTGTTTATTTGAGATGTTTCCTGTTTCTTAAGGTGGGATTGTATTGCTATAAACTTCCCTCTTAGAACTGCTTTTGCTGCATCCCATAGGTTTTGGGTCGTCGTGTCTCCATTGTCATTTGTTTCTAGGTAATTTTTAATTTCCTCTTTGATTTCTTCAGTGATCACTTCGTTATTAAGTAGTGTATTGTTTAGCCTCCATGTGTTTGTATTTTTTACAGATCTTTTCCTGTAATTGATATCTAGTCTCATAGCATTGTGGTCGGAAAAGATACTTGATACAATTTCAATTTTCTTAAATTTACCAAGGCTTGATTTGTGACCCAAGATATGATCTATCCTGGAGAATGTTCCATGAGCACTTGAGAAAAATGTGTATTCTGTGTTTTTCGGATGGAATGTCCTATAAATATCAATTAAGTCCATCTTGTTTAATGTATCATTTAAAGCTTGTGTTTCCTTATTTATTTTCATTTTGGATGATCTGTCCATTGGTGAAAGTGGGGTGTTAAAGTCCCCTACTATGAGTGTGTTACTGTCGATTTCTCCTTTTATGGCTGTTAGTATATGCCTTATGTATTGAGGTGCTCCTATGTTGGGTGCATAAATATTTACAATTGTTATATCTTCTTCTTGGATCAATCCCTTGATCATTATGTAGTGTCCTTCTTTGTCTCTTCTAGTAGTCTTTATTTTAAAGTCTATTTTGTCTGATATGAGAATTGCTACTCCAGCTTTCTTTTGGTTTCCATTTGCATGGAATATCTTTTTCCATCCTCTTACTTTCAGTCTGTATGTGTCTCTAGGTCTGAAGTGGGTCTCTTGTAGACAGCATATATATGGGTCTTGTTTTTGTATCCATTCAGCCAATCTGTGTCTTTTGGTGGGAGCATTTAGTCCATTTACATTTAAGGTAATTATTGATATGTATGTTCCTGTTCCCATTTTCTTAATTGTTTTGGGTTCGTTATTTTAGGTCTTTTACTTCTGTTGTGTTTCTTGCCTAAAGAAGTTCCTTTAGCATTTGTTGTAAAGCTGGTTTGGTGGTGCTGAACTCTATCAGCTTTTGCTTGTCTGTAAAGGTTTTAATTTCTCCATCAAATCTGAATGAGATCCTTGCTGGGTAGAGTAATCTTGGTTGCAGGTTTTTCTCCTTCATCACTTTAATTATGTCCTGCCACTCCCTTCTGGCTTGTAGAGTTTCTGCTGAGAGATCAGCTGTTATCCTGATGGGGATTCCCTTGTGTGTTATTTGTTGTTTTTGCCTTGCTGCTTTTAATATGATTTCTTTGTGTTTAATTTTTGACAGTTTGATTAATATGTGTCTTGGCGTATTTCTCCTTGGATTTATTCTGTATGGGACTCTCTGTGTCTCCTGGACTTGATGAACTATTTCCTTTCCCATATTAGGGAAGTTTTCAACTATAATCTCTTCAAATATTTTCTCAGTCCCTTTCTTTTTCTCTTCTTCTTCTGGAACCCCTATAATTCGAATGTTGGTGCGTTTAATGTTGTCCCAGAGGTCTCTGAGACTGTCCTCTGTTCTTTTCATTCTTTTTTCTTTATTTTGCTCTGCAGCAGTTATTTCCACTATTTTATCTTCCACCTCACTTATCCGTTCTTCTGCCTCAGTTATTCTGCTATTGATCCCATCTAGAGTATTTTTTATTTCATGTATTGTGTTTTTAATCGATGCTTGATTCATCTTTAGTTCTTCTAGGTCCTTGTTAACTGTTTCTTGCATTTTGTCTATTCTATTTCCAAGATTTTGGATCTGGGAAATAGAATCTTGGATCATCTTTACCATCATTATTCTGAATTCTTTTTCAGGTAGACTGCCTATTACCTCTTCATTTGTTAGATCTGGTGGGTTTTTATCTTGCTCCTTCTCCTGCTGTGTGTTTTTCTGTCTTCTCATTTTGCTTATGTTACTGTGTTTGGGGTCTCCTTTTTGCAGGCTGCAGGTTCGTAGTTCCCGTTGTTTTTGGTGTCTCTCCCCAGTGGCTAAAGTTGGTTTAGTGGGTTGTGTAGGCTTCCTGGTGGAGGGGACTAGTGCCTGTGTTCTGGTGGATGAGGCTGGATCTTGTCTTTCTGGTGGGCAGGTCCACGTCTGGTGGTGTGTTTTGGGGTGTCTGCAGACTTTTTATGAGTTTAGGCCACCTCTCTGCTAATGGGTGGCGTTGTGTTCCTGTCTTGCTAGTTGTTTGGCTTAGGGTGTCCAGCACTGTAGCTTGCTGGTCGTTGAGTGAAGCTGGGTGCTGGTGTTGAGATGGAGATCTCTGGAAGATTTTTGCCGTTTGATATTATGTGGAGCTGGGAGGTCTCTTGTGGACCAGTGTCCTGAAGTTGGCTCTCCCACCTCAGAGGCACAGCACTGACTCCTGGCTCCTCAATTTGGGATGATGTGTTGTTTATTCATGTATTCCACAGATGCAGAGTACATCAAGTTGATTGTGGAGCTTTAATCCGCTGCTTCTGAGGCTGCTGGGAGAGGTTTCCCATTCTCTTCTTTGTTCTCACAGCTCCTGGGTCTCAGCTTTGGATTTGGCCCCGCCTCTGCGTGTAGGTCGCCGGAGGGCGTCTGTTCTTCGCTCAGGCAGGACAGGGTTAAAGGAGCAGCCTCTTCGGGGACTCTGGCTCACTCAGACCGGGCGGGAGGGAGGGGCACGGAGTGCGGGGCGAGCCTGCAGCGGCAAAGGTCGGCGTGACGTTGCACCAGTCCGAGGCGCGCCGTGCGTTCTCCCAGGGAAGCCGCCCCTGGATCCCGGGACCCCGGCAGTGGCGGGCTGCACAGGCTCCCGGAAGGGCGGTGTGGGCAGTGACCTGCGCTCGCACACAGGCTTCTTGGCAGCGGCAGCAGCAGCCCCAGCGTCCCACGCCCGTCTCTGGGCTCCGCGCTTTCAGTCGCGACTCGCGCCCGTCTGTGGAGCCCCTTTAAGCAGCGCTCTTAATCCCCTCTCCTCGCGCACCAGGAAACCAAGAGGGAAGAAAAAGTCTCTTGCCTCTTCGGCAGCTCCAGAGTCTTCCCGGACTCCCTCCCGGCTAGCTGTGGCACATTAGCCCCCTTCAGGCTGAGTTCTCGCCGCCAGCCCCAGTCCTCTCCCTGCGCTCTGACCGAAGCCCGAGCCTCAGCTTCCAGCGCTGCGTGCCCGGCGGGCGAGCAGACAAGCCTCTCGGGCTGCTGAGTGCCGCTCGGCACTGATCCTCTGTGTGGGGATCTCTCCGCTTTGCCCTACCCAGGTATGTGGGGGGTTTCTTGCCTTTTGGGAGGTCTGGGGCCTTCTGCCAGCGTTCAGTAGGTGTTCTGTAGGAGTTGTTCCACGTGTAGCTGTACTTCTGGTGTATCCGTGGGGAGGAAGGTGATCTCCGCGTCTTACTCTTCCGCCATCTTACCCGGAAGTCCGAGAGAGCATTTTGATGAGAAGTGCATGGAGCATTGTGAGGACAATTTTTTTCGAGCATTGTGATGACAAGATTGTGGAGCACTGTGATGACAGGCGCATGGTGCATTGTGATGACATGTGTCATGGAGCATTGTGCTGACAAGCGCATGTAGCATAGTAATGACAAGGGTCATGGAACATTGTGCAGGGAAAGGCGTAGATCATTGTGATGACAAGGGTGAAAGAGCATTGTGATGAAAATTTCATGGAGCATTGTGGTTAAAAAGGTCACAGAGACTATTGATGACGAGGGCATGGACCATTGTGATGACAAAGGTCATGAAGCATTGGGATGACTGGAGTCACGGAGCATTGTGATGAGAGGGGTCATGGAACACTGTGATAACAAGGGCATGGAGCACTGTGATGACAAAGGCATGGAACATTGGTCTAATATGTTTCATAGATTACTGTGATGACAGTTGGTATGGCGCATTGTGATGACAAGGGCATGGAGCATTGTGATGACCAGGTCATGAAGTATTGTGAAGACAGGTGTCAGGGAGCATTGTGATGACATATGTAATGACCCATTGTGATGACAATGGTATGGAGCATTGTGATGCCAAGTGTCATGGAGGATTCTGATGACAAAGGTAATGGAGCATTGTGATGACCATGGCTTGGAGCATTGTGATGACAAGGGTCAGGGATCATTTTGCTGACAAGTGCATGGAGATTTGTGATGACAAGGGTCATGGAGCATTCTGATGACAAGCTTGTGGAGTATTTTGATGACAATGGCATGGAGCATTGTGATGAAAATGGCATGGGGCATTGTGATGAAAAAGGCATGGAGCCTTTTCGTGACAGGGTTCAAGGAGCATTCTGATGACAAGTGTCAGGGAGCACTGTGATGACAAGTGTATTGAGAATTGTGATGACAAAGGTCATGGAGCATTGTGATGAAAAGGGCATGGAGTATTGTGATGACAGGCATCATGCAGCGTTGTGATGACACGTGTTATGGAACACTGTGATCAGAAGGGTTTGGTGCATTGTGTTGACAGAGGTCATGGATCATTTTGAATTCAAGTAGGATGGAGCACTCTGATGACAAGGGCATGAAGCAATGTGATCCCAAGGTTCATGGAGGATTGTGATGACAATGGAAATGGAGTATTGTGATGACAAGCGCATAGAGCATTGCAATGACAATGTCATGTAGCATTTTGCTGACAAAGGCATGGAGCATTGTGATGACATGTGTCATGGAGCACTGTGATGACAAGCGTCACGGAGCATTGTGAATACACGGGTCATGGAGCATTGGGATGACAAGGGCATGGATCATTGTGATGACAAGTGTCATGGAGCACTGGGGTTAAAATGTTCATGGAGTGTTGTGATGACAGGGGTCAAGGAGCACTGTGATGACCAAGGAATGGAGCAATGTGATGACAAGAGTCCTGGATCATTGTGTAGTCAGGTGTCATGGAGTGTTGTGATGAGAGTGGTCATGGAGCATTGTGATGATATTGGCCATGGAGCATTGTGATGAATAGGTCGTGGAGCATTGGGCTGAAAATGCTCATGGATTATTGTGATGACAGGGGTCATGGAGCATTGTGATGACAAGGGAATGGAGCATGGTGATGACAAGGTCCTAGAGAATTGTGATGAGAAGACCATGGAGACTTGTGATGACAACTCACATGGAGCATTCTGATGAAAAGGGGCATGGAGCATTATGATTACAGTGGTCTTGGAGCATTTTGATGACAAGGGCATGGAGCATTGTGATGAGAAGGCCATGAAGCTTTGTGATGACATGCGTCATGGAGCTTTTTTATGACAAGGGCATGGAGCATTGTGATTACATGGATCTTGGAGCATTGTGATGAAAAGGACATGGATTATTGTGATGAAAAATGCATGGAGCCTTGTCATGACAGGGTTCAAGGGGCATACTGAAGACAAGTGTCAGTTAGCATTGTGATGACAAGTGTATTGAGCATTGTGATGACAAAGATCATGGAGCATTGTGATGAGAAGACCATGGATAATTGTGATGATGAGTGTCATGGGGTGTTGTGATGATAAGTGTTATGGAACATTGTGATCACAAGGTTTTGGAGCATTATGATGACAGAGGTCATGGAGAATATTGATTTCATTGTGATGACATTAGCCTGAAGCATTATGATGATGGACATGCTGCATTGTGATGAAAGGGTTCATGGAGCATTGAGATGAAAAGGGGCATGGTGCATTGTGATTACAGGTGTCTTGGAGCATTGTGATGACAAGGGCATGGAGCATTGTGCTGAGAAGGCCATGGACTATTCTGACCACATGAGTCATGGAGGTTTGTGATGACAAGGGCATGGAGCATTGTGATTACATGGGTCTTCAGCATTGTGATAACAAGTGTCATGGAACCTTGTGATGACTAGGCCGTGGAACATTGTGATGGCAAGGGTCATGGTGGATTGTTATGACAGAGGTAATGGAGCATTGTGATGAGAAGGGCATGGGACATTGGTCTGAAAAGTTTCATGGATTATTGTGATGAGAGTGGGCATGGAGACTTCTGATGACAAGGGTACAGAACACTATGATACATGGGTCATGCAGGATTGTAATGACCAAGGCATGGAGCATTGTGATGAGAAGGGCATTGAGCATTGTGATGACAAGTGTCATGGAGCTTTTTGATGACAATTGCATTGAGCAATGTTATGAGAGGGTTCATGGAGCATTGTGATGACAATGACATGGAGCATTGTGATGCCAAGTGTCATGGGGCTTTGTCATGACAAGTAATGGAGCATTTTGATGACCGGGTCATGCAGCAATTTGATGAAAAGTTTAATGGAATATTTTGATGGCAGGGGTTATAGAACATTGTGATGTCAGGGGATTTGGAGCGTTGGGATGAAAAGGGTCATGGGGCAATTTGATGACAGGTGTCATGGAACATTGTGATTTTAAGGGGATGTAGCATTGTGATGACAGTGTCATGGAACATTGTGATTACAGGGGTGAGGGAGTATTGTGATGACTAGTGATGTAACACTGTGATATCTCTGGTGAGAGAGCATTTTGATGAGAAGTGCATGGAGCATTGTGATTTCAAGGTTTATAGAGCAATGCAATGACAAGGTTGTGGACCGTTCTGATGAAATGTGCGTGGCACATTGTGAAGACAATGGTCATGGAACATTGTTCTGACAAAGACAGGCAGCATTGTGATGACAAGGATCACAGAGTATTGTGATGAACAGTTCAAGGAGCATTGTGGTTACCAAGGTCACAGAGCCTTGTGATGACGCGGGCATGGACCATTGTGATGACAAACGTTATGAAGCACTGTGATGCCTGGAGTCGCGGAGCATTGTGATGACAGGGGTCATGGAGCATTGTGATGGCATGTGTCATGGAGCATTGTGCTGACAAGCGCATGGAGCATTGTGATGACAAGAGTCATGGAGCATTGTTCTGAGAAAGGCATAGAGCATTGTGATGACAAGGGTCAAAGAGAGATGTTTTGAAAAGTTCATGGAGTATTGTGGTCACAGAGACTGTTGATGACGAGGGCATGGACCATTGTGATGACAAAGGTCATGAAGTATTGTGATGACTGGAGTCACGGAGCATTGTGATGACAGGGGTCATGGAGGATTGTGATAACAAGGGCATAGAGCACTGTGATGACAAGGGCATGGAACATTTTTCTAATAAGTTTCATGGATTATTGCGATGACAGTTGGAATGGCACATTGTGATGACAAGGGCATGGAGCATTGTGATGACCAGGTCATGCAGTATTGTGAAGACAGGTGTCAGGGAGCATTGTGATGATATATGTAATGGCCCGTTGTGATGACAATGGCATGGAGCATTGTGATGCCAAGTGTCATGGAGGATTCTGATGACAAAGGTAATGGAGCATTGTGATGACAATGGCTTGGAGCATTGTGATGACAAGGGTGAGGGAGCATTGTGCTGAAAAGTGCATGGAAAATTGTGATGACAAGGGTCAAGGAGCATTCTGATGATAAGCTTGTGGAGTATTTTAATGACAATGGCATGGAGCATTGTGATGAAAACAGCATGGGGCCTTGTGATGAAAGAGACATGGAGCCTTCTCGTGACAGGTTTCAAGGAGCATTCTGATGACAAGTGTCAGGGAGCATTGTGATGACAAGTGTATTGAGAATTGTGATGACAAAGGTCATGGAGCATTGTGATGAAAAGGGCATGGAGTATTGTGATGACAGGCATCATGGAGCATTGTTATGACAAGTGTTATGGAACATTGTGATCACAAGGTTTTGGATCATTGTGATGACAGAGGTCATGGATCATTTTTCTTTCAAGGAGCATTGAACATTGTGATGACAGGGGCATGAAGCAATGTGATCCCAAGGTTCATGTACGATTGTTATGACAATGGAAATGGAGTATTGTGATGACAAGCGCATAGAGCATTGCAATGACAAGGTCATTTAGCATTTTGCTGACAAAGGCATGGAGCATTGTGATGACATGTGTCATGGGGCACTGTGATGACAAGCATCACGGAGCATTGTGAATACAGGGGTCTTGGAGCATTGGGATGACAAGGGCATGGATCATTGTGATGATAAGGGTCTTGGAGCACTGGGCTGAAAATGTTCTTGGAGCATTGTGATGACAGGGACATGGAGCATTGTTATGACAGGGGCATGGAGCATTAGGCTGACAAGTTTCATAGATTATTGTGATGACAGTGGACATAGTGCGTTGTGATGACAATGGCATGGAGCATTGTGAAGAGAAGGTCATTGAGTATTGTGAAGACAGGTGTCAGGGAGCATTGTGATGACATATGTCAAGATCCACTGAGATGACAATGGCAGGGAATATTGTGATGCCAAATGTAATGGAGGATTGTGATGACAAATATAATGGAGCATTGTGATGACTAGGGCTTGGAGCATTATGATGACAAGGGCCATTGAGAATTTTCATGACAAGGTCGTGAAGCATTGTGATGACAAGCTCCTGGAGCATTGTGTTGAGAAAATCATGGAGCCTTGTGATGACAAATCTCATGGAGCATACGGATGTAAAGGGGCATGGAGCATTGTGATTACAGGTGTCTAGGCACATTGTGATTACAAGTGCATGGAGCAGTGTGATGACAAGGGCATGGAACATTGTGATGAGAAGGCCATCTAAAATTCTGATGACATGTGTCATGGAGCTTTGTGATGACAAGGCATGGATCATTGTGATGACAAGTGTCATGGAACATTGGGCTGAAAATATTCATGGAGTATTGTGATGACAGGGGTCATGGAGCATTGTGATTACAGGGGTCTTGGAGCATTGTGATGACAAGAGTCCCGGATCATTGTATTGTCAGGTGTCATGGAGTGTTGTGATGACAGTGGTCATGGATCATTGTGATGATATTGGTCATGGAGCATTGTGATGAGAAGGTCATGGAGCACTGGGCTGAAAATGTTCATGGAGTATTGTGATGACAGGTGTCATTGAGCATAGTGATGACAAGGGCATGTAGCATTGTGAGGAGAAGGCCATGGAACATTCTGATGACATGTGTCATGGAACTTTGTGAAGCTAAGTGCATGGAGCAATGTGATGAGAGCGTTCATGGAGCATTGTGATGACAATGACATGGAGCACTGTGATGAGAAGGACATGAAGCATTCTGATGACATACGTCATGGAGCTTTTTTTTTTTTTTTTTTTTTTTTTTCCTTTTGCGGTATGCGGGCCTCTCACTGTTGTGGCCTCTCCCGTTGCGGAGCACAGGCTCTGGATGCGCAGGCCCAGCGGCCATGGCTCACGGGCCCAGCCGCTCTGCGGCATATGGGATCCTCCCAGACCGGGGCACGAACCCGTATCCCCTGCATCGGCAGGCGGACTCTCAACCACTGCGCCACCAGAGAGGCCCCGTCATGGAGCTTTTTGACGACAAGGGCATGGAGCATTGTGATTACAGGGATCTTGGAGCATTGTGATGAAAAGGGCATGGATTATTGTGATGAAAAAGGCATGGAGCCTTGTCATGACAGGGTTCAAGGAGCATACTGACGACAAGTGTCAGGGAGCATTGTGATGACAAGTGTTTTCAGCATTGTGATGACAAAGATCATGGAACATTGTGATGAGAAGGCCATGGATAATTGTGATGATGAGCGTCATGGGTTGCTGTGATGATAAGTGTTATGGAACATTGTGATCACAAGGATTTGGAGCATTATGATGACAGAGGTCATGGAGAATATTGATTTCATTGTGATGACAATAGCCTGAAGCATTATGATGATGGGCATGGTGCAATGTGATGACAGTGTTCATGGAGCATTGAGATGAAAAGGGGCATTGAGCATTGTGCTTACAGGGGTCTTGGAGCATTGTGATGACAAGGGCATGGAGCATTGTGATGAGAAGGCCATGGATCATTCTGATGACATGCATCATGGAGCTTTGTGATGACAAAGACATGGAGCATTGTGATTACAGGGGCCTTCAGCATTGTGAAGACAAGTGTCATGGAGCCTTGTGATAACTAGGCCGTGGATCATTGTGATGGCAGGGGTCATGGTGCATTGTTATGACAAAGGTAATGGAGCATTGTGATGAGAAGGACATGGAACATTGGTCTGAAATGTTTCATGGATTATTCGGATGAGAGTGGGCATGGAGCATTGTGATGACAAGGGTACGGAACACTATGATACATGGGTCATGCAGGATTGTAATGACAAGGGCATGGAGCATTGTGATGAGAAGGGCATCGAGCATTGTGATGCCAAGTGTCATGGAGCTTTGTGATGACAAGGGCTTTGAGCAATGTAATGAGAGGGTTCATGGAGCATTGTGATGACAATGACATGGAGCACTGTGATGTCAAGTGTCATGGAGATTTGTGATGACAAGTCATGGAGCATTTTGATGACAAGGGCATGGTGCATTGTGATGTGAAGTGCAGGGAGCGTTTTGATGACCGGGTCATGCAGCAATTTGATGAAAAGTGTAATGGAACATTTTGATGGCAAGTTTTATAGAACATTGTGATGTCAGGGGTCTTGGAGCTTTGGGATGAAAAGGGTCATGGAGCATTTTGATGACACGGGTTATGGAATATTGTGATGTCAGTGGTCATGGAACATTGTGATGATAAGGGGATGTAGCACTGTGATGACAGTGTCATGGAACATTGTGATTACAGGGGTGAGGGAGTATTGTGATGACTAGTGATGGAACACTGTGATATCTCTGGTGAGAGAGCATTTTGATGAGAAGTGCATGGAGCATTGTGATTAAAAGATTTATGGAGCATTGCAATGACAAAGTTGTGGACCGTTCTGATGAAATGTGTGTGGCACATTGTGATGACAATGGTCATGGAGCATTGTTCTCACAAAGACATGGAGCATTGTGATGACAAGGGTCACAGAGAATTGTGATGAAAAGTTCATGGAGCATTGTGGTTACAAAGGTCACAGAGCCTTGTGATGACGCGGGCATGGACCATTGTGATGACAAACGTTATGAATAATTGTGATGAGTGGGGTCATGGAGCATTGTGATGACAAGGGCATGGAGCATTGTGATGACAGTGGCATGGAGCATTGGTTTGACATGTTTCATAGATTATTGTGATGACAATGGGCATGGAGCATTGTGATGCCAAGTGTCATGGAGGATTCCGATGACAAAGGTAATGGAGTATTGTGATGACAATGGCTTGGAGCATTGTGATGACAAGGGTCAGGGATCATTATGCAGACAAGTGCATGGACATTTGTGATTACAAGTTTCATGGAGCATTCTGATGACAAACTTCTGGAGTATTTTGATGACAATGGCATGGAGCATTGTGATTTAAATGGCATGGGACATTGTGATAAAAAAGGCATGGAGCCTTTTCGTGACAGGTTTCAAGGAGCATTCTGGCGACAAGTGTCAGGGAGCATTGTGATGACAAGTGTATTGTGAATTGTGATGGCAAAGGTCATGGAGAATTGTGATGAAAATGGCATGGAGTATTGTGATGACAGGCATCATGGAGCGTTGTGATGACAAGTGTTATGGAACATTGTGATCACAATGGTTTGGAGCATTGTGATGACAGAGGTCATGTATCATTTTGATTTCAAGGAGCATGGAACATTTTGATGACAAGGGAATGAAGCAATGTGATCCCAAGGTTTTTGGACGATTGTGATGACAATGGTAATGGAATATTTTGATGACAATCACATAGAGCATTGTAATGACAAGGTCATGTAGCATTTTGCTGCAAAGGCATGGAGCATTGTGATGACAGGTGTCATGGAGCATTGTGATGAGAAAACCATGGAGCCTTGTGATGACAATTCTCATGGAGCATACTAATGAAAAGGGGCACGGAGCATTGTGATTACAGGGTTCTTGGCACATTTTGATGGCAAGGGCATGGATCATTGTGAGCAGAAGGCCAAGGAGCATTCTGATGACATGTGTCATTGAGCTTTGTGATGACAAGTGCATGGAGCATTGTGATTACAGGGGTCTTGGAGCATTGTGATGAAAAGGGCATGGATCATTGTGATGAAAAATGCATGGAGGCTTGTCATGACAGTGTTCAAGGAGCATACAGACAACAAGTGTCAGGGAGCATTTTCATGACAAGTGTATTGAGGATTGTGATGACAAAAGTCATGGAGCATTGTGATGAGAAACCATGGATAATTGTGATGACGAGCGTCATGTGGCATTGTGATGACAAGTGTTATGGTATATTGTGATCACAAGGGTTTGGAACATTGTTATGACAGAGGTCATGGAGCATTTTGATTTCATTGTGATGACAATAGCATGAAGCAAGATGATGGGCATTGTGCATTGTGATGACAGGGTTCATGGATCATTGAGATGAAAAGGGGCATAGTTCATTGTGATTACAGGTGTCTTGGAACATTGTGATGAGAAGGGTCATGGAGCCTTGTGATGACAAGGCCATGGAACATCGTGATGTCAGGGGTCATGGAGCATTGTTATGACAGGTTTAATGGAGCATTGTGATTGTAAGGGCATGGAGAATTCTGATGAGAAGGCCATGGATCATTCTGATGACATGTGTCATGGAGCTTTATGAAGTAAGTGCATGGAGCAATGTGATGAGAGCGTTCATGGAGCAGTGTGATGACAATGACATGGAACATTGTGATACCAAGGGTCATGGATATTTGTGACGACAAAGGTCATGGAGCATTTTGATGGCAAGGGCACTGTGCATTTTGATGAGAAGGGCAGGGATCATTGTGATGACAGGGTCATGGAGCAATTTAATGAAAAGTGTCATGGAACATTTTGATGACAGTTGTTATGGAACATTGTGATGTCAGGGGTCATGGAGCATTTTGATGAAAAGTGTCATGGAGCATTTTGATGACAGGTGTTATGGAACATTGTGATGTCATGGGTCATCGAACATTGTGATGATAACTGCATGTAGCATTGTGATGACAGGAGTCATGGAACATTATGATGACAGGGGTGAGGGAGTATTGTGACAAATAGTGATGTAGCATTGTGATATCAGTGGTGAGAGAGCATTTTGATGAGAAGTGCATGGAGCATTGTGATGACAAGCTTTATGGAGCACTGTGATGACAAGATGGTGGATCACTGTGATGACAAGCGCATGGTGCATTGTGATGTCATGTGTCATGGAGCATTGTGCTGACAAGCGCCTGGAGCATTGTGATGACAAGGGTCATGGCGCATTGTGCTGAGAAAGGCATAGAGCATTTTGATGACAAGGGTCAAAGAGCATTGAGATGAAAAGTTCATGAAGCATTGTGGTTAAAATGGTCACAGAGACTGTTGATGACGAGGGCATGGACCAATGTGATGACAAAGGTCATGAAGCATTGTGATGACTGGAGTCACGGAGCATTGTGATGACAGGGGTCATGGAGAATTGTGACAACAAGGGCATGGAGCATTGTGATCAGAACGGCATGGAACACTGGTCTAATAAGTTTCATGAATTATTGCGATGAGAGTTGGAATGGCGCATTATGATGACAAGTGCATGGAGCATTGTGATGACCAGGTCATGCAGTATTGTGAAGACAGGTTTCAAGGAGCGCTGTGATGACATATGTAATGGCCCATTGTGATAACAATGGCATGGAGCATTGTGATGCCAAGTGTCATGGAGGATTCTGATGACAAAGGTCATGGAGCATTGTGATGACAATGGCTTGGAGCATTGTGATGACAAGGGTCAGGGAGCATTGTGCTGACAAGTGCATGGAGATTTGTGATGACAAGGGTCATGGAGCATTCTGATGACAAGCTTTTGGAGTATTCTGATGACAATGAAATGGAGCATTGTGATGTAAACGGCATGGGGCATTGTGATGAAAATGCATGGAGCCTTTTCGTGACAGGTTTCAAGGATCATTCTGATGACAAGTGTCAGGGAGCATTGTGATGACAAGTGTATTGAGCATTGTGATGACAAAGGTCATGGAGCATTGTGATGAAAAGGGCATGGAGTATTGTGATGACAGGCATCATGGAGCGTTGTGATGACAAGTGTTATGGAACATTGTGATCACAAGGGTTTGGAACATTGTGATGACAGAGGTCATGGATCATTTTGATTTCAAGGATCATGGAGCACTGTGATGACAAGGGCATGAAGCAATGTGATCCCAAGGTTCATGGAGGATTGTGATGACAATGGAAATGGAGTATTGTGATGACAAGCACATAGAGCATTGTAATGACAAGGTCATGTAGCATTTTGTTGACAAAGGCATGGAGCATTGTGATGACAGGTGTCATGGAGCACTGTGATGACAAGCGTCACAGAGCATTGTGTATACAGGGGTTATGGAGCATTGGGATGACAAGGGCATGGATCATTTTGATGACAAGTGTCATGGAGCATTGCGATGACTAGGGAATGGAGCATTGTGATGACAAGAGTCTCGGATCATTGTGTTGTCAGGTGTCATGGAGTGTTGTGATGACAGTGGTCATGGAGAATTGTGATGATATTGGTCATGCTTCATTGCGATGACAAGGGAATGGAGCATGGTGATGACAAAGTCCTGGAGCATTGTGATGAGAAGACCATGGAGACTTTTGATGAGAAGTCTCATGGAGCATTCTCTTGAAAAGGGGCATGGAGCATTGTGATTACAGGGGTCTTGGAGCTTTGTGATGACAATGGCATGAATCATGGTGATGAGAAATCCATGGAGCATTCTGATGACATGCGTCATGGAGCTTTGTGATGACAAGTGTAGGAAGCATTGTGATTACAGGGATCTTGGAGCATTGTGATGAAATGGCATGGATTATTGTGATGAAAAAGGCATGGAGCCTTGTAATGACATGGTTCAAGGTGCATACTGACGACAACTGTCATGGAGCATTGTGATGACAAGTGTTTTGAGCATTGTGATGACAAAGATCATGGAACATTGTGATGAGAAGTCCATGGATAATTGTGATGACTAGCGTCATGGGGCATTGTGATGACAAGTTTCATGGAGCCTTGTGATGACAAGGCCGTGTAACATTTTGATGGCAGGGGTCATGGAGCATTGTTATGACAGGGGTAATGGAGCAATTTGATGAGAAGGGCATGGAACATTGCTCTGAAATATTTCATGGAGTATTGTGATGAGAGTGGCATGGTGCATTGTGATGACAAGGGCACGGAACACTGTGATACATGGGTCATGGGTCAAGGAGCTTTGTGATGAAAAATCATAGAGCATTGTGATGACAAGGGCATGGAGCATTGTGATGACAGGGACATGGAGCATTGTTATGACCGGGGCATGGAGCATTGGTCTGACAAATTTCATAGATTATTGTGATGACAGTGGACATAGTGCATGGTGATGACAATGGCATGGAGCATTGTGAAGAGAAGCTCATGGACTATTGTGAAGACAGGTGTCAGGGAGAATTGTGATGACATAGGTCATGGTCCATTTCGATGACAATGGCAGGGAGTTATGTGATGCCAAATGTAATGGAGGATTGTGATGACGAACATATAATGGAGCATTGTGATGACTAGGGCTTGGAGCATTATGATGACAAGGGCCATTGAGAATTTTCATGACAAGGTCGTGAAGCATTGTGATGACAAGATCCTAGAGCATTGTGATGAGAGAAACATGAGGCTTTGTGATGACAAGTCTCATGGAGCATACTGATGAAAAAGGGCATGGAACATTGTGATTACAGGGGTCTTGCCACATTGTGATGACAAGGGCATGGAGCATTGTGAGCAGAAGGCCAAGGAGCATTCTGATGACATGTGTCATTGAGCTTTGTGATGACAAGGGCATGGAGCATTGTGATGACAAGGGCATGGAGCATTGTGAGCAGAAGGCCAAGGAGCATTCTGATGGCATGTGTCATTGAGCTTTGTGATGACAAAGGCATGGAGCATTGTGATTACAGTGGTATTGAAGCATTGTGATGAAAAGGGCATGGATCATTGTGATGAAAAAGGCATGGAGCCTTGTCATGAAAGGATTCAAAGAGCTTACATAAAACAAGTGTCAGGGAGAATTTTGAAGACAAGTGTTTTGAGCATTGTGATGACAAAGGTCATGGAATATTCTGATGAGAAGACCATGGATAACTGTGATGACGAGCGTCATGGGTCATTGTGATGACAAGTGTTATGGAATATTGTGATCACAAGGGTTTTGAGCATTGTTATGACAGGTCATGGAGCATTTTGATTTCATTGTGATGACAATAACATGAAGCATTATGATGATGGGCATGGTGCATTGTGATGACAGGGTTCATGGATCATTGAAATGAAAAGGGGCATAGAGCATTGTGATTACAGGGTTCTTCGAGCATTGTGATGAGAAGGGTGATCGAGCCTTGTGATGACAAGGCCATGGAATATCGTGATGGCAGGGGTCATGGAGCATTGTTATGAGAGGGGTAATGGAGCATTGTGATGGCAAGGGCATGGAGCATTGTGATGAGAAGGCCACGGAGCATTCTGATGAAATGTGTCATGGAGCTTTGTGAAGATAAGTGCATGGAGCAATGTGATGAGAGTGTTCATGGAGCATTGTGATGGCAATGACAAGGAACATTGTGATGAGAAGGCCATGAAGCATTCTGATGACATGCTTCATGGAGCTTTGTAATGACAAGGGCATGGAGCATTGTGATTACAGGGATCTTGGAGCATTGTGATGAAAAGGGCATGGATTATTGTGATGAAAAAGACATGGAGCCTTGTCATGACAGGGTTCAAGGAGCATACTGACGACAAGAGTCAGGGAGCATTTTGATGACAAGTGTATTGAGCATTGTGATGACAAAGATCATGGAGCATTGTGATGAGAAGGCCATGGATAATTGTCATGATGAGCGTCATGGGGTGTTGTGATATAAGTGTTATGCAACATTGTGATCACAAGGGTTTGGAGCATTATGATGACAGAGGTCATGGAGAATATTGATTTCATTGTGATGACAATAGCCTGAAGCATTATGATGATGGGCATGGTGCATTGTGATGACAGGGTTCATGGAGCATTGAGATGAAAAGGGGCATGGAGCATTGTGTTTACAGGGGTCTTGGAGCATTGTGATGACAAGGTCATGGAGCATTGTGATGAGAAGGCCATGGAACATTCTGATGACATGCGTCATGGAGCTTTGTGATGACAAGGGCATGGAGCATTGAGATTACAGGGGCCTTCAGCATTGTGATGACAAGTGTCATGGAGCCTTGTGATAACTAGGCCGTGGAACATTGTGGTGGCCGGAGTCATGGTGCATTGTTATGACAGAGGTAATGGAACATTGTGATGAGAATGGCATGGAAAATTGGTCTGAAATGTTTCATGGATTATTGTGATGAGAGTGGGCATGGAGCATTGTGATGACAAGGGTACGGAACAATATTATACATGGGTCATGCGGGATGGTAATGACAAGGGCATGGAGCATTGTGATGAGAAGGGCATCGAGCATTGTGATGACAAGTGTCATGGAGCTTTGTGATGACAAGGGCATTGAGCAATGTAATGAGAGGTTTCATGGAACATTGTGATGACAATGACATGGAGCATTGTGATGCCAAGGGTCATGGAGCTTTGTGATGACAAGTCATGGAGCATTTTGATGACAAGTGCATGGTGCATTGTGATGAGAAGGGAAGGGAGCATTTTGATGACCGTGTCATGCAGCAAATTGATGAAAAGTGTAATGGAACATTTTTATGGCAGGGGTTATAGAACATTGTGATGTCAGGGGTCTTGGAGCTTTGGGATGAAAAGGGACATGGAGCATTTTGATGACAGGGGTTATGGAACATTGTGATGTCAGGGGTCATGGAACTTTGTGATGATAAGCGGATGTTGCAGTGTGATGACAGGGTCATGGAACATTGTGATTACAGGGGTGAGGGTGTATTGTGATGACTAGAGATGCAACACTGTGATATCACTGGTGAGAGAGCATTTTAATGAGAAGTGCATGGAGCATTGTGATTACAATGTTTATGGAGCATTGCAATGACAAGGTTGTGGACCGTTGTGATGAATTGCCCGGGGCACATCGTGATGACAATGGTCATGGAGCATTTTTTTGACAAAGTCATGGAGCATTGTGATGACAAGGTTCACAGAGCATTGTGATGAAAAGTTCATGGAGCATTGTGGTTACAAAGGTCACAGAGCCTTGTGATGACGTGGGCAGGGACCATTGTGATGACAAACGTTATGAAGCATTGTGATGACTGGGTTCATGGAGCATTGTGATGAAAGGGGTCATGGAGCATTGTGAGGACAAGGGCATGGAGCATTGCGATGACAGGGGCATGGAGCCTTGGTCTGACAAGTTTCATAGATTATTGTGATTTCAGTGGGCATGGTGCATTGTGAGGACAAGGGCATGGATCATTGTGATGAGAAGGTCATGGACTATTGTGAAGACAGGTGTCAGGGAGCATTGTGATGACATATGTCATGGTCCATTGCGATGACAATGGCATGGAGCATTGTGATGCCAAATGTAATGGAGGATTGTGATGACAAATACAATGGAGCATTGTGATGACTAGGGCTTGGAGCATTATGATGACAAGGGCCATTGAAAATTTTCATGACAAGGTCGTGAAGCATTGTGATGACAAGGTCATGTAGCATTTTGCTGACAAAGGCATGGAGCATTGTGATGACATGTGTCATGGAGCACTGTGATGAAAAGCATCACGGAGCATTGTGAATACAGGGGTCATGGAGCATTGGGATGACAAGGGCATTGATCATTGTGATGACAAGGGTCATGGAGCATTGGGCTGAAAATGTTCATGGATTATTGTGATGACATGGGTCATGGATCACTCTGATTACAGGGGACTTGGAGCATTGTGATTACAAGAGTCCCGGATCACTGTGTTGTCAGGTGTCATAGAGTGTTGTGATGACAGTGGTCATGGAGCATTGTGATGATATTGGTCATGGAGCATTGTGATGAGAAGGTCATGGAGCATTTGGCTGAATATATTCATAGAGTATTGTGATGACAGGGGTCATGGAGCATTGTGATAACTTGGGTGAGGGAGGATTGTGATGACTAGTGATGGAACATTTAGATATCTCATGAGAGAGAGCATATGGATGAGAAGTGCATGGAGCATTGTGATTACAAGGTTCATGGAACATAGCGATGACAAGGTTGTGGAACATTGTGATGAAAAGTGCATGGCACATTGTGATGACAAGGGTCCGGGAGCATTGTACTGACACAGGCATGGAGCATTGTGATGACAAAGATCACGGAGCACTGTGATGAAAAGTTCATGGAACACTGTGGTTACAAAAGTCACAGAGCCTTGTGATGATGCGGGCATGGACCGTTGTGATGGCAAACCTTATGAAGCATTGTGATGACTGGAGTCACGGAACATTGTGATGAAAGGGGTCATGGAGCATTGTGATGACAAGGGCATGGAGCATTGTGATGACAGGGGCATGGAGCATTGGTCTGACAAGTTTCATAGATTATTGTGATGACAGTGGACATCGTGCATTGTGATGACAAGGGCATGGAGCATTGTGAAGACAAGGGAATGGAGTATTGTGAAGACAGGTGTCAGGGAGCATTGTGATGACATATGCCATGTTCCATTGCGATGACAATGGCATGGAGCATTGTGATGCCAAATGTAATGGAGGATGTGATGACAAATATAATGGAGCATTGTATTGACTAGGGCTTGGAGCATTATGATGACAAGGGCCATTGAGAATTTTCATGACAATGCCGTGAAGCATTGTGATGACAAGGTTCTTGAGCATTGTGATGAGAAATCCATGGTGCCTTGTGATGACAAGTCTCATGGAGCATACTGATTAAAAGCGGCATGGAGCATTCTGATTACAGGGGTGTTGGAACTTTGTGATAACAAGGGCATGGCCATTGTGATGACAAGGGCATGGAACATTGGTCTAATAAGTTTCATGGATTATTGTGATGACAGTAGGAATGGCGCATTGTGATGACAAGGGCATGGAGCATTGTGATGACCAGGTCTTGCTGTATTGAGAAGAGAGGTGTCAGGGAGCACTGTGATGACATATGTAATGGCCCATTGTAATGACAATGGCATGGAGCACTGTGATGCCAAGTGTCATGGAGGATTCTTATCACAAAGGTAATGGAGCATTGTGATGACAATGGCTTGGAGCATTGTGATGACCAGGTCATGCAGTATTGTGAAGAGAGTTATCAGGGAGCATTGTGATGACATATGAAATGGCCCATTGTGATGACAATGGCATGGAGCATTGTGATGCCAAGTGTCATGGAGGATTCTGATGACAAAGGTAATGGAGCATTGTGATGACAATGCCTTGGAGCATTGTGATGACAAGGGTCAGGGAGCATTCGGATGACAAGCTTGAGGAGTATTTTGAAGACAATGGCATGGAACATTGTGAAGGAAATGGAATGGGGCTTTGTGATGCAAAAGGCACGGAGCCTTTTCGTGACAGGTTTCAAGGAGCATTGTGATGACAAGTGTCAGGGAGCATTGTGATGACAAGTTTATTGAGAATTGTGATGACAATGTTCATGGAACATTGTGATGAAAAGGGCATGGAGTATTGTGATGACAGGCATCATGGAGAGTTGTTATGACAAGTGTTTTGGAACATTGTGATCAAAAGGTTTTGGAGCATTGCAATGACAGAGGCCATGGATCATTTTGATTTCAAGGAGCATGGAGCATTGTGATGTCAAGGGCATGAAGCAATGTGATCCTAAAGTTCATGGAGAATTGTGATGACAATGGTAATGGAGTATTGTGATGACAAGCGCATAGAGCATTGTAATGAAAAGGTCACGTAGCATTTTGCTGACAAAGGCCTGGAGCATTGTGATGACAGGTGTCATGGAGCACTGTGATGAGAAGCGTCACGGAGCATTGTGAATACATGGGTCATGGGGAATTGGGATGACAAGGGCATGGATCATTGTGCAGACAAGTGTCATGGAGCATTGGGCTGAAAATGTTCATGGAGTATTGTGATGACAGGGGTCATGGAGCATTGTGATGACAGAGGTCATGGAGAATTTTGATTTTATTGTGCTGTAATAGCCGGAAGCATTATGATGATGGGCATGATGCATTGTGATGACAGGGTTCATGGAGCATTGAGATGAAAAGAGGCATGGAACATTGTGATTACAGGGGTCTGGGAGCATTGTGATGACAAGGGCATGGAACATATTGATGAGAAGGCCATAGAACTTTCTGATGACATGTGTCATGGAGCTTTGTGATGACAGGTGCATGGAGCATTTTGATTAAGTGTTCTTGGAGCATTGTGATTAAAAGAGTCATGGAGATTTGCGATGACAAGGGCATGGATGATTGTGATGACAAGGGTCATGGATCATTGGGCTGAAAATGTTCATGGAGTACTGTGATGACAGGGGTCATGGAGCATTTTGATGATTAGGGAATGGAGCATTGTGATGACAAGAGTCCCGGGTCATTGTGTTGTCATGTGTAATGGAGTGTTGTGATGACAGTGGTCATGGAGTATTTTGATGATATTTGTCATTGAGCATTGTGATGAGAAATTCATGGAGCACTGGGCTGAAAATGTTCATGGAGTATTGTGATGAGATGGGTCATGGAGCATTGTGATGACAAGGGAATGGAGCATGGTGATGACAAGGTCCTGGAGCATTGTGATGGGAAGACCATGGAGACTTGTGATGACAAATCTCATGGAGCATTGTGATGAAAAAGGGCATGGAGCATTGTGATTACATGGGACATGGAGCATTGTGATGACAAGTGCATGGAGCATTGTGAGGAGGAGGCCATGGAGCATTCTGATGACATGCGTCATGGAGCTTTGTGATGACAAGGGCATGGAGCACTGTGATTACAGGGGTCTTGGAGCATTGTGATGAAAAGGGCATGGTTCATTGTGATGAAAAGGCATGGAACCATGTCATTACAGGATTCAAGGAGCATACCGACGACAAGTGTCAGGGAGCATTGAGATGACAAGTGTATTGAGAATTGTGATGACAAAGATCATGGAGCATTGTGATGAGAGGACCACGGATAATTGTGATGATGAGCGTCATAGGGTGTTCTGATGATAAGTGTTAAGGAACACTGTGATCACAAGGGTTTGGAGCATTATGATGACAGTGGTCATGGAGAAATTTGATTTCATTGTGATGACAAGAGCCTGAAGCATTATGATGATGGGCATGGTGCATTTTGATTACAGGGTTCATGGAGCATTGAGATGAAAAGGGGCATGGAGCATTGTGATTACAGGGGTCTTGCAGCATCATCATGACAAGGGCATGGAGCATTGTGATGAGTAGGCCATGGAATATTCTGATGGCATGTGTCATGAGGCTTTGTGAAGACAAGGGAATGGAGAATTGTGATTACAGGGTTCTTGGAGCATTGTGATGACAAGGGTCATGGAGCCTTGTGATGACAAGGCCATGGAACATTGTGATGGCACGGGTCATGGAGCATTGTTATGACAGAGGTAATGGAGCATTGTGATGAGAAGGGCATTGAGCATTGGTCTGAAAAGTTTCATGGATTATTGTGATGAGAGTGGGCATGGAGCATAGTGATGACAAGGGCACGGAACACTGTTATACATGGGTCATGGAGGATTGTAATGACAAGGGCATGGAGCATTGTGATGAGACGGGCTTCGAGCATTGTGATGACAAGTGTCATGGAGCTTTGTGATGAAATGGCATGGAGACATGTGATGAGAGGGTTCATGGAGCATTGTGATGACAATGACATGGAGCATTGTGATTGCAACGGTTAGGGAGCTTTGTGATGACAAACGTTATGGAGCATTTTGATGACAAGTGTGTGGTGCATTCTGATGAGAAGGGCAGGGAGAATTTGATGACCGGGTCATGCAGCAATTTGAAGAAAAGTGTAATGGAACATTCTGATGGCAGGTGTTATAGAACATTGTGATGCCAGGGGTCTTGGAGCTTTGGAATGAAAAGGGTCATGGAGCATTTTGATGACAGGGTTTAAAGATCATTGTGATGTCAGGGGTCATGGAACATTGTGCTGATAATGGGATGTAGCATTGTGATGACAGGGGTCATGGAACATTGTGATAACAGGGGTGAGGGAGGATTGTGATGACTAGTGATGGAACATTGTGATATCTCATGTGAGAGAGCATTTGGATGAGAAGTGCATGGAGCATTGTGATTACAAGGTTTATGGAGCATAGCGATGACAATGTTGTGGATCATTGTGATGAAAAGCGCATGGCACATTGTGATGACAAGGTTCATGGAGCATTGTTCTGAAAAACACATGGAGCATTGTCATGACAAGGGTCACGGAGAATTGTGATGAAAAGTTCATGGAGCATTGTGGTTACAAAGGTCACAGAGCCTTGTGATGACGTGGGCATGGACCATTTTGAAGACAAACGTTATGAAGCATTGAGATGACTGGATTCACGGAGCATTGTGATGACAGGGGTCATTGAACATTGTGATGACAAGGGCATGGAGCATTGTGTTGACAGGGGAATGGAGCATTGGTCTGACAAGTTTCATAGATTATTGTGATGACAGTGGGCATGGTGCATTGTGATGACAAGGGCATGGAGCATTGTGATGAGAAGAGCATGGAGCATTGTGATGAGAAGATCATGGAGTATTGTGAAGACAGGTGTCAGGGAGCATTGTGATGACATATGTCATAGTCCACTGCGATGACAATGGCATGGAGCACTGTGATGCCAAATGTAATGGAGGATTGTGATGACAAATATAATGGAGCATTGTGATGGTTACGGCTTGGAGCATTATGATGATAAGGGCCATTGAAAATTTTCATGACAAGGTCGTGAAGCATTGTGATGAAAAATTCCTGGAGCATTGTGATGACAAAACCATGGAGCCTTGTTATGACAAGTCTATTGGAGCATACTGATGAAAATGGGCATGGAGTATTGTGATTACAGGGGTCTTGGAACATTGTGATGACAAGGGCATGGAGCATTGTGAGTAGAAGACCAAGGAGCATTCTTATGGCATTCATCATTGTGTTTTGTGATGACAAGGGCATGGAGCAATGTGAATACATGGGTCTTGGAGCATTGTGATGAAAAGTGCATGCAACATTGAGATGAAAAAAGCATGGAGCCTTGTCATGACAGGATTCAAGGAGCATACAGACAACAAGAGTCAGGGAGCATTTTGATGACAAGTGTATTGAGCATTGTGATGACAAAGGTCATGGAGCATTGTGATGAGAAGACCATGGATAATTGTGATGACGAGCGTCATGGGGCATTGTGATGACAAGTGATATGGAATATTGTGATCACAAGGGTTTGGAGCATTGTTATGACAGAGGTCATGGAGCATTTTGATTTCATTGTGATGACAATAGCATGAAGCATTATGATGATGGGCATGGTTGTGATGATAGGGTTCATGGATCATTGAGACGAAAAGGGGCATAGATCATTGTGATTACAGGGTTCTTGGAGCATTGTGATGAGAAGGGTCATGGAGCTTTGTGATGACAAGGCCATGGAACATCGTGATGACAGGGGTCATGGAGCATTGTTATGAAAGTGGTAATGGAGCATTGTGATGGCAAGGTCGTGGAGCATTGTGATGAGAAGGCCATGGAGCATTGTGATGACATGCGTCATGGAGCTTTGTGAAGACAAGGGCATGGAGCAATGTGATGAGAGTGTTCATGGACCATTTTGATGACAATGACATGGAGCATTGTGATGCCAAGGGTCATGGATCTTATTGATGAAAAATGTCATGGAGCATTTTGATAGCAAGGGCGTTGTGCATTGTGATGAGAAGGGCAGGGAGCATTTTGATGACAGGGTCATGGAGCAATTTGATGAAAAGTGTCATGGAACATTTTGATGACAGTTGCTATGGAACATTGTGATGTCAGGGGTCATCGAACATTGTGATGATAAATGCATGTAGCATTGTGATGAGAGGAATCATGGAACATTGTGATGACAGGGGTGAGGGAGTATTGTGACAAAGAGTGATGTAGCATTGTGATAGCAGTGGTGAGAGAGCATTTTGATGAGATGTGCAAGGAGCATTGTGATGAAAATTTTATGGAGCATTGTGATGACAAAATTGTGGAGCACTGTGATGACAAGCGCATGGAGCATTGTGATGACAAGTGTCAAAGAGCATTGTGATGAAAAGTTCATGGAGCATTGTGGTTAAATATGTCAGAGAGCCTTGTGATGACGCGGGCATGGACCATTATGATGACAAACGTTATGAAGCATTGAGATGACTGGAGTCACGGAGCATGGTGATGACCGGGGTCATGGAGCATTGAGATAACAAGGGCATGGAGCATTGTGATGAGAGGGGCATGGAACATTGGTCTAATAAGTTTCATGGATTATTACGATGACAGTTGGAATGTCGCATTGTGATGACAAGGGCATGGAGCATTGTGATGACCAGGTCATGCAGTATTGTGAAGACAGGTGTCCGGGAGCATTGGGATGACATATGTAATGGCCCATTGCGATGACAATGGCATGGAGCATTGTGATGCCAAATGTCATGGATCATTGTGATGACAATGGCTTGCAACATTGTTAGGACAAGTGTCAGGGAGCATTGTGCTGACAAGTGCATGGAGAATTGTGATGACAAGGGTCATGGAGCATTCTGATGACAAGCTTGTGGAGTATTTTGTTGACAATGGCATGGAGCATTGTGATGAAAACGGCATGGGACATTGTGATGAAAAAGGTATGGAGACTTTTCGTGACAGGGTTCAAGGAGCATTCTGATGAGAAGTGTCAGGGAGCATGGTGATGACAAGTGTATTGAGAATTGTGATGACAAAGGTCATGGAGCATTGTGATGAAAAGGGCATGGAGTATAGTGATGACAAGGCATCACGGAGCGTTTTGATGACAAGTGTTATGGAACATTGTGATCCCAAGGGTTTGGATCATTGTTATGACAAAGGTCATGGATCATATTGATTTCAAGGAGCATGGAGCATTGTGATGACAAGGGCATGAAGCAATGTGATCCCAAATTTCATGGAGGATTTTGATGACAATGGATATGGAGTATTGCGTTGACAAACGCATAGAGCATTGTAATGACAAGGTCATGTAGCATTTTGCTGACAAAGGCATGGAGCATTGTGATGACAGGTGTCATGGAGCACTGTGATGACAAGCGTCATGGAGCATTGTGAATACAGGGGTCATGGAGCATAGGGATGACAAAGGCATGGATCATTGTGATGACAAGGGTCATGGAGCACTGGGCTGAAAATGTTCATGGTGTGTTGTGATGACAGGGGTCATGGAGCATTGTGATAACTAGGGAATGGAGCATTGTGATGACAACAGTCCCGGATCATTGTGTTGTCAGGAGTCATGGAGTGTTGTGATGAGAGTGGTCATGGATCTTTGTGATATTGGCCATGGAGCATTGTGATGAGTAGGTCGTGAAGCATTGGGCTGAAAATGTTCTTGGATTATTGTGATGACAGTGGTCATGGAGCATTGTGATGACAAGGGAATGGAGCATGGTGATGACAAATTCCTGGAGCATTGTGATGAGAAGACCATGGAGACTTGTGATGACAAGTCTCATGGAGCATTCTGATGAAAAGGGGCATGGAGCATTGTGATTACAGGGGTCTTGGAGCATTGTGATGACTAGGGCATGGAGCATTGTGTTGAGAAGGCCATGGAGCATTCTGATGACATGCGTCTTGGAGTTTTTTGATGACAAGGGCATGGAGCATTGTGATTACAGGGGTCTTGGAACATTGTGATGACAAGGGCATGGAGCAATGAGAGCAGAAGACCAAGGAGCATTCTGATGGCCTGCGACATTGAGCTTTGTGATGACAAGGGCTTGGAGCATTGAGATTACATGTGTCTTGGAGCACTGTGATGAAAAGGACATGGATTATTGTGATGAAAAAGGCATGGAGCCTTGTCATGACAGGATTCAAGGAGCATACAGACAACAAGTGTCAGGGAGCATTTTGATGACAAGTGTATTGAGCATTGTGAGGACAAACTTCATGGAGCATTGTGATGAGAAGACCATTGATAACTGTGATGACGAGCGTCATGGGGCATTGTGATGACAAGTGTTATGGAATATTGTGATCTCAAGGGTTTGGAGCATTGTTATGACAGAGGTCATGGAGCTTTTGGATTTCATTGTGATGACAATAGCATGAAGCATTATGATGATGGGCATGGTGCATTGTGATGACAGGGTTCATGGATCATTGAGATGAAAAGGGGCATAGAGCATTGTGATTACAGGGTTCTTGGAGCATTGTGATGAGAAGGGTCATGGAGCTTTGTGATGACAAGGCCATGGAACATCGTGATGGCAGGGGTAATGGATCATTGTTATGTTAGGTGTAATGGAGCATTCTGAGGGCAAGGGCGTGGAGCATTGTGATGAGATGGCCATGGAGCATTCTGATGACATGTGTCATGGAGCTTTGTGAAGACAAGTGCATGGAGCAATGTGATGAGATCGTTCATGGGGCATTGTGATGACAATGACATGGAGCATTGTGATGCCAAAAGTCATGGATCTTTGTGATGAAAAAAGTCATGGAGCATTTTGATAGCAAGGGCGTTGTGCATTGTGATGAGAAGGGCAGGGAGCATTGTGATGACAGGGTCATGGAGCAATTTGATGAAAAGTGTCATGGAACATTTTGATGACAGATGTTATGGGACATTGTGATGTCAGGGGTCATCGAACATTGTGATGATAAGTGCATGTAGCATTGTGATGACTGGAGTCATGGAACATTGTGATGACAGGGGTGAGGGTGTATTGTGACAAACAGTGATGTAGCATTGTGATATCAGTGGTGAGAGAGCATTTTGATGAGAAGTGCATGGAGCATTGTGATGAAAAATTTTAAGGAGAATGTGATGACAAGATTGTGGAGCACTCTGATGACAAGCGCATGGTGCATTGTGATGATATGTGTCATGGAGCATTGTGCTGACAAGCACATGGAGCACTGTGATGACAAGGGTCAAAGAGCATTGTGATGAAAAGTTCATGGAGCTTTGTGGTTAAAAAGGTCACAGTGACTGTTGATGGCGAGGGCATGGACCATTGTGATGACAAAGGTTATGAACCATTGTGATGACTGGAGTCACGGAGCATGGTGATGACAGGTGTCATGGAGCACTGTGATAACAAGGGCATGGAGCATTGTGATGACAAGGGCATGGAACATTGGTCTAATAAGTTTCATGGATTATTGCGATGACAGTTGGAATGGCGCATTGTGATGACAAGGGCATGGAGCATTGTGATGACCAGGTTATGCAGTATTGTGAAGACAGGTGTCAGGGAGCATTGTGATGACATAAGTAATGGCCCATTTTGATGACAGTGGCATGGAGCATTGTGATGCCAAGTGTCATGGAGGATTCTGAAGACAAAGGTAATGGTGCACTGTGATGACAATGGCTTGGAGCATTGTGATGACAAGGGCCAGGGAGCATTGTGCTGACAAGTGCATGGAGAATTGTGATGACAATGGTCATGGAGCACTCTGATGACAAGCTTGTGGAGTATTTTGATGACAATGGCATGGAGCATTTTGATGAAAACGGCATGGGGCATTGTGATGAAAACGGCATGGAGCCTTTTCGTGACAGGGTTCAAGGAGCATTCTGATGAAAAGTGTCTGGGAGCATTGGGAGGACAAGTGTATAAGAATTGTGATGACAAAGATCATGTAGCATTGTGATGATAAGGGCATGGATTATTGTGATGACAGGCATCATGAAGCGTTGTGATGACAAGTGTTATGGAACACTGTGATCACAAGGGTTTGGAGCATTGTGATGAGAGAGGTCATGGATCATTTTGATTTCAAGGAGCATGGAGCATTGTGATGACAAGGGCATGAAACAATGTGATCCCAAGTTTAATGGAGGATTGTGATGACAATGACATGGAGTATTGTGATGCCAAGGGTCATGGATATTTTTGATGAAAAAGGTCATGGAGCATTTTGATAGCAAGGGCGTTGTGCATTGTGATGAGAAGGGCAGGGAGCATTGTGATGACAGGGTCATGGAGCAATTTGATGAAAAGTGTCATGGAACATTTTGATGACAGTTGTTATGGAACATTGTGATGTCAGGGGTCATCGAACATTGTGAGGATAAGTGCATGTAGCATTGTGATGAGAGGAATCATGGAATATTGTGATGAGAGGGGTGAGGGAGTATTGTGAGAAATAGTGATGTAGCATTGTGATATCAGTGGTGAGAGAGCATTTTGATGAGATGTGCAAGGAGCATTGTGATGACAAATTTTATGGAGCATTGTGATGACAAAATTGTGGAGCACTGTATGACAAGCGCATGGAGCATAGTGATGACAAGTGTCAAAGAGCATTGTGATGAAAAGTTCATGGAGCATTGTGGTTAAAAATGTCAGAGAGCCTTGTGATGACGCGGGCATGGACCATTATGATGACAAACGTTATGAAGCACTGAGATGACTGGAGTCACGGAGCATGGTGATGACCGGGGTCATGGAGCATTGTGATAACAAGGGCATGGAGCATTGTGATGAGAGGGGCATGGAACATTGGTCTAATAAGTTTCATGGATTATTATGATGACAGTTGGAATGTCGCATTGTGATGACAAGGGCATGGAACATTGTGATGACCAGGTCATGCAGTATTGTGAAGACAGGTGACCGGGAGCATTGGGATGACATATGTAATGGCCCAATGCGATGACAATGGCATGGAGCATTGTGATGCCAAATGTCATGGATCATTGTGATGACAATGGCTTGCAACATTGTTATGACAAGTGTCAGGGAGCATTGTGCTGACAAGTGCATGGAGAATTGTGATGACAAGGGTCATGGAGCATTCTGATGACAAGCTTGTGGAGTATTTTGTTGACAATGGCATGGAGCATTTTGATGAAAACGACATGGGACATTGTGATGAAAAAGGCATGGAGCCTTTTCGTGACAGGTTTCAAGGAGCATTCTGATGACAAGTGTCAGGGAGCATTGTGATGACAAGTGTATTGAGCATTGTGATGACAAAGGTCATGGAGCATTGTGATGAGAAGACCATGGATAATTGTGATGAGGAGCGTCATGTGAAATTGTGATGACAAGTCTTATGGAATATTGTGATCTCAAGGGTTTGGAGCATTGTTATGACAGAGGTCATGGAACATCTTGATTTCATTTTGATGACAATAGCAAGAAGCATTATGATGATGGGCATGGTGCATAGTGATGACAGGGTTCATGGATCATTGAGATGAAAAGGGGCATAGAGCATTGTGATTACAGGGTTCTTGGAGCATTGTGATGAAAAGGGTCATGGAGCCTTGTGAAGACAAGGCCATGGAACATCGTGATGGCAGGGGTCATGGTGCATTGTAATGACAGTGGTAATGGAGCATTATGATGGCAAGGGCATGGAACATTGTGATGAGAAGGCCATGGAGCATTCTGATGACATGTGTCATGGATCTTTGTGAAGATAAGTGCATGGAGCAATATGATGAGAGCGTTCATGGAGCATTGTGATGACAATGAAATGGAGCATTGTGATGAGAAAGATATGAAGCATTCTGATGACATGCGTCATGGAGATTTTTGATGACAAGGGCAGGGAGCATTGTGATTAGAGGGATTTTGGAGCATTGTGATGAAAAGGGCCTGGATTATTGTGATGAAAAAGGCATGGAGCCTTTTCATGACAGGGTTCAAGGAGCATACTGACGACAAGTGTCAGGGAGCATTGTGATGACAAGTGTTTTCAGCATTGTGATGACAAAGATCATGGAACACTGTGATGAGAAGGCCATGGATAATTGTGATGATGATCGTCATGGGGTGTTGTGATGATAAGTGTTATGGAACATTGTGATCTCAAGGGTTTGGAGCATTATGATGACAAAGGTCATGGAGAATATTGATTTCATTGTGATGACAATAGCCTGAAGCATTATGATGATGGGCATGGTGCATTGTGATGACAGGTTTCATGGAGCATTGAGATGAAAAGGAGCATTGAGCATTGTGTTTACAGGGGTCTTGGAGCATTGTGATGACAAGGGCATGGAGCATTGTGATGAGAAGGCCATGGAACATTCTGATGACATGCGTCAAGGAGCTTTGTGATGACAAGGGCATGGAGCATTGTGATTACAGGGGCCTTCAGCATTGTGATGACAAGTGTCATGGAGCCTTATGATGACTAGGCCGTGAATCATTGTGATGGCAGGGGTCATGGTGCATTGTTATGACAGATGTAATGGAGCATTGTGATGAGAAGGACATGGAATATTTGTCTGAAATGTTCCATGGATTATTGTGATGAGAGTGGGCATGGAGCATTGTGATGCCAAGGGTCATGGATATTTGTGATGAAAAATGTCATGGAGCATTTTGATAGCAAGGGCGTTGTGCATTGTGATGAGAAGGGCAGGGAGCATTGTGATAACAGGGTCATGGAGCAATTTGATGAAAAGTGTCATGGAACATTTTGATGACAGTTGTTATGGAACATTGTGATGTCAGGGGTCATCGAACATTGTGAGGATAAGTGCATGTAGCATTGTGATGAGAGGAATCATGGAACATTGTGATGACAGGGGTGAGGGAGTATTGTGACAAATAGTGATGTAGCATTGTGATATCAGTGGTGAGAGAGCATTTTGATGAGATGTGCAAGGAGCATTGTGATGACAAATTTTATGGAGCATTGTGATGACAAAATTGTGGAGCACTGTATGACAAGCTCATGGAGCATTGTGATGACAAGTGTCAAAGAGCATTGTGATGAAAAGTTCATGGAGCATTGTGGTTAAAAATGTCAGAGAGGCTTGTGATGAAGCGGGCATGGACCATTATGATGACAAACGTTATGAAGCATTGAGATGACTGGAGTCACGGAGCATGGTGATGACCGGGGTCATGGAGCACTGTGATAACAAGGGCATGGAGCATTGTGATGAGAGGGGCATGGAACATTGGTCTAATAAGTTTCATGGATTATTACGATGACAGTCAGAATGGCGCATTGTGATGACAAGGGCATGGAGCATTGTGATGACCAGGTCATGCAGTATTGTGAAGAGAGGTGTCCGGGAGCATTGGGATGACATATGTAATGGCCCATTGCGATGACAATGGCATGGAGCATTTTGATGCCAAATATCATGGATCATTGTGATGACAATGGCTTGCAACATTGTTATGACAAGTGTCAGGGAGCATTGTGCTGACAAGTGCATGGAGAATTGTGATGACAAGGGTCATGGAGCATTCTGATGACAAGCTTGTGGAGTATTTTGTTGACAATGGCATGGAACATTGTGATGAAAACGGCATGGGACATTGTGATGAAAAAGGCATGGAGCATTTTCGTGACAGGGTTCAAGGAGCATTCTGATGAAAAGTGTCAGGGAGCATTGTGATGACAAGTGTATTGAGAATTGTGATGACAAAGGTCATGGAGCATTGTGATGAAAAGGGCATGGAGTATTGTGATGACAGGCATCATTGAGCGTTTTGATGACAAGTGTTATGGAACACTCTGATCACAAGTTTTTGGAGCATTGTGATGACAGAGGTCATGGATCATTTTGATTTCAAGGAGCATGGAGCATTGTGATGACAAGGGCATGAAGCAATGCGATCCGAAAGTTCATGGAGGATTGTGATGACAATGGATATGGAGTATTGCGATGACAAACGCATAGAGCATTGTAATGACAAGGTAATGTAGCATTTTGCTGACAAAGGCATGGAGCATTGTGATGACAGTTGTCATTCAGCACTGTGATGACAAGCGTCATGGAGCATGGTGAATACAGGGGTCATGGAGCATTGGGATGACAAAGGCATGGATCATTGTGATGACAAGGGTCATGGAGCACTGGGCTGAAAATGTTCATGGAGTGTTGTGATGACAAGGGTCATGGAGCATTGTGATAAGTAGGGAATGGAGCATTGTGATGACAAGAGTCCCGGATCATTGTTTTTTCAGGACTCATGGAGTGTTGTGATGACAGTGGTCATGGAGCTTTGTGATATTGGCCATGGAGCATTGTGATGAGTAGGTCGTGAAGCATTGGGCTGAAAATGTTCATGGATTATTGTGATGACAGGGTTCATGGAGCATTGTGATGACAAGTGAATGGAGCATGGTGATGACAAGTTCCTGGAGCATTGTGATGAGAAGACCATGGAGACTAGTGATGACAAGTCTCATGGAGCATTCTGATGAAAAGGGACATGGAGCATTGTGAATACAGCGGTCTTGGAGCATTGTGATGAGTAGGGCATGGAGCAGTGTGATGAGAAGGCCATGGAGCATTCTGATGACATGGGTCATGGAGTTTTTTGATGACAAGGTCATGGAGCATTGTGATTACAGGGGTCTTGGTACATTGTGATGACAAGGGCATGGAGCAATGAGAGCAGAAGACCAAGGAGCATTCTGATGGCCTGCGACATTGAGCTTTGTGATGACAAGGGCATGGAGCATTGAGATTACATGTGTCTTGGAGCATTGTGATGAAAAGGACATGGATTATTGTGATGAAAAAGGCTTGGAGCCTTGTCATGACAGGATTCAAGGAGCATACAGACAACAAGTGTCAGGGAGCATTTTGATGACAAGTGTATTGAGCATTGTGAGGACAAACTTCATGGAGCATTGTGATGAGAAGACCATGGATAATTGTGATGACGGGCGTCATGGGGCATTGTGATGACAAGTGATATGGAATATTGTGATCACAAGGGTTTGGAGCATTTTTATGACAGAGGTCATGGAGCAATTTGATTTCATTGTGATGACAATAGCATGAAGCATTATGATGATGGGCATGGTGCATTGTGATGACAGGGTTCATGGATCATTGAGATGAAAAGGGGCATAGAACATTGTGATTACAGGTTTCCTGGAGCATTGTGATGAGAAGGATCATGGAGCTTTGTGATGATTAAGCCATGGAACATCGTGATGGCAGAGGTCATGGAGCATTTTTATGTCAGTTGTAATGGAGCATTCTGATGGCAAGGGTGTAGAGCATTGTGATGAGAAGGCCATGGAGCATTCCTGATGACATGTGTCATGGAGCTTTGTGAAGACAAGGTCATGGAGCAATGTGATGAGAACGTTCATGGAGCATTGTGATGCCAAGGGTCATGGATCTTTGTGATGAAAAATGTCATGGAGCATTTTGATAGCAAGGGCGTTGTGCATTGTGATGAGAAGGGCAGGGAGCATTGTGATAACAGGGTCATGGAGCAATTGGATGAAAAGTGTCATGGAACATTTTGATGACAGGTGTTATGGAACATTGTGATGTCAGGGGTCATCGATCATTGTGATGGTAAGTTCATGTAGCATTGTGATGAGAGGAGTCATGGAACATTGTGATGACAGGGGTGAGGGAGTATTGTGACAAATAGTGATGTAGCATTGTGATATCAGTGGTGAGAGAGCATTTTGATGAGAAGTGCATGGAACATTGTGATGACAAATTTTAAGCAGAATGTGATGACAAGATTGTGGAGCACTGTGATGACAAGTGCATGGTGCATTGTGATGACATGTGTCATGGAGCATTGTGCTGACAAGCACATGGAGCATTGTGATGACAAGGGTCAAAGAGCATTGTGATGAAAAGTTCTTGGAGCATTTTGGTTAAAAAGGTCAGAGACTGTTGATAACGACGGCATGGACCATTGTGATGACAAAGGTCATGAAGCATTGTGATGAGGGGAGTCACGGAGCATTGTGATGACAGGGGTCATGGAGCATTGTGATAACAAGGGCATGGAGCATTGTGATGACAAGGGCTTGGAACATTGGTCTAATATGTTTCATGGATTATTGCAATGACATTTGGAATGGCCCATTTTGATGACAATGGCTTGGAGCATTGTGATGACAAGGGTCAGGGAGCATTGTGCTGACAAGTGCATGGAGAATTGTGATGAGAAGGGTTATGGAGCATTCTGATGACAAGCTTGTAGAGGATTTTGATGAAAATGGCCTGGACCATTGTGACGAAATCGGCATGGTGCATTGTGATGAAAAAGGCTTGGAGCCTTTTCGTGACAGGTTTCAAGGAGCATTCTGATGACAAGTGTCAGGGAGCATTGTGATGACAAGTGTATTGAGAATTGTGATGACAAAGGTCATGGAGCATTGTGATGAAAAGGGCATGGATTATTGTGATGACAGGCATCATGGAGCGTTGGTATGACAAGTGTTATGGAACATTGTGATCACAAGATTTTGGAGCATTGTGATGACAGAGGTCATGGATCATTTTGATTTCAAGGAGCATGGAGCATTGTGATGACAATGGCAGGAAGCAATGTGATCCCAAGGTTCATGGAGGATTGTGATGACAATGGAAATGGAGTATTGTGATGACAAGTGCATAGAGTATTGTAATGACAAGGTCATGTAGCATTTTGCTGACAAAGGCATGGAGCATTGTGATGACAGATGTCATGGAGCACTGTGATGACAAGCTTCACGGAGCATTGTGAATACAAGGGTCATGGAGCATTGGGATGACAAGGACATGGATCATTGTGAGGACAAGCGTCTTGGAGCATTGGGCTGAAAATATTCATGGAGTATTTTGATGACAGTGGTCATGGAGCATTGTGATGACTAGGGAATGGAACATTGTGATGACAAGAGTCCCGGAACATTGTGTTGTCAGGTGTCATGGAGTGTTGTGATGACAGTGGTCATGGAGCATTGTGATGATATTGGTCTTGGAGCATTGTGATGAGAAGGTCATGGAGCATTGGGCTGAAAATATTCATGGAGTATTGTGATGACAGGGGACATGGAGCATTGTGATGACAAGGGAATGGAGCACTGTGAGGACAATGTCTTGGAGCACTGTGATGTGAAGACCATGGAACCTTGTGATGACAAGTCTCATGGAGCATTCTGATGAAAAGGCGCAGGGATCATTTTGATTACAGGGGTCTTGGAGCATTGTGATGACAAGGGCATGGAACATTATGATGAGAAGGCCATGGAGCATTCTGATGACATTCGTCATGGAGCTTTGTGATGACAAGTGCAAGGAGCATTGTGATCACAGGTGTCTTGGAACATTTTGATGAAAAGGGCATGGATCATTGTGATGAAATAGGCATGGAGCCTTGCCATGAAAGAGTGCACGATGCATAATGAGGTCAATGGTCAGAGAGCATTGTGTTGACAAGGGTATTGAACATTGTGTTGACAAAAGTCATGGTGCATTGTGATGAGAAACCCATGGATAACTGTGGTGACCGGCGTCATGGGGCATTATGATGACAAGTGTTATGGGACATTGTGATCACAAGGGTTTGCAGCATTGTGGTGACAGATGTCATGGAGCTTTTTGATTTCATTGTGATGACAATAGCATGAAGCATTATGATGATGGGCATTGTGCATTTTGATGACAGCGTTCATGGGGCATTGTGATGAAAAGTGTCATGGAGCATTGGTCTGACAAGTTTCTTGGATTATTGTGATAAGAATGGGCATGGCACATTGTGATGACAAGGTCATGGAGCAGTGTGATGACAAGGTCATGGATTATTGTGAAGAAACTTGTCAGGGAGCATTGTGATGAAATATGTCATGTTCCAGTTTGATGACAATATCATGGAGCACTGTGATGCCAATTGTTATGGAGGATTGTTGTGACAAAGTAAAGGAGCATTGTGATGACAAGGGCATGGAGCATTGTGATATCAAGGGCCATTGAGAATTTTAATGTCCTGGTCGTGAAACATTTTGATGAAATGCGCATGGAGCTTCCTATGACAGGGGTCATGGAGCATTGCGATGACAAGTGCATGGAGTATTGTGATGACAAGAGCATATAACATTGTGATGTGAAGTGCCATGGAGCATTGTAATGACAAGGACGTGGAGAATTGTGAGGACAAGGGACATTGAGATTTGAGATGACAAGGCATGGAGCATGGTGATGGCAAAACCGTGGAGCATTGTGATGAGAAGACCTTGGGTAATTGTGATGCCGAGCATCATGGAGCACTGTAATGACAAGGGGCATGAAGCATTGTGATGACAGTTGTCAGGGAGCAATGTGATGACAGGGGTCATGGAGCAATGTGATGACAAAGGCATGGAACATTGTGATGACAAGGGCATGGAGCATTGCAATGTCAAGAGAATGGAGAATTGTGATGACAAGAGCATGTAACATTTTGATGAGAAGTGTCATGTAGCATTGTGATGACAAGTACGTGGAGAATTTTGATGACAAGGGACATGGAGCATTTTGATAACCAGGGCATGGATCATTGTGATGACAGGGGTCATGAAGCATTATTATGACAAGGGCCATGGTGCATTCTGACATAAGATATCACTTATGAAGGGAATGTAAACATGGCTACATATGAACTGATTTAGGGAAGAGAACAGAGTCTCAGATTTAGAAAACACTCTAACACTTGCTTAAGGGGAAAGACAGGTGGGGAGATGCACAAAACAAAAGATTGATATTAGCACAGGTACCGTTCCATAATCCAAAAACAAAAGAGACAAGCCCTACTCCTTCCTCAGTGAACAGAACTCAACATCCCTATTCCCCGCAGAGAAATATATCTGACTAGTAAGAATTTTAAAACCTATGTATTGATATGTCTCCGTAAGGTAACTAAGTGTGTCTAGTATGACATAAACATGGCAGGGAGAATCAGCTCAAACCCAATATAAAAATGAAATTCAAAACAAAACATAAAAACAGAACAATTCTTACACAATACCTTCAGGGTCGCTGATGAAACCTGGAATGACCATATCTAAAACGACAGCTGGATGTGGCATAAGGCTGGACACTTGGGACTGAGAGGATTGGTGAGATTGGGTGAGCAAATGTAGACCCTTTAAAGCAATAATGTGTGGCACCCATTCCATCGGTCCCAACAGGCCAGGTTTAAGGGCATATTACTACAGCTATAATATGTACGGGAACCCTAGAGAATGGACACAGTGTGAATACGAAAGGTTTCTAAAACTCAACGAATAGTCCCTCTCCTTGTGCTCCAGTTTGACTTTCCAACTGCTTTACTATCAATCTCCCAACTTGGAGAGACAGCACCTTTAACCTCCTGGTACGCACAGTTTGCCAATTTGGCAGAGGATGAAAGGGAAGAGGGAGACCAGTGAGAGAGTAGCTGTTAGACATTTGTATGGGCACATGTCACTCTTACTTCGCGGGAAGAAGAAGAAATAACCAAAGCCTCAGCCACCCACCGGGAACCAGTATAGGTCCTGAACCAAAATATTGGACGTGCGTTCAGCTCACAAAAAAACGAGTTAAATAATGTAGCTCAGTGCACAACAATTCACAAACAGGCAGAGTAATAAAGGACAACTATCGTCCAAAAATCTGTTGAGGGAAGGCAACGAGGCAGACTTGAAAGCGAGGCAGAAAAGCAGGAAACAGATTTCAAGAGGTACGTTGGAATCGCATTTAAGGCACAGGAAGACGGGCACAACATCGACAATGATGCACTTGGCCAAAAAGGGCGTATGCGTTTTCTCCTGAATATATTCAGGAGAAAACGCATACGCCCTTTTTGGCCAAGCAAGCATTCTGGCAATGCAAATCTGCACTACAAAGTATCACTTCCCACTTGTCAAAAGGTACATTCACAAAATGGGTAAAAACCAAAAAGGCAAGACAGGCCCTGGAGAACAGGGAGGCTTGTTATGCTGATGGGCGGGATGTAAATTGCCAACTGCCTCTCTGGAGGAGTGCACTGTGTTCCCTAAAACAAGTAAACAACAGAGCTACAGAGCCAATGATACTTTCAGTCTGGGGAATATACCTTGGGAAAGCAGAAATTCAATAAGACAGAGCCACCCCAATATTTAGGGCTGCACTGATTACAAGAACCTCAACTTGGGTACAGCTTAAATATCCCAGGAAATATAAATATGGTTTAAAATATTTTGGTAGTTACGTATGATGGAATATCCCTCAGCCATGAAATCAATGTCATAAGACCAGTAGCAGCAAAATGAGTGTATTCAGGTACGATGATTCTAACTGAAATAAGTCACACAGATAAAGAAACTTATCATAAGATATCACTTATGAAGGTCCTCTAAACATGGCTACACATGAACAGAGTTAGGAAAGCGAACAGAGACTCACATTTAGAAAACACTCTTATGCCTGCTTAAGGGGGAATATGAGGTGGGGTGCTGCAGAAAACCAGCGTTTGATATAACCACACGTACCATTTCAAAAACCCACTATGGAATATACAAGACCTACAACTTCCTCAGTGAAAGGAACTCAAAACACGATATTTCCCACAGAGGAATATATCTGACTACTAAGAATATTAAAACCTATGTATTGATATGTTTCCGTAATTGAATCAAGTGTGTCTAGACTGGCATAATCATTGCAGTGAGAATCAGCTCAAACCAACTATAAAAAGGAATTTCAAAAAAAAAAAAAAAACAAAAAACATGGAAATTCTTTACAATTCCTTTAGGGGCTCTAATGAAACCTGGAATGACCCTATCTACAATGACAGCTGGATATGGCATAAGGCTGGACACTTGGGACTGTGAGGATTGGTGAGATTGGTTCAGCAAATGCACACCCTTTAAAGCAATAATGTGTGGCACCCATTCCATTTGTCCCAACTCTCCAGGTTGAAGTCAATATTACTACAGCTATAACATGTACGGGAAACCTAGAGAATGGACACACTGTAAATACGAAAGGTTTCTAAAACTCAACTAATAGTCCCTCTCCTGGTGCTCCGGGTTGACTTTGCAACTGCTTTACTATCAAGCTCCCAACTTGGAGAGACAGCCCCTTTATCCTCCTGGTTCGCACAGGTTGCCAATTTGGCAGAGGATAAAAGGGAAGAGGGAGAACCAATGAGAGAGTAGCTGTTAGGCATTTGGACGGGCATATGCCACTCTAATTTCCCGCCAAGAAGAAGAATTAACCAAAGTATCAGCCACCGCCCGGGATCCAGATTACGTCCTGAAACAAAATTGTGGACTTGCGTTCAGCTCACAAAAAACGAGTTGAAAAATGAAGCTAAGGGGCACAGCAATTCACAAACTGGCAGAGTATTAAAGGACAACTATCGTCCAAAAATCTGTTGAGGGAAGGCAATGAGGGGGAATTGAAGGCGAGGCAGAATAGCAGGAAACAGATTTCAAGAGGTACGTTGGAAACATCTCTAAAGCACAGGAAGAGGGGCACAACTTCGACAATGATGCACTTGGCCAAAAAGGGCGTATGCATTTTCTCCTGAATATATGCAGGAGAAAACGCATACGCCCTTTCTGGCCAAGCAAGCAAGCCGGCAATGCAAATCTGCACTACAAAGAATTGTCACTTCCCACTGGTCAAAAGGGATATCCAAAAAATGTGTAAATACCAGAGAGGCAAGACAGGCCCCGGAGAACGGTGAGCCTTGTTATGCTGATGGGCGGGATGAAAATTGCCAACTTCCTCACTGGAGGAGTGCATTGTGTTCCGTAAAACAAGTAAACAACAGAGCTACAGAGCCAAGGGCACTTCCAGTCTACGGAACATACCGTGGGAAAACTGAAAATCAATAAGACAGAGCCACCCCCAAATTTAGGGCTGCACTGCTTACAAGAACCGCAACTTGGGTACACCTTAAATATCCCAGGAAATATAAAAATGGTTCCAAAAATTGTGGTACTTACGTACGATGGAATATCCCTCAGCCATGAAATCAATGTCATAAGACCAGTAGCATCAATATGAGAATATTCAGGTACGGTGATTCTAAATAAAATAAGTCACACAGAAAAAGAAGCTTATCATAAGATATCACTTATGAAGATCCTGTAAACATGGCTACACATGAACTGAGTTAGGAAAGAGAACAGAGTCTCACATTTAGAAAAAACTCTTATGCCTGCTTAAGGGGGAAGGAGAGGTGGGGTGATGCATAAAACCAGAGTTTGATATAAGCACAGGTACCGTTCCAAAAACCAACTATGGAATAGACAAGACCTACCTATACCTTCCTCAGTGAAAGGGACTCAAAACCCCATATTTCTTGCAGAGGAATATATCTGACTAGTAAGAATCTTAAAACCTATGTATTGATATGTCTCCATAAGGGAATCAAGTGTGTCTAGACTGGCATAAACATCGCAGCGAGAATCAGCTCAAACCCACTATAAAAAGGAAGTTCTAAAACAAAACAGAGAAACAGGGAAATTCTTTACAATTCCTTCAGGGTCTCTGATGAAAGGTGGAATGACCCTGTCTACAATGACAGCTGGATGTGGCATAAAGCTGGACACCTGGGACTGAGGGGAACGGTGTGATTGTGTGAGAAAATGCAGACCCTTTAAAGCAATAATGCATGGCACCCATTCCATGGGTCCCAACTCTCCAGGTTGAAGGGAATATTACTACAGCTATAACATGTACGGGAAACCTAGAGAATGGACACACTGTGAATACGAAAGGTCTATAAAACTCAATGAATATTCCCTCTCCTGGTGCTCTGGTTTGACTTTCCAACTGATTTACTATCAATCTCCCAACTTGGAGAGCTAGCCCCTTTAACCTCCTGGTTCTCATAGGTTGCCAATTTGGCAGAGGATGAAAGGGAAGAGGGAGAACCAATGAGAGAGTAGCTGTTAGGCATCTGGACGGGCATATGTCACTCTAATTTCCTGGCAGGAAGAAGAAATAACCAAATTTGCAGCCACCCACCGGGAACCATTATAGGTCCTGAACGAAAATTTTGGACATGCGTTCAGCGCACAAAAAACGACTTGAGAAATGGAGCTCAAGGGCACAGCAATTCACAAAATGGCAGAGTAATAAAGGACAACTATCATCACAAAATCTGTTGAGGGAAGGCAATGAGGAGGAATTGAATGCGAGGCAGAATAGCAGGAAACAGATTTCAAGAGGTACGTTGGAATCACCTGTAAAGCACAGGAAGAGGGGCACAACTTCGACAATGACGCACTTGGCCAAAAAGGGCATATGCATTTTCTCCTGAATATATGCAGGAGAAAATGCATAGGCACTTTTTGGCCAAGCAAGCAAGCGGGCAATGCAAACGTGCACTACAAAGAAGTATCAATTCCCGCCAGTCAAAATGGACATCCACAAAATGTGTAAATACCAGAAAGGCAAGACAGGCCCTGAAGAACAGGGAGCATTTTTATGCTGATGGGCGGGATGTAAATTGCCAACTGCCTCACTGGAGGAGTGCATTGTGTTCCCTAAAACAAGTAAACAACAGAGCTACAGAGCCAAGGGCACTTCCAGTCTAGGGAATATAACTTGGGAAAACTGAAAATCATTAAGACAGAGCCACCCCCAAATTTAGGGCTGCAATGCTTACAAGATCCTCAACTTGAGTACACTTTAAGTATCCCAGGAAAGATAAATATGTTTCAAAAAATTGTGGTATTACGTACGATGGAATATCCCTCAGCCTTGAAATCAATGTCACAAGATCAGTAGCAGCAAAATGAGTGGGTTCAGGTACGATGATTCTAAGTGAAATAAGTCACACAGAAAAAGAAACTTATCATAAGATATCACTTATGAAGATCCTGTAAACATGGCTACACATGAACTGAGTTAGGAAAGAGAAGAGAGTCTCACATTTAGAAAACACTCTTATGCCTGCTTAAGGGGGAAGGAAAGGTGGGGTGATGCATAAAACCAGAGGTTGATATAAGCACAGGTACCGTTCCAAACACCAAGTATGGAATAGACAAGACCTACACCTTCCTCAGTGAAAGGGACTCAAAACCCCATATTTCCCGCAGAGGAATATATCTGATTAGTAAGAATCTTAAAACCTATGTATTGATATGTCTCCATAAGGGAATCAAGTGTGTCTAGACTGGCATAAAGATGGCAGCGAGAATCAGCTCAAACCCACTATAAAAATTAATTTCTAAAACAAAACAAAAATACAGCGAAATTCTTTCCAATTCCTCAGAGGCTCTAATGAAACTTTGAATGACCCTATCTAGAACGACAGCTGGAGGTGGCATAAGGCTGGACACATGGGACTGAGAGGATTGGTGAGATTCGTGAGCAAATGCAGACCCTTTAAATCAATAATGCATGGCACCCATTCCATGGCTACCAACTCGCCAGGTTGTAGGGAATACTACTACAGCTATAACATGTATGGGAAACCTAGAGAATGGACACACTGTGAATACAAAAGGTTTCTAAATCTCAACGAATAGTCCCTCTCCTGGTGCTCCAGTTTCACTTTCTAACTGATTTACTATCAATCTCCCAAATTGGAGAGACAGCACCTTTAACCGCCTGCTTCGCACAGGTGGCCAATTTGGCAAAGGATGAAAGGGAAGAGGGAGAACCAAAGAGAGAGTAGCTGTTAGGCATTTGGACGGGCACATGTCACTCTTTTTTCTCGGGAGGAAGAAGAATTAACCAACGTCTCAGCCACCCACTGGGAACCAGTATAGGTCCTAAACCAAAATATGGGACTTGTGTTCAGCTCACAAAAAAAGAGTTAAAAAATGGAGCTATAGTGCAGAGCAATTCACAAACTGGCAGAGTAATAAAGGACAACTATCATCCAAAAATCTGTTAAGGGAAGGCAACGAGGCGGACTTGAAATTGAGGCAGAATAGCAGGAAACAGATTTCAAGAGGTACGTTGGAATTGCCTTTAAAGCACAGGAAGACGGGCAAAACTTCGACAATGATGCACTTGTCCAAAAAGTGTGTATGCGTTTTCTCCTGAGTATATTCAGGAGAAAACGCATACGCCCATTTTAGCCAAGCAAGCAAGCGGACAATGTAAGTCTGCACTACAAAGAAGTATCACTTCCCACCGGTCCAAAGGGACATCCACAAAAAGGGTAAAAACCGGAAATTCAAGACAGGCCCTGGAGAACAGGGAGCCTTGTTATGCTGATGGGCGGGATGTAAATTGCCAACTGCCTCTCTGGAGGAGTGCATTGTGTTCCCTAAACCAAGTAAACAACAGAGCTACAGAGCCAAGGGCACTTCCAGTCTAGGGAATATACCTTGGGAAAACTGAAAATCAATAAGACAGAGCCACCCCAAAATTTAGGAATGCACTGCTTACAAGAACCTCAACTTGGGTACACCTTAATATCCCAGGAAATATAAAAATGGTTGAAAAAGTTGTGGTACTTACGTACGAGGGAATATCCCTCAGCCATGAAATCAATATCCTATGACCAGTAGCAGCAAAATGAGTGGATTCAGGTACGATGATTCTAAGTGAAATAAGTCACACAGAAAAAGAAACTTATCATAAGATATCACTTATGAAGATCCTGTAAACATGGCTACACATGAACTGAGTTAGGAAAGAGAAGAGAGTCTCACATTTAGAAAACACTCTTATGCCTGCTTAAGGGGGAAGGAGAGGTGGGGTAATGCATAAAACCAAAGGTTGATATAAACACAGGTACGTTTCCAAAAACCAACTATGGAATAGACAAGACCTACACCTTCCTCAGTGCAAGGGACTGAAAACCCCATATTTCCCGCAGAGGAATATATCTGACTAGTAAGAATGTTAAAACCTATGTATTGATATGTCTCTGTAAGGGAATCAAGTGTGTGTAGACTGGAATAAAGATGGCAGCGAGAATCAGCTCAAACCCACTATAAAAAGGAATTTCAAAAACAAATCAAAAAAACAGCGAAATTCTTTACAATTCCTTCAGGGTCTCTGATGAAACTTGGAATGACCCTATCTAGAACGACAGCTGGAAGTGGCATAAGGCTGGACACATGGGACTGAGAGGATTGGTGAGATTCGTGAGCAAATGCAGACCCTTTAAAGCAATAATGCATGGCACACATTCCATGGGTCCCAACTCTCCAGGTTGTAAGGAATATTACTACAGCTATAACATGTATGGGAAACTTAGAGAATGGACACACTGTGAATACGAAAGGTTTCTAAATCTCAACGAATAGTCCCTCTCCTAGTGCTCCAGTTTCACTTTCTAACTGCTTTACTATCAATCTCCCAACTTGGAGAGACAGCACCTTTAACCTCCTGGTTCGCACAGGTTGCCAATTTGGCAAAGGATGAAAGGGAAGAGGGAGAACCAAAGAGAGAGTAGCTGTTAGGCATTTGGACGGGCACATGTCACTCTTATTTCCCAGGAGGAAGAAGAATTAACCAAAGACTCAGCCACCCACCGGGAACCAGTATAGGTCCTAAACCAAAATATCGGATTTGCGTTCAGCTCACAAAAAACGAGTTAAAAAATGGAGCTAAAGGGCAGAGCAATTCACAAACTGGCAGAGTAATAAAGGACAACTATCATCCAAAAATCTGTTGAGGGAAGGCAACGAGGTGGACTTGAATGCGAGGCAGAATAGCAGGAAACAGATTTCAAGAGGAACGTTGGAATCGCCTTTAAAGCACAGGAAGAGGGGCACAACTTCGACAATGATGCACTTGTCCAAAAAGGGCGTGGGCGTTTTCTCCTGAGTAAATTCAGGAGAAAACGCATACGCCCATTTTGGCCAAGCAAGCAAGCGGACAATGTAAGCCTGCACTACAAAGAAGTATCACTTCCCACCGGTCCAAAGGGACATCCACAAAAAGGGTAAAAACCAGAAATTCAAGACAGGCCCTGGAGAACAGGGAGCATTGTTATGTTGATGGGCGGGATGTAAATTGCCAACTGCCTCTCTGGAGGAGTGCATTGTGTTCCCTAAAACAAGTAAACAACTGAGCTACAGAGCCAAGGGCACTTCCAGTCTAGGGAATATACCTTGGGAAAACTGAAAATCAGTAAGAGAGAGCCACCCCAAAATTTAGGAATGCACTGCTTACAAGAACCTCAACTTGGGTACACCTTAATATCCCAGGAAATATAAAAATGGTTGAAAAAGATGTGGTACTTACTTACGAGGGAATATCCCTCAGCCATGAAATCAATATCCTATGACCAGTAGCAGCAAAATGAGTGGATTCAGGTACAATGATTGTAAGTGAAATAATCACACAGAAAAAGAAACTTATCATAAGATATCACTTATGAATATAGTGTAAACTTGGCTACACAGGAACTGAGTTAGGAAAGAGAAGAGAGTCTCACATTTAGAAAACACTCTTATGCCTTCTTAAGGGGGAAGGAGAGGTGGGGTGATGCATAAAACCAGAGGTTGATATAAGCACAGGTACCGTTCCAAAAACCAACTATGGAATAGACAAGACCTACACCTACCTCAGTGAAAGGGACTCAAAACCCCATATTTCCCGCAGAGGACTATATCTGAATAGTAAGAATCTTAAAACCTATGTATTGATATGTCTCCGTAAGGGAATCAAGTGTGTGTAGACTGGCATAAATATGGCAGCGAGAATCAGCTCAAACCCACTATAAAAAGGAATTTCAAAAACAAAACAAAAAAACAGTGAAATTCTTTACAATTCCTTCAGGGTCTCTGATGAAACTTGGAATGACCCTATCTAGAACGACAGCTGGAGGTGGCATAAGGCTGGACACATGGGACTGAGAGGATTGGTGAGATTCGTGAGCAAATGCAGACCCTTTAAAGCAATAATGCATGGCACCCATTCCATGGGTCCCAACTCTCCAGGTTGTAGGGAATATTACTACAGCTATATCATGTATGGGAAACCTAGAGAATGGACACACTGTGAATACGAAAGGTTTCTAAATCTCAACGAATAGTCCCTCTCCTGGTGCTCCAGTTTCACTTTCTAACTGCTTTACTATCAATCTCCCAACTTGGAGAGACAGCACCTTTAACTTCCTGGTTCGCACAGGTTTCCAATTTGGCAAAGGATGAAAGGGAAGAGGGAGAACCAAAGAGAGAGTAGCTGTTAGGCATTTGGACTGGCACATGTCACTCTTATTTCCCGGGAGGAAGAAGAATTAACCAACGTCTCAGCCACCCACCGGGAACCAGTATAGGTCCTAAACCAAAATATGGGACTTGTGTTCAGCTCACAAAAAAAGAGTTAAAAAATGGAGCTATAGTGCAGAGCAATTCACAAACTGGCAGAGTAATAAAGGACAACAATCATCCAAAAATCTGTTAAGGGAAGGCAACGAGGCGGACTTGAAAGTGAGGCAGAATAGCAGGAAACAGATTTCAAGAGGTACGTTGGAATCGCCTTTAAAGCACAGGAAGACGGGCAAAACTTCGACAATGATGCACTTGTCCAAAAAGTGTGTATGCGTTTTCTCCTGAGTATATTCAGGAGAAAACGCATACGCCCATTTTAGCCAAGCAAGCAAGCGGACAATGTAAGTCTGCACTACAAAGAAGTATCACTTCCCACCGGTCCAAAGGGACATCCACAAAAAGGGTAAAAACCGGAAATTCAAGACAGGCCCTGGAGAACAGGGAGCCTTGTTATGCTGATGGGCGGGATGTAAATTGCCAACTGCCTCTCTGGAGGAGTGCATTGTGTTCCCTAAACCAAGTAAACAACAGAGCTACAGAGCCAAGGGCACTTCCAGTCTAGGGAATATACCTTGGGAAAACTGAAAATCAATAAGACAGAGCCACCCCAAAATTTAGGAATGCACTGCTTACAAGAACCTCAACTTGGGTACACCTTAATATCCCAGGAAATATAAAAATGGTTGAAAAAGTTGTGGTACTTACGTACGAGGGAATATCCCTCAGCCATGAAATCAATATCCTATGACCAGTAGCAGCAAAATGAGTGGATTCAGGTACGATGATTCTAAGTGAAATAAGTCACACAGAAAAAGAAACTTATCATAAGATATCACTTATGAAGATCCTGTAAACATGGCTACACATGAACTGAGTTAGGAAAGAGAAGAGAGTCTCACATTTAGAAAACACTCTTATGCCTGCTTAAGGGGGAAGGAGAGGTGGGGTGATGCATAAAACCAAAGGTTGATATAAACACAGGTACGTTTCCAAAAACCAACTATGGAATAGACAAGACCTACACCTTCCTCAGTGCAAGGGACTGAAAACCCCATATTTCCCGCAGAGGAATATATCTGACTAGTAAGAATGTTAAAACCTATGTATTGATATGTCTCTGTAAGGGAATCAAGTGTGTGTAGACTGGAATAAAGATGGCAGCGAGAATCAGCTCAAACCCACTATAAAAAGGAATTTCAAAAACAAATCAAAAAAACAGCGAAATTCTTTACAATTCCTTCAGGGTCTCTGATGAAACTTGGAATGACCCTATAAAGAACGACAGCTGGAGGTGGCATAAGGCTGGACACATGGGACTGAGAGGATTGGTGAGATTCGTGAGCAAATGCAGACCCTTTAAAGCAATAATGCATGGCACACATTCCATGGGTCCCAACTCTCCAGGTTGTAAGGAATATTACTACAGCTATAACATGTATGGGAAACTTAGAGAATGGACACACTGTGAATACGAAAGGTTTCTAAATCTCAACGAATAGTCCCTCTCCTAGTGCTCCAGTTTCACTTTCTAACTGCTTTACTATCAATCTCCCAACTTGGAGAGACAGCACCTTTAACCTCCTGGTTCGCACAGGTTGCCAATTTGGCAAAGGATGAAAGGGAAGAGGGAGAACCAAAGAGAGAGTAGCTGTTAGGCATTTGGACGGGCACATGTCACTCTTATTTCCCAGGAGGAAGAAGAATTAACCAAAGACTCAGCCACCCACCGGGAACCAGTATAGGTCCTAAACCAAAATATCGGATTTGCGTTCAGCTCACAAAAAACGAGTTAAAAAATGGAGCTAAAGGGCAGAGCAATTCACAAACTGGCAGAGTAATAAAGGACAACTATCATCCAAAAATCTGTTGAGGGAAGGCAACGAGGTGGACTTGAATGCGAGGCAGAATAGCAGGAAACAGATTTCAAGAGGAATGTTGGAATCGCCTTTAAAGCACAGGAAGAGGGGCACAACTTCGACAATGATGCACTTGTCCAAAAAGGGCGTGGGCGTTTTCTCCTGAGTAAATTCAGGAGAAAACGCATACGCCCATTTTGGCCAAGCAAGCAAGCGGACAATGTAAGCCTGCACTACAAAGAAGTATCACTTCCCACCGGTCCAAAGGGACATCCACAAAAAGGGTAAAAACCAGAAATTCAAGACAGGCCCTGGAGAACAGGGAGCATTGTTATGTTGATGGGCGGGATGTAAATTGCCAACTGCCTCTCTGGAGGAGTGCATTGTGTTCCCTAAAACAAGTAAACAACTGAGCTACAGAGCCAAGGGCACTTCCAGTCTAGGGAATATACCTTGGGAAAACTGAAAATCAGTAAGAGAGAGCCACCCCAAAATTTAGGAATGCACTGCTTACAAGAACCTCAACTTGGGTACACCTTAATATCCCAGGAAATATAAAAATGGTTGAAAAAGATGTGGTACTTACTTACGAGGGAATATCCCTCAGCCATGAAATCAATATCCTATGACCAGTAGCAGCAAAATGAGTGGATTCAGGTACAATGATTGTAAGTGAAATAATCACACAGAAAAAGAAACTTATCATAAGATATCACTTATGAATATAGTGTAAACTTGGCTACACAGGAACTGAGTTAGGAAAGAGAAGAGAGTCTCACATTTAGAAAACACTCTTATGCCTTCTTAAGGGGGAAGGAGAGGTGGGGTGATGCATAAAACCAGAGGTTGATATAAGCACAGGTACCGTTCCAAAAACCAACTATGGAATAGACAAGACCTACACCTACCTCAGTGAAAGGGACTCAAAACCCCATATTTCCCGCAGAGGACTATATCTGAATAGTAAGAATCTTAAAACCTATGTATTGATATGTCTCCGTAAGGGAATCAAGTGTGTGTAGACTGGCATAAATATGGCAGCGAGAATCAGCTCAAACCCACTATAAAAAGGAATTTCAAAAACAAAACAAAAAAACAGCGAAATTCTTTACAATTCCTTCAGGGTCTCTGATGAAACTTGGAATGACCCTATCTAGAACGACAGCTGGAGGTGGCATAAGGCTGGACACATGGGACTGAGAGGATTGGTGAGATTCGTGAGCAAATGCAGACCCTTTAAAGCAATAATGCATGGCACCCATTCCATGGGTCCCAACTCTCCAGGTTGTAGCAATATTACTACAGCTATATCATGTATGGGAAACCTAGAGAATGGACACACTGTGAATACGAAAGGTTTCTAAATCTCAACGAATAGTCCCTCTCCTGGTGTTCCAGTTTCACTTTCTAACTGCTTTACTATCAATCTCCCAACTTGGAGAGACAGCACCTTTAACTTCCTGGTTCGCACAGGTTTCCAATTTGGCAAAGGATGAAAGGGAAGAGGGAGAACCAAAGAGAGAGTAGCTGTTAGGCATTTGGACGGGCACATGTCACTCTTATTTCCCGGGAGGAAGAAGAATTAACCAACGTCTCAGCCACCCACCGGGAACCAGTATAGGTCCTAAACCAAAATATGGGACTTGCGTTCAGCTCAAAAAAACGAGTTAAAAAATGGAGCTATAGGGCAGAGCAATTCACAAACTGGCAGAGTAATAAAGGACAACTATCATCCAAAAATCTGTTGAGGGAAGGCAACGAGGCGGACTTGAATGTGAGGCAGAATAGCAGGAAACAGATTTCAAGAGGTACGTTGGAATCGCCTTTAAAGCACAGGAAGACGGGCAAATCTTCGACAATGATGCACTTGTTCAAAAAGGTTGTATGCATTTTCTCCTGAGTATATTCAGGAGAAAACGCATACGCTCATTTTGGCCAAGCAAGCAAGCGGACAATGTAAGTCTGCACTACAAAGAAGGATCACTTCCCACCGGTCCAAAGGGACATCCACAAAAAGGGTAAAAACCAGAAATTCAAGACAGGCCCTGGAGAACAGGGAGCCTTGTTATGCTGATGGGCGGGATGTAAATTGCCAACTGCCTCTCTGGAGGAGTGCATTGTGTTCCCTAAAACAAGTAAACAACAGAGCTACAGAGCCAAGGGCACTTCCAGTCTAGGGAATATACATTGGGAAAACTGAAAATCAATAAGAAAGAACCACCCCAATATTTAGGAATGCTCTCCTTACAAGTACCTCAACTTGGGTTCACCTTAAATATGCCAGGAAATATAAAAATGGTTCAAAAAATTTTGGTACTTACGTACGATGGAATATCCATCAGCCATGAAATCAATGTCATAAGACCAGTAGCAGCAAAATGAGTGGATTCAGGTACGATGATTCTAAGTGAAATAAGTCACACAGAAAAAGAACCGTATCATAAGATATCACTGATGAAGATCCTGTAAACATGGCTAAACATGAACTGAGTTAGGAAAGAGAAGAGAGTCTCACATTTAGAAAACACTCTTATGCCTGCTTAAGGGGGAAGAAGAGGTGGGGTGATGCATAAACCCAGAGTTTGATATAAGCACACGTACCGTTCCAAGAACCAAGTATGGAATAGACAAGACCTACACCTTTCTCAGTGAAAGGGACTCAAAACACCATATTTCCCACAGAGGAATATATCTGAGTAGTGAGAATCTTAAAACCTATGTATTGATATGAATCTTTTTGGGAATCAAGTGTGTCTAGACTGGCATAAACATGGCAGCGAGAATCAGCTCAAACCCAATATAAAAAGGAATTTGAAAAATAAAAAAAAGGGAAATTCTTTACAATTCCTTCAGGGTCTCTGTTGAAACCTGGAATGACCTTATCTACAACGACAGTTGGATATGGCTTAAGGCAGGACACATTGGACTGAGAGGATTTGTAAGATTGGGTGAGCAAATGCAGACCGTTTAAAGCAATAATGCATGGCACCCATTCCATGGGTCCCAACTCTCCAGGTTGAAGGGAATATTACTACAGCTATAACATGTACGGGAAACCTAGAGAATGGACACACAGTGAATACGAAAGGTCTCTAAAACTTAACAAATATTCCCTCTCCTGGTCCTCCGGTTTGACTTTCCAACTGCTTTACTATCAATCTCCCAACCTGGAGAGACAGCACCTTTAACCTCCTGTTTCGCACAGGTTGCCAATTTACCAGAGGATGAATGGGAAGAGGGAGAGCCAATGAGAGAGTAGCTGTCAGGCATTTGGACAGGCACATGTCACTCTTATTTCCCAGGAGGAAGAAGAACTGACCAAAGTCTCAGCCACCCACCGGGAACCAGTATAGGTTCTGAACCAAAATATTGGACTTGTGTACAGCTCAGAAAAAAAAACAGTTATAAAACAGAGCTCAGGGGCACAGCAATTCACACAGTGGCAGAGAAATAAAGGGCAACTATCGTCCAAAAATCTGTTGAGGGAAGGAATCGAGGCGAACTTGAAAGTGAGGCAGAATAGCAGGAAACAGATTTCAAGAGGTACGTTGGAATCGCCTTTAAAGCACAGGAAGAGGGGCACAAATTCGACAATGATGCACTTGGCCAAAAAGGACGTATGCGTTTTCTCCTGAATGTATTCAGGAGAAAACACATACGCCCTTTTTGGCCAAGCAAGCAAGCGGGCAATGCAAACCTGCACTACAAAAAAGTATCACTTCCCACCGGTCAAAAGGGACATCCACAAAATGGGTAAAAACCGGAAAGGCAAGACAGGCCCTGGAGAACAGGGAGCCTTGTTAAGCAGATGGGCGGCATGTAAATTGCCAACTGCCTCACTGGAGGAGTGAATTGTGTTCCATAAAACAAGTAAACAACAGAGCTACAGAGCCAAGGGCACTTCAAGTCTAGGGAATATACCTTGGGAAAACTGAAAATCAATAAGACAGAGCCACACCAAAATTTAGGGCTGCACTGCTTACAAGAACCTCAACTTTTCTACACCCTAAATATCCCAGGAAATATAAAAATGGTTCCAAAAATTGTGGTACTTACGTACGATGGAATATCCCTCAGCCATGAAATCAATGTCATAAGATCTGTAGCAGCAAAATGAGTGGATTCAGGTACGATGATTCTAAGTGAAATAAGTCACACAGAAAAAGAAACTTATCATAGGATATCACTTATGAAGATCCTGTAACAAGGCTCCACATGAACTGAGATAGGAAAGAGAACAGAGTCTTACATTTAGAAAACACGCTTATGCCCGCTTAAGGGGGTAGGAAAGTTGGGGTGATGCATAAAACCAGAGTTTGATATAAGCACAGGTACCGTTCCAAAAACCAACTATGGAATAGATAAGACCTACTCCTTCCTCAGAGAAAGGGACTCAAAACACCATATTTCCCACAGAGGAATATATCTGACTAGTAAGAATCTTAACATCTATGTATTGACATATCTCCATAGGGAATCAAGTGTGTCTAGACTGGCATAAAGATGGCAGCGAGAATCAGCTCAAAACCACTATAAAAAGGAATTTGAAAAACAAGAAAAAAAAGGGAAATTCTTTACAATTCTTTCAGGGTATCTGATGAAACCAGGAATGACCTTATCTACAATGACAGCTGGATGTGGCAGAAGGCTGGACACATGGGACTGAGAGGATTGGTGAGATTTGGTGAGCAAATGCAGACCCTTTAAAGCAATAATGCATTTAACCCATTCCATGCGTCCCAACTCTCCAGGTTGAAGGGAATATTACTACAGTTATAATATGTACGGGAAACCTAGAGAATGGACACAATGTGAATACGAAAGGTTTCTAAAACTCACCTAATACTCTCTCTCCTGGTGTTCCAGTTTGAATTTCCAACTGCTTTTCTATCAATCACCCATTTTGGAGAGGCAGCCCCTTTAACCTCCTGGTTCACACAGGTTGCCAATATGGCAGAGGATAAAAGGGAAGAGGGAGAACCAATGAGAGAGTAGCTGTTAGGCATTTGGGTGGGCACATGTCACTCTTATATCCCTGTTGGAAGAAGAATTAACCAAAGTCTCCGCCACCCACCAGGAACCAGTAGAGTTCCTGAACCAAAATTTTGGACTTGCGTTCAGCTCACAAAAAACGAGTTACAAAATGGAGCTCAGGGGCACAGCACTTCACAAACTGGCAGAGTAATAAAGGACAACTATCTTCCAAAAATCTGTTGAGGGAAGGCAACGAGGCGGACTTGAAAGCGAGGCAGAATAGCAGGAAACAGATTTCAATAGGTACGTTGGAAGCACATTTAAAGCACAGGAAGAGGGGCACTACTTTGACAATGATGCACTTGGCCAAAAAGGGCGTATGCGTTTTTTCATGAATATATTCAAGAGAAAACCCATATGCCCTTTTTGGCCAAGCAAGCAAGCGGGCAATGCAAATCTGCACTCCAAAGAAGTATCACTTCTCACCAGTCAAAAGGCACATCCACAAAATGAATAAAAAGCAGAAAGGCAAGACAGGCCCTGGAGAACAGGGAGCCTTGTTATGCTGATGGGCGGAATATAAATTGCCAACTGCCTCACTGGAGTAGTGCATTGTGTTCCATAAACAAGTAAACAACCGAGCTACAGAGCCAAGGGCACTTCCAGTCTAGGGAATATACCTTGGGAAACCTGAAAATCAATAAGACAGAGCCACCCCAAAGTTTAGGGCTGCACTGCTTACAAGAACCTCAACTTGCGTGCAACTTAAATATCCCAGGAAAGATTAAAATGGTTCAAAAAATTGTGTTACTTACATACGATGGAATACCCCTCAGCCATGAAATCAATGTCATAAGGCCAGTAGCAGCAAAATGAGTGGATTCAGGTACGGTGATTCTAAGTGAAATAAGTCACACAGAAAAAGAAACTTATCATAAGATATCACTTATGAAGATCCTGTAAACATGGCTACATATGAACTGAGTTAGGAAAGATAACAGAGTACCAAATCTTATCATAAGATATAACTATTTTGGGAATGTACACTTGGCAACGAATGAACTGAATTACAAACACAACAGAGTCACACACTTAGAAAACAATATTCTGCCTTCTTATCGGGAAAGGCGAGATGAGTTGATGCATAAAACCACAGTTTTAAATTAGCACAGATACCATTACATAAACCAAGTATGTAATAGACATCAACTACTCCCCTCACCATGAACTCGACTCAACACCCCCTATTCATTGCAGAGGAATATATCTGACTCCAAGAATTTTAAAACATATGTATTATCATGTCTCCATAAAGGAGTCATGTGTGTTTATAATGGCATGAACACAGCACTGAAATTCAGCTAAATACCCTTATAAAAATAAATTTCAAAAGCAAAATGCAAAAACAGCAAAACAGAGGGAAAGCCTTAAGAATTACGTTCAGGGCCTGTGATGCAACCTGGATTGTCCACCTTTACACCCACAGCTGGATGAGACATAAAACTGGACACTTGGGGCTGACAAGATTGTTGAGGTTGTGTGAGCAAAAGAACACCACTTAGAGCAATACTGTGTACTACCCATTCTAGTGGTCCCAACTCTCCAAGTTTCAGGGAATCTTCCTACAGATAAAGCATGCATGGGAAACCCAGTGGATGGTACACTGTGTAATTGGGAAAGTTTTCTAAAAGATACCTCATTTTTCCTTTTGTCATGATCGGCTTCGCCATTCCATCTGCATTACTAAAAATCCCCCCACTTGGAGTGTCAGCGCCTTTACCCTCCTGTTATGCACAGTTTGCAAATTGTGCAGAGGATGAACAGGAAGAGGGGAAACAAATGAGAGATTAGCTGTAGGTGTTTGGATGGGCACATGTCACTCTAGGTTCCCATCAGCAAGAAGAATTAATCAAAGGCTCAGCCTGACACCCCAGAACCAGACTAGGGCCTACAGCCAACCTGCGGTATTGCAGCCAGCTCACAAAGAGACCAGTTGAAAAATAGAAATCAGGGGCACAGCAATTCACAAAATTGGAGAGTTATAAAGGACAACTATCATCCAGAAATATATTGAGGTAAGGCAGTGAAGAGGATTTGAATGCAAGGCAGAATTGAAGGAAACAGATTTCAAGAGGTAGAATGGAGTTGTCTTTAAAGCACATGAAAAGTGACAGAACTTCGACAATTTTGCCCTTGGCCGAAAAGGGAGTATGTGTATTTTCTTGAATATATTCGGGAAAAAATGCATACACCATTTTTGGGCAAGCAAGCCATCAGGCATTGCAAATCCACACTACATAGAAGTGTCCCTTACCTCCAGTCAAAAGGGCCATCCACAAATAGTGTAAAAACCACAAATGCAGGACAGGCCATGGAGAAATGGGAGTCTGGTAATGCCGATGGACAGGATGTAAATTGCCAACAGCCTCTCTGGAGAACTGTATGTTGTTTTCTAAAACAGAGCTACAGAGTATAGCCCACTTCCACTCATTGACGTGTATTTTGTGAAAACTAAAATTCCACAACACACAGCCAGCCCAAACTTTAGGGCTGCTCTGTTTACAAGAACCCCGACTTCGGTACACTTTAAATATCCCAGGAAAGGGAAGAAAATGGATATAGATGTTGTGGTACTTATATACAATGGAATGTCACTCAGACATAAAATCAATGTCATAAGGCCAATAGCAGCATAATGAGTGGCTTTAGGTATGATGATGCTAAGTGAAATGAGCCACAAAGAAAAAAAAAATATTGCAATATATCACTTATAGAGGGAATGTAAACATGGCTACACATGAACTGAATTTCAAATGTGAACAGAGTTACACATTTAGAAAACACACTTATTCCTCCTTAAGGGGAAAGGTGACGTGGGGTGATGTGTAAAAGCAGAGTTTGAAATTAGCACAGATCCCATTCCATATACCAAATATGTAATAGACAAGACCTACTCCTTTCTCAATGAACTGGACACAAAACACCCTATTCACTGAAGAGGAATATATCTGACTGGTAATAAACTTGAAACCTATGTATTTATATGTCTGCATAATGGAATCAAGTGTATGTAGATTGGCATAAACACAGATCAATGGAACAGGACAGAAAGCCCAGAGATAAACCTACATACCTATGGCTATCTCATCTATGACAAAGGAGCTAAGGATATACAATGGAGGAAAGACAGTCTCTTCAGTAATTGGTGCTGGATAAACTGGACCCCTACACATAAAAGAATGAAATTAGAACACTCCATAACACTATACACAAAAATAAACTCTAAATTGATTAGAGATCTAAATATAAGACCAGACACTATAAACCACTTAGAGGAAACCATAGGCAGAACACTCTATGACATAAATCACAGCAAGATCCTTTTGGACCCACCTCCTAGAGAAATGGAAATAAAAACAGAAATCAACAAATGGGACCTAATGAAACTTAAAAGCTTTTACACAGTACAGGAAAACATAAACAAGATGCAAAAACAACCCTCAGAATGGGAGAAAATATTTTCAAATGAAGCAATTGACAAAGGATTAATCTCCAAACTTTACAAGCACCTCATGTAGCTCAATATCACAAAAACAAACAACCCAATCCAAAAACGGGCAGAAGACCTAAATAGACATTTCTCCAAAGAAGATATACAGATTACCAAGAAACACATGAAAGGATGTTGAACATCACTAATCATTAGAGAAATGCAAAGCAAAACTACCATGAGGTATCACCTCACAGCAGTCAGAGTGGCAATCATCAAAAAAATCTACAAAACAATAAATGCTGGAGAGGCCTTTATTGGAGAAAATGGAACACACTTGCACTGTGGGTGGGAATGTAAATTGATATGGGCACTAGGGAGAACAGTACGGAGGTTCCTTTAAATAACTAACAATAGAAGTACCCTATGACACAACAATCCAACTACTGGGCATTTGCCTTGTGAAAACCATAATTCAAAAAGTGTTATGTAGAAAAATGTTCATTGCAGCTCTATTTACAATAGTCAGGACATGGAAGCAACCTAAGTGTCCATCGACAGATGAATGTTTAAAGAAGATCTGGCACATATATACAATGGAGTATTACTCGGCCATAAAAAGAAGCAAAACTGAGTTAGTTGTACTGAGGTGGATGGACTTAGAATCTGTCCTACACAGTGAAGTAAGTCAGAAAGGGAAAAACAAATACTGTATGTTAACAGAGATATACGGAATCTAATGAAGAAATAAAAAAGATTTTGAAGAACCTAGTGGCAGGACAGGATTAAGGACACAGACATAGAGAAAGGACTTGAGGACACCGGAAGGGGGATGGGTAAGCTGGGACGAAGTGAGAGAGTGGCATGGACATAAATACATTACCAAATGTAACACCAATAGCTACTGGGAAGCAGCCACATAGAACAGGGAGATCAGCTTGGTGCTTTGTGACCACATAAAGGGGTGGGATATGGGGTGTGAGAGGGAGATGCAAGAGGGAGGGTATCTGGTGATATTTGTATATGTATAGCTGATTCACTTTTTTATACAGCAGAAACGAACACTCCATTGTAAAGCAATTACACTCCAATAAACGTGTAAAAGGAAAAAAAAAAGAAAGAACAGGGATAAACCTACACATCTATGGTCACCTAATCTATAACAAAGGAGGCAAGACTATACAATGGAGATAAGACAGTCTCTTCAATCATTGGTGCTGGGAAATATGGAGAGCTACATATAAAAGAATGAAATTAGAACACTCCCCAACACCATACATAAAAATATATTCAAAATGGATTAGAGACCTTAATGTAAGACCGGATAGTATAAAACTCTGAGAGGAAAACTTACGAAGGATACTCTGAGGTAAATCACAGCAAGATCTTTTTTGATCCACCTCTTATAGTAATGAAATAAAAAAGAAAACTAAACAGATGGGACCTAAGGGAACGTAAAAGCTTTTGCAAAGCAAAGGAAACTACAAACAAGATGAAAAGGCAACCCTCAGAATGGCAGAAAATATTTGCAAACGAATCAATGGACAAATGATTAATATCCAATATATATAAACAGATCATGCAGCTCAATATTAATAAAACAAACAACCCAATACAAAAATGGAAGAAGATATAAATAGACATTTCTTCCAAGAAGACATAGAGGTGGCCAGTACGCACATGAAAATCTGCTCAACATCACTAATTATTAGAGAAATGGAAATGGAAACTACAATGAGGTGTTATGTCACACCTGTTAGAATGGGCATCAACAGAGAATCTACAAACAACAAATGCTGGAGAGGGTATGGAGAAAAGGAACCTTCTTCCACTATTGTTGGGAATGAAAATTGATACAGTCTCTATGGGGAACAGTATGGAGGTTCCGTAAAAAAGTAAAAATAGAATTACCATATAATCCAGCAATCCCACTACTGGGCATATACCCAGAGAAAACCATAAATCAAAAATACACATTCACCACAATGTTCATTGCACCACTATTTACAATAGCCAGGTAATGAAAGCAACCTAAGTGCCCACAGACAGACGAATGGATAAAGATGTGGTACATATATACAATGGAATATTACTCAGCCATACATAGGAATGAAATTGGGTCATTTGTAGAGACCTTAATGGATCTAGAGACTGTCATACGGAGTGAAGTGAGTCAGAAAGAGAAAAACAAATATTGTATATTAATGCATATATGTGGAACCCAGAAAAATGGTACAGATGAACCGGTTTGCAGGGCAGATATAGAGACACAGATGTAGAGAACAAACATATGGACACCAAGGGGGAAACGCCATGTGAGGGTGGTGGTGGGATGAATTGGGAGACTGGGATTCACATGTGCACACTTATATGTATAAAATAGATATCCAATAAGAACCTGCTGTATAAAAGAAATAAATTAAAAAATAAAAATAAATAGCCTTTAATAAAAGAAAAGAGTAAAAAAGTATTTCCCTTCACATAGACGTCTTTATATTAATGCATTATTTCCATGTTTATATCTCCAAATTAAAAAAAAAGAGGAATAAATAAAATCTAACTTGAACCAAAAAGAAAAAAAAGAAAAAAAAAAAAAAAAACAGAACCCACCAGTTATACAGAGGAAAATCGTATCAGGGCACTTGCTCCAGTGGTAAAAATTTCTTAAGTTGGTCAGAGGTGGGAAATCGTCTCCCATGGAGTCAGCAGCGCTCCCCCCGACAAGGAGCATCCTCATTGCAAAGCTGGGGGGACTGTGTTGAGGCGTCTGTGAGTAAATGTGAGCTGAGCCCCAGTCCTGCTGCAGCTGAACTCTTCCCAACCTTTCCAGGTAAAACACCTGAATATGTACAAGCACTTGCAAGCCTAGAGGAAGGGCTGTGGAGCCACACCAGCGACAGCACGCAGGCCGACTTGGTGCCTGCAGGCCAGTCAGGATGCTCCTGGCCCCAGATGCTCTTCTGGAAGCTTTCCATTTCCCTGCCTGAGATACCCCTCCTGCCACGGCACCCACTGCTTTTTTAGTTCCTCACCTCTGCCTGGTGAGAAATTCAAGCGGCAGGTATGGATGACACATCCTCTTCTTTAGCAGGTGGCAGCCTAGCAACTCCTGTGGAAAGTCCAGCAGAGCCCCACTCACACTGGTCTACCCACAAAGCCACGGCCCCTAACTCCCTACCACCACCCCAGCCCCGACACTGCTGACGGGGCAGAGAATATGGCATCAGGCACAGCTAAAGGGGCTCTTGCTGCCTGGAGAGGTGTTTATATTGACCTCAACCCAGGCACACCTGGGGAGGGCTGGTAGGCAGTGTCAGGCTGCCCAAATCAGCCAATCCTCACCCCTCAGGGTCTCACAGTAGCTGAAAGTGAACCTTGCTAAACGGGCCAGGCCCAAGGAACAGGTGTGGGCCCTTGAGAGTCAGGCTAGACAAGGGGCTGCAGCTGCGGCTTGTTTTCTTATCATTTTATCTGGTCCATGAGTGGAAAACAAATTCAAGAAGACCCTATCCTAATGAGAGGAACCCAGGAGTCAGGGAGAGGAGTGATGGTGGGTGGAGACAGAGGCCTGGTGCCCTGGCTGCAGTGGAAGTGTCTGGAAGACCAGGCAGAGAGAGGCTGCACAGAGTAATAGCCAGGGTCACAGACTTGTCAGAGCTGCTGTTTGTTAGTTCACGTCCTGCTCTGAGGTATTCTGTGTCAGCTGTGAGCGACAGGTGAGCTGGGGGTTCTCTGCAAGGTGGGCTATGTGCACAGTTCCTGTGTGTCCAGCTCTGCTTGGGTACCTGCCCATGGGAGCTCTGTATCCTGGGAAGGGCCTGACTATGAGAGCCCCATGGGCTGCTGGGTAGCTGCACAGGTGAGCTCCATACCCTGGGAGGGACTTGAACACGAGAGCCCCGTGGGCTGTGGGGATGGGTGGGGCAGCCCAGGTGAGCTCCATATACTGGGATTGGCCTGACCACGAGAGCCCCATGGGCTGCTGGAGACCTGGTAAAGGATATCAGGACAGTCAGTGAAGCCACCGAGGATATACATCCAGTAGCTCCTATTTCCTACAACCTGCTGGAAATTCTACCATCCACCAGGCCATGGCATTCTGTATTAGACTTCAATGATGCCTTCTTCTGTATTCCATTCATCTCAGAGTCACAATAATTTTTGGCTTGTGAGTGGCAGGACACAACATGCAACAAAAGCAATAATGCTGGGCCATTCTGCCCCAATGGTACAAAAATCCCCACACCATCATTGGGGAAATGACCTCTAAAGACCTAAACGTTCTACCTCTGTAAAAGGGAACCCTCCTTCAATATGCAGATGACATTCTGATCGCCAGGCCTACTAAAGACGCCTCTAAACTACCTAGCCAAGGAAGGATAGAAGGTGTCCAAGAAAAAGGCTCAAATATCCCAGGCTTAGGTGACATGCCTGGGCTTCATTCTCACAGATATTCGGAAAAACGCATCCCAGGATAGGGAAGAAACCATTTGCAGCCTTCCTTTTCTAAAACTAGAAGACAGCTTAGGGGTTCCTGGGGAGGCCAAGGTTTTCTGCATCTGGATCCCTAACTACAGTCTAATAGCTGGGCCTCTACATGAAACACTGACACGAAAAGATGATGATCCTTTTGTATAGAATCCAGAAGCGGCCTTTCAAGAATGGAAAGAGCAGTCAATTCAGACCCTTGCCCAGGAACTCCCTAATTTAGCTAAACCCTTTGACCTTTACATACCCGGTCAAAGGTTAATTGCCCTTGGAGCCTTAGTGCAAAAACTGGGACCACTTGAAATGGAGCAACACAAGAATGCCCTTCAGGTATGATAAACTATGGTCACAAAGGGCTTTGCCCACCGACTCATCAGGTCAGGATACTGGGGTATCTAAAAAGCTAGAAATCAGCAGCCCACAAGGCCAGCTCCCTCCTAAGGGAAAAGGACCCCACGTCATGATCCTAACCACCCATCATGCCCTGATGTTGCAGGGGTCGCTCTGTGGACACACCTACCTTGAGTGAGGAGGCCCTCCAACTCCAACCTCCAGAGAGACAAATGGGGGCAACGGGCCCCCAAGATGACTCGTGTGACCATCACTTGACCTAGAGTTTCTCTCAGAAAACAAGAAGACTGTGCCCCGAAAGAGCAGACTACTGCTTGCAGGACTTACTGCACCCAGAGGGGGGCTAATAAGCTTGGCGGGGGAAACGTATATCACGCTTTCACCATAGAAAACCCTACAGACACCGCGGTGATGGTGGCCAATATGACCGGCTGGACTGCTGGCTACTTCTAAAGGCCGTTGACTCAGTGGACGTCATGGTCCTGGATCACCACTGACCCTGGACTGTCTGGGAGTTGCGCGGGCAGGGTTCTGACACATGGTGCTGTTTGTACATTAATTCAGGGACCTAATTAATGAAAGCACAGACTACTGGTCAGAGCATCTAGGCTGGCAAAAACCGTCAGCCTAAGGTCGCCGAACAAATGTGGGGTGGGGTGAAACCTGCCACCTCAGCATCTCTGCACATCTCTTTCCTGGACCCTTAAAAGTCATTAGAATCTATAACACTTCCAATGCTGGTGCTCAGGCGGACGAGAAGTGAGGCAGGAGGCCTTGGGACAATCACCCTCACCTGGAGGCTGGTGGGGAGATGTTTTGCCCCTCCCCCCAGGTATCAGGGCTGCCACCACAGCATGAAGCAGTTACAAAAGAGGGGTCTGCACCCTCAACACCCCAAGAATGAGGAACAGAACAAAAAGCAGAGGAGGGGTTCGTCTCCGGCAACGTTCATTAAAAATTCCTGGGAGATAAAAAGAGAATCTGGGCAATAAAATAAAGTCTAACCTGTTTTTCCTCTGTGCTTTGTCTAATTTCACGTGCTCCTAGGGTTCCGCATGCAGAGGTCCCACACCCGGCACTTCAGACCCGATTTCCTATTGCAGAATGGCTGGGTCGACACCTCAGCTAGCGGAGCCCCATGCAGACTCCACGGCATAGAGCCTGAGCTGCAGCCAACCCAGCCCTCGAGAGCTCCATCCCCTAACTCCCACTGACACTGCCGGGATCCCTACACAGCAGCCCAGCCCACAGACCATGGGGGAGTGCACACTCTCACCTCTCCATTCTGTTTTCAAAATAATGTTTCCTTTGCTTCTGAAGCAAACTCAGTCTTGATCTCTTGGCTCCAATGACACTGGGCACGGTGAATCCTGTTGGGGTCCACTCTGGAGGATCAGTAACAGAAATTGAGAACATTGTAACTTCAATGAACAGATGTGTGAGCCAAACTGTAGTTAACATAGAGCAGTGTATAATGCTCGTGTAAAATAAGATTTTTCTAAGACTTACATTTTATATTTCCATCACTTTACTATAAGCAAGTTCAGTGAAGACGTCTGTCTTATTTGTCAGGTCAACATTAGAGAAATGAAGTGATTTATTTCCATGGTTGTACATCGAATACTCTTGGATGAAGCTTCAATCTTGTTTTGAATGCTTTTCCATTGAAAAGGATACCTCTCTTTCAGCTCCCCCATTTCTGAGAAGTATAAAATCTTATAATTTATTATTACCAAAGGGGAAAGGTAGGAGAAGGGATAAATTAACAGTTTGGGATTAACACATACACACTGCTATGTATAAAATAGATCATCAACAAGGAACTACTGTATAGCACAGGGAACTACACTGAATATTTTGCAATAACCTATAAGGGGAAATAATCTGAAAAAGAATCGATATTTTTATTGACATCATCTATCAATGACAGATAAAATGTAACCTAAGCAAGGCCCATGGTGAACGCTTCTGACCCTGAAGATTTCAATCATCTAAAGTTTGGGCTCTGCCTATATCCCAAGGCCTTTAATGGACATACGTGTAGCTGTAGCTTAAAAATTCCCCAGTTTGGGGTTCGGGGAGGCACTGATTTGGAAAAATCCCTGGTGTTCTCCTTCCATGCACGGGACCCTTCCTACAGCTAAAACATGCCTGTCACACCTAGAGGATGGTACAACGTTTGATCGGAAAGAGTTTGGAAAAGGCACCTCATCTCCTCATCGCCTGGTGCACGGGTTCACCCCTCCAGCATCTTTCCTGACAATCTCCTTACTTGGGGATATCAGCACCGTCAACATCCTGTTGCACACAGTTTGGAATTTGTCCAGAGGATGAAGCAGAAGGATGAGAAAAATTTAGAGACAAGTCTTAGTTGTTCAGACAGGCAAATGGCACTCTAATTTCCTATCTGGAAGACAAATTCATCAAAGGCTAGAATTGCCCATGGAAACAGAATAGGGCTAGAGGAAGTCCCGCTGTTTTGTGTCCAGTTCCCAAAAACACAAGTTGAAAAATGGAACTCAGGGGCACTAAAATTCATGAAACTGCAGAGATGAAAATATCTATTGTTGAAAAATGTCTTGAGGTAAGTCACAGAAAAGGACTTTTAAGCAACGGGGAGTGGCAGGAAACAGATTTGAAGAGGTAGAAAGGACTCCCCATTAAAGCACAAGAAAAGGGGCTGAACATCGCCAATGATGCAGTTGGCCCAAAAGGGCGTATGCATTTTTTTCTGAATATATTCAAGTAAAGGCCATACACACTTTTTATCCAACCAAACAGGTGGGCACTGGAAATCAATACTACAAAATGCATCACTTCACATCAGTCAGAAGGGCCATCCACATAAAGTGTAAACACCAGAAATGCAGGACAGGCCTGGAGAAAAGGGAGCCCTGTGAGGCTGATAGTTGAAATGTAATTTGCCAATGGCCACTCTGGAGAAGTGTATTGTGTTTGCTAAAACATCTAAAAGATGAGCTACAGAGCATAGTGCACTTGCACTCATGGGCGTATACCTTGGGGAAAACAAAAATGGACAGAAAACAGGCACCCCAACGTTTACCACCTCTCTGATAAAAATGGCCTCCACTTGGATATAACCTAAATGTCCCTGGAAGGATAAAATGGATAAAAGAGATGGGGTACTTATGTAGAGTGGAATATTACTCATCCCGAAATCAATGAAATAAGGCCAGTTGGAACAACTCTGGAGGAGTTACATACGATCATTCTAAGTGACATATGTCAGAAAGAAAAAGACACATATCATAAGATGTCACTTAAAGGTGGAATCAAACATGGCTACACATGAAATAAACTACAAAACAGAAACATAGTCAAATATGTAGAAAATAGACATAAGGCTGCTAAATGGGAAAGGTGGGGAATGGTGAGGTATTATCCAGGAGGTTGAAATTAGCTAATATACCATTCAAAGTACCAAATTGAATAACTGACAAGGCCTACACGGTACCTCAAAGAACTGCACTCAGCCCACTCAAGTCACTGGAGAATAATACATATGACTCGTAAGCATCTGAAAAATAATTTAGTGTTGTCTCACAGTACATGAATCAAGTGGATGTACAGCAGCAAAAAACAGAGCTTTGAAAATCAGCTGTAACCAATATAAAAATAAATTTAAAAATATTTATAAAAACGGTGAGACAGACAAAAATTCTTACAATTTTTGTTGAAGGGCTACGATGTAACATGGATTGAACACATGTAGACCCACAGCAGGATGATATATAAGGCTGGAAGCTATGCACGCTAAGTGATGTTAGAGAGGCTGGGTGAGGAAATGCAGACCTTTTAAAGTAATACTGCCTGGTACCCATTCCATGGGTCCCAAATCGGCAGGTTCAAGGGAATCTTCTGACAGCGAAAACATGCCTGCGAAACCGAGATGAATGTACACCATGTGCTCAGGAAAGGTGGCTAAAATGCACCTCATTTTTGATCTCCTGGTGCTGGGGTTCGCCATTCCAGCCACATTATTAACAATCTCCCCTCTTGGAGAATCAGCACCTTTAACCTACTGTTTCACACAGTTTGCAATTTGTGCAGAGGATAAATGAGAAGAGGGGGAACCAATGAGAGATTAGCTGTAGGAGTTTTGACAGGCACATGTCACTCTAATTTCCCATTAGGAACAAGAATTAACCAAAGGCTCAGCCTGCCTCCTCAGAACCAGAATATGGCCAGAAGCAATCCAATGGTTTGGTGGCGAGCTCACAATAAAAGCGAGTTGCAAAATGGAGCTCAGGAGCAGACAATTCAAAGACCTGCAAAGATATAAATGATAACCAACGTCCAAAAATATATTCAGGTAAGGCAACGAAGGGGATCTGAATGAGAGGCAGAATTGCAGGAAACATTTTTCAAAAGGTAGATTGTACTCACATTTAAAGCATATGAAAAGCAGCAGAATTTCTAAAATGATGCAGTTGGGCAAAAGGGTGTATGCCTTTTTTTCGTGAATATCTTCAGGAAAAAAAAACACATACAGAGTTTTTGGCCAACCAAGCAAGCGGGAAATGCAAATCCGCACAACAAAGAAGTCTCAATTTCCACTGCTCAGAAAGGCCATCCAAAAAATGTGTACAAACCAGAAATGCTGGAGAGGCCATGGAGAACAGGGAGCCTAGTCACGCTGATGGGTGGGGTATAAATATCCAAGAGCCACTCTGAAGAAGTGTATGCTGTTTCCTAAAACATTTAAATACAAAGCCCCCGAGCAAAGGGGACTTCAACTCATAGACATATAACTTGGGAAGACTAAATATCGACAACACACAGGCACCCCAACGTTTAGGGCTGCTCTGCATACAAGAACCTCAACTTCGGTACACCTAAAATATCCCAGGAAAAAGAGAAATGCATAAATTACTTGTGGTAATTTTGTACAACGGAATATCACTCAGACGTGAAACCAATGTCATAAGGCCAGTAGCAGCATAAAGAGTGGATTTAGGTATGATGATTCTAAGGGAAATTAGTCACACAGAAAAAGAATCTTATCATAAGATATCACTTACAGAGGGAATGTCAACATCACAACACATGTACTGAATTAAGAAAGAGAACAGAGTCTCACATTTAGAAAACACTCTTATGCCTGTTTAATGGGAAAGGAGAGGTGGGGTGATGCATAAAACCAGAGTTTGATATTAGCACAGGTACCATTCCATAAACCAAATAGAGAACAGACGAGACCTACCCCTTCCTCAGTGAACGGGACTCAAAACCCCTATTCCCCACAGAGGAATATATCTGAATAGTGAGAATCTTAAAACCTATGTATTGATTTGTCTCCATAAAGGAATCAAGTGTGTCTAGACTGGCATAAACACGTCAGTGAAAATCAGCTCAACCCCATTATAAAAATGAATTTCAAAAACAAAGAAAAAAACAGCGAAATTCTTACACAATTCCTTCAGGGGTTCTGATGAAACCGGGAATGACCCTATCTGCAAAGACAGCTGGATGAGACATAACGCTGGACACTTGGGACTGAGAGGACTGGTGAGATTGGGAGAGAAAATGCAGACCCTTTAAAGTAGTAATGCATGCCACGATTCCATGGATACCAAATCTCCAGGTAGTAGGGAATATCACTACAGTTATAACATGTATGGGAAACCTAGAGAATGGACACCCTGTGATGGTGAAAGGTTTCTAAAAGTCTCCTAATTTTTCCTCTCCTTGTGCTCCAGGTTGGCATTCCAACTGCTTTACTATCAATCTCCCAAGTTAGGAGAGCCAGCCCCTATAACCTTCTGGTTCGCACAGTTTGCTAATTGTGCAGAGGATGAAAGGGAAGAGGGAGAACCAATCAGAGAGTAGATGTAGGCATTTGGACGGGCACATGTCACTGTAAATTCCCGTCAGGAAGAAGAATTAACCAAAGCCTCAGACACCTGCAGGGAAGAGTATAGCCACCCCTGGAACAAGTATAGGTCCTGAAGCAAAATTGTGGATTTGCGGTCAGCTCCCAAAAATGGGATTTGAAAATTGGAGCTCACGGGCACAGCAATTCACAAACCTACAGTTATAAAGGACTACTGTCTTCCAAAAATCTGTTGAGGGAAGGCAACGAAGCTGACTTGAAATTGAGGCAGAATTGCACAAAACATATTTCAAGAGGTAAATTGGAATCGCCTTTAAAGCACAGGAAAAGCATCACAACTTCGACAATGACTTGGCCAAAAAGGGCGTATGGGTTTTCTCCTGAATATATTCAGGAGAAAACGCATAGGAACTTTTTGGACAATCAAGCAAGCACGCAATGCAAATCCACACTACAAAGAACTGTCACTTCCCACGGGTCAAAAGGGACTTCCGAAAATCTGTAAAAACCAGAAAGGCAAGAGGGAGATGACAAGGGCATGAAGCAATATGATCCAAAGTGTCATGAAGGATTGTGATGACAAGCGCATGGAGCATTGTGATGACAAGATTATGTAGCATATTGCTGACAAAGGCATGGAGCATTGTGAGGACAAGGTTCATGGAGCACTGTGATGACAAGCGTCACGGAGCATTGTGATTACAGGGGTCATGAAGCATTGGGATGACATGGGCATGGAGCATTTTCATGACAAGAGTCCCGGATCATTGTGTTGTCAGGGTTCATGGATCATTGTGATAACAGGAGTCATGGAGCATTGTGATGACAGGGGTCATGAAGCATTGTGATGAGAAGGTCAAGGAGCATTGGGATGAAAACGTTCATCGAGTATTGTGATGACAGGGGCCATGGAGGCTTGTGATGACAAGGTACTGGAACATTGTGATGAGAAGACCATGGAGACTTGTGATGACAAGTCTCATGGAATATTCTGATGAAAAGGGGCATGGAGCATTGTGATTACAGGGGTCTTGGGGCATTGTGATGACAAGGGCTTGGAGCATTGGGATGAGATGGCCATGGAACGTTCTGATGACATGCATCATAGAGCTTTGTGATGACAAGGGCATGGAGCATTGTGATGAAAAAGGTCATGGAGCACTGTGATGAGAAGCCCATGTATAATTGTGATGACGAGCGTCATGGGACGTTGTGATGATAAGTGTTATGGAACATTTTGATCACAAGGATTTGGAGCATTGTGATGACAGAGATCATGGAGAATTTTGATTTCATTGTGATGACAATAGCATGAAGCATTTTGATGATGGGCATGGTGCATTGTGATGACCGGGTTCATGGATCATTGAGATGAAAAGGGGCATGGAACATTGTGATTACAGGGGTCTTGGAGCATTGTGATTAGAAGGGTCATGGAGCCTTGTGATGACAAGGCCATGGAACATCGTGATGGCAGGGGTCATGGAGCATTGTTATGACAGGGTTAATGGAGAATTGTGATGGCAAGTGCATGGAACATTGTGATGAGAAGGCCATGGAGCATTCTGATGATATGCGTCATGGAGATTTGTGATGACAAGTTCATGGAGCAATGTGATGAGAGCGTTCATGGAGCATTTTGATGAAAATGACATTGAGCATTTTGATGAAAAGTTCATGGAGCATTGTGGTGACAAATTTCACAGAGCCTTGTGATGATGAGGGCATTGACTTTTGTGGTGACACAGGTCATGGAGTCTTTTGATTACGGGACACACGGAGCATTGTGATGACTGGGGTCATGTAGCATTGTGATTACAGGAGCATGGAGCATTGGTCTGACAAGTTTCATGGATAATTGTGTTGACAGAGGGCATGGCACATTGTGATGACAAGGGCATGGAGCATTGTGATGACAAGGTCATGGATTATTGTGAAGACAGGTGTCAGGGAGCATTGTGATGGCATATTTCATGTTCCATTGTGATGACAATGGCATGGAGCACTGTGATGCCAAGTGTTATGGAGGATTGTGATGACAAAGGTAATGGAGCATTGTGATGACAAGGGCTTGGAGCATTGTGATGACAAGGGCCATGGAGCATTATGATGACAAGGGCATGGAGCATTGTGATGACAACGGCCTTTGAGAATTTTGATGAAAAGGTCGTGAAGCATTGTGATGACAAAGGCATGGAGCTTGCTATGACAGGGGTCATGGGACATTGTGATGACAAGTGCATGGAGAATTGTGATGACAAGAGCATGTAACATGGGGATGAGAACTGTCATGGAGCATTGTGATGACAAGGACATGGAGAATTGTGATGACAAGGGACATGGAGCATTGTGATGACCAGGGCATGGAGCATTGTTATGGCAAGACCGTGGAGCACTGTGATGAGAAGACCATGGATAATTCTGGTGATGAGCATCATGGAGCACTGTAATGACAAGGGGCATGGAGCATTGTGATGATAGGTCTCATGGAGCATTGTGATGACAGGGGTCATGGATCATTGTGATGATAAGGGTCATGGAGTATTCTGATGACAAGCTTGTGCAGTATTGTGATGACAAAGCATTTAACACTGTGATGGGAAGTGTCATGGAACATAGTAATGCCAAGAACGTGGAGAATTGTGATGAAAGGGAACATAGAGCATTGTGATGACCAGGGCATGGAGCATTGTGATGGCAAGACCGTGGAGCACTGTGATGAGAAGACCATGGATAATTGTGATGTCGAGCGTCATGGAGCGCTATAATGACAAGCAGCATGGAGCATTGTGTTTACAGGGGTCTTGGAGCATTGTGATGACAAGGGCATGGAGCATTGTGAAGAGAAGGCCATGAAGCATTCTGATGAATGCGTCATGGAGCACTGTGATGACAAGTGCATGGAGCATTGTGATTAAAGGGGTCTTGGAGCATTGTGATGAAAAGGGCATGGATCATTGTGATGAAAAAGGCATGGAGCCCTGTCATGACAGTGTTCAAGGAGCATACTGACGACAAGTGTCAGGGAGCATTGTGATGACAAAGGTTATGGAGCATAGTGATGAGAAGACCATGGATAATTGTGATTATGAGCATCATGGGGTGTTGTGATGAGAAGTGTTATGGAACATTGTGATCCCAACGGTTTGGAGCATTGTGATGACAGAGGTCTTGGAGCCTTTTGATTTCATTGTGAGGAAAATAGCCTGAAGCATTATGATAATGGGCATGGTGCATTGTGATGATAGGATTCATGGAGCTTTGAGATGAAAAGGGGCATAGAGCACTGTGATAAAATGTGTCTTGGAGCATTGTGATGAGAAATCCATGGAACATTCTAATGACAAGCGTCAGGGAGCTTTGTGATGACAAGGGCATGGAGCATTGTGATTACAGGGGTCTTGGAACATTGTGATGACAAGTGTCATGGAGCCTTGTGAATGACAAGGCCGTGGAACTTTGTGATGGCAGGGGTCATGGAACATTGTTATAACAGGTGTAATGGAGCATTGTGATGAGAAGGACAGGAAGCATTGGTGTGAAATGTTTCATGGATTATTGTGATGAGAGTGGACATGGAGCATTGTGATGACAAGAGCACGGAACACTGTGATACAATGATCATAGAGGATTGTAATGACAAGGGCATGGAGCATAGTAATGAGAAGGGCATCGAGCATTGTGATGACATGTGTCATGGAGCTTTGTGATGACAAGGGCATGGAGAAATGTGATGAGAAAGTTCATGGAGCATTGTGATGACAATGACATGGAGCATTTTGATGTCAAGTGTCAAGGAGATTTGTGATGACAAAAGTCACGGAGCATTTTGATGACAAGGGCGTGGTGCATTGTGATGAGAAGGCCAGGGAGCATTTTGATGACAGTGTCATGCAGCAATTTCATGAAAATTGTAATGGAATATTTTGATGACAGGGGTTATAGAACATTGTGATGTCTGGGGTCATGGAGCTTTGGGATAAAAAGTGTCATGGAGCATTTTGATGACAGGGGTTGTGGAACATTGTGATGTCAGGTGTCATGGAATATTGTGATGATAAGGGGATGTAGCATTGTGATGACAGGGGTCATGGAACATTGTGATTACCGGGTCTTGGAGCATTGTGCTGAGAAGGGTCATGGAGCCTTCTGATGACAAGGCCATGGAACATCGTGATGGCAGGGGTCATGGAGCATTGTTATGACAGGGGTAATGGAACATTGTGATGGCAATGGCATGGAGGATTGTGATGAGAAGGCCATGGAGCATTCTGATGACATGTGTCATGGAGCTTTGTGATGACAACGGCATGGAGCAATGTGATGAATGCGATCATGGAGCATTGTGATGAAAATCACATGGAGCATTGTGATGCCAAGGGTCAAGGATCTTTGTGATGACAAAGGTCATGGAGGATTTTGATGACAAGGGCGTTGTGCATTGTGATGAGAAGGGCAGGGAGCATTGTGATGACAGGGTCATGGGTCAATTGGATGAAATGTGTCATGGAACATTTTGATGACAGGGCTTATTGAACATTGTGATGCCAGGGGTCATGGAGCATTTTGATGAAAAGGATTTGGGAGCATTTTGATGACAGGGGTTATGGAACATTGTGATGTCAGGGGTCATCGAACATTATGATGATATGTGCATGTACAATTGTGATGACAGGAGTCATGGATCATTGTGATGACAAGGGTGAGGGAGTATTGTGACGAATAGTGATGTAACATTGTGATATCAGTGGTGAGAGAGCATTCTGATGAGAAGTGCATGGAGCATTGTGATGACAAGTTTTATGGAGCATTGTGATGACAAGATTGTGGAGCACTGTGATGACAAGCGCATGGTGCATTTTGATGACATGTGTCATGGAACATTGTGCTGACAAGCGAATGGAGCATTGTGATGAGAAGTGTCATGTAGCATTGTGCTGAGAAAGGCAGAGAGGATTGTGATGACAAGGGTCAAAGAGAATTGTGATGAAAAGTTCATGGAGCATTGTGGTTAAAATGGTCACAGAGACTGTTGATGACGAGGGCATGGACCATTGAGATGACAAAGGTCATGAAGCATTGTGATGAATGAAGTCACGGAGCATAGTAATGACAGGGTTCATGGAACAATGTGATAACAAGGGCATGGAGCATTGTGATGACAGGTGTCATGGAGCACTGTGATGACAAGCATCACGGAGCACTGTGAATACAGGGGTCATGGAGCATTGGGATGACAAGGGCATGGATCATTGTGATGACAAGGGTCATTGAGCATTGGCCTGAATATGTTCATGGAGTATTGTGATGACAGGGTCATGGAGCATTTTGATGAGAAGGTCATAGAGCATTGGGCTGAAAATGTTCATGGAGTATCATGATGACAGGGATCATGGAGCATTATGATGACAAGTTCCTGGAGCACTTTTATGAGAATACAATGGAGACTTGTGATGACAAGTCTCATGGAGCATTCTGATGAAAAGGGACATGGAGCATTGAGATTACAGGGGTCTTGGAGCATTGTGATGACAAGGGCAAGGAGCATTGTGAGGAGAAGGCCATGGAGCATTCTGATGACATGCGTCATTGAGTTTTGTGACGACAAGAGCATGGAGCATTGTGATTACAGGGGTCTTGGAGCATTGTGATTAAAAGGGCATGGATCATTGTGATTAAAAAGGCATGGAGACGTGTCATGAGAGGGTTAATGGAGCAGACTGATGACATGTGTCAGGGAGCATTGTGATGACAAGTGTACTGAGAATTGTGATGACAAAGTTCATGGAGCATTGTGATGACAAGACCAAGGATAATTGTGATGATGAGCGTCATAGGGTGTTGTGATGATAAGTGTTATGGAACATTGTGATCACAAGGGATTGGAGCATTGTGATGACAGAGGTCATGGAGCATATTGATTTCACTGTGATGAAAATATCCTGAAGCATTATGATGATGGGCATGGTCCATTGTGATGACAGGGTTCATGGAGCATTGAGATGAAAAGTCTCATGGAGCATTTTGATTACAAGGGTCTTGGAGCATTGTGATGACAAGGGCATGGAGCATTGTGGTGACAGGGCCATGGAACATTCTGATGACATGTGTCATGTAGCTTTTTGATGAAAAGGGCTTGGAGCATTTTGATTAGAGGGGTCGTGGAGCATTTTGATGACAAGTGTCATTGAGCCTTGTGATGACAAGGCCGGGGAACATTGTGATGGCAGGTGTCAGGGAGCATTGTTATGACAGAGGTAAAGGCGCTTTGTGATGAGAAGTGCATGGAGCATTGGTCTGAAATGTTTCATGGATTATTGTGATGAGAGTGGGCATAGAGCATTGTGATAATAAGGGCATGGAACACTGTGATACATGGGTCATGGAGGATTGTAATGACAAGGTCATGGGGCATTGTGATGAGAAGGGCATCGAGCATTGTGATGAGAAGTGTCATGGAGCTTTGTGATGACAAGGGCATTGAGCAATGTTATGAGAGGGTTCATGGAGCATTTTGATGACAATGACATGGAGCATTGTGATGCCAAGTGTCATGGCGCTTTGTGATGACAAAGGTCATGGAGCATTTTGATGATAAGTGCATGGTGCAATGTGATGAGAAGGGCAGGGAGTATTTTGATGACAGGGTCATGCAGCAATATGATGAAAATTGTATTGGAACATTTTGATGACAGGGGTTATAGAATATTGTGATGTCAGGGTTCATGGAACATTGTGATTATAAAGGGATGTAGCATTGTGATGACAGGGGTTATGGGACATTGTGATTACAGGGTTGAGGGAGTATTGTGAGGACTAGTGATGGAACACTGTGATATCTCTGGTGAGAGAGCATTTTGATGAGTACTCTATGGAGCATTGTGATTACAAAGTTTATGGAGCATTGCAATGAAATTTTCTGGACAGTTGTGATGAAAACTGAATGGCACATTGTGATGATAAGGGTCATGGAATATTTTTCAGACAAAGGCATGGAGCATTGTGATGACAATGGTCACGGAGCTTTGTCATGAAAATGGAATGGGGCATTGTGATGAAAAAGGCATGGAGCCTTTTCGTGACAGGGTTCAAGGAGCATTCTGATGACAAGTGTCAGGGAGCATTGTGATGACATGTGTACTGAGAATTGTGATGACAAAGGTCATGGAACTTTGTGATGAAAAGGGCATGGAATTTTGTGATGGCAAGAATCATGGAGCATTGTGATGACAAGTGTTATGGAACATTGGGATCACAATTGTTTGGAGCATTGTGATGACAGTGGTCATGGATCATTTTGATTTCAAGGAGCATGGAGCATTATGATGACAAGGGCATGAAGAAAAGTGATCCCAAGGTTCATGGAGGATTTTGATGACAATGGAAATGGAGTATTGTGATGACAAGCGCATAGAGCATTGTAATGACAAGGTCATGTAGCATTTTGCTGACAAAGTCATGGAGCCTTGTGATGACAGGTGTCATGGAGCACTGTGATGACAAGCGTCACGGAGCATTGTGAATACAGGGGTCATGGAGCTTTGGGATGACAAGGGCATGGATCATTGTGATGACAAGTGTCATGGAGAATTGGGCTGAATATGATCATGGAGTATTTTGATGACAGGGGTCATGGAGCATTGTATTGACAGAGGTAATGAAGAATTTTGATTTAATTGTGCTGACAATATCAAGAAGCATTATGATGATTGGCATGATGAATTGTGATGACAGGGTTCATGGAGCATGGAGTTGAAAATGGGCATGGAGCATTGTGATTACAGAGGTCTTGGAGCACTGTGATGACAAGGGCATGGAACATTTTGATGAGAAGGCCATGGAACATTCTGATGACATGTGTCATGGAGCTTTGTGATGACAAGGGAATAGAGCATTGTGATTACAGGGGTCTTGGAGTATTGTGAGGACAAGTGTCTAGGAGCCTTGTGATGACAAGGCCATGGAACATCGTGATGGAAGGGGTCATTGAGCATTGTTATGACAGGGGTAATGGAGCATTGTGATGAGAAGGGCATGGAGCATTGTGATTACAAGGTTTATGGAGCAATACCATGAAAAATTTGTGGACCGTTGTGATGAAAAGCCCGCAGCACATTGTGATGGCAAGTTTCATGGAGCATTTTTCTGGCAAAGGCATGGAGCATTGCGATGAAATGTTCATGGAGCATTGTGGATACAAAGGTAACAGAGCCTTGTGATGACGTGGGCATGGACCATTGTAATGACAAGTATTATGAAGCACTGTGATGACTGGAGTCACAGAGCATTGTGATGACAGGTGTCACGGAGCATTGTGATGAAATATGTCATGGTCCATTGCGATGACAATGGCAGGGAACATTGTGATGCCAAATGGAATGGAGGATTATGATGACAAATATAATGGAGCATTGTGCTGACTAGGGCTTGGAGCATTATGATGAAAAAACCATGGAGCTATGTGATGACAAGTCTCATGGAGCATACTGATGAAAAAGGGCATGCAGCATTGTGATTACAGTGGTCTTGGAACTTTGTGATGACAAGGGAATGGAGCATTGTGAGGAGAAGACCAAGGAGCATTCTGATGGCATGCATCATTGAGCTTTGTGATGACAATGGCATGGAGCATCGTGATTACATGGGTCTTGGAGCATTGTGATGAAAAGGGCATGGATCATTGTGATGAAAAAGGCATGGAGCCCTGTCATGACAGGGTAAGAGGAGCATACAGACAACAAGTGTCAGGGAGCATTTGGATGACAAGTGTATTGAGCATTGTGATGACAAAGGTCATGGAGCATTGTGATGAGAAGACCATGGATAATTGTGATGACGAGCGTCATGGGGCATTGTGATGACAAGTGTTATGGAATATTGTGATCACAAGGGTTTGGAGCATTGTTATGACAGAGGTCATGGAGCATTTTGATTTCATTGTTATGACAATAGCAGGAAACATTATGATGATGGGCATGGTGGATTGTGATGACAGGGTTCATGAATCATTGAGATGAAAAGGGGCATAGAGCTTTGTGATTACAGTGTTCTTGGAGCATTGTGATGAGAAGGGTCATGGAGCCTTGTGATGAAAAGACCATGGAACATCATGATGGCAGGGGTAATGGATCATTGTTATGACAGAAGTAATGGAGCATTTTGATGAGAAGAGCATTGAGCATTGGTCTGAAATATTTCATGGATTATTGTGATGAGAGTGGGCATGGAGCATTGTGATGACAAGGGCACGGAAGACTGTGATACATGTGTCATGGAGGATTGTAATGACAGGGGCATGGAGCATTGTGATGAGAACGCATCGAACATTGTGATGACAAGTGTCATGGAGTTTTGTGATGACAAGGGCATGGATCAATATGATGAGAGTGCTCATGGAGCATTGTGATGCCAAAGCCATGGAGCATTGTGATGCCAAGGGTCATGGAGCTTTGTGATGACAAAGGTCATGGAGCATTTTGATGACAAATGTGTGGTGCATTGTGATGAGCAGGGCAGGGAGCATTTTGATGACAGGGTCATGCAGCAATTTGATAAAAAGTGTAATGGAACATTTTGATGACAGGGGTTATAGAACATTGTGATGCCAGGGGTCATGGAGCTTTGGGATGAAAAGTGTCATGGAGCATTTTGATGACAGAGGTTATGGAACATTGTGATGTCAGGGGTCATGGAACATTGTGCTTATAAGGGGATGTAGCATTGTGATGACAGGGGTCATAGAACACTGTGATTACAGGGGTGAGGGGGCATTGTGATAACTAGTGTTGGAACATTGTGATATCTCAGGTGAGAGAGCATTTTGATGAGAAGTTCATGGAGCATAGTGATTACAAGGTTTATGGATCATAGCGATGACAAGGTTGTGGATCATTGTGATGAAAAGTGCGTGGCACACTGTGATGACAAGTGTTATGGAGCATTGTTCTGACAAAGGCATGGAGCATTGTGATTAAAGGGTTCACGGAGCATTGTGATGTAAAGGGCATCGATCATTGTGATGAAAAAGGCATGGAGCCTTGTCATGACAGGTTTCAAGGAGCATAATGAAGACAAGTGTCAGGGAGCATAGTGATGACAAGTGTATTGAGCATTGTGATGACAAAAATCATAGAGCACTGTGATGAGAAGGCCATGGATAATTGTGATGATGAGCGTCATGGGGTGTTGTGATGATAAGTGTTATGGAACTTTGTGATCACAAGGGTTCGCAGTATTATGATGACAGAGGTCATGGAACATTTTGATTTCATTGTGATGACAATAGCCTGAAGCATTATGATGATGGGCATGGTGCATTGTGATGGCAGGGTTCATGGAGCATTGAGATGAAAAGGGGCATGGAGCACTGTGTTTACAAGGGTCTTGGAGCATTGTGATGACAAGGGCAAGGAGCATTGAAATGAGAAGGCCATGGAACATTCTGATGACATGCGTCATGAAGCTTTGTGATGACAAGGGCATGGAGCATTGTGATTTCAGGCACTTGAGCATGGTGATGTCAATTGTCATAGAACCATGTGATGACTAGGCCGTGGAACATTGTGATGGCGGGGGTCATGGTGCATTGTTATGAAAGGGGTAATGGAACATTGTGATGAGAAGGACATGGAATATTGGTCTGAAATGTTTCATGAATTATTGTGATGAGAGTGGGCATGGAGCATTGTGATGACAAGGGTACGGAACACTATAATACATGGGTCATGCAGGAATGTAATGACAGGGCATGGAGCATTGTGATGAGAAGGGCATCGAGCATTGTGATGACATGTGTCATGGAGCTTTGTGATGACAAGGGCATAGAGCATTGTGATGACAAGAGTCCCAGATCATTGTGCTGTCAGGAGTCATGGAGTGTTGTGATGACAGTGGTCATGGAGCACTGTGATGATATTGGCCATGGAGCATTGTGATGTGTAAGTCGTGGAGCATTGGGCTGAATATATTAATGAATTATTGTGATGACTGGGGTCATGGAGCATTGTGATGACAAAGGAATGGAGAATGGTGATGACAAGGTCCTGGAGCATTGTGACGAGATGACCATGGAGACTTGTGTTGACAAGTTTCATGGAGAATTCTGATGAAAAGGGGCATGGAGCATTGTGATTACAGGGGTCTTGGAGCATTGTGATGACTAGGGCATGGAGCATTGTGATGAGAAAGCCATGAAGCATTCTGATGACATGCTTCATGGAGTTTTGTGATGACAAGGACATGGAGCATTTTGATTACAGTGAACTTGGAGCATTGTGATGAAAAGGGCACGGATCATTGTGATGAAAAAGGCATGGAGCCTTGTCATGGCAGGATTCAAGGAGCATACTGACGACAAGTGTCAGGGAGCATTGTGATGACAAGTGTATTGAGCCTTGTGATGACAAAGTTCATGGAGCATTGTGATGAGAATACCATGGATAATTGTGATGATGAGCGTCATGGGGATTTGTGATGATAAGTGTTATGGAATATTGTGATCACAAGGGTTTGGAGCATTATGATGACAGAGGTCATGGATAATTTTGATTTCATTGTGATGACAATAGCCTGAAGCATTATGATGATGGGCATGGTGCATTGTGATGACAGGGTTCATGGAGCATTGAGATGCAAAGGGGCATGGAGCATTTGAATACACGGGTCTTGGAGCATTGTGATGACAAGGGCATGGAGCATTGTGATGAGAAGGCCATGGAACATTCTGATGACGTGTCATGGAGCTTTGTGACGAAAAGGGCATGGAGCATTGTGATTACATGGGCCTTGGAGCATTGTGATGACAAGGGTCATGGAGCCTTGTGATGACAAGGCCGTGGAACATTGTGTTGGCAGGGGTAATCAGCATTGTTATGACAGAGGTAATGGGGCATTCTGATGAGAAGGGCATTGAGCATTGGCATGAAATATTTCATGGATTATTGTGATGAGAGTGGGCATGGAGCATTGTGATGACAAGGGCACGGAACACTGTGATACATGGGTCATGGAGGATTGTGATGAAAAGGGCATGGAGCATTTTGTTGAGAAGGGCATCGAGCATTGTGATGACAAGTGTCATGGAGCTTTGTGATGCCAAGGGCATGGAGCAATGGGATGAGAGGTTTCATGGAGCATTTTGATGACAATGATATGGAGCATTGTGATGCCAAGGGTGATGGAGCTTTGTGATGACAACGGTCATGGAGCATTTTGATGACAAGCGTGTGGTGCATTGTGAGGAGAAGGAGAGGGAGCATTTTGATGACAGGGTCCTGCAGCAATTTGATGAAAAGTGTAATGAAACATTTTGATGACAGGGGTTACAGAACATTGTGATGCCATGGGTCAAGGAGCTTTGGGCTGAAAAGTGTAATGGAGCATTTTGATGACAGTGGTTATGGAATATTGTGATGTCAGGGGTCATGGAACATTTTGATTACAGGGTTGAGGGAGGATTGTGATGACTAGTGATGGAACATTGTGATATCTCAGGTGAGAGAGCATTTGGATGAGAAGTGCATGGAGCACTGCGAATACAATATTTATGGAGCATAGCGATGAAAAGGTTGTGGATCATTGTGATGAAAAACGCGTGGCACATTGTGATGACAAGGGTCATGGAACATTGTTCTGACAAAGGCATGGAGCATTGTGATGACAAGGGTCACGGAGCATTGTGATGAAAATTTCATGGAGCATTGTGGTTACAATGGTCACAGAGTCTTGCGATGATGCAGGCATGGACCGTTGTGATGACAAACGTTATGAAGCATTGTGATGACTGGAGTCACGGAGCATTGAGATGACAGGGGTCATGGAGCATTGTGATGACAGGGACATGGAGCGTTGTGGTGACACTTTTCAGAGATTATTGTGATGACAGTGGACATGGTGCATTGTGATGACCAGGGCATGGACCATTGTGATGAGAAGGTCATGGAGTATTTTGAAGAGAGTTGTCAGAGAGCATTGTGATGACATATGTCATGGTCCATTGCGATGACTATGGCAGGGAGCATTGTGATGCCAAATGTAATGGAGGAATGTGATGACAAATATAATGGAGCATTGTGATGACTAGGACTTGGAGCATTATGATGACAAGGGCCATTGAGAATTTTCATGACAAGGTAGTGAAGAATTGTCATGACAAGGTCCTGGAACACTGTGATGAGAAAACCATGGAGCCTTGTGATGACAAGTCTCATGGAGCATACTGATGAAAGGGGCAAGGAGAATTCTGATTACAGGGTTCTTGGAACATTGTGATAACAAGGGCATCGAGCATTGTGATGACAAGGGCATGGAACATTGCTCTAATAATTTTCAGAGATTATTGTGATGACAGTGGGAATGGCGCATTGTGATGACAAGGGCATGGAGCATTGTGATGACCAGGTCATGCAGTATTGTGAAGAGAGGTGTCAGGGAGCATTGTGATGACATATGTAATGGCCCATTGTGATTACAATGGCATGGAGCACTGTGATGCCAAGTGTCATGGAGGATTCTGATGAAAAAGGTAATGGAGCATTGTGATGACAATGGCTTGGAGCATTGTGATGACAAGGGTCAGGGAGCATTGGGCTGACAAGTGCATGGAGAATTGTGATGACAAGGGTCATGGAGCATTCTGATGACAAGCTTGTGGAGTATTTTGATGACAATGGCATGGAGCATTGTGATGAAAATTGCATGAGGCTTTGTGATGAAAAAGACATGGAGCCTTTTCGTGACAGGGTTCAAGGAGCATTCTGACGACAAGTGTCAGGGAGCATTGTGATGACAAGAGTATTGAGAATTGTGATGACAAAGGTCCTGGAGCATTGTGATGAAAAGGGCATGGAGTATTGTGATGACAGGCATCATGGAGCGTTGTGTTGACAAGTGTTATGGAACATTTTGATCACAAGGGTTTGAAGCATTGTGATGACAGCGGTCATGGATCATTTTGATTTCAAGGAGCATGGAGCATTGTGATGACAAGGGCATGAAGAAAAGTGATCCCAAGGTTCATGGAGGATTGTGATGACAATGGTAATGGACTATTGTGATGACAAGCGCATAGAGCATTGTAATGACAAGGTCATGTAGCATTTTGCTGACAAAGACATGGAGCATTGTGATAACTGGTGTCATGGAGCACTGTGATGACAAGCGTCACGGAGCATTGTGAATACATGGGTCATGGAGCATAGGGATGACAAGGGCATGGATAATTTTGATGACAAGGGTCATGGAGAAATGGGCTGAAAATGTTCATGGAGTATTGTGATGACAGGGGTCATGGAGCATTGTGATTACAGGGGTCTTGGAGAATTGTGATGACAAGAGTCCCGGATCATTGTGTTGTCAGGTGTCATGGAGTGTAGTGATGACAGGGGTCATGGAGCACTGTGATGATATTGGTCATGGAGCATTGTGATGAGAATGTCATGGAACATTGGGCTGAAAATATTCATGGAGTATTGTGATGACAGGGGTCATGGAGGATTGTGATGACAAGGGAATGGAGCATGGTGATGACAAGGTCCTGGAGCATTGTGATGAGAAGACCATGGAGACTTGTGATGACATGTCTCATGGAGCATTCTGATTAAAAGGTGCATGGAGCATTGTGATTACAGGGGTCTTGGAGCATTGTGATGACAAGGGCATGGAGCACTGTGAGGAGAAGGCCATGAAACATTCTGAGGACTTGCGTCATGGAGCTCTGTGATGACAAGATCATGTAGAATTGTGATTAGAGTTATCTTGGAGCATTGTGATGACAAGCGTCATGGAGCCTTGTGATGGCAAGTCCGTGGAACATTGTGATGGCAGGGGTCATGGAGCATTGTTATGACAGAGGTAATGGAGCATTGTGATGAGAATGGCATTGAGCATTGGTCTGAAATGTTTCATGGATTATTGTGATGACAGTGGGCATGGAGCATTGTGATGACAAGGGCACCGTACACGGTGATACATGGGTCATGGGGGATTGTAATGACAAGGGCATGGAGCATTGTGATGAGAAGGGCATCGAGCATTGTGATGACAAGTGTCATGGAGATGTGTGATGACAAGGGCATGGAACAATGTGATGAGAGGGTTCATGGAGCATTGTGATGACAATGACATGGAGCATTGTGATGCCAAGGGTCATGGAGCTTTGTGATGCCAAAGGTCATGGAGCATTTTGATGACAAGGGTGTGGTGCATTGTGATGAGAAGGGCAGGGAGCATTTTGATGACAGATTCATGCAGTAATTTGATGAAAAGTGTAATGGAATATTTTGATGACATGGGTTATAGAACATTGTGATGCCAGGGGTCATGGAGCTTTAGGAAGAAAAGGGTCATGGAGCATTTTGATGACAGGTGTTATGGAACTTTGTGATGTCATGGGTCATCGAACATTGTGTTGATAAGTGCAAGTAGCATTGTGGTAACAGGAGTCATGGATCATTGTGATGACAGGGGTGAGGGAGTATTGTGACAAACAGTGATGTAGCATTGTGATATCAGTTGTGAGAGAGCATTTGGATGAGAAGTGCATGGAGCATTGTGATGACAAATTTTATGGAGCATTGTGATGACAAGATTGTGGAGCACTGAGATGATAAGCGCATGGTGCATTGTGATGACATGTTTCATGGAGCATTGTGCTGACAAGCGCATGGAGCATTGTGATGACAAGGGTCATGGAGCATTGTGCTGAGAAAGGCATAGAGAATTGTGATGACAAGGATCAAAGAGCATTGTGATGAAAAGTTCATGGAGCATTGTGATGACAAGGGTCATGGAGCATTCTGGTGACAAACTTTTGGAGTATTTTGATGACAATGGCATGGAGCATTGTGATGAAAACGGCATGGGGCATTGTGATGAAAAAGGCATGGAGCCTTTTCGTGACAGGTTTCAAGGAGCATACTGATCACAAGTGTCAGGGAGCATTGTGATGACAAGTGTATTGAGAATTGTTATGACAAAAGTCATGGAGCATTGTGATGTAAAGGGCATGGAGTATTGTGATGACAGACATCATGGAGCGTTGTGATGACAAGTGTTATGGAACACTGTGATCACAAGAGTTTGGAGCATTGTGATGTCAGTGGTCATGGAGCATTGTGATGATATTGGCCATGGAGCATTGTGAGGAGTAGATCGTGGAGCATTGGGCTGAAAATATTCATGGATTATTGTGATGACAGAGGTCATGGTGCATTGTGATGACAAGGGAATGGAGCATGGTGATGACAAGGTCCTAGAGCATAGTGATGAGAAGACCATGGAGAATTGTGATGACAAGTCTCATGGAGCATTCTGATGAAAAGGGGCATGGAGCATTGTGATTACAGGGGTCTTGGAGCATTGTGATGACTAGGGCATGGAGCATTGTGATGAGAAGGTCATAGAGCATTCTGATGATATGCATCATGGAGTTTTGTGATGACAAGGGCATGGAACATTGTGATTACAGGGATCTTGGAGCATTGTGATGAAAAGTGCATGGATCATTGGGATGAAAAAGGCATGGATCCTTGTCATGACAGGGTTCAAGGAGCATACTGACGACAAGTGTCAGGGAGCATTGTGATGATAAGTGTATTGAGCATTGTGATGACAAATATCATGGAGCACTGTGATGAGAAGACAATGGATAATTGTGATGATGAGCGTCATGGGGTGTTGTGATGATAAGTGTTATGGAACATTGTGATCACAAGGGTTTGGAGCATTATGATGACAGAGGTCATGGAGAATATTGATTTCATTGTGATGACAATAGCCTGAAGCATTATGATGATGGGCATGGTGCATTGTGATGACAGGGTTCATGGAGCATTGAGATGAAAAGGGACATGGAGCATTGTGTTTACAGGGGTCTTGGAGCATTGTGATGACAAGGGCATGGAGCATTGTGATGAGAAGGCCATGGAACATTCTGATGACATGCGTCATGGAGCTTTGTGATGACAAGGGCATGGAGCATTGTGATTACAGGGGTTTTCAGCATTGTGATGACAAGTGTCATAGAACCTTGTGATGACTAGGCCGTGGAACATTGTGATGACAGGTGTCATGGTGCATTGTTATGACAGGGGTAATGGAGCATGGTGATGAGAACGGCATGGAACATTGGTCTGAAATGTTTCATGGATTATTGTGATGAGAGTTTGCATGGAGCATTGTGATGACAAGGGTACGGAACACTATGTTACATGGGTCATGCAGGATTGTAATGACAAGAGCATGCACCATTGAGATGAGAAGGGCATCGAGCATTGTGATGACAAGTGTCATGGAGCTTTGTGATGACAAGGGCATTGAGCAATGTAATGAGAGGGTTCATGGATCATTGAGATGACAATGACATGGAGCACTGTGATGCCAAGGGTCATGGAGCTTTGTGATGACAAGTCATGGAGCATTTTGATGACAAGGGCATGGTGCATTTTGATGAGAAGGGCAGGGAGCATTTTGATGACCGGGTCATGCAGCAATTTGATGAATAGTGTAATGGAACATTTTGATTGCAGGGGTTATAGAACATTGTGATGTCAGGCGTCTTGGAGCTTTGGGATGAAAAGGGTCATGGAGCATTTTGATGACAGGGGTCATGGAACATTGTGATGATAAGGGGATGTAGCAGTGTGATGACAGGTCCATGGAACATTGTGATTACAGGGTTGAGGGAGAATTGTGATGACTAGTGATAGAACACTGTGATATCTCTGGTGAGAGAGCACTTTGATGAGAAGTGCATGGACCATTGGGATTACAAGGTTTATGGAGCATTGCAGGGACAAGGTTGTGGACCATTGTGATGAAATGCGCGTGGCACATTTTGAAGACAATGGTCATGGAGCATTGTTCTGACAAAGACATGGAGCATTGTGATGACAAGGGTCACAGAGAATTGTGATGAAAAGTTCATGGAGCACTGTGGTTTCAAAGGTCACAGAGCCTTGTAATCACGCGGGCATGGACCATTGTGATGACAAACATTATGAAGTTTTGAGATGACTGGAGTCACGGAGCATTGTGATGACAAGGGTCATGGAGCATTGTGATGACATGTGTCATGGAGCATTGTGCTGACAAGCGCATGGAGCATTGTGATGACAAGGGTCATGGAGCATTGTGCTGAGAAAGGCATAGAGCATTGTGATGACAAGGGTCAAAGTGCATTGTGATGAAAAGTTCATAGAGCACTGTGGTTAAAAAGGTCACAGAGACTGTTGATGGCGAGGGCATAAACCATTGTGATGAAAAAGGTCATGAAGCATTGTGATGACTGGAGTCACAGAGCGTTGTGTTGACAGGGGTCATGGAGCATTGTGATAACAAGGGCAAGGAGAATTGTGATGACAAGGGCATGGAACATTGGTCTAAAGTTTCATGGATTATTGCGATGACAGTTGGAATGGCGCACTGTGATGACAAGGGCATGGAGCATTGTGATGACCAGGTCATGCAGTATTGTGAAGACAGGTGTCAGGGAGCATTGTGATGACATATGTCATGGCCCATTGTGATGACAATGGCATGGAGCATTGTGATGCCTATTGTCATGGAGGATTCTGATGAGAAAGGTAATGGAGCATTGTGATGACAATGGCTTGGAGCATGGTGATGACAAGGGTCAGGGAGCATTGTGCTGACAAGTGCATGGAGAATTGTGATGACACTGGCATGGAGCATTCTGATGACAAGCTTGTGGACTATTTTGATGACAATGGAATGGAGCATTGTGATGAAAACGGCATGGGGAATTGTGATGAAAGGGGCATGAAGCCTTTTCGTGACAGGATTCAAGGAGCATTCTGATGACAAGTGTCAGGGAGCATTGTGATGACAAGTGTATTGAGAATTGTGATGACAAAGGTCATTGAACATTGCGATGAAAAGGGCATGGAGTATTGTGATGACAGGCATCATGGAGCGTTGTGATGACAAGTGTTATGGAACACGGTGATCACAAGGGTTTGGAGCATTGTGATGACAGAGGTCATGGATCATTTTGATTTCAAGGAGCATGGAGCATTATGATGACAAGGGCATGAAACAACCTGATCCCAATGTTCATGGAGGATTGTGATGACAATGGAAATGGAGTATTGTGATGACAAGCGCAGAGAGCACTGTAATGACTAGGTCATGTAGCATTTTGCTGACAAAGGCATGGAGCATTGTGATGACATGTGTCATGGAGCACTGTGATGACAAGCGTCACGGAGCATTGTGAATACACGGGTCATGGAGCATTGGGATGACAAGGGCATGGATCATTGTGATGACAATTGTCTTGGAGCACTGTGCTGAAAATGTTCATGGAGTTCTTTGATGACAGGGGTCATGGAGCATTGTGATGACTAGGGAATGGAGCATTGTGATGACAAGAGTCCCGAAGCATTGTGTTCTCAGTTGACATGTAGTGTTGTGATGACAGTGGTCATGGAGCATTGTGATGATATTGGCCATGGAGCATTGTGATGAGTAGGTCGTGGTGCATTGGGCTGAAAATTTTCGTGGATTATTGTGATGACAGTGGTCATGGAGCATTGTGATTACAAGGGAATGGAACATGGTGATGACAAGGGCCTGGAGCATTGTGATGAGAAGACCATGGAGACTTGTGATGACAAGTCTCATAGAGCATTCTGATGAAAAGGGGCATGGAGCATTGTGATTACTGGGGTCTTGGAACACTGTGATGACTAGGGCATGGAGCATTGTGATGAGAAGGCCATGGAGCATTCTGATGACATGCGTCATGGAGTTTTTTGAGGACAACAATGGAGCATTGTGATTAAAGGGGTCTTCGAACATTGTGAGGACAAGGGCATGGAGCATTGTAAGGAGAAGACCAAGGAGCATTCTGATGGCATGTGTCATTGAGCTTTGTGATGACAATGGCATGGAGCATTGAGATTACATGGGTCTTGGAGCATTGTGATGAAAAGGACATGGATCATTGTGATGAAAAAGGCATGGAGCCTTGTCATGACAGGATTCAAGGAGGATACAGACAACAAGTGTCAGGGAGCATTTTGATGACAAGTGTATTGAGCATTGTGATAACAAAGGTCATGGAGCATTGTGATGAGAAGACCATTGATAATTGTGATGACGAGAGTCATGGGACATTGTGATGAAAAGTGATATTGTATATTGTGATCACAATTGTTTGGAGCATTGTTATGACAGAGGTCATGGAGCATTTTGATTTCTTTTTTTTTTTTTTTTTGCCGTATGCGGGCCTCTCACTGTTGTGGCCTCTCCCGTTGCGGAGCACAGGTCCGGACACGCAGGCCCAGCGGCCATGGCTCATGGGCCCAGCCGCTCCAAGGCATATGGGATCCTCCCAGACCGGGGCACAAACCCGTATCCCCTGCATCGGCAGGCGGACTCTCAACCACTGCGCCACCAGGGAGGCCGGAGCATTTTGATTTCATTGTGATGACAATACAATGAAGCATTATGATGATGGGCATGGTGCATTGTGATGACAGGGTTCATGGATCATTGAGATGAAAAGAGGCATATAGGATTGTGATTACAGGATTATTGGAGCATTGTGATGAGAAGGGTCATGGAGCTTTGTGATGACAGGATCATGGAACATCGTGATGGCAGGGGTCATGGAGCATTGTTATCACAGGGGTAATTGAGTCTTGTGATGGTAAGGGCATGCAGCATTGTGATGAGAAGGCCATGGAGCATTCTGATGACATGTGTCATGGAGCTTTGTGAAGACAAGGGCATGGAGCAATGTGATGCGAGCATTCATGGAGCATTGTGATGACAATGAAATGGAGCATTGTGATGCTAAGGGTCATGGATCTTTGTGATGACAATGGTCATGGAGCACTTTGATGGCAAGGGCGTTGTGCAATGTGATGAGAAGGGCAGGGAGCATTGTGATGACAAATTTTAAGGAGCATGTGATGACAAGATTGTGGAGCACTGTGATGACAAGCACATGGTGCATTGTGATGACATGTGTCATTGAGCATTGTGCTGACAAGCGCATTAAGCATTGTGATGACAAGTCTCATGGAACATTCTGATGAAAAGGTGCATGGAGCATTGTGATTACAGGGGTCTTGGAGCATTGTGATGAGAAGGGCATGGAGCATTGTGATGAGAAGGCCATGAAGCATGCTGATGACATGTGTCATGGAGCTTTTTAATGACAAGGGCATGGAGCATTGTGATTACAGGGATCTTGGAGCATTGTGATGAATAGGGCATGGATCACTGTGATGAAAAAGGCATGGAACCTTGTCATGACAGGGTTCAAGGAGCATACTGACGACAAGTGTCAGGGAGCATTGTGATGACATGTGTATTGAGCATTGTGATGACAACGATCATGGAGCATTGTGATGAGAAGACCATGGATAATTGTGATGATGAGTGTCATGGGGTGTTGAGATGATAAGTGTTATTGAACATTGTGATCACAAGTGTTTGGAGCATTATGATGACAGAGGTCATGGAGAATATTGATTTCATTGTGATGACAATAACCTGAAGCATTATGATGATGGGCATGGTGTATTGTGATGACAGGGTTCATGGAGCATTGCGATGAAAAGGGTCATGGAGCACTGTGATTACAAGGGTCTTGGAGCATTGTGGTGACATGGGAATGGAGCATTGTGATGACAAGGCCATGGAACTTTCTGATGACATGCGTCATGGAGCTTTGTGATGACAAGAGCATGCAGCATTTTGATTTCAGGGGTCTTGAGCATTGTGATGACAAGTGTGATGGAACCTTGTGATGACTAGGTAGTGGAACATTGTGATGCCAAGAGTCATGGTGCATTGTTATGACAGAGATAATGGAGCATTTTGATGAGAAGGGTATGGAACATTGGTCTGAAATGTTTCATGGATTATTGTGATGAGAGTGGGCATGGAGCATTGTGATGACAAGGGCATGGAACACTGTGATACATGGGTCATGCAGGATTGTAATGAAAAAGGCATGGAGCATTGTCATGAGAAGGGCATCGAGCATTGTGATGACAAGTGTCATGGAGCTTTGTGATGACAAGGACATGGAGCAATGTGATGAGAGGGTTCAGGGAGCATTGTGATGACAGTGACATGGAGCATTGTGATGCCATGGGACATGGAGCTTTGTGATGACAAGTCATGGAGCACTTTGATGACAAGGGCATGGTGTATTGTGATGAGAAGGGCAGGGAGCATTTTGATGAACGGGTCATGCAGCAATTTGATAAGAATTGTAATGGAATATTGTGATGGCAGTGTTTATAGAACATTGTGATGTCAGGGATCTTGGATCTTTGGGATGAAAAGGGTCATGGAGCATTTTGCTGACAGGGGTTATGGAACATTGTGATGTCAGGGGTCATGGAACATTGTGCAGATAAGTGGATGTAGCACTGTGATGACAGGGTCATGGAACATTGTGTTTCCTGGTGTGAGGGAGTATTGTGATGACTAGTGATGGAACATTGTGATATCTCTGGTGGAGAGCATTTTGATGAGAAGTCCATGGACCATTGTGATTACAAGGTTTATGGAGCATTGCAATGAAAAGTTTGTGGTCGGCTGTGATGAAATGCGCGTGGCACATTGTGATGACAATGGTCATAGACCATTGTTCTGACAAAGACATGGAGCACTGTGATGACAAGGGTCACAGAAAATTGTGATGAAAAGTTCATGGAACATTGTGGTTACAAAAGTCACAGAGCCTTGTGATGACGCGGGCATGGACAATTGTGATGACAACGTTATGAATCATTGTGATGACTGGAGTCACTGAGCACTGTGATGACAGGGGTCATGGAGCATTGTGCTGACAAGCGCATTAAGCATTGTGATGACAAGTCTCATGGAACATTCTGATGAAAATGGGCATGGAGCATTGTGATTACAGGGGTCTTGGAGCATTGTGATGAGAAGGGCATGGAGCATTGTGATGAGAAGGCCATGAAGCATGCTGATGACATGCATCATGGAGCTTTTTAATGACAAGGGCATGGAGCATTGTGATTACAGGGATCTTCGAGCATTGTGATGAATAGGGCATGGATCACTGTGATGAAAAAGGCATGGAAACTTGTCATGACAGGGTTCAAGGAGCATACTGAAGACAAGTGTCAGGGAGGATTGTGATGACAAGTGTATTGAGCATTGTAATGACAACGATCATGGAGCACTGTGATGAGAAGACCGTGGATAATTGTGATGATGAGTGTCATGGGGTGTTGAGATGATAAGTGTTATTGAACATTGTGATCACAAGGGTTTGGAGCATTATGATGACAGAGGTCATAGAGAATATTGATTTCATTGTGATGACAATAGCCTGAAGCATTATGATGATGGGCATGGTTTATTGTGATGACAGGGTTCATGGAGCATTGAGATGAAAAGGGTCATGGAGCACTGTGATTACAAGGGTCTTGGAGCATTGTGATGACATGGGAATGGAGCATTGTGATGAGAAGGCCATGGAACTTTCTGATGACATGCGTCATGGAGCTTTGTGATGAAAAGGGCATGCAGCATTTTGAATTCAGGGGTCTTGAGCATTGTGATGACAAGTGTCATGGAACCTTGTGATGACTAGGTAGTGGAACATTGTGATGCCAAGAGTCATGGTGCATTATTATGACAGGGGTTATGGAGCATTTTGATGAGAAGGGTATGGAAAATTGGTCTGAAATATTTCATGGATTATTGTGATGAGAGTGGGCATGGAGCATTGTGATGACAAGGGCACGGAACACTGTGATACATGGGTCATGCAGGATTGTAATGAAAAAGGCATGGAGCATTGTCATGAGAAGGGCTTCGAGCATTGTGATGACAAGTGTCATGGAGCTTTGTGATGACAAGGACATGGAGCAATGTGATGAGAGGGTTCAGGGAGCATTGTGATGACAGAGACATGGAGCATTGTGAAGCCAAATGTAATGGAGAAATGTGAGGACAAATATAATGGAGCATTTTGATGATTAGGGCTTGGAGCATTATGATGACAAGGGCCATTGAAAATTTTCATGACAAGGTCGAGAAGCATTGTAATGACAAGGTCCTGGAGCATTGTGATGTCAAAACCATGGAGCCTTGTGATGACAAGTCTCATGGAGCATACTGATGAAAAGAGGCATGGAGCATTGTGATTACAGGGGTCTTGGAACATTGTGATGACAAGGGCATGGCACATTGTGAGGAGAAGACCAAGGAGCATTCTGATGGCATGCGTCCTTGAGGTGTGTGATGACAAGGGCATGGAGCATTGTGATTACATGGGACTTGGAGCACTGTGATGGAAAGGGCATGGAACATTGTGATGAAAAAGGCATGGAGCCTTGTCATGACAGGGTTCAAGGAACATACTGACAAGTGTCATGGAGCATTGTGATGACAGGGGTCATGAAGAATAGTGATAACAAGAGCATGGAGCATTGTGATGACAAGAGCATGGAACAATGATCTAATATGTTTCATGGATTATTGTGATGACAGTTGGATTGGCGCATTGTGATGACAAGGGCATGGAGCATTGTGATGACCAGGTCATGCAGTATTGTGAAGAGAAGTGTCAGGGAGCATTCTGATGACATATGTAGTGGCCCGCTCTGATGACAATGGCAAGGAGCATTGTGATGCCAAGTGTCATGGAGGATTCTGATGACAAATGTAATGGAGCATTGTGATGAAAATGGCTTGGAGCATTGTGATGACAAGGGTCAAGGAGCATTGTGCTGACAATCGCATGGAGAATTGTGATGACAAGGGTCATGGAGCATTCTGATGACAATCTTGTGGAGTATTTTGAAGACAATGGCATGGAGCATTGTGATGAAAACGGCATGGGGCATTGATATGAAAGATGCATGGAGCCTTTTCCTGACATGGTTCAAGGAACATTCTGATGGCAAGTGTCAGGGAGCATTGTGATGACAAGTGTATTGAGATTTGTGATGACAAAGGTCATGGAGCATTGCGATGAAAAGGGCATGGAATATTGTGATGACAGGCATCATGGAGCGTTTTGAAGACAAGTGTTATGGAACATGGTGATCACAAGGGTTAGGAGCATTGTGATGACAGAGGTCATGGATCATTTTTATTTCAAGGAGCATGGAGCATTGTGATGACATGGGCATGAAGCAATGTGATCCCAAGTTTCATGGAGGATTGTGATGAGAAGCAAATAGAGCATTGTAATGACAAGGTCTTGTAGCATTTTGCTGACAAAGGCATGGAGCATTGTGATGACAGGTGTCATGGAGCACTGTGATGACAAGCGTCACAGAGCCTTGAGAAAACAGTGGTAATGGAGCATAGGGATGACAAGGACATGGATCATTGTGATGACAAGGGTCATGGAACATTGGGCTGAAAATGTTCATGGAGTATTGTGATGACAGGTGTCATGGAGCAGTGTGATGACTAGGGAATGGAACATTGTGGTGACAAGAGTCCCGAATCATTGTGTTGTCAGGTGTCATGGAGTGTTGTGATGACAGTGGACATGGAGCATTGTGATGATATTTGCCATGGAGCATTGTGATGAGAAGACCTTGGGTAATTGTGATATCGAGCATAATGGAGTCCTGTAATGACAAGGGGCATGAAGCATTGTGATGACAGGTTTCAGGGAGCCTTGTGATGACAGGGGTCATGGAGCATTGTGATGACAAGGGCATGGAGCTTTGTGATGACATGTGCATGGAGCATTTTGATGACAAGTGCATGGAGCATTGCAATGTCAAGTGGATGGAGAATTGTGATGACAAGAGCATGTAACATTTTGATGAGAAATGTCATGTAGCACTGTGATGACAAGGACGTGGAGAATTGTGATGACAAGGGACATGGAGCATTTTGATAACCAGGGCATGGTGCATTGTGATGACAGGGGTCATGGAGCATTATTATGAGAACGGCCATGGTGCATTCTGACATAAGATATCACTTATGAAGGGAATTTAAACATGGCTACATATGAACTGATTTAGGGAAGAGAACAGAGTATCAGATTTAGAAAACAATATAACGCTTGCTTAAGGGGAAAGAGAGGTGGGGAGATGCACAAAACATAAGACTGATATTAGCACAGGTACCGTTCCATAATCCAAAAACAGAAGAGACAAGCCCTACTCCTTCCTCAGTGAACGGAACTAAACATCCCTATTCCCCTCAGAGAAATATATCTGACTAGTAAGAATTTTAAAACCTATGTATTGATATGTCTCCGTAAGGGAACCAAGTGTGTCTAGAACGACATAAACATGGCAGTGAGAATCAGCTCAAACCCACTATAAAAATGAATTTCAAAACAAAACATAAAAACAGTAAAATTCTTACACAATACCTTCAGGGGTTCTGATGAAACCTGAAATGACCGTATCTATAATGACAGCTGGATGTGGCATAACGCTGGTCACTTGGGACTGAGAGGATTGGTGAGATTGGGTGAAAAAATGCAGACCCTTTAAAGCAATAATGCCTGACATCCATTCCATGGTTCCCATCTCTCCAGGTAGAAGGGAATATCACTACAGTTATAACGTGTATGGGAACCTAGAGAATGGAAACCATCTGATGGTGAAAGGTTTCTAAAACTCTACTACTTTTTTCTCTCCTTGTGCTCCAGTTTGACATTCCAACTGCTTTACTATCAATCTCCCAACTTGGAAAGTCAGCCCCTATATCCTCCTGGTATGCACAGTTGGCAAATTGTGCAGAGGATGTAAGGGAAGAGAGAGAACCAATGAGAGAGTAGCAGTAGGCATTTGGACGGCCACATGTCTCTCTAATTTTCCATCACAAAGAGGAATTAATCAAAGTCTCAGCCTGCACCCCAGAACCAGTATAAGTCCAGAAGCAAAACTGTTGATTTGCGGTCAGATCACAAAAACGCGAGTTGAAAAATGGAGCTCAGGGCCACAGCAATGCACTAACATGCAGAGTTATAAAGGACTACTCTCTTCGAAAAATCTGTTGAGGGAAAGCCACGAGGTGGAAGGGAAAATGAGGCAGAATGGCATGAAATAGATTTCAAGAGGTACATTGGAATCGCCTTTAAAAACAGGAAAAGCATTACAACTTCGAAAATTATGGAAATGGCCATAAAGGGCATATGGGTATTCACGTGCATATATGCAGGAGAAAACGCATATGCCCTTTTGAGACAAGCAAGCAAGCGGGCAATGCAAATCTGCACTACAAAGAAGTATCACTTCCCACCGGTCAAAAGGGACATCCACAAAATAGGTAAAAACCAGAAAGGCAAGACAGGCCCTGGAGAACAGGGAGCCTTGTTATATTGATGGGCAGGATGTAAATTGCCAACTGCCTCTCTGGAGGAGTGCATTGTGTTCCTTAAAACAAGTAAACAACAGAGCTACAGAGCCAAGGGCACTTCCAGTCTAGGGAATATACCTTGGGAAAACTGAAAATAAATAAGACAAAACCACAACAAAATTCAGGGCTGCACTGCTTACAAAAATCTCAACTTGGGTACACATTAAATATCCCAGGAAAGACAAAAATGGTTCAAGAAATTGTGGTACTTACATATGATGGAATATCCCTCAGCCATGAAATCAGTGTCATAAGAGCAGTAGCAGCAAAATGTGTGGATTCAGGTTCTCTGATTCTAAGTGAAATAAGTCACACAGAAAAAGAAACTTATCATAAGATATCACCTATGAAGATCCTGTAAATATGGCTACACATGAACTGAGTTAGGAAAGAGAAGAGAGTCTCACATTTAGAAAACACTCTTATGCCTGCTTAAGGGGGCAGGAGAGGTGGGGTGATGCATAAAACCAGAGGTTGATATAAGCACATGTACCGTTCCGAAAACCAACTATGGAATAAACAAGACCTACACCTTCCTCAGTGAAAGGGACTTAGAACCAGATATTTCCCGCAGAGGAATATATCTGACTAGTAATAATCTTAAAACCTATGTATTGATAGGTCTCTTTTAGGGAATCAAGTGCGTCTAGACAGGCATAAACTTGGCAGAGAGAATCAGCTCAAACCCACTATAAAAATGAATTTGAAAAACAAAAAAAAATGGAAATTCTTTACAATTCCTTCAGGGTCTCTAATGAAACCTGTAATGACCCTATCTACAATGACAGCTGCATGTGGCATAAGGCTGGACACACAGGTCTGAGAGGATTGGTGAGACTGGGTGAGCAAATGCAGACCCTTTAAAGCAATAATGCATGGCACACATTCCATGGGTCCCAACTCTCCGGGTTGAAGGGAATATTACTACAGCTATAACATGTATGGGAAACCTAGAAAATGGACACACTGTGAATACGAAAGGTTTCTAAATCTCAACGAATAGTCCCTCTCCTGGTGCTCCAGTTGGACATTCCAACTGCTTTACTATCAATCTCCCAACTTGGAGAAGACAGCACATTTACTCTCCTGGTTGGCACAGGTTGCCAATTTGACAAAGGATGAAAGGCAAGAGGGAGAACCAATGAGAGAGTAGCTGTTAGGCATTTGGACGGGCACATGTCACTCTTATTTCCTGGGAGAAAGAAGAATTAACCAAAGACTCAGCCACCCATCGGGAACCAGTTTAGGCCCTCAACCAAAATATTGGACTTGCGTTCAGGTCACAAAATACGAGTTAAAAAATGGAGCTCGGGGGCACAGCAATTCACAAACTTGCAGAGTAATAAAGGACAACTATCATCCAAAAATCTGTTGAGGGAAGGCAACGAAGCGGACTTGAAAGGGAGGCAGAATTGAAGGAAACAGATTTCAAGAGGTACGGTGGAATCGACTTTAAAACACAGGAAGAGGGGCACAACTTCGACAATGATGCACTTGGCCAAAAAGGGCGTATGTGTTTTCTCCTGAGTATATTCAGGAGAAAACGCATACGCCCTTTTTGGCCAAGCAAGCAAGCGGACAATGTAAGTCTGCACTATAAAGAAGTATCACTTCCCACCGGTCCAAAGGGACATCCACAAAAAGGGTAAAAACCAGAAATTCAAGACAGGCCCTGGAGAACAGGGAGCCTTGTTATGCTGATGGCCAGGATGTAAATTGCCAACTGCCTCTCTGGAGGAGTGCATTGTGTTCCCTAAAACAAGAAAACAACAGAGCTACAGAGCCAAGGACACTTCCAGTCTGGGGAATATACATTGGGAAAACTGAAAATCAATAAGACAGAACCACCCCAAATTTTAGGGCTGCACTGTTTACAAGAACCTCAACTTGGGTACACCTTAAATATCCCAGGAAATATAAAAATGGTTCAAAAAATTGTGGTACTTACGTACGATGGAATATCCCTCAGCCATGAAATCAATGCCATAAGACCAGTAGCAGCTAAATGAGTGGATTCAGGTACGATGATTCTAAGTGAAATAAGTCACACAGAAAAAGAAACTTATCATAAGATATCACTTATGATGATCCTGTAAACGTGGCTACACATGAACTGAGTTAGGAAAGAGAACAGAGTCTCACATTTAGAAAACACTCTTATGCCTGCTTAAGGGGGAAGGAGAGGTGGGGTGATGCATAAACCCAGAGTTTGATATAAGCACAGGTACCGTTCCAAAAACCAAGTATGGAATAGACAAGACCTACACCTTCCTCAGTGAAAGGGACTCAAAACCCCATATTTCCCGCAGAGGAATATATCTAACTAGTAAGCATCTTAAAACCTATGTATTGTTATGTCTCCGTAAGGGAATCAAGTGTGTCTAGACTGGCACAAAGATGGCACCGAGAATCAGCTCAAACCCACTATAAAAAGGAATTTCAAAAACAAAACAAAAAAACAGCATAATTCTTTACAATTCCTTCAGGGTCTCAGATGAAACTTGGAATGACCCTATCTACAATGACAGCTGGAGGTGGCATAAGGCTGGACACATGGGACTGAGAGAATGGGTGAGATTCGTGAGCAAATGCAGACACTTTAAAGCAATAATACATGGCACCCATTTCATGGGTCCCAACTCTCCAGGTTGAAGGGAATATTAGTATAGATATAACATGTATGGGAAACCTAGAGAATGGACACACTGTGAATACGAAAGGTTTCTAAAACTCAACGAATAGTCCCTCTCCTGGTGCTCCAGATTCACTTTCTAACTGCTTTACTATCAATCTCCCAAGTTGGAGAGACAGCACCTTTAACCTCCTGGTTCGCACAGGTTGCTAATTTGCAAAGGATGAAAGGGAAGAGGTAGAACCAATGAGAGAGTAGCTGTTAGGCATTTGAACGGGCAAATGTCACTCTTATTTCCTGGAAGGAAGAAGAATTTACCAATGTCTCAGCCACCCACCCGGAAGCAGTATAGGTCCTAAACCAAAATATGGGACTTTTGTTCAGCTCACAAAAAAACGAGTTAAAAAATGGAGCTATAGGGCAGAGCAATTCACAAACTGGCAGAGTAATAAAGGACAACTATCATCCAAAAATCTGTTGAGGGAAGGCAACGAGGCGGACTTGAAAGCGAGGCAGAAGAGCAGGAAACATATTTCAAGAGTTACGTTGGAATTGCCTTTAAAGCACAGGAAGAGGGGCACAACTTCGACAATGATGCACTTGTCCAAAAAGGGTGTATGCGTTTTTTCCTGAGTATATTCAGGAGAAAACACATACGCTCTTTTTGGCCAAGCAAGCAAGCGGAAAATGTAAGTCTGCACTACAAAGAAGTATCACTTCCCACCTGTCCAAAGGGACATCCACAAAAAGGGTAAAAACCAGAAATACAAGACAGGCCCTGGAGAACAGGGAGCCTTGCTATGCTGACGGGCGGGATGTAAATTGCCAACTGCCTCCCTGGAGGAGTGCATTGTGTTCCCTAAAACAAGTAAACAACAGAGCTACAGAGCCAAGGACACTTCCAGTCTAGGGAATATACCTTGGGAAAACTGAAAATCAATAAGACAGAGCCACCCCAATATTTAGGCCTGCACTGCTTACAAGAACCTCAACTTGGGTACACCTTACATATCCCTGGAAATATAAAAATGGTTCAAAAAATTGTGGTACTTACGTACGATGGAATATCCCTCAGCCATGAAATCAATGTCATAAAACCAGTAGCAGCAAAATGAGTGGATTCAGGTACGATGATTCTAAGTGAAATAAGTCACAGAGAAAAAGAAACTTATCATAAGGTATCACTTATGAAGATCCTGTAAACATGGCTACACATGAACTGAGTTAGGAAAGAGAACAGAGTCTCACATTTAGAAAACACTCTTATGCCTGCTTAAGGGGGAAGGAGAGGTGGGGTGATGCATAATACAGAGTTTGATATAAGCACAGTTATCGTTCCAAAAACCAACTATGGAATAGAGAAAACCTACAACTTCCTCACTGAAAGGGACTCAAAACCCCATATTTTCCGCAGAGGTATATATCTGACTAGTAAGAATCTTAAAACCTATGTATTGATATGTCTCCATAAGGGAATCAAGTGTGTCTAGACTGGCATAAACATGGCAGTGAGAATCAGCTCAAACCCACTATGAAAAGGAATTTGAAAAACAAAAAAAAAGGGAAATTCTATACAATTCCTTCAGGGTCTCTGATGAAACCTGGAATGACACTATCTACAATGACAGCTGGATGTGGCATAAGGCTGGACACATGGGACTGAGAGGATTGGTGAGATTGGGTGAGCAAAAGCATACCGTTTATAGCAGTAATGCATGGCACCCGTTCCATGGGTCCCAACTCTCCAGGTTGAAGGGAATATTAGTATAGCTATAACATGTATGGGAAACCTAGAGAATGGACACACTGTTAATATGAAAGGTTTCTAAAACTCAACGAATAGTCCCTCTCCTTGAGCTCAAGTTTGACTTTGCAACTGCTTTACTATCAATCTCCCAACTTGGAGACACAGAACCTTTAACATCCTGGTTCGCACAGGTTGCCAATTTGGCAAAGAATGAAAGGGAAGAGGGAGAACCAATGAGAGAGTAGCTGTCAGGCATTTGGACGGGCACATGTCACTCTTATTTCCCGTGAGGAAGAAGAATTAACCAAAGTCTCAGCCACCCACCGAAAACCAGTATAGGTTCTGAAAAAAAATATTGAACTTGCGTTCAGCTCACAAAAAACGAGTTACAAAATGGAGCTCAGGGGCACAGCAATTCACAAACTGGCAGAGTAATAAAGGGCAACTATTGTCCAAAAATCTGTTGAGGGAAGGCAACGAGGCGGACTTATAAGCGAGGCAGAATAGCAGGAAACAGATTTCAAGAGGTACGTTGGAATCACCTTTAACGCACAGGAATAGGGGCACAATTTGGACAACGATGCACTTGGCCAAAAAGGGCGTAGGCGTTTTCTCCTGAATATATTCAGGAGAAAACGCATACGCCCTTTTTGGCCAAGCAAGCAAGCGGGCAATGCAAATCTGCACTACAAAGAAGTATCACATCCCACCGGTCATTAGGGGCATCCACAAAATGGGTAAAAACCAGAAAGGCAAAACAGGACCTGGAGAACAGGGAGCCTTTTTATGCTGATGGGCGGGATGTAAATTGCCAACTGCCTCTCTGGAGGAGTGCACTGTGTTCCCTAAAACAAGTAAACAACGGAGCTACAGAGCCAAGGGCACTTCGAGTCTAGAGAATATACCTTGGGAAAACTGAAAATCAATAAGACAGAGCCACCCCAATATTTAGGCCTGCAATGCTTACAAGAACCTCAACTTGGTTACACCTTACATATCCCTGGAAATATAAAAATAGTTCAAAAAATTGTGGTACTTACGTACGATGGAATATCCCTCAGCCATGAAATCAATGTCATAAAACCAATAGCAGCAAAATGAGTGGATTCAGGTACGATGATTCTAAGTTAAATAAGTCACACAGAAAAAGAAACTTATCATAAGATATCATTCATGAAGATCCTGTAAAAATGGCTACACATGAACTGAGTTAGGAAAGAGAAAAGAGTCTCACATTTAGAAAACACTCTTAGGCCTGCTTAAGGGGGAAGGTGAGGTGGGGTGATGCATAAAACCAGAGTTTGATATAAGCACAGGTACCGTTCCAAAAACCAAGTATGGAATAGACAAGACCTACACCTTTCTCAGTGAAAGGCACTCAAATCCCCATATTTCCTGGATAGGAATATATCTGACTAGTAAAAATCTTAAAACCTATGTATTGATATGTCTCCATAAGGGAATCAAGTGTGTCTAGACTGGCATAAAGATGGCAGCGAGAATCAGCTCAAACCCACTATAAAAAGGAATTTCAAAAACAAATCAGAGAAACAGCGGAATTCTTTACAATTCCTTCAGGGTCTCTGATGAAACTTGGAATGACCCTATCTAGAACGACAGCTGGAGGTGGCATAAGGCTGGACACATGGGACTGAGAGGATTGGTGAGATTCGTGAGCAAATGCAGACCCTTTAAAGCAATAATGCATGGAACCCATCCCATGGGTCCCAACTCTCCAGGTTGAAGGGAATATTACTACAGCTATAACATGTATGGGAAACCTACATAATGGACACTGTGAATACGAAAGTTTTCTAAAACTCAACGAATAGGCCCTCTCCTGATGCTCCGGTTTGACTTTCCAACTGCTTTACTATCAATCTCCCAACTTGGAGAGACAGCCCCTTTAACCTCCTGGTTCGCACAGGTTGCCAATTTGGCAGAGGATCAAAGGGAAGAGGGAGAACAAATGAGAGAGTAGCTGTTAGGCATTTGGACAGGCATATGTCACTCTAATTGCCCGGCAGGAAGAATAATTATCCAAAGTCTCAGGCACTCACCGGGATCCAGTATAGGTCCTGAACCAAAAATTTGGACTTGCTTTCAGCTCACAAAAAACGAGTTGAAAAATGGAGCTCAGGGGCAGAGCAATACACAAACTGGCAGAGTAATAAAGGCCAACTATGTTCCAGAAATCTGTTGAGGGAAGGCAATGAAGCGAACCCGAAAATCAGGCCGAATAGCAGGAAACAGATTTCAAGAGGTACGTTGGAATCGTCTGTAAAGCAGAGGAAGAGGGACACAACTTCGACAATGATGCACTTGGCCAAAAAGGGCGTATGCATTTTCACCTGAATATATGCAGGAGAAAACGCATATGCCCTTTTTGGCCAAGCAAGCAAGCGGATAATGCAAATCTGCACTACAAAGAAGTATCACTTCCCACCACTCAAAAGGGATATCCGCAAAATGGGTAAAAACCAGAAAGGCAAGACAGGCCTTGGAGAACAGGGAGCCTTGTTATGCTGATGGGCGGGATGTAAGTTGTCAACTGCCTCTCTGGAGGAGTGCATTGTGTTCCCTAAAACAAGTAAACAACAGAGCTACAGAGCCAAGGGCACTTCGAGTCTAGGGAATATACCTTGGGAAAACTGAAAATCAATAAGACAGAGCCACCCCAATATTTAGGCCTGCACTGCTTACAAGAACCTCAACTTGGGTACACCTTACATATCCCTGGAAATATAAAAATGGTTCAAAAAATTGTGGTACTTACGTACGATGGAATATCCCTCAGCCATGAAATCAATGTCATAAAACCAGTAGCAGCAAAATGAGTGGATTCAGGTACGATGATTCTAAGTGAAATAAGTCACACAGAAAAAGAAACTTATCATAAGATATCAATTATGAAGATCCTGTAAACATGGCTACACATGAACTGAGTTAGGAAAGAGAACAGAGTCTCACATTTAGAAAACACTCTTATGCCTGCTTAAGGGGGAAGGAGAGGTGGGGTGATGCATAATACAGAGTTTGATATAAGCACAGTTACCGTTCCAAAAACCAAATATGGAATAGAGAAAACCGACAACTTCCTCACTGAAAGGGACTCAAAACCCCATATTTTCCGCAGAGGTATATATCTGACTAGTAAGAATCTTAAAACCTATGTATTGATATGTCTCCATAAGGGAATCAAGTGTGTCTAGACTGGCATAAACATGGCAGTGAGAATCAGCTCAAACCCACTATGAAAAGGAATTTGAAAAACAAAAAAAACAGGGAAATTCTATACAATTCCTTCAGGGTCTCTGATGAAACCTGGAATGACCATATCTACAATGACAGCTGGATGTGGCATAAAGCTGGACACATGGGACTGAGAGTATTGGTGAGATTGGGTGAGCAAAAGCAAACCCTTTATAGCAGTAATGCATGGCACCCGTTCCATGGGTCCCAACTCTCCAGGTTGAAGGGAATATTAGTATAGCTATAACATGTATGGGAAACCTAGAGAATGGACACACTGTTAATATGAAAGGTTTCTAAAACTCAACGAATAGTCCCTCTCCTTGTGCTCCAGTTTGACTTTCCAACTGCTTTACTATCAATCTCCCAACTTGGAGACACTGAACCTTTAACCGCCTGATTCGCGCAGGTTGCCAATTTGGCAAAGGATGAAAGGGAAGAGGGAGAACCAATGAGAGAGTAGCTGTCAGGCATTTGGACGGGCACATGTCACTCTTATTTCCCGTGAGGAAGAAGAATTAACCAAAGTCTCAGCCACCCACCGAAAACCAGTATAGGTTCTGAAAAAAAATATAGAACTTGCGTTCAGCTCCCAAAAAACGAGTTACTAAATGGAGCTCAGGGGCACAGCAATTCACAAACTGGCAGAGTAATAACTGGCAATTATCGTCCAAAAATCTGTTGAGGGAAGGCAACGAGGTGGACTTATAAGCGAGGCAGAATAGCAGGAAACAGATTTCAGGAGGTATGTTGGAATCACCTGTAAAGCACAGGAAGAGGCTCACAACTTCGACAATGATGCACTTTGCCAAAAAGTGTGTATGTGTTTTCTCCTGAATATATTCAGGAGAAAACGCATAAGCCCTTTTTGGCCAAGCAAGCAAGCGGGCAATGCAAATCTGCACTACAAAGAAGTATCACTTCCCACCGGTCATTAGGGGCATCCACAAAATTGGTAAAAACCAGAAAATCAAGACAGGCCCTGGAGAACAGGGAGCCTTGTTATGTAGATGGGCGGGATATAAATTGCCAACTGCCTCTCTACAGGAGTGCATTGTGTTCCCTAAAACAAGTAAACAACAGAGCTACAGAGCCAAGGGCACTTCCAGTCTAGGGAATATACCTTGGGAAAACTGAAAATCAATAAGACAGAGCCACCCCAAAATTTAGGCCTCCACTGCTTACAAGAACCTCAACTTGGGTACACCTTACATATCCCTGGAAATATAAAAATGGTTCAAAAAATTGTGGTACTTACGTACGATGGAATATCCCTCAGCCATGAAATCAATGTCATAAAACCAGTAGCAGCAAAATGAGTGGATTCAGGTACGATGATTCTAAGTGAAATAAGTCACACAGAAAAAGAAACTTATTATAAGATATCATTCATGAAGATCCTGTAAACATGGCTACACAGGAACTGAGTTAGGAAAGAGAACACAATCTCACATTTAGAAAACACTCTTATGCCTTCTTAAGGGGGAAGGAGAAGTGGGGTGATGCATAAAACCAGAGTTTGATATAAGCACAGGTACCGTTCCAAAAACCAACTATGGAATAGACAAGACCTATACCTTCCTCAGTGAAAGGGACACATAATCCCATATTGGAGTAGACAAGACCTATACCTTCCTCAGTGAAAGGGACACATAATCCCATATTTCCCACAGAGGAATATATCCGACTAATAAGAAACTTAAAACCTATGTACTAATATGTCTCCGTAAGGGAATAAAGTGTGTCTAGACTGGAATAAACATGGCAGCGAGAATCAGCTCAAACCCAATCTAAAAAGGAATTTCAAAAACAAAACAAAAAAACAGGGAATTTTTTTACAATTCCTTCAGGGTCTCTGATGAAACCTGGAATGACCCTATCTACAATGACAGCTGGATGTGGCATAAGGCTGGACACATGGGACTGAGAGGATTGGTGAGATTGGGTGAACAAAAGCATACCCTTTATAGCAGTAATGCATGGCACCCGTTCCATGGTTCCCAACTCTCCACGTTGAAGGGAATATTAGTATAGCTATAACATGTATGGGAAACCTAGAGAATGGACACACTGTTAATATGAAAGTTTTCTAAAACTCAACGAATAGTCCCTCTCCTTGTGCTCCAGTTTGACTTCCCAACTGCTTTACTATCAATCTCCCAACTTGGAGACACAGAACCTTTAACCTCCTGGTTCGCACAGGTTGCCAATTTGGCAAAGAATGTAAGGGAAGAGGGAGAACCAATGAGAGAGTAGCTGTCAGGCATTTGGACGGGCACCTGTCACTCTTATTACCCGTGAGGAAGAAGAATTAACCAAAGTCTCAGCCACCCACCGAAAACCAGTATAGGTTCTGAAACAAAATATTGAACTTGCGTTCAGCTCACAAAAAACGAGTTACAAAATGGAGCTCAGGGGCACAGCAATTCACAAAATGGCAGAGTAATAAAGGTCTACTATCGTCCAAAAATCTGTTGAGGGAAGGCAACGAGGCGGACATATAAGCGAGGCAGAATAGCAGGAAACAGATTTCAAGAGGTACGTTGGAATCACATTTAACGCACAGGAATAGGGGCACAACTTCGACAATGATGCACTTGGCCAAAAAGGGCGTATGCGTTTTCTCTTGAATATATTCAGGAGAAAATGCATATGACCTTTTTGGCCAAGCAAGCAAGCGGGCAATGCAAATCTGCACTACAAAGAAGTATCACTTCCCACCGGTCATTAGGGGCATCCAAAAAATGGGTAAAAACCAGAAAGGCAAAACAGGACCTGGAGAACAGGGAGCCTTTTTATGCTGATGGGCGGGATGTAAATTGCCAACTGCCTCTCTGGAGGAGTGCATTGTGTTCCCTAAAACAAGTAAACAACAGAGCTATAGAGCCAAGGGCACTTCGAGTCTAGGGAATATACCTTGGGAAAACTGAAAATCAATAAGACAGAGCCACCCCAAAATTTAGGTCTCCACTGCTTACAAGAACCTCAACTTGGGTACACGTTACATATCCCTGGAAATAAAAAAAAATGGTTCAAAAAATTGTGGTACTTACGTACGATGGAATATCCCTCAGCCATGAAATCTATGCCATAAAACCAATAGCAGCAAAATGAGTGGATTCAGGTACGATGATTCTAAGTGAAATAAGTCACACAGAAAAAGAAACCTATCATAAGATATCATTCATGAAGATCCTGTAAACATGGCTACACATGAACTGAGTTAGGAAGGAGAACAGAGTCTCACATTTAGAAAACACTCTTATGCCTTCTTAAGGGAGAAGGAGAGGTGGGGTGATGCATAAAACCAGAGTTTGATATAAGCACAGGTACCGTTCCAAAATACAACTACGGAATAGACAAGAAGTAGATATTCCTCAGTGAAAGGGACTCAAAATCCCATATTTCCCACAGAGGAATATATCCGACTAGTAAGAAACTTAAAACCTATGTACTGATATGTCTCCGTAAGGGAATCAAGTGTGTCTAGACTCGCATAAACATGGCAGCGAGAATCAGATCAAACCCAATCTAAAAAGGAATTTCAAAAACAAAACAAAAAAACAAGGAAATTCTTTACAATTCCTTCAGGGTCTCTGTTGAAACCTGGAATGATCCTATCTACAATGACTGCTGGATGTGGAATAAGGCTGGACACATGGGACTGAGAGGATTGGTGAGATTGGTTGAGCAAACGCAGACCATTTAAAACAATAAAGCATGGCACCATTCCATGGGTCCCAGCTCTCCAGGTTGAAGGGAATATTACTACAGCTATAACATGTATGGGAAACCTAGAGAATGGACACACTGTGAATACGAAAGGTTTCTAAAACTCAACGAATAGTGCCTTTCTTGGTGCTCCCGTTTGACTTTCCAACTGCTTTACTATGAATCTCCCAAATTGTCTAGACAGCACCTTTAAACTCCTGGTTCGCACAGATGGCCAATTTGGCAGAGGATGAAAGGGAATAGGGAGAACCAATGAGAGAGTAGCTGTTAGGCATTTGGACGCGCACATGTCACTCTTATTTCCCGGGAGGAAGAAGAATTAACCATAGTCTCAGCCACCCACCGAAAACCAATATATGTCCTGAACCAAAATATTGGACTTGCATTCAGCTCACAAAAAAACTAGTTAAAAAATGGAGCTCAGGGGCACAGCAATTCACAAACTGGCAGAGTAATAAAGGGCAACTATCGTCCAAAAGTCTGTTGAGGGGAGGCAATGAGGCGGACTTGAAAGCGAGGCAGAATAGCAGGAAACAGATTTCAAGAGGTACATTGGAATCGCCTGTAAAGCACAGGAAGAGGGGCACAATTTCAACAATGATGCACTTGGCCAAAAAGGGCGTATGCATTTTCTCCTGAATATATGCAGGAGAAAACGCATACGCCCTTTTTGGCCAAGCAAGCAAGCGGGCAATGCAAATATGCACTACAAAGAAGTATTTCCCACCGGTCATTAGGGGCATCCACAAAATGGGTAAAAACCAGAAAGGCAAGACAGGCCCTGGAGAACAGGGAGCCTTGTTATGCTGATGGGCGGGATGTAAATTGCCAAATGCCTCTCTGGAAGAGTGCATTGTGTTCCCTAAAACAAGGAAACAACAGAGCTACAGAGCCATGGCACTTCGAGTCTAGGGAATATACCTTGGGAAAACTGAATATTAATAAGACAGAGCCACCCCAAAATTTAGGCCTCCACTGCTTACAAGAACCTCAACTTGGGTACACCTTACATATCCCTGGAAATATAAAAATGGTTCAAAAAATTGTGGTACTTACGTACGATGGAATATCCCTCAGCCATGAAATCAATGTCATAAAACCAGTAGCAGCAAAATGAATGGATTCAGGTACGATGATTCTAAGTGAAATATGTCACACAGAAAAAGAAACTTATCATAAGATATCATTCATGAAGATCCTGTAAACATGGCTACACATGAACTGAGTTAGGAAAGAGAACAGAGTCTCACATTTAGAAAACACTCTTATGCCTTCTTAAGGGGGAAGGAAAGTTGGGGTGATGCATAAAACCAGAGTTTGATATAAGCACAGGTATCGTTCCAAAAACCAACTATGGAATAGACAAGACCTGTACCTTCCTCAGTGAAAGGGACTCATAATCCCATATTTCCCACAGAGGAATATATCCGACTAGTAAGAAACTTAATACCTATGTACTAATATGTCTCCGTAAGGGAATCAAGTGTGTCTAGACTGGAATAAACATGGCAGCGAGAATCAGCTCAAACCCAATCTAAAAAGGAATTTCAAAAACAAAACAAAAAAACGGAATTTTTTTACAATTCCTTCAGGATCTCTGATGAAACCTGGAATGACCATATCTACAATGACAGCTGGATGTGGCATAAAGCTGGACACATGGGACTGAGAGTATTGGTGAGATTGGGTGAGCAAAAGCAAACCCTTTATAGCAGTAATGCATGGCACCCGTTCCATGGGTCCCAACTCTCCAGGTTGAAGGGAATATTAGTATAGCTATAACATGTATGGGAAACCTAGAGAATGGACACACTGTTAATATGAAAGGTTTCTAAAACTCAACGAATAGTCCCTCTCCTTGTGCTCCAGTTTGACTTTCCAACTGCTTTACTATCAATCTCCCAACTTGGAGACACTGAACCTTTAACCGCCTGATTCGCGCAGGTTGCCAATTTGGCAAAGGATGAAAGGGAAGAGGGAGAACCAATGAGAGAGTAGCTGTCAGGCATTTGGACGGGCACATGTCACTCTTATTTCCCGTGAGGAAGAAGAATTAACCAAAGTCTCAGCCACCCACCGAAAACCAGTATAGGTTCTGAAAAAAAATATAGAACTTGCGTTCAGCTCCCAAAAAACGAGTTACTAAATGGAGCTCAGGGGCACAGCAATTCACAAACTGGCAGAGTAATAACTGGCAATTATCGTCCAAAAATCTGTTGAGGGAAGGCAACGAGGTGGACTTATAAGCGAGGCAGAATAGCAGGAAACAGATTTCAGGAGGTATGTTGGAATCACCTGTAAAGCACAGGAAGAGGCTCACAACTTCGACAATGATGCACTTTGCCAAAAAGTGTGTATGTGTTTTCTCCTGAATATATTCAGGAGAAAACGCATAAGCCCTTTTTGGCCAAGCAAGCAAGCGGGCAATGCAAATCTGCACTACAAAGAAGTATCACTTCCCACCGGTCATTAGGGGCATCCACAAAATTGGTAAAAACCAGAAAATCAAGACAGGCCCTGGAGAACAGGGAGCCTTGTTATGTAGATGGGCGGGATATAAATTGCCAACTGCCTCTCTACAGGAGTGCATTGTGTTCCCTAAAACAAGTAAACAACAGAGCTACAGAGCCAAGGGCACTTCCAGTCTAGGGAATATACCTTGGGAAAACTGAAAATCAATAAGACAGAGCCACCCCAAAATTTAGGCCTCCACTGCTTACAAGAACCTCAACTTGGGTACACCTTACATATCCCTGGAAATATAAAAATGGTTCAAAAAATTGTGGTACTTACGTACGATGGAATATCCCTCAGCCATGAAATCAATGTCATAAAACCAGTAGCAGCAAAATGAGTGGATTCAGGTACGATGATTCTAAGTGAAATAAGTCACACAGAAAAAGAAACTTATTATAAGATATCATTCATGAAGATCCTGTAAACATGGCTACACAGGAACTGAGTTAGGAAAGAGAACACAGTCTCACATTTAGAAAACACACTTATGCCTTCTTAAGGGGGAAGGAGAAGTGGGGTGATGCATAAAACCAGAGTTTGATATAAGCACAGGTACCGTTCCAAAAACCAACTATGGAATAGACAAGACCTATACCTTCCTCAGTGAAAGGGACACATAATCCCATATTGGAGTAGACAAGACCTATACCTTCCTCAGTGAAAGGGACACATAATCCCATATTTCCCACAGAGGAATATATCCGACTAATAAGAAACTTAAAACCTATGTACTAATATGTCTCCGTAAGGGAATAAAGTGTGTCTAGACTGGAATAAACATGGCAGCGAGAATCAGCTCAAACCCAATCTAAAAAGGAATTTCAAAAACAAAACAAAAAAACAGGGAATTTTTTTACAATTCCTTCAGGGTCTCTGATGAAACCTGGAATGACCCTATCTACAATGACAGCTGGATGTGGCATAAGGCTGGACACATGGGACTGAGAGGATTGGTGAGATTGGGTGAACAAAAGCATACCCTTTATAGCAGTAATGCATGGCACCCGTTCCATGGTTCCCAACTCTCCAGGTTGAAGGGAATATTAGTATAGCTATAACATGTATGGGAAACCTAGAGAATGGACACACTGTTAATATGAAAGTTTTCTAAAACTCAACGAATAGTCCCTCTCCTTGTGCTCCAGTTTGACTTCCCAACTGCTTTACTATCAATCTCCCAACTTGGAGACACAGAACCTTTAACCTCCTGGTTCGCACAGGTTGCCAATTTGGCAAAGAATGTAAGGGAAGAGGGAGAACCAATGAGAGAGTAGCTGTCAGGCATTTGGACGGGCACCTGTCACTCTTATTACCCGTGAGGAAGAAGAATTAACCAAAGTCTCAGCCACCCACCGAAAACCAGTATAGGTTCTGAAACAAAATATTGAACTTGCGTTCAGCTCACAAAAAACGAGTTACAAAATGGAGCTCAGGGGCACAGCAATTCACAAAATGGCAGAGTAATAAAGGTCTACTATCGTCCAAAAATCTGTTGAGGGAAGGCAACGAGGCGGACATATAAGCGAGGCAGAATAGCAGGAAACAGATTTCAAGAGGTACGTTGGAATCACATTTAACGCACAGGAATAGGGGCACAACTTCGACAATGATGCACTTGGCCAAAAAGGGCGTATGCGTTTTCTCTTGAATATATTCAGGAGAAAATGCATATGACCTTTTTGGCCAAGCAAGCAAGCGGGCAATGCAAATCTGCACTACAAAGAAGTATCACTTCCCACCGGTCATTAGGGGCATCCAAAAAATGGGTAAAAACCAGAAAGGCAAAACAGGACCTGGAGAACAGGGAGCCTTTTTATGCTGATGGGCGGGATGTAAATTGCCAACTGCCTCTCTGGAGGAGTGCATTGTGTTCCCTAAAACAAGTAAACAACAGAGCTATAGAGCCAAGGGCACTTCGAGTCTAGGGAATATACCTTGGGAAAACTGAAAATCAATAAGACAGAGCCACCCCAAAATTTAGGTCTCCACTGCTTACAAGAACCTCAACTTGGGTACACGTTACATATCCCTGGAAATAAAAAAAAATGGTTCAAAAAATTGTGGTACTTACGTATGATGGAATATCCCTCAGCCATGAAATCTATGCCATAAAACCAATAGCAGCAAAATGAGTGGATTCAGGTACGATGATTCTAAGTGAAATAAGTCACACAGAAAAAGAAACCTATCATAAGATATCATTCATGAAGATCCTGTAAACATGGCTACACATGAACTGAGTTAGGAAGGAGAACAGAGTCTCACATTTAGAAAACACTCTTATGCCTTCTTAAGGGAGAAGGAGAGGTGGGGTGATGCATAAAACCAGAGTTTGATATAAGCACAGGTACCGTTCCAAAATACAACTACGGAATAGACAAGAAGTAGATATTCCTCAGTGAAAGGGACTCAAAATCCCATATTTCCCACAGAGGAATATATCCGACTAGTAAGAAACTTAAAACCTATGTACTGATATGTCTCCGTAAGGGAATCAAGTGTGTCTAGACTCGCATAAACATGGCAGCGAGAATCAGATCAAACCCAATCTAAAAAGGAATTTCAAAAACAAAACAAAAAAACAAGGAAATTCTTTACAATTCCTTCAGGGTCTCTGTTGAAACCTGGAATGATCCTATCTACAATGACTGCTGGATGTGGAATAAGGCTGGACACATGGGACTGAGAGGATTGGTGAGATTGGTTGAGCAAACGCAGACCATTTAAAACAATAAAGCATGGCACCATTCCATGGGTCCCAGCTCTCCAGGTTGAAGGGAATATTACTACAGCTATAACATGTATGGGAAACCTAGAGAATGGACACACTGTGAATACGAAAGGTTTCTAAAACTCAACGAATAGTGCCTTTCTTGGTGCTCCCGTTTGACTTTCCAACTGCTTTACTATGAATCTCCCAAATTGTCTAGACAGCACCTTTAAACTCCTGGTTCGCACAGATGGCCAATTTGGCAGAGGATGAAAGGGAATAGGGAGAACCAATGAGAGAGTAGCTGTTAGGCATTTGGACGCGCACATGTCACTCTTATTTCCCGGGAGGAAGAAGAATTAACCATAGTCTCAGCCACCCACCGAAAACCAATATATGTCCTGAACCAAAATATTGGACTTGCATTCAGCTCACAAAAAAACTAGTTAAAAAATGGAGCTCAGGGGCACAGCAATTCACAAACTGGCAGAGTAATAAAGGGCAACTATCGTCCAAAAGTCTGTTGAGGGGAGGCAATGAGGCGGACTTGAAAGCGAGGCAGAATAGCAGGAAACAGATTTCAAGAGGTACATTGGAATCGCCTGTAAAGCACAGGAAGAGGGGCACAATTTCGACAATGATGCACTTGGCCAAAAAGGGCGTATGCATTTTCTCCTGAATATATGCAGGAGAAAACGCATACGCCCTTTTTGGCCAAGCAAGCAAGCGGGCAATGCAAATCTGCACTACAAAGAAGTATTTCCCACCGGTCATTAGGGGCATCCACAAAATGGGTAAAAACCAGAAAGGCAAGACAGGCCCTGGAGAACAGGGAGCCTTGTTATGCTGATGGGCGGGATGTAAATTGCCAAATGCCTCTCTGGAAGAGTGCATTGTGTTCCCTAAAACAAGGAAACAACAGAGCTACAGAGCCATGGCACTTCGAGTCTAGGGAATATACCTTGGGAAAACTGAATATTAATAAGACAGAGCCACCCCAAAATTTAGGCCTCCACTGCTTACAAGAACTTCAACTTGGGTACACCTTACATATCCCTGGAAATATAAAAATGGTTCAAAAAATTGTGGTACTTACATACGATGGAATATCCCTCAGCCTTGAAGTCAATGTCATAAGACCAGAAGCAGCAAAATGAGTGGATTCAGGTACGATGATTCTAAGTGAAATATGTCACACAGAAAAAGAAACGTATCATAAGATATCAGTTACGAAGTTCCTGTAAACATGGCTACACATGAACTGAGTTAGGAAAGAGAACAGAGTCTCACATTTAGAAAACACTCTTATGCCTGCTTAAGGGGGAAGGAGAGGTGGGGTGATGCATAAAACCAGAGTTTGATATAAGCACATGTACCGTTCCATAAACCAACTATGGAATATAGAAGACCTACACCTTCCTCAGTGAAAGGGATTCAAAACCCCATATTTCCCGCAGAGGAATATATCTGACTAGTAAGAATCTTAAAACCTATGTATTGATATGTCTCCATAAGGGAAATAAGTGTTTCTATACTGGCATAAACATGGCAGTGAGAATCAGATCAAACCCACTATAAAAAGGAATTTCAAAAACAAAACGAAAAAACAGGGAAATTCTTTACAATTTCTTCAGGGTCTCTGATGAAACCTGGAATGACCCTATCTACAACGACAGCTGGAGGTGGCATAAGGCTGGACACATGGGACTGAGAGGATTGGTGAGATTGTGTGAGCAAATGCAGACCCTTTAAAGCAATAATTCATGGCACCAATTCCATGGGTCCCAACTCTCCAGGTTGAATGGAATATTACTACAGCTATAACATGTATGGGAAACCTAGAGAATGGACACACTGTGAATACGAAAGGTCTCTAAAACTCAAAGAATAGTCCCTGTCCTGGTGCTCCGGTTTGAATTTCCAACTGCTTTACTATCAATCTCTCAACCTGGAGAGACAGCACCTTTAACCTCCTGTTTCGCACAGGTTGCCAATTTCACAGAGGATGAATGGGAAGAGGGAGAACCAATGAGAGAGTAGCTGTTAGGTATTTGGACGGGCATATGTCACTCTTATTTCCCGGGAGGAAGAAGAATTGAACAAAGTCTCAGCCACCCACCGGGAACCAGGTCCTGAACCACAATATTGGACTTGCGTTCAGCTCAGAAAAAAAGAGTTAAAAAATGGAGCTCAGGGGCACAGCAATTCACAAACTGGCAGAGTAATAAAGGGCAACTATCGTCCAAACATCTGTTGAGGGAAGGCAACGAGGTGGACTTGAAAGCGAGGCAGAATAGCAGGAAACAGATTTCAAGACATACGTTCGAATCGCCTTTAAAGCACAGGAAGAGTGGCACAACTTCGACAATGATACACTTGGCCAAAAAGGGCGTATGTGATTTCTCCTGAATATATTCAGGAGAAAATGTATACGCCCTTTCTGGCCAAGCAAGCAAGCGGGCAATGCAAATCTGCACTACAAAGTAGTATCACTTCCCACCGGTCAAAAGGGACATCGGAAAAATGTGTAAAAATCAGAAAGGCAAGACAGGCCTTGGAAAACAGGGAGCCTTGTTATGCTGAAGGAAGGCATGTAAATTTCCAACTGCCTCTCTGCAGGAGTGTATTGTGTTCCGTAAAACATATAAACAACAGAGCTACAGAGCCAAGGGCACTTCCTGTCTAGGGAATATACCTTGGGAAAACTGAAAATCAATAAGACAGAGCCACCCCAAAATTTAGGGCTGCACTGCTGACAAGAACCTCAACTTGGGTACACCTTAAATATTCCGTGAAATATAAAAATGGTTCAAAAAATTCTGGTACTTACGTTATGATGGAATATCCCTCAGCCATGAAATCAATGTCATAAGACCAGTAGCAGCAAAATGAATGGATTCAGATATGATGATTCTAAGTGAAATAAGTCACACAGAAAAAGAATCTTATCATAAGATATCACTTATGAAAATCCTGTAAACATGGCTACACATGAACTGAGTTAGGAAAGAGAACAGAGTCACACATTTAGAAAACACTCTTACGCCTGCTTAAGGGGGAAGGAGAGGTGGGGTGTTGCGTAAAACCAGAGTTTGATATAAGTACAGGCACCATTCCAGAAACCAAATACAGAATACACAAGATCTACACCTTCCTCACTGAAAGGTTATCAAGACCCCATACTTCACACAGAGGAATATATCTGACTAGTAATAATCTTAAAACCTATGTATTGATATATCACCGTAAGGGAAACAAGTGTGTCTAGACTGGCATAATCACGGCAGTGAGAATCAGCTCAAACCCACTATAAAAAGGAATTTCAAAAACAAAACAACAAAACAGGGAAATTCTTTACACTTCCTTCAGGGTCTCTGATGAAACCTAGAATGACCCTGAGTACAACGACAGCTGGATGTGGCATAAGGCTGGACACTTGGGAACGAGAGGATTGGTGAATTTGGGTTAGCAAATGCAGACCCTTCAAAGCAATAATGCGTGGCACCCATTCCATGGTTCCCAACTCTCCATTTTGGAGGGAATATTACTACAGCTATAACATGTACAGGAAACCAAGAGAATGGACACACAGTGAATACGAAAGGTTTCTAAAACCCAACTAATTGTCCCTCTCCTGGTGCTCCGGTTTGACTTTCCAACTGCTTAACTATCAATCTCCCAACTTGGAGAGACAGCCCCTTTAACCTCCTGGATTGCTCAGGTTGCCAATTTGGAAGAGGATGAAAGGGAAAAGGGGGAACCAATGAAAGAGTAGCTGTTAGGCATTTGGACGGGCACATGTCACTCTAAATTCCCGGCAGGAAGAAGAATTAACCAAATTCTCAACCGCCCGCCATGAACAACTATAGGTCCTGAACCAAAATTTTCGACTTGTGGTCAGCTCACAAAAAACGAGTTAGAAAATGGAGCTCAAGGGCACAGCAATTCACAAACTGGCACAGTAATAAAGGACAACTATCGTCCAAAAAATCTGTTAAGGGAAGGCAACGAGGCGACCTTCTAAGCGAGGCAGAATAGCAGGAAACAGATTTCAAGTGGTTCGTTGGAATCACCTGTAAAGCACAGGAAGAGGGGCACAACTTCGAAAATGATGCACTTGGCCAAAAAGGGCGTATGCGTTTTATCCTGAATATATTCAGGAGAAAACACATACGCCCTTTTTGGCCAAGCAAGCAAGTGGGCAATGCAAATCTGCACATCAAAATAGTATCAATTCCCACCAGTCAAAAGGGACATCCACAAAATGTGTAAAAGCCAGAAATCCTAGAGAGGCCCTGGAGAACATGGAGCCTTTTTATGCTGATGGGCGGGATGTAAATTGCCAACTGCCTCTCTGGAGTAGTGCATTGTGTTCCCTAAAACAAGTAAACAGCAGAGCTACAGAGCCAAGGGGACTTCCAGTCTAGGGAATATACCTTGGGAAAACTGAAAATCAATAAGGTAGAGCCACCCCAAAATTTAGCGCTGCACTGCTTACAAGAATCTCAAATTGAGTACTCTCTAAATATCCCAGGATAGATAAAAATGATTCAAAAAATTGTGGTACTTATGTATGATGGATTATCCCTCAGCCATGAAAACAATGTCATAATGCCAGTAACAGGAAAATGAATGGATTCAGGTACGATGATTCTAAGTGAAATAAGTCACACTGAAAAACAAACTTATCATAAGATAGCACTTATGAATTTTCTGTAACATGGCTACACATGAACTGAGTTAGGAAAGGGAACAGTGTCTCACATTTAGAAAACACACTTATGCCTGCTTAAGGAGGAAGGAGAGGTGCGGTGATGCATAGAACCAGAGTTTGATATTAGTACAAGTACCATTCCAAAATCAAAATACAGAATAGACAAGACCTACAACTTCATCAGTGAAAGGGATGCAAAACCCAATATTCTGCGGAGAGGTATATATCTGACTAGTAAGAATCTTAAAACCTATGTATTGATATGTCACCGTAAGGGAATCAAGTGTGTCTAAACTGGCATAAACATGGCAGTGAGAATCAGCTCAAACCCAGTAAAAAAAGAAATTTCAAATACAAAACAAAAAAAAACAGGGAAAATATTTACAATTCCTTCAGGGGCTCTGATGAAACCTGGAATGACCCTACCTACAACGAGAGCTGGATGTGGCTTAAAGCTGGACACTTGAGACTGAGAGGTTTGGTGAGACTGGGTGAGCAAATGCAGACCATTTAAAGCAATAATATGTGGCACCCATTCCATGTGTCCCATCTCTCCTTGTGTAAGGTAATATTACTACAGCCATAACATTTACGGGAAACCTAGAGAATGGACACATTGTGAATACGAAAGGTTTCTAAAACTCAACTAATAGTCCCTCTCCTTGTGCTCCAGTTTGACATTCCAACGGCTTTACTATCAATCTCCCAACTTGGAGCGATAGCCCGTAAAACCTCCTAGTTCGCACAGGTTGCCAATTTGGCAGAGGATGAAAGGGAAGAGGGAGAACCAATGAGAGAGTAGCTGTTAGGCATTTGGACAATACATGTCACTTTAATTGCCCGGCAGGAAGTAGAATTAACCAATGTCTCAGCCACCCGCCGGGAACCAGTATAGGTTCTGAACCATAATTTTGGATTTGCTGTCAGCTCACAAAAACGAGTTGAAAAATGAAGCTCACGGGCACAGCAATTTACAAACTGGCAGAGAAATAGAGGACAACTATCGTCCAAAAATCTTTTGAGGGAAGGCAGAGAGGCGGACTTTAAAACGAGGCAGAATAGCAGGAAACAGATTTCAAGAGGTACGTTGGAATCACCTTTCAAGCACAGGAAGAGGGACACAACTTCGACAATGATGCACTTGGCCAAAAAGTGTGTATGCGATTTCTCCTGAGTATATTCAGGAGAAAATGCATACTCCATTTTTGCCCAAGCAAGCAAGCAGCAATGCATATCTGCACTACAATGAAGTATCCCTTCCCACCGGTCAATAGGGACATCCACAAAATGTGTAAAAGCCAGAAAGGCAAGACAGGCCCTGGAGATCAGGGAGCCTTGTTATGCTGTTGGGCGGGATGTAACTTGCCAAATGCCTCTCTGGAGGAGTGCATTGTGTTCCCTAAAACAAGTAAACAACAGAGCTACACAGCCAAGGGCAGTTCCAGTCTAGGGAATATACCTTGGGAAAACTGAAAATCAATAAGACAGAGCCACCCTAAAATTTAGCACTGCACTGCTTACAAGAACCTCAACTTGGGTACACCTTAAGTATCCCAGGAAAGACAAAAATGGTTCAAGATATTGTGGTACTTACGTACGATGGAATATCGCTCAGCCATGAAATCAATGTCATAAGGCCAGTAGCAGCAAAAAGAGTGGATTCAGGTACGATGATTCTAAGTGAAATAAGTCACACAGAAAAAGAAACTTATCATAAGATATCACTTATGAAGGTCCTGTAAACATGGCTACACATGAACTGAGTTAGGAAAGATTACAGAGTAACTAATCTTATCATAAGTTATCACTCATAGCGGGAATGTACACATGACTACACATGAACTGAATTACAAACACAACAGAGTCACACATTTAGAAAACATCTTCTGCCTGCTTAATGGGAAAGCCGAGGTGGGGTGATGCATAAAACCACAGTTTTAAATTAACACAGATACCATTATATAAACCATGAATGTAATAGACAACACCTACTCCCGGCACAATGAACTGGACTCAACACGCCCTATTCATTGCAGAGGAATATGTCTGACTCTAAGTATTTTAAAACTTATGTATTCTCATGTCTCCATAAAGGAATCATGTGTGTGTATAACAGCATGAACACAGCACTGAAATTCAGTTAAACCCACTTATAAAAATAAATTTCAAAAGCAAAATGCAAAAACAGCGAAACAGTGAGAAAGTCTTAAAAATTTCGTTCAGGGCCTGTGATGCAACCTGGCTTGACCACCTTTACACCCACAGCTGGATGAGACATAAGACTGGACACTTGGGGCTGACAAGATTGCTGAGGTTGTGTGAGCAAAAGAACACCACTTAGAGCAATACTGTGTGCTACCCATTCTAGTGGTCCCAACTCTCCAGGTTTAAGGGAATCTTCCTCCAGTTAAAACATGCATGGGAAACCCAGTGGATGGTACACTGTGTAATTGGGAAAGTTTTCTAAAAGGTACCTCATTTTTCCTTTTGTCGTGCTCGGCTTTGCCATTCCATCTGCATTACTAAAAATCTCCCCACTTGGAGTGTCAGCGCCTTTATCCTCCTGATATGCACAGTTTGCAAATTGTGCAGAGGATGAACAGGAAGAGGGGGAATAAATGAGAGATTAGCTGTAGGTGTTTGGATGGGCACATGTCACTCTAGTTTCCCACCAGGAAGAAGAATTAACCAAAGGCTCAGCCTGAAGCCCTGGAACCAGAGTAGGGCCTAAAGCCATCCTGCGGTAGTGCAGCCAGCTCACAAAGAGGCGAGTTGAAAAATGGAAATCAGGGGCACAGCAATTCACAAACTTGCAGAGTTATAAAGGACAACTATCATCCAGAAATATATTGAGGAAAGGCAGTGAAGAGGATTTGAATGCAAGGCAGAATTGAAGGAAACAGATTTCAAGAGGTAGATTGGAGTCGTCTTTAAAGCACATGAAAAGCGACAGAATTTCGACAATGTTGCCCTTGGCTGAAAAGGGACTATGTGTATTTTCTTGAATATATTCGGGAAAAAATGCATATGCCCTTTTTGGCCAAGCAAGCCATCAGGCATTGCAAATCCACACTACAGAGAAGTGTCCCTTACCTCCAGTCAAAAGGGCCATCCACAAATAGTGTAAAAACCACAAATGCAGGACAGGCCATGGAGAAAAGGGAGCCTGGTTACGCCGATGGACAGGATGTAAATTGCCAACAGCCTCTCTGGAGAACTGTATGTTGTTTTCTAAAACAGAGCTACAGAACATAGCACACTTCCACTCATGGGCGTGTATTTTGAGAAAACTAAAAATCCACAACACACAGCCAGCCCAAACTTTAGGGCTGCTCTGTTTACAAGAACCTCGACTTCAGTACACTTTAAATATCCCAGGAAAGGAAAAAAAATAGATACAGATGTTGTGGTACTTATATACAATGCAATGTCACTCAGACATAAAATCAATGTCATAAGGGCAATAGCAGCTTAATGAGTGGCTTTAGGTATGATGATGCTAAGTGAAATGAGCCACAAAGTAAAAGAAACTTATTGTAATATATCACTTATAGAGGGAATGTAAACATGGCTACACATGAACTGAATTTCAAAAGAGAACAGTGTTACACATTTAGAAAACACACTTATGCCTCCTTAAGGGGAAAGGTGACGTGGGGTGATGTGTAAAAGCAGAGTTTGAAATTAGCACAGATCCCATTCCATATACCAAATATGTAATAGACAAGACCTACTCCTTTCTCAATGAACTGGACACAAAACACCCTATTCACTGAAGAGGAATATATCTGACTGGTAATAACCTTGAAACCTATGTATTTATATGTCTCCATAATGGAATCAAGTTTATGTAGATTGGCATAAACACAGATCAATGGAACAGGACAGAAAGCCCAGAGATAAACCTACATACCTATGGCTATCTCATCTATGACAAAGGAGCTAAGGCTATACAATGGAGAAAAGACAGTCTCTTCAGTAATTGGTGCTGGTAAAACTGGACCCCTACACATAAAATAATGAAATTAGAACACTCCATAACACCATACACAAAAATAAACTCTAAATTGATTAGAGATCTAAATATAAGACCAAACACTATAAAACACTTAGAGGAAACCATAGGCAGAACACTCTATGACATAAATCACAGCAAGATCCTTTTGGACCCACCACTTAGAGAAATGGAAATAAAAACAGAAATCAACAAATGGGACCTAATGAAACTTAAAAGCTTTTACACAGTACAGGAAAACATAAACAAGATGCAAAAACAACCCTCAGAATGGGAGAAAATATTTTCAAATGAAGCAATTGACAAAGGATTAATCTCCTAACTTTACAAGCACCTCATGTAGCACAATATCACAAAAACAAACAACCCAATCCAAAAACGGGCAGAAGACCTAAATAGACATTTCTCCAAAGAAGATATACAGATTACCAAGAAACACATGAAAGGATGCTGAACATCACTAATCATTAGAGAAATGCAAATCAAAACTACCGTGAGGTATCACCTCACAGCAATCAGAGTGGCAATCATCAAAAAATCTAGAAAACAATAAATGCTGGAGAGGCCTTTATTGGAGAAAAGGGAACACACTTGCACTGTGGGTGGGAATGTAAATTGATATGGGCACTAGGGAGAACAGTACGGAGGGTCCTTTAAATAACTAACAATAGAAGTACCATACGACACAACAATCTAACTACTGGACATTTGCCTTGTGAAAACCATAATTCAAAAAGAGTTATGTACAAAAATGTTCATTGCAGCTCTATTTGCAATAGCCAGGACATGGAAGCAACCAAAGTGTCCATCAACAGATGAATGGATAAAGAAGATCTGGCACATATATACAATGGAATATTACTCAGCCATACATAGGAATGAAATTGGGTCATTTGTAGAGACCTTGATGGATCTAGAGACTGTCATACAGAGTGAAGTAAGTCAGAAAGAGAAAAACAAATATTGTATATTAATGCATATATGTGGAACCTAGAAAAATGGTACAGATGAACCAGTTTGCAGGGCAGAGATAGAGACACAGATGTAGAGAACAAACATATGGACACCAAGGGAGGAACACCATGTGAGGGTGGTGGTGGGATGAATTGGGAGACTAGGATTCACATGTGCACACTTATATGTATAAAATAGATATCCAATAAGAACCTGCAGTATAAAAGAAATAAATAAATTTTAAAAAATTAAAAATACATAAATAACATTTAATCAAATAAAACAGAAAAAAATTTTTCCCTTCACATAGATGTCATTATATTAATGCATTATTTCCATGTTTATATCTCCAAATTAAAAAAAAAAGAATAAATAAAATCTACCTTGAACCAAAAAGAAAAAAAGAAAAAAAAAAAAAAAAAAAAAAAAAAAACAGAACCCACCAGTTATACAGAGGAAAATCGTATCAGGGCACTTGCTCCAGTGGTAAAAAATTCTTAAGTTGGTCAGAGGTGGGAAATCGTCTCCCATGCACTCAGCAGCACTCCCCCCCACAAAGAGCATCCTCATTGCAAAGCTGGGGGACTGTGTCAAGGCGTCTGTGAGTAAATGTGAGCTGAGCCCCAGTCCTGCTGCAGCTGAACTCTTCCCACCCTTTCTAGGTAAAACACCTGAATATGTACAAGCACTTGCAAGCCTAGAGGAAGGGCTGTGGAGCCACACCAGCGACAGCACGCAGGCCGACTTGGTGCCTGCAGGCCAGCCAGGATGGTCCTGGCCCCAGATGCTCTTCTGGAATCTTTCCATTTACCTGCCTGAGATACCCCTCCTGCCACGGCCCCCACTGCTTTTTTACTTCCTCACCTCTGACTGGGGAGAAATTCCAGCGGCAGGTATGGATGACACATCCTCTTCTTTAGCAGGTGGCAGCCTGGCAACTCCTGCAGAAAGTCCAGCAGAGCCCCACTCACACTGGGCCACCCACAAAGCCACGGCCTCTCCCTCCGTACCACCACCCCAGCCCCGACACTGCTGACGGGGCAGAGAATATGGCGTCAGGCACAGCTACAGGGGCTCTTGCTGACTGGAGAGGTGTTTATATTGACCTCAACACAGGCACACCTGGGGAGGGCTGGCAGGCAGTGTCAGGCTGCCCAAATCAGCCAATCCTCACCCCTCAGGGGCTCACAGTTGCAGAAAATGAAACTTGCTAAACGGGCCATGCCCAAGGAACAGGTGTGGGCCCTAGAGTGTCAGGCTAGACAAGGGGCTGTAGCTGCGGCTTGTTTTCTTAACATTTTATCTGGTCCATGAGTGGAAAACAACTTCAAGAAGACCGTATCCTAATGAGAGGAACCCAGGAGTCAGGGAGAGGAGTGATGGTGGGTGGAGACAGAGGCCTGGTGCCCTGGCTGCAGTGGAAGTGTCTGGAAGACCAGGCAGAGAGAGGCTGCACAGAGTGATAGCCAGGGTCACAGACCTGTCAGAGCTGCTGTTTGTTAGTTCAAGTCCTGCTCTGAGGTGTTCTGTGTCAGCTGTGAGTGACAGGTGAGCTGGGGGTTCTCTGCAAGGTGGGCTATGTGCACAGTTCCTGTGTGTCCAGCCCTGCTGGGGTACCTGCCCAGGGGACTTCCGTATCCTGGGAAGGGCCTGACTATGAGAGCCCCATGGGCTGCTGGGTAGCTGCACAGGTGAGCTCCATACCCTGGGAAGGACTTGACCACGAGAGCCCCGTGGGCTGTGGGGTGCGGGATGCATCCCAGGTGAGCTCCATATCCTGGGATTGGCCTGACCACGAGAGCCCCATGGGCTGCTGGAGACCTGGTAAAGTATATCAGGACAGTCAGTGAAGCCACCGAGGATATACATCCAGTAGCTCCTATTTCCTACACCCTGCTGCTGATTCTACCATCCACCAGGCCATGGCATTCTGTATTAGACTTCAATGATGCCTTCTTCTGTATTCCATTCATCTCAGAGTCACAAGAATTTTTGGCTTGTGAGTGGCAGGACACAACATGCAACACAAGCAATAATGCTGGGCCGTCCTGCCCCAATGGTTCAAAAATCCCCACACCATCATTGGGGAAATGTCCTCTAAAGACCTAAAAGTTCTACCTCTGTAAAAGGGAACCCTCCTTCAATATGCAGATGACATTCTGATCGCCAGGCCTACTAAAGACGCCTCTGAACTACCTAGCCAAGAAAGGATAGAAGGTGTCCAAGAAAAAGGCTAAAATATCCCAGGCTCAGGTGACATGCCTGGGCTTCATTCTCACAGATATTCAGAGAAACACATCCCAGGATAGGGAAGAAGCCATTTGCAGCCTTACCTCTTCTAAAACTAGAAGACAGCTTAGGGGTTCCTGGGGAGGCCAAGGTTTTCTGCATCTGGATCCCTAACTACAGTCTAATAGCTGGGCCTCTACATGAAACACTGACACGAAAAGATGAGGATACTTTTGTATAGAATCCAGAAGCAGCCTTTCAAGAATGGAAAGAGCAGTCAATTCAGATCCTTGCCCAGGAACTCGCTAATTTAGCTAAACCCTTTGACCTTTACATACCCGGTCAAAGGTTAATTGCCCTTGGAGACTTAGTGCAAAAACTGGGACCACTTGAAATGGAGCAACAAGAATGCCCTTCAGGTATGATAAACTATGATCACCAAGGGCTTTGCCCACCGACTCATCAGGCCAGGATACTGGGGTATCTAAAAAGCTAGAAATCAGCAGCCCACAAGGCCAGCTCCCTCCTAAGGGAACAGGACCCCACGTGGTGATCCTAACCACCCATCATGCCCTGAAGTTGCAGGGTCGCTCTGTGGACACACTGACCTCGAGTGAGGAGGCCCTCCAACTCCAACCTCCAGAGAGACAACTGGGGGCAACGGGCCCCCAAGATGACTCATGTGACCATCACTTGACCTGGAGTTTCTCTCAGAAAACAACAAGACTGTGCCCCGAAAGAGCAGACTACTGCTTGCAGGACTTACTGCACCCAGAGGGGAGCTAATAAGCTTGGCGGGGGAAACGTATATCACGCTTTCACCATAGAAAACCCTACAGACACCGCGGTGATGGTGGCCAATATGACCGGCTGGACTGCTGGCTACTTCTAAAGGCCGTTGACTCAGTGGACGTCATGGTCCTGGATCACCACTGACCCTGGACTGTCTGGGAGTTGCGCGGGCAGGGTTCTGACACATGGTGCTGTTTGTACATTAATTCAGGGACCTAATTAAAGAAAGCACAGACTACTGGTCAGAGCATCTAGGCTGGCAAAAACCGTCAGCCTAAAGTTACCGTACAAATGTGGGGTGGGGTGAAAACTGCCACCTCAGCATCTCTGCACATCTCTCTCCTGGACACTTAAAGGTCATTATAATCTATAACACTTGCAATGCTGGTGCTCAGGCGGACGAGAAGTGAGGCAGGAGGCCTTGGGACAATCCACCTCACCTGGAGGCTGGTGGGGAGACGTTTTGCCCCTCCCCCGAAGTATCAGGGCTCCCACCACAGCATGAAGCAGTTACAAAAGAGGGGTCTGCACACTCAACACCCGAAGAATGAGGAACAGAACAAAAAGCAGAGGAGGTGTTCGTCTCTGGCAACGTTCATTAAAAATTCCTGGGAGATAAAAAGAGAATCTGGGCAATAAAATAAAGTCTAACATGTTTTTCCTTTGTGCTTTGTCTAATTTCACGTGCTCCTAGGGTTCCGCATGCAGAGGTCCCACACCCGGCACTTCAGACCCGATTTCGTAGTGCAGAATGGCTGGGTCGACACCTCAGCTAGCGGGGTCCCATGCAGACTCCAAGGAATAGAGCCTGAGCTTCAGCCAACCCAGCCCTCGAGACCTCCATCCCCTCCCTCCCAGTGACGCTCCTGGGGTCCCTACACAGCATCCCAGCCCACAGCCCGTGGGGGAGTGCACGCTCTCACCTCTCCATTCGGTTTTCAAAATAATGTTTCCTTTGCTTCTGAACCAAAGTCAGTCTTGATCTGTTGGCTCCAATGACACTGGGCACGGGGACTTCTGTTGGGGTCCACTCTGGAGGATCAGTAACAGAAATTGAGAACATTGTAACTTCAATGAACAGATGTGTGAGCCAAACTGTAGTTAACATAGAGCAGTGTATAATGCTCGTGTAAAATAAGATGTTTCTAAGACTTACCTTTGATATTTCCATCACTTTACTATAAGCAAGTTCAGTGAAGACGTCTGTCTTATTTGTCAGGTCAACATTAGAGAAATGAAGTGATTTATTTCCATGGATGTACATCGAATACTCATGGCTGAAGCTTCAATCTTGTTTTGAATGCTTTTCCATTGAAAACGATACCTCTCTTTCAGCTCCCCCATTTCTGAGAAGTATAAAATCTTATAATTTATTATTACCAAAGGGGAAAGGTAGGAGAAGGGATAAATTAACAGTGTGGGATTAACACATACACACTGCTATGTATAAAATAGATCATCAACAAGGAACTACTGTATAGCACAGGGAACTACACTGAATATTTTGCAATAACCTATAATGGGAAATAATCTGAAAAAGAATAGATATTTTTATTGACATCGTCTATCAAAGACAGATAAAATGTAACCTAAGCAAGGCCGATGGTGAACGCTTCTGACCCTGAAGATTTCAATCATCTAAAGTTTGGGCTCTGCCTATTTCCCAAGGCGCTTAATGGACATACGTGTAGCCGTAGCTTAAAAATTCCCCAGTTTGGGGTACGGGGAGGCACTGATTTGGAAAAATCCCTGGTGTTCTCCTTCCATGCACTGGACCCTTCCTACAGCTAAAACATGCCTGTCACACCTAGAGGATGGTACACCATTTGTTCGGAAAGAGTTTGGAAAAGGCACCTCATCTCCTCATTGTGTGGTGCTCGGGTTCACCCCTCGAGCATCTTTCCTAACAATCTCCTCACTTGGGGATATCAGCACCGTCAACATCCTGTTGCACACAGTTTGGAATTTGTCGGGTTCACCCCTCCAGCATCTTTCCTAACAATCTCCTCACTTGGGGATATCAGCACCGTCAACATCCTGTTGCACACAGTTTGGAATTTGTCCAGAGGATGAAGCGGAAGGATGAGAAAAATTTAGAGACAAGTCTTAGTTGTTCGGACAGGAACATGCCACTCTAATTTCCAATCTGGAAGACAAATTCATCAAAGGCTAGAATTGCCCACGGAAACAGAATAGGGCTAGAGGAAATCCCGCTGTTTTGTGTCCAGTTTCCAAAAACACAAGTTGAAAAATGGAACTCAGGGGCACTAAAATTCATGAAAGTGCAGAGTTGAAAATATCTATCGTCGGAAAATGTCTTGAGGTAAGTCACAGAAAAGGAGTTGTAAGCAAGGGAGAGTGGCAGGAAACAGATTTGAAGAGGTAGAAAGGACTCCCCATTAAAGCACAAGAAAAGGGGCTGAACATCGCCAATGATGCAGTTGGCCCAAAAGGGCATATGCAATTTTTTCCGAATATATTCAAGTAAAGGCCATACACACTTTTTATCCAACCAAACAGGTGGGCACTGGAAGTCAATACTACAAAATGTATCACTTCACATCAGTCAGAAGGGCCATCCACATAAAGTGTAAACACCAGAAATGCAGGACAGGGCGAGGAGAAAAGGGAGCCCTGTGAGGCTGATAGTGGAATTCTAATTTGCCCACGGCCACTATGGAGAAGTGTATTGTGTTTGCTAAAACATCTAAAAGATGAGCTACAGAGCATAGGGCACTTGCACTCATGGACGTATCTGCACTGTGATGAAAAGGTCATGGAGCATTGTGGTGACAAATTTCACAGAGCATTGTGATGATGAGGGCATTGACCATTGTGATGACACAGGTCATGAAGCCTTGTGATGACGGGACACATGGAGCATTGTGATGACTGGGGTCATGTAGCATTGTGATGACAGGGGCATGGAGCATTGGTCTGACAAGTTTCATGGATAATTGTGTTGACAGTGGGCATGGCACATTGTGATGACAAGGGCATGGAGCATTGTGATGACAAGGTCATGGAGTATGGTGAAGACAGGTGTCAGGGAGCATTATGATGGCATATTTCATGTACCATTGTGATGACAATGGCATGGAGCATTGTGATGCCAAGTGATATGGAGGATTGTGATGACAAAGGTAATGGAGCATTGTGATGACAAATGCTTGGAGCATTGTGATGACAAGGGTCATGGAGCATTCTGATGACAAGGGCATGGAGCATTGTGATGACAACGGCCATTGAGAATTTTGATGAAAATGTCGTGAAGCATTGTGATGACAAAGGCATGCGGCTTGCTATGACAGGGGTCAGGGGGCATTGCGATGACAAGTGCATGGAGAATTGTGATGACAAGAGCATGTAACATTGTGATGAGAACTGTCATGGAGCATTGTGATGACAAGGACATGGAGAATTGTGATGACCAGGGCATGGAGCATTGTGATGGCAAGACCGTGGAGCACTGTGATGAGAAGACCATGGATAATTCTGGTGACGAGCATCATGGAGCACTGTAATGACAAGGGGCATGGAGCATTGTGATGATACGTCTCATGGAGCATTGTGATGACAGGGCTCATGGATCATTGTGATGACAAGGGTCATGGAGTATTGTGATGACAAGCTTGTGGAGTATTGTGATGACAAAGCATTTAACACTGTGATGGAAAGTGTCATGGAACATAGTGTTGCCAAGAACGTGGAGAATTGTGATGACAGGGAACATGGAGCATTGTGACGACCAGGGCATGGAGCATTGTGATGGCAAGACCGTGGAACATTGTGATGAGAAGACCATGGATAATTCTGAGGATGAGCGTCATGGAGCGCTATAATGACAAGGGGTGTGGATAATTGTGATGACAGTGGCCATGGAACATTGTGATGACAAGAGTCATGGAGCATTTTGATGACAAGCGTGTGGAGCATTGTGATGAGAAGACCACGGATAATTGTGAATGGCCAGCGTCATGGAGCACTGTAATGACATGTGGTATGGAGCATTGTGATGACAGTGCTCATGGAGCATTGTGATGACAAGTGTCATGGAGCATTCAGATGACAAGCTTGTGGAGTATTGTGATGACAATGGCATGGAGCATTGTGATGAAAAGGGCATGGAGCACTGTGATGAAAAATGCATGGAGCCTTTTCATGACAGGGTTCAAGGAGCATTCTGATGACAAGTGTCAGAGAGCATTGTCATGACAAGTGTATTGAGAATTGTGATGACAAAATATCATGGAGCATTGTGACAACAAGGGCATGGAGTATTGTGATGACAGGCATTATGGAGCGTTGTGATGACAAGGGTTATGGAACATTGTGATCACATGGGTTTGGAGCATTGTGAAGACAGAGGTCATGGATCATTGTGATTTCAAGGAGCATGGAGCATTGTGATGACAGGGGTCATGGAGCATTGTGATGTCAGGGGACATGGAACATTTTGATGAAAAGGGTCATGGAGCATTTTGGTGACAGGGGTTATGGAACATTGTGATGTCAGGGGTCATCGAACATTGTGATGATAAGTGCATGTAGCATTGTGATGACAAGGTTTATGGAGCATTGTGATGACAAGATTGTGGAGCACTGTGATGACAAGCGCATGGCAAATTGTGATGACATGTTTCAAGGAGCATTGTGCTGTCAAGCGAATGGAGCATTGTAATGACAATGGTCATGGAGCATTGTGCTGAGAAAGGCATAGAGTATTGTGATGACAAGGGTCAAAGAGCATTGTGATGAAAAGTTCATGGAGCATTGTGGTTAAAAAGGTCACAGAGACTGTTGATGATGAGGGCATGGACCATTGTGATGACAAAGGTCATGAAGCATTGTGATGACTGGAGTCACGGAGCATTGTGATGACAGGGGTCATGGAGCTTTGTGATATCAAGGGCATGGAGCATTGTGAAGGCCAGGTCATACAGTATTGTGAAGACAGGTGTCAGGGAGCATTGTGATGACATATGTAATGGCCAATTGTGATGACAATGGCATGCAGTATTGTGAAGACAGGTGTCAGGGAGCATTGTGATGACATATGTAATGGCCCATTGTGATGACAATGGCTTGGAGCATTGTGATGACAAGGGTCAGGGAGCATTGTGCTGACAAGTGCATGGAGAATAGTGATGACAAGGGTCATGGAGCATTTTGATGACAAGCTTGTGGAGTATTTTGATGACATTGGCATGGATCATTGTGATGAAAACTGCATGGGGCATTGTGAGGAAAAAGGCATGGAGCCTTTTCGTGACAGGGTTCATGGAGCATTCTGAAGACAAGTGTCAGGAAGCATTGTGATGACAAGTGTATTGAGAATTGTGATGACAAAGGTCATGGAGCATTGTGATGAAAAGGGCATGGAGTACTGTGATGACAGGCATCATGGAGCTTTGTGATGACAAGTGTTATGGAACTTGGTGATCACAAGTGTTTGGAGCATTGTGATGACACAGGTCATGGATATTGTTGATTTCAAGAAGCATGGAGCATTGTGATGGCAAGGGCAAGAAACAATGTGATTCCAAGTTTCATGGAGGATTGTGATGACCATGGTAAAGGTGTATTGTTATGACAAGCTCATAGAACATTGTAATGACAAGTTCATGTAGCATTTTGCTGACAAAGGCATGGAGAATTGTGATGACAGGTGTCATGGAGCACTGTGATGACATGCGTCACAGAGCATTGTGAATACAGGGGTCATGGAGCATTGGGATGAAAAGGGCATGGATCATTGTGATGACAAGTGTCATGGAAGATCGGGCTGAAAATGTTTATGGAGTATTGTGATGACAGGGGTCATGGAGCATTGTGATGACAAGAGTCCCGGCTCACTGTGTTGTCAGGGGTAATGGAGTGTTGTGATGACAGTGGTCATGGAGCATTGTGATGATATTGGACATGGAGCATTGTGATGAGAGTGTCATGGAGAATTGGGCTGAAAATGTTCATGGAGTACTCTGATGACAGGGGTCATGGAACATTGTGATGACAAGGAAATGGAGCATGGTGATGACAAGGTTCTGGAGCATTGTGATGAGAAGACCATGGAGACATGTGATGAAAACTATCATGGAGTATTCTGATGAAAAGGGGCATGGAGCATTGTGATTACAGTGGTCTTTGAGCATTGTTATGACAAGGGCATGGAGCATTGTGAAGAGAAGGACATGGAGCATTCTGATGAATGCGTCATGGAGCACTGTGATGACAAGTGCATGGAACATTGTGATTACAGGTGTCTTGGGGCACTGTGATGAAAAGGGCATGGATCATTGTGATGAAGAAGGCATGGAGCCTTGTCATGACAGTGTTCAAGGAGCATACTGACGACAAGTGTCAGGGAGCATTGTGATGACCAGTGTACTGAGCATTGTGATGACAAAGGTTATGGAGCATAGTAATGAGAAGACCATGGATAACTGTGATTATGAGCATCATGGGGTGTTGTGATGATAAGTGTTATGGAATATTGTGATCACAACGGTTTGGAGCATTGTGATGACAGAGGTCATGGAGCATTGTGATGAGAAGAGCACTGAACATTGGTCTGAAATATTTCATGGATTATTGTGATGAGAGTGGGCATGAAGCATTGTGATGACATGGCCACGGAACACTGTTAAATGGGTCATGGAGGAATGTAAAGACAACGGCATGGAGCATTGTGATGAGAAGGGCATAGAGCATTGTGATGACAAGTGTCATGGAGCTTTCTGATGACAAGGGCATTGAGCAATGTGATGAGATGTTTCATGGAGCATTGTGATGACAATGACATTAAGCATAGTGATGTCAAGGATCATGGAGCTTTGTGAAGACAAAGGTCATGGAGCCTTTTGATGACAAGGGCGTGGTGCATTGTGATGAGAAGGGCAGGGAGCATTTTGATGACAGTGTCATGCAGCAATTTGAGGAATAGTGTAATGGAATATTTTGATGAGAGGGGTTATAGAATATTGTGATGTCATTGGTCATGGAGCTTTGGGTTGAAAAGGGTCATGGAGCATTTTGATGACAGGGGTTGTGGAACACTGTGATGTCAGGTGTCATGGAACATTGTGATGATAAGTGGATGTAGCATTGAGATGACAGGGGTCATGGAACATTGTGATTACAGGGATGAGGGAGTATGGTGATGACTAGTGATGGAACATTGTGATATATCTGGTGAGAGAGCATTTTGATGAGAAGTGCATGGATCACTGTGATTACAAGGTTTATGGAGCATAGCAATGACAAGTTTGTGAACCTTTGTAATGAAAAGTGTGTAGCACAATGTGATGACAAGGGTCATGGAGCATTGTTCGGACAATGGCAAGGAACATTGTGATGACAAGTGTCATGGAGCATTGTGATGAAAATTTCATGGAGCATTGTGGTTACAATGGTCACAGAGCCTTGTGATGACTGGGGCATGGAGCATTGTGATGACAAACTTTATGAAGCATTGTGATGACTGGTGTCACGGAGCATTGTGATGACAGGGGTCATGGAGCATTGTGATGACAAGGACATTGAGCATTGTGATGACAGGTGCATGGAGCATTGGTCTGAAAAGTTTCATAGATTATTGTGATGACAGTGGGCACGGTGCATTGTGATGACAAGGGCATGCAGCATTGTGATGTGAAGGTCATGGATTATTGTGAAGACAGGTGTCAGGGAGCATTGTGATGACCTATGTCATGGTCGACTGCGATGACAAGGACATGCAGCATTGTGATGAGAATGTCATGGAGTATTGTGTAGACAGGTGTCAGCGAGCATTGGGATGATATATATCATTGTCCATTGCGATGACAATGGCATGGAGCATTTTGATGCCAAATGTAATGGAGGATTGTGATGACAAATATAATGGAGCATTGTGATGACTAGGGCTTGTAGCATTATGATGACAAGGGCCATTGAGAATTTTCATGACAAGGTCGTGAAGCATTGTGATGACAATGTCCTGGAGCATTGTGATGAGAAAACCATGGAGTCTTGTGATGACAAGTCTCATGGAGCATACTGATGAAAAGGGGCATGGAGCATTGTGAATACAGGGGTCTTGGAACATTGTGATGACAAGGGCATGGAGCATTTTGAGGAGAAGGACAAGGAGCATTCTGATGACATGCGTCATTGAGCTTTGTGATGACAAGGGCATGGAGCATTGTGATTAGAGGGGTCTTGGAGCACTGTGAAGAAAAGGGCATGGATCATTGTGATGAAAGAGGCATGGAGCCTCGTCATGACAGGGTTCAAGGAGCATACAGAAAACAAGTGTCAGAGAGCATTTTGATGACAATGTCGTTGTGCATTGTTATGAGAAGGGCAAGGAGCATTGTGATCACAGTGTCCTGGAGCAATTTGATGAAAAGGGTCATGGAACATTTTGATGACAGTGTTTATGGAACATTGTGATGTCAGGGGTCATGGAGCATTTTGATGAAAAGGGTCATGGAGCATTTTGATGACAGGGGTTATGTAACATTGTGATGTCAGGGGTCATCGAACATTGTGATGATTAGTGCATGTAGCACTGTGATGACAGGAGTCATGGAACATTGTGATGACAGGGGTGATGGAGTATTGTGACGAATAGTGATGTATCATTGTGATATCAGTGGTGAGAGAGCATTTTGATGAGAAATGCATGGAGCATTGTGATGACAACGTTTATGGAGCATTGTGATGACCAGATTGTGGAGCACTCTGATGACAAGTGCATGGAGCATTATGATGACAGGGGTCATGGAGCATTGTGATGAGAAAGTCATGGATTATTTTGAAGATATGTGTCAGGGAGCATTGTGATGACATATGTAATGGCCCATTGTGATGACAATGGCATGGAGCATTGTGATGCCAAGTTTCATGGAGGATTCTGATGACAAAGGTAAAGGAGCATTGTGATGACAATGGCTTGGAGCATAGTGATGACAACGTTCAGGGAGCACTGTGCTGACAAGTGCATGTAGAACTGTGATGACAAGGGTCATGGAGCATTCTGATGACAAGCTTGTGGAGTATTTTAATGAGAATGGCATGGAGCTTTGAAATGAAAATGGCATGGGGCATTGTGATGAAAGAGGCATGGTGCCTTTTCGTGACAGGGTTTAAGGAGCATTCTGATGACAAGTGTCAGGGAGCTTTGTGATGACAAGTGTATTGAGAATTGTGATGACAAAGGTCATGGAGCATTGTGATGAAAAGGGCATGGAGTATTGTGATGACATGCATCATGGAGCATTGTGATGACAAGTGTTATGGAACATTGTGATCACAAGTGTTTTGAGCATTGTGATGACAGACGTCATGGATGATTTTGATTTCAAGGAGCATGGAGCATTGTGATGACAGGGGTATGAAGCAATGTGATCCCAAGGTTCATGGAGGATTGTGATGACAATGGAAATAGAGTATTGTGATGACAAGCGCATAGAGCATTGTAATGACAAGGTCATGTAGCATTTTGCTGACAAAGGCATGGAGCATTGTGATGACAAGTGTCATGGAGCACAGTGATGACAAGCATCACGGAGCATTGTGAATACAGGGGTCATGGAGCATTGTGATTACAAGGGTCATGGAGCACTGGGCTGAAAATGTTCATGGAGTGTTGTGATGACAGGGGTCATGAAGCATTGTGATGACTAGGGAATGGAGCATTGTGATGACAAGAGTCCCAGATCATTGTGTTGTCAGGTGTCATGGATTGTTGTGATGACAGTGGTCATGGAGCATTGTGATAATATTGGCCATGGAACATTGTGATGAGTAGGGCATGGAGCATTGTGATGAGAAGGCCATGGAGCATTCTGATGATATGCGTCATAGAGTTTTGTGATGACAAGGGCATGGAGCATTGTGATTACAGGCATCTTGGAGCATTGTGATAAAAAGGGCATGGATCATTGTTATGAAAATGGCACGGAGCCTTGTCATGACAGGGTTCAAGGAGCATACTGACAACAAGTGTCAGGGAGCATTGTGATGACAAGTGTATTGAGCATTGTGATGACAAAGATCATGGAGCATTGTGATGAGAAGACCATGGATAATTGTGATGATGAGCATCATGGGGTGTTGTGATGATAAGTGTTATGGAACATTGTGATCACAAGGGTTTGGAGCATTATGATGACAGAGGTCATGGAGAATATTGATTTCATTGTGATGACAATAGCCTGAAGCGTTATGATGATGGGCATGGTGCATTGTGATGACAGGGTTCATGGAGCATTGAGATGAAAAGGGGCATGGAGCATTGTGATTACAAGGGTCTTGTAACATTGTGATGACAAGGGCATGGAGCATTGTGATGAAAAGGCCATGGAACATTCTGATGACCTGCGTCATGGAGCTTTGTGATGACAAGTGCATGGAGCATTGTGATTTCAGTGCTCTTAAGCATTGTGATGACAAGTGTCATGGAACCTTGTGATAACTAGGACGTGGAACATTTTGATGGCAAAGGTCATGGTGCATTGTTATGAGAGGGGTAATGCAAGATTTTGATGAGAAGGGCAAGGAACATTGGTCTGAAATATTTCATGGATTAATGTGATGAGAGTGGGCATGGAGCATTGTGATGACAATGGCACGGAGCACTGTGATACATGGGTCATGCAGGATTGTAATGACAAGGGCATGGAGTATTGTGATGAGAAGGGCATCGAGCATTGTGATGACAAGTTTCAGGGAGCTTTGTGATGACAAGGGCATGGAGCAATGTGATAAGAGTGTTCATGGAGCATTGTGATGACAATGATATGGAGCATTGTGATGCCAATGACATGGAGCATTGTGATGCCAAGGGTCATGGAGTTTGTGATGACAAGTCATGGAGCATTTTGATGACAAGGGCAGGGTGCATTGTGATGAGAAGGGCAGGGAGCATTTTGATGGCCGGTTCATGCAGCAATTTGATGAAAAGTGTAATGGAACAATTTGATGCCTGGGCTTATAAAACATTGTGATATCAGGGGTCTTGGAATTTTGGGAAGAAAAGGGTCATGGAGCATTTTGATGACAGGGGTTATGGAACATTGTGATGTCAGGGGTCATGGAACATTGTGAGGATAAGGGGATGTAGCATTGTGATGACAGTGTCATGGAACATTGTGTTTACAGGGGTGAGGGAGTATTGTGATGACTAGTGATGGAACATTGTGATATCTCTGGTGAGAGAGCATTTTGATGAGATGTGCATGGAGCATTGTGATTACAGGGATCTTGGAGCATTGTGATGAAAAGGGCATGGCTCATTGTTATGAAAAAGGCATGGAGCCTTGTCATGACAGGGTTCAAGGAGCATACTGACGACAAGTGTCAGGGAGCATTGTGACGAGAAGTGTATTGAGCATTGTGATGACAAAGATCATGGAGCATTGTGATGAGAAGACCATGGATAATTGTGATGATGAGCGTCATGGGGTGTTGTGATGATAAGTGTTATGGAACCTTGTGATCACAAGGGTTTGGAGCATTTTGATGACCGAGGTCATGGAAAATATTGATTTCATTGTGATGACAATAGCCTGAAGCATTATGATGATGGGCATGGTGCATTGTGATGACAGGGTTCATGGAGCATTGAGATGAAAAGGGGCATGGAGCATTGTGATTACAAGGGTCTTGTAACATTGTGATGACAAGGGCATGGAGCATTGTGATGAAAAGGCCATGGAACATTCTGATGACCTGCGTCATGGAGCTTTGTGATGACAAGGGCATGGAGCAATGTGATAAGAGTGTTTATGGAGCATTGTGATGACAATGACATGGAGCATTGTGATGCCAAGGGTCATGGAGCTTTGTGATGACAAGTCATGGAGCATTTTGTTGACAAGGGCATGGTGCATTGTGATGAGAAGGGCAGGGAGCATTTTGATGACCGGGTCATGCAGCAATTTGATGAAAAGTGTAATGGAACATTTTGATGGCAGGGGTAATTGAACATTGTTATGTCAGGGGTCTTGGAGCTTTGGGATGAAAAGCGTCATGGAGCATTTTGATGACAGGGGTTATGGAACATTGTGATGTCAGGGTTCATTGAACATTGTGATGATAAGGGGATGTAGCATTGTGATGACAGTTTCATGGAACATTGTGATTACAGGGGTGAGGGAGTATTGTGATGACTAGTTATGGAACATTGTGATATCTCGTGTGAGAGAGCAGTTTGATGAGAAGTGCATGGAGCATTGTGATAACAAGGTATAGGGAGCATTGCAATGGCAAAGTTGTGGACCGTTGTGATGAAATGCACGTGGCACATTGTGATGTCAATGGTCATGGAGAATTGTTCTGAAAAAGACATGGAGCATTATGATGACAAGGGTCACAGAGAATTGTGATGAAAATTTCAGGGAGCATTGTGGTTACAAAGGTCACAGAGCCTTGTGATGACACGGGCATGGACCACTGTGATGACAAACGTTATGAAACATTGTGATGACAGGAGTCACAGAGCATTGTGAAGACAGGTGTCATGGATCTTTGTGATGACAAAGGTCACGGAGCATTTAGAGGGCAAGGGCGTTGTGCATTGTGATGAGAAGGGCAGGGAGCATTCTGATGACAGGGTCTTGGAGCAATTTGATGAAAAGTGTCATGGAACATTTTGATGACAGGTGTTATGGAACACTGTGATGTCAGGGGTCATCGAACATTGTGATAAGTGCATGTAGCATTGTGATGACAGGAGTCATGGAACATTGTGATGACAGGGGTGAGGGAGTATTGTGACAAATAGTGATGTAGCATTGTGATATCAGTGGTGAGAGAGCATTTTGATGAGAAGTGCATGGAGCATTGTGATGACAAATTTTAAGGAGCATTGTGATGACAAGATTGTGGAGCACTGTGATGACAAGCGCATGGTGCATTGTGATGACATGTGTCATGGAGCATTGTGCTGACCAGCGCATGGAGCATTGTGATGACAAGGATCAAAGAGCATTGTGATGAAAAGTTCATGGAGCATTGTGGTTACAAAGGTCACAGAGCCTTGTGATGATGCGGGCATGGACCACTGTGATGACTAACGTTATGAAACATTGTGATGACTGGAGTCACGGAGCATTGTGAAGACAGGGGTCATGTAGCTTTGTGATGACAAGGGCATGGAGCATTATGATGACAGGGGCATGGAGCATTGGTCTGACAAGTTTCATAGATTATTGTGATGACAGTGGGCATGGTGCATTGTGATGACCAGGGCCTGGAGCATTCTGATGAGAACGTCATGGAGTATTGTGAAGACAGGTGTCAAGGAGCATTGTGATGACATATGTCATGGTCCATTGCGATTACAAAGGCATGGAGCATTGTGATGCAAAATGTAATGGAGAACTGTGTTGACCAATATAATGGAGCATTTTGATGATTAGGGCTTGGAGAATTATGATGAAATGGGCCATTGAAAATTTTCATGAAAATGTCGAGAAGCATTGTGATGACAAGGTCCTGGAGCATTGTGATGGCAAAACCATGGAGCCTTGTGATGAAAAGTCTCATGGAGCATACTGATGAAAAGGGGCATGGAGCATTGTGATTAGAGGGGTCTTGGCACATTGTGATGACAAGGGCATGGAGCATTGTGAGGAGAAGACCAAGGAGCATTCTGATGGCATGCGTCATTGAGCTTTGTGATGACAAGGGCATGGAGCATTGTGATTACATGGGTCTTGGAGCATTGTGATGAAAAGGGCATTGATCATTGTGATGAAAAAGGCATGGAGACTTGTCATGACAGGGTTCAAGGAGCATACAGACAACAAGTGTCAGGGAGCATTTTGATGACAAGTGTATTGAGCATTGTGATGAGAAGACCATTGATAATTGTGATGACGAGTGTCATGTGGCATTGTGATGACAAGTGATAGGGAATATTGTGATCACAAGGGTTTGGAGCATTGTTATGACAGAGGTAATGGAGCATTTTGATTTCATTGTGATGACAATAGCATGAAGCATTATGATGATGGGCATGGTGCATTGTGATGACAGGGTTCATGGATCATTGAGATGAAAAAGGGCATAGAGCATTGTGATTACAGGGATCTTGGAGCATTGTGATGAGAAGGGTCATGGAGCTTTGAGATGACAAGACCATGGAACATCGTGATGGCAGGGGTCATGGAGCTTGGTTATGACTGGGGTAATGGAGCATTGTGATGGCAAGGGCATGGAGCATTTTGATGAGAAGGCCATGGAGCATTCTGATGACATGTGTCATGGAGCTTTGTGAAGACAAGGGCATGGAGCAATGTGATGAGAGGGTTCATGGAGCATGGTGATGACAATGACATGGAGCATTGTGATGCCTAGGGTCATGGATCTTTGTGATGACAAAGGTCATGGAGCATTTAGATGGCAAGGGCGTTTTGCATTGTGATGAGAAGGGCAGGGAGCATTTTGATGACAGGGTCTTGGAGCAATTTGATGAAAAGTGTCATGGAACATTTTGATGACAGGTGTTATGGAACACTGTGATGTCAGGGGTCATCGAACATTGTGATAAGTGCATGTAGCATTGTGATGACAGGAGTCATGGAGCATTGTGATCACAGGGGTGAGGGAGTATTGTGACAAATAGTGATGTAGCATTGTGATAGCAGTGGTGAGAGAGCATTTTGATGAGATGTGCAAGGAGCATTGTGATGAAAATTTTATGGAGCATTGTGATGACAAAATTGTGGAGCACTGTGATGACAAGCGTATGGAGCATTGTGATGACAAGTGTCAAAGAGCATTGTGATGAAAAGTTCATGGAGCATTGTGGTTAAATATGTCAGAGAGCCTTGTGATGACGCGGGCATGCACCATTATGATGACAAACGTTATGAAGCATTGAGATGACTGGAGTCACGGAGCATGGTGATGACCGGGGTCATGGAGCATTGTGATAACAAGGGCATGGAGCATTGTGATGAGAGGGGCATGGAACATTGGTCTAATAAGTTTCATGGATTATTACGATGACAGTTGGAATGTCGCATTGTGATGACAAGGGCATGGAGCATTGTGATGACCAGGTCATGCAGTATTGTGAAGACAGGTGTCCGGGAGCATTGGGATGACATATGTAATGGCCCATTGCGATGACAATGGCATGGAGCATTGTGATGCCAAATGTCATGGATCATTGTGATGACAATGGCTTGCAACATTGTTAGGACAAGTGTCAGGGAGCATTGTGCTGACAAGTGCATGGAGAATTGTGATGACAAGGGTCATGGAGCATTCTGATGACAAGCTTGTGGAGTATTTTGTTGACAATGGCATGGAGCATTGTGATGAAAACGGCATGGGACATTGTGATGAAAAAGGCATGGAGACTTTTCGTGACAGGGTTCAAGGAGCATTCTGATGAGAAGTGTCAGGGAGCATGGTGATGACAAGTGTATTGAGAATTGTGATGACAAAGGTCATGGAGCATTGTGATGAAAAGGGCATGGAGTATAGTGATGACAAGGCATCACGGAGCGTTTTGATGACAAGTGTTATGGAACATTGTGATCCCAAGGGTTTGGATCATTGTTATGACAAAGGTCATGGATCATATTGATTTCAAGGAGCATGGAGCATTGTGATGACAAGGGCATGAAGCAATGTGATCCCAAATTTCATGGAGGATTTTGATGACAATGGATATGGAGTATTGCGTTGACAAACGCATAGAGCATTGTAATGACAAGGTCATGTAGCATTTTGCTGACAAAGGCATGGAGCATTGTGATGACAGGTGTCATGGAGCACTGTGATGACAAGCATCACAGAGCATTGTGAATACAGGGGTCATGGAGCATAGGGATGACAAAGGCATGGATCATTGTGATGACAAGGGTCATGGAGCACTGGGCTGAAAATGTTCATGGAGTGTTGTGATGACAGGGGTCATGGAGCATTGTGATAACTAGGGAATGGAGCATTGTGATGACAACAGTCCCGGATCATTGTGTTGTCAGGAGTCATGGAGTGTTGTGATGAGAGTGGTCATGGATCTTTGTGATATTGGCCATGGAGCATTGTGATGAGTAGGTCGTGAAGCATTGGGCTGAAAATGTTCTTGGATTATTGTGATGACAGTGGTCATGGAGCATTGTGATGACAAGGGAATGGAGCATGGTGATGACAAATTCCTGGAGCATTGTGATGAGAAGACCATGGAGACTTGTGATGACAAGTCTCATGGAGCATTCTGATGAAAAGGGGCATGGAGCATTGTGATTACAGGGGTCTTGGAGCATTGTGATGACTAGGGCATGGAGCATTGTGTTGAGAAGGCCATGGAGCATTCTGATGACATGCGTCTTGGAGTTTTTTGATGACAAGGGCATGGAGCATTGTGATTACAGGGGTCTTGGAACATTGTGATGACAAGGGCATGGAGCAATGAGAGCAGAAGACCAAGGAGCATTCTGATGGCCTGCGACATTGAGCTTTGTGATGACAAGGGCTTGGAGCATTGAGATTACATGTGTCTTGGAGCACTGTGATGAAAAGGACATGGATTATTGTGATGAAAAAGGCATGGAGCCTTGTCATGACAGGATTCAAGGAGCATACAGACAACAAGTGTCAGGGAGCATTTTGATGACAAGTGTATTGAGCATTGTGAGGACAAACTTCATGGAGCATTGTGATGAGAAGACCATTGATAACTGTGATGACGAGCGTCATGGGGCATTGTGATGACAAGTGTTATGGAATATTGTGATCTCAAGGGTTTGGAGCATTGTTATGACAGAGGTCATGGAGCTTTTGGATTTCATTGTGATGACAATAGCATGAAGCATTATGATGATGGGCATGGTGCATTGTGATGACAGGGTTCATGGATCATTGAGATGAAAAGGGGCATAGAGCATTGTGATTACAGGGTTCTTGGAGCATTGTGATGAGAATGGTCATGGAGCTTTGTGATGACAAGGCCATGGAACATCGTGATGGCAGGGGTAATGGATCATTGTTATGTTAGGTGTAATGGAGCATTCTGAGGGCAAGGGCGTGGAGCATTGTGATGAGATGGCCATGGAGCATTCTGATGACATGTGTCATGGAGCTTTGTGAAGACAAGGGCATGGAGCAATGTGATGAGAGCGTTCATGGGGCATTGTGATGACAATGACATGGAGCATTGTGATGCCAAGGGTCATGGATCTTTGTGATGACAAAGGTCATGGAACATTTTGATGGCAAGGTCGTTGTGCATTGTGATGAGAATGGCTTGGAGCATTCTGATGACAGGGACATGGAGCAATTTGATGAAAATTGTCATGGAACATTTTGATGACAGGTGTTATGGAACATTGTGCTGTCACGGGTCAATGAACATTGTGATGATAAGTGCATGTAGCATTGGGATGACAGAAGTCATGGAACATTGTGATGACAGGGGTGAGGGAGTACTGTGACAAACAGTGATGTAGCATTGTGATATCAGTGGTGAGAGAGCATTTTGATGAGAAGTGCATGGAGCATTGTGATGACAAGATTGTGGAGCACTCTGATGACAAGCGCATGGTGCACTGTGATGACATGTGTCATGCAGCATTGTGCTGACAAGCGCATGGAGCATTGTGATGACAAGGGTCAAAGAGCATTGTGATGAAAAGTTCATGGAGCATTGTGTTTAAAAAGGTCAGAGACTGTTGATGACGATGGCATGGACCACTGTGATGACAAAGGTCATGAAGCATTGTGATGACGGGAGTCACGGAGCATTGTGATGACAGGGGTCATGGAGCATTGTGATAACGGGCATGGAGCATTGTGATGACAAGGTCATGGAACACTGGTCTAATATGCTTCATGGATTATTGCAGTGACATTTGGAATGGCCCATTGTGATGACAATGTCATGGAACATTGTGATGCCAAGTGTCATGGAGAATTCTGATGACAAATGTAATGGAACATTGTGATGACAATGGCTTGGAGCATTGTGATGACAAGGGTCAGGGAGCATTGTGCTGACAAGTGCATGGAAAATTGTGATGAGAAGGGTCATGGAGCATTCTGATGAAAAGCTTGTGGGGGATTTTGATGACAATGTCATGGAGCATTCTGATGAAAACGGCATGGTGAATTGTGATGAAACGACATGGAGCCTATTCGTGACAGGGTTCAAGGAGCATTCTGATGACAAGTGTCAGGGAGCATTTTGATGACAAGTGTATTGAGAATTGTGATGACAAAGGTCATGGAGCATTGTGATGAAAAGGGCATGGATTATTGTGATGACAGGCATCATGGAGCGTTGTGATGACAAGTGTTATGGAACATAGTGATCACAAGGTTTTGGAGCATTGTGATGACAGAGGTCATGGATCATTTTGAATTCAAGGAGCATGGAGCATTGTGATGCAAATGGCATGAAGCAATGTGATCCCAAGGTTCATGGAGGATTGTGATGACAATGGAAATGGAGTATTGTGATGACAAGCGCATAGAGTATTGTAATGACAAGGTCATGTAGCATTTTGCTGACAAAGGCATGGAGCATTGTGATGAGAGGTGTCATGGAGCACTGTGATGACAAGCGTCACGGAGCATTGTGAATACAGGGGTCATGGAGCATTGGGATGACAAGGGCATCGTTCATTGTGATGACAAGGGTCATGGAGCACTGGGCTGAAAATATTCATGGAGTGTTGTGATGACAGGGGTCATGGAGCATTGTGATGACTAGGGAATGGAGAACTGTGATTTCAAGTGTCCCGGATCATTGTGTTGTCAGGTGTCATGGAGTGTTTTGATGACAGTGGTCATGGAGCATTGTGATGACAAGGGAATGGAGCACTGTGATGACAAGGTCCTGGAGCACTGTGATGTGAAGACCATGGAACCTTGTGATGACAAGTCTCATGGAGCATTCCGATGAAAAGTTGCAGGGATCATTTTGATTACAGGGGTCTTGGAGCACTGTGATGACAAGGGCATGGAACATTATGATGAGAAGGCCATGGAGCATTCTGATGACATTCGTCATGGAGCTTTGTGATGAGAAGTGCAAGGAGCATTGTGATCACAGGTGTCTTGGAACATTTTGATGAGAAGGGCATGGATCATTGTGATGAAAAAGGCATGGAGCCTTGTCATGAAAGAGTGCACGGTGCATACTGAGGTCAATAATCAGAGAGCATTGTGTTGACAAGGGTATTGAGCATTGTGTTGACAAAAGTCATGGTGCATTGTGATGAGAAGCCCATGGATAACTGTGGTGACCAGTGTCATTGGGCATTGTGATGACAAGTGTTATGGGACATTGTGATCACAAGGGTTTGCAGCATTGTGATGACAGATGTCATGGAGCTTTTTGATTTCATTGTGATGACAATAGCATGAAGCATTATGATGATGGGCATGGTGCATTTTGATGACAGCGTTCATGGAGGATTGTGAGGAAAAGTGGGATGGAGCATTGGTCTGACAAGTTTCTTGGATTATTGTGATAAGAATGGGCATGGCACATTGTGATGACAAGGTTATGGAGCACTGTGATGACAAGGTCATGGATTATTGTGAAGAAAGTTGTCAGGGAGCATTGTGATGAAATATGTCATGTTCCAGTTTGATGACAATATCATGGAGCATTGTGATGCCAATTGTTATGGAGGATTGTTGTGACAAAATAAAGGAGCATTGTGATGACAAGGGCATGGAGCATTGTGATATCAAGGGCCATTGAGAATTTTAATGTCCTGGTCGTGAAACATTTTGATGAAAAGCGCTTGGAGCTTCCTATGACAGGGGTCATGGAGCATTGCGATGACAAGTGCATGGAGTATTGTGATGACAAGAGCATATAACATTGTGATGTGAAGTGCCATGGAGCATTGTAATGACAAGGACGTGGATAATTGTGAGGACAAGGGACATTGAGCTTTGAGATGACAAGGCATGGAGCATGGTGATGGCAAAACCGTGGAGCATTGTGATGAGAAGACCTTGGGTAATTGTGATGTCGAGCATCATGGAGCACTGTAATGACAAGGGGCATGAAGCATTGTGATGACAGGTGTCAGGGAGCAATGTGATGACAGGGGTCATGGAGCAATGTGATGGCAAAGGCATGGAGCATTGTGATGACAAGGGCATGGAGCATTGCAATGTCAAGAGAATGGAGAATTGTGATGACAAGAGCATGTAACATTTTGATGAGAAGTGTCATGTAGCACTGTGATGACATGTATGTGGAGAATTTTGATGACAAGGGACATGGAGCATTTTGATAACCAGGGCATGGATCATTGTGATGACAGGGGTCATGAAGCATTATTATGACAAGGGTCATGGTGCATTCTGACATAAGATATCACTTATGAAGTGAATGTAAACATGGCTACATATGAAGTGATTTAGGGAAGAGAACAGAGTCTCAGATTTAGAAAACACTCTAAGGCTTGCTTAAGGGGAAAGACAGGTGGGGAGATGCACAAAACAAAAGATTGATATTAGCACAGGTACCGTTCCATAATCCAAAAAAAAAAGACACAAGCCCTACTCCTTCCTCAGTGAACGGAACTCAACATCCCTATTCCCCACAGAGAAATATATCTGACTAGTAAGAATTTTAAAACCTATGTATTGATATGTCTCCGTAAGGTAACTAAGTGTGTCTAGAATGACATAAACATGGCAGGGAGAATCAGCTCAAACCCAATATAAAAATGAATTTCAAAACAAAACATAAAAATAGAACAATTCTTACACAACACCTTCAAGGTCACTGATGAAACCTGGAATGACCCTATCTACAACGACAGCTGGATGTGGCATAAGGCTGGACACTTGGGATTGAGAGGATTGGTGAGATTGGGTGAGTAAATGTAGACCCTTTAAAGCAATAATGTGTGGCACCCATTCCATGGGTCCCAACAGGCCAGGGTTAAGGGCATATTACTATAGGTATAATATGTATGGGAACCCTAGAGAATGGACACAGTGTGAATACGAAAGGTTTCTAAAACTCAACGAATAGTCCCATTCCTGGTGCTCCCATTTGACTCTCCAACTGCTTTACTATCAATCTCCCAACTTGGAGAGACAGCACCTTTTACCTCCTGGTTCACACAGGTTGTCAATTTGGCAGAGGATGAAAGGGAAGAGGGAGAACCAGTGAGAGAGCAGCTGTTAGACATTTGTACGGGCACATGTCATCTTACTTCGCGGGAAGAAGAAGAAATAACCAAAGCCTCAGCCACCCACCGGGAACCAGTATAGGTCCTGAACCAAAATATTGGACATGCGTTCAGCTCACAAAAAAAACGAGTTAAATAATGTAGCTCAGTGCACAACAATTCACAAACAGGCAGAGTAATAAAGGACAACTATCGTCCAAAAATCTGTTGAGGGAAGGCAACGAGGCGGACTTGAAAGCGAGGCAGAATAGCAGGAAACAGACTTCAAGAGGTACGTTGGAATCGCTTTTAAGGCAAAGGAAGAGGGGCACAACATCGACAATGATGCACTTGGCCAAAAAGTGCGTATGCGTTTTCTCCTGAATATATTCAGGAGAAAACGGATACGCCCTTTTTGGCCAAGCAAGCATGCTGGCAATGCAAATCTGCACTACAAAGTATCAATTCCCACTTGTCAAAAGGTACATCCAAAAAATGGGTAAAAACCAGAAAGGCAAGACAGGCCCTGGAGAACAGGGAGCCTTGTTATGCTGATGGGTGGGATGTAAATTGCAAACTGCCTCTCTGGAGGAGTGCATTGTGTTCCCTAAAACAAGTAAACAACCGAGCTACAGAGCAAAGGGCACTTCCAGTCTGGGGAATATACCTTGGGAAAGCAGAAAATCAATAAGACAGAGCCACCCAAAAATTTATGGCTGCACTGCTTACAAGAACCTCAAATTGCGTACAGCTTAAATATCCCAGGATATATAAATATGGTTTAAAATACTTTGGTACTTACGTACGATGGAATATCCCTCAGCCGTGAAATCAATGTCATAAGACCAGTAGCAGCAAAATGAGTGGATTCAGGTATGATGATTCTAACTGAAATAAGTCACACAGATAAAGAAACTTTTCATAAGATATCACTTATGAAGGTCCTCTAAACATGGTTACAAATGAACAGATTTAGGAAAGCGAAGAGAGTCTCACATTTAGAAAACACTCTGATGCCTGTTTAAGGGGGAAGATGAGGTGGGGTGCTACAGAAAACCAGCGTTTGATATAACCATACGTACCATTTCAAAAACCATCTATGGAATATACAAGACCTACACCTTCCTCAGTGAAAGGAACTCAAAACACGATATTTCCCACAGAGGAATATATATGAAGAGTAAGAATATTAAAACCTATGTATTGATATGTTTCCATAATGGAATCAAGTGTGTCTAGACTGGCATAATCATTGCAGTGAGAATCAGCTCAAACCCAGTATAAAAAGGAATTTCAAAAAAAAAAAAAAACAAAAAACATGGAAATTCTTTACAATTACTTTAGGGGCTCTAATGAAATCTGGAATGAGCCTATCTACAATGACAGCTGGATATGGCATAAGGCTGGACACTTGGGACTGAGAGGATTGGTGAGAGTGGTTGAGCAAATGCACACCCTTTAAAGCAATAATGTGTGGCACCCATTCCATTTGTCCCAACTCTCCAGGTTGAAGTCAATATTACTACAGCTATAACATGTACAGGAAACCTAGAGAACGGACACACTGTAAATAAGAAAGGCTTCTAAAACTCAGGTAATAGTCCCTCTCCTGGTGCTCCGGTTTTACTTCCCAACTGCTTTACTATCAATCTCCCAACTTGGAGATACAGCCCCTTTCACCTCCTGGTTCGCACAGGTTGCCAATTTGGCAGAGGATGAAAGGGAAGAGGGAGAACCAATGAGAGAGTAGCTGTTAGGCATTTGGACGGGCATATGTCACTCTAATTTCCCGGCAAGAAGAAGGATTAACCAAAGTCTCAGCCACACCCCGGGATCCAGATTACGTGCTGAATCAAAATTGTGGACTTGCGTTGAGCTCACAAAAAACGAGTTGAATAATGAAGCTAAGCGGCACAGCAATTCACAACTGGCAGAGTAATAAAGGACAAATATTGTCCAAAAATCTGTTGAGGGAAGGCAATGAGGGGGAATTGAAGGCGAGGCAGAATAGCAGGAAACAGATTTCAAGAGGTACGTTGGAATCATCTGTAAAGCACATGAAGAGGGGCACAACTTCGACAATGATGCACTTGGCCAAAAATGGCGTATGTGTTTTCTCCTGTATATATTCAGGAGAAAACGCATACGCCATTTTTGGCCAAGCAAGCAAGGGGGCAATGCAAATCTGCATTATAAAAAAGTATCACTCCCCACCATTCAAAAGGGACATCCACAAAATGTGAAAATACCAGAGAGGCAAGAAAGGCCCTGGAGACCAGGGAGCCTTGTTATGCTGATGGGCGGGATGTAAATTGCCAACTGCCTCTCTGGAGGAGTGTACTGTGTCCCCTAAAAGAAGTAAACAACAGAGCTACAGAGCCAAGGGCACTTCCAGTCTAGGGAATATACCTTGGGAAAACTGAAAATCAATAAGACAGAGCCACACCCAAATTTAGGGCTGCACTGCTTACAAGAACTTCAACTTGGGTACACCTTAAATATCCCAGGAAATATAAAAATTGTTCAAAAATTTGTGGTACTTACGTACGATGGAATATCCCTCAGCCATGAAATCAATGTCATAAGACCAGTAGCATCAATATGAGTGGATTCAGGTACGGTGATTCTAAGTGAAATAAGTCACACAGAAAAAGAAGCTTATCATAAGATATCACTTATCAAGATCCTGTAAACATGGCTACACATGAACTGAGTTAGGAAAGAGATCAGAGTCTCACATTTAGAAATCACTCTTATGCCTGTTTAAGGGGGAAGGAGAGGTGGGGTGATGCATAAAACCAGAGTTTGATATAAGCACAGGTACCATTCTAAAAACCAACTATGGAATAGACAAGACCTACCTATACCTTCCTCACTGAAAGGGACTCAAAATCCCATATTTCCCGCAGAGGAATATATCTGACTAGTAAGAATCTTAAAACCTATGTATTGATATTTCTCCGTAAGGGAATCAAGTGTGTGTAGACTGGCATAAACATGGCAGCGAGAATCAGCTAAAACCCACTATAAAAAGGAATTTCAAAAACAAAACAAAAAAACAGGGACATTCTTTAGAATTCCTTCAGGGTCTCTGATGAAACGTGGAATGACCCTGTCTACAATGACAGCTGGATATGGCATAAGGCTGGACACTTGAGACTGAGAGGACTGGTGAGATTAGGTGAGCAAATGCAGACCCTTTAAAGCAATAATGCATGGCACACATTCCATGGGTCCCAACTCTCCAGGTTGAAGGGAATATTACTACAGCTATAACATGTATGGGAAACCTAGAGAATGGACACACTGTGAATACGAAAGGTTTCTAAAACTTAACGAATAGTCCCTCTCCTGGTGCTCCGGTTTGACTTTCCAAGTGCTTTACTATCAATCTCCCAACTTGGAGAGACAGCCCCTTTAACCTCCTGGTTCTCACAGTTTGCCAATTTGGCAGAGGATGAAAGGGAAGAGGGAGAACCAATGAGAGAGTAGCTGTTAGGCATTTGGACGGGCATATGTCACTCTACTTTCCTGGCAGGAAGAAGAATTAACCAAAGTTGCAGCCACCCACAGGGAACCAGTATAGGTCCTGAAACAAAATTTTGGACATCCGTTCAGCTCACAAAAAACGAGTTGAAAAATGGAGCTGAAGGGCACAACAATTCAAAAACTGGCAGAGTAATAAAGACAACTCTCATCCAAAAATCTGTTGAGGGAAGGCAACAAAGCGGACATGAAAGTGAGGCGGAATAGCAGGAAAAAATTTTCAAGAGGTACGTTGGAATCGTCTGTAAAGCACAGCAAGAGGGGCACAACTTCGACAATGATGCACTTGGCCAAAAATGGCGTATGCATTTTCTTGTGAACATAGGCAGGAGAAAACGCATATGCCCTTTTTGGCCAAGCAATCAAGTGGGCAATGCAAATCTGCACTACAAAGAAGTATCACTTCCCACCGGTCAAAAGGGACCTCCACAAAATGGGTAAATACCAGAAAGGCAAGACAGGCCTTGGAGAACAGGGAGCCTTGTTATGCTGATGGGCGGGATGTAAATTGCCAACTGCCTCACTGGAGGAGTGCATTGTGTTCCCTAAAACAAGTAAACAACAGAGCTACAGAGCCAAGGGCACTTCCAGTCCTGGGGATATACCTTGGGAAAACTGAAAAGCAATAAGACACAGCCACCCTCAAATTTAGGGCTACACTGCTTACAAGAACCTCAACTTGGGTACACCTTAAATATCCCAGGAAATATAAAAATGGTTCAAAAAATTGTGGTACTTACGTACGATGTAATATCCCTCAGCCATGAAATGAATGTCATAAGACAAGTAGCAGCAAAATGAGTGGATTAAGGTACGACGATTCTAAGTGAAATAAGTCACACAGAAAAGAAGCTTATCATAAGATATCACTTATGAAGATCCTGTAAACATGGCGACACATGAACTGAGTTAGGATAGAGAACAGAGTAGCACATTTAGAAAACACTCTTATGCCTGCTTAAGGGGGAAGGAGAGGTGGGGTGATGCATAAAACCAGAGTTTGATATAAGCACATGTACCGTTCCAAAAACCAACTATGGAATAGACAAGACCTACACCTTCCTCAGTGAAAGGGACTCAAAACCCCATATTTCCCGCAGAGGAATATATCTGACTAGTAAGAATCTTAAAACCTATATATAGATATGTCTCCGTAAGGGAATCAAGTGTGTCTAGACTGGCATAAACATGGCAGCGAGAATCAGCTCAAACCCACTATAAAAAGGAATTTCAAAAACAAAACCAAAAAACAGGGAAATTCTTTACAATTCCTTCAGGGTCTCTGATGAAACCTGGAATGACCCTGTCTACAATGACAGCTGGATGTGGCATAAGGCTGGACACTTGGGACTGAGAGGATTGGTGAGATTGCGTGAGCAAATGCAGACCCTTTAAAGCAATAATGCATGGCACACATTCCATGGGTCATAACTCTCCAGGTTGTAGGGAATATTACTATAGCTATTACATGTATGGGAAACCTAGGGAATGGACATACTGTGAATAGGAAACTTTTCTAAAACTCAACGAGTAAGTACCTCTCCTTGTGCTCCAGTTTGACTTTTCAACTGCTTTACTATCAAGCTCCAAACATGGAGAGACAGCACCTTTAAGCTCCTGGTGCACTCAGGTTGCCAATTTGGCAAAGGATGAAAGGGAAGAGGGAGAACTAATGAGAGAGTAGCTGTTAGGCATTTGGACGGGGACATGTCACTCTTCTTTCCCGGGAGGAAGAATTAACCAAAGTCTCAGCCACCCACCGAAAACAAGTATAGGCCCTGAACCAAAATATTGGACTTGCGTTCAGCTCACAAAAACGAGTTAAAAATTGGAGCTATGTGGCAGAGCAATTCACAAACTGGCAGACTAATAAAGGGCAACTATCGTCCAAAAATCTGTTGAGGGAAGGCAACGAGGCGGACCTGAATGTGAGGCAGAATAGCAGGAAACAGATTTCAAGAGGTACGTTGGAATCACCTTTAAAGCACAGGAAGAGGGGCACAACTTCGACAATGATGCACTTGGCCAAAAATGGCGTATGTGTTTTCTCCTGAATATATTCAGGAGAAAACGCATACGCCCTTTTTGGCCAAGCAAGCAAGCGGGCAATGCAAAACTGCACTACAAAGAAGTACTACTTCCCACCAGTCAAAAGGGACATCCACAAAATGTGTAAAAACCAGAAAGGCAAGAGAGGTCCTGGAGAACAGGGAGCCTTTTTATGCTGATGGGCGGGATGTAAATTGCCAACTGCCTCTCTGGAGGAGTGCATTGTGTTCTCTAAAACAAGTAAACAACAGAGCTACAGAGCCAAGGGCTCTTCGAGTCTTGGGAATATACCTTGGGAAAACTGAATATCAATAAGACAGAGCCACCGCAAAATTTGGGCCTGCACTGCTTACAAGAACCTCAACTTGGGTACACCTTAAGTATCCCAGGAAATATAAAAATGGTTCAAAATATTGTGCTACTTACGTACGATGGAATAACCCTCAACCATGAAATCAATGTCATAAGACCAGTAGCAGCAAAATGAGTGGATTCAGGTACGATGATTCTAAGTGAAATAAGTCACACAGAAAATGAAACTTATCATAAGATATCACTTATGAAGATCCTGTAAACATGGCTACACATGAACTGAATTAGGAAAGAGAACAGAGTCTCACATTTAGAAAACACTCTTATGCCTTCTTAAGGGGGAAGGAGAGGTGGGGTGATGCATAAAACCAGAGTTTGATATAAGCACAGGTACCGTTCCAAAAAGCAACTATGGAATAGACAAGACCTACACCTTCCTCAGTGAAAGGGACTCAAAATCCCATATTTCCCACAGAGGAATATATCCGAATAGTAATAAACTTAAAACCTATGTATTGATATGTCTCCGTAAGGGAATCAAGTGTGTATTGACTGGCATAAACATGGCAGCGAGAATCAGCTCAAACCCACTATAAAAAGGAATTTCAAAAACAAAAGAAAAGGTAAATTCTATACAATTCCTTCAGGGTATATGATGAAACATGTAATGACCCTATCTACAACGACAGCTGGATGTGGCATAAGGCTGGACACATGGGACTGAGAGGATTGGTGAGATTGGGTGAGCAAACGCAGACCATTTATAGCAATAATGCGTGGGCTCCATTCCATGGGTACCAACTCAGCAGGTTGTAGTGAATATTACTACAGCTATAACAGGAACGTGAAACCTAGAGAATGGAAACACTGTGAATACGAAAGTTTTCTAAAACTCAACTAATAGTCCCTCTTCTGCTGCTCCTGTTTCACTCTCCAACTGCTTTACTATCAATCACCCAACTTGGAGAGACAGGCCCTTTAACCTCCTGGTTCACACAGGTTGCCAAATTGGCAGACGATGAAAGGGAAGAGGGAGAACCAATGAGAGAGTAGCTGTTAGGCATTTGGACGGGCACATGTAACTATAATTGCCCGGCAGGAAGAAGAATTAACCAAAGTCTCAGTCACCCACCGGGAACCAGTATAGGTCCTGAACCAAAATTTTGGACTTGCGGTCAGCTCACAAAAAACGAGTTGAGCAATGGAGCTCAGGGGCACAGCAATTCAAAAACTGGCAGAATAATAAAGGACAACTATCGTCCAAAAATCTTTTGAAGGAAGGCTCCGATGCGGACTTGAAAGCGAGGCACAATAGCAGGAAACAGATTACATGAGGTATGTTGGAATCACCTGTAAAGCAAAGGAAGAGGGGCAAAACTTCGACAATGATGCACTTGGTCAAAAAGAGCATATGCATTTTCTCTTGAATATATTCGGGAGAAAACGCATATGCCATTATTTGCCAAGCAAGTAACCGGGCAATGCAAATCTGAACTACAAAGAAGTATCACTTCCTACCGGTCACAATGGACATCCACAAAATGTGTAAAAACCAGAAAGACAAGACATTCCCTGGAGAACATGGAGCCTTGTAATGCTGATGGGCGGGAAGTAAATTGCCAACTGCCTATCTGGATGAGTGCATTGTGTTCTCTAAAACAAGTAAACAAGACAGCTGCAGACAAGGGCAATTCCAGTCTAGGGAATATACCTTGGGAAAACTGAAAATAAGTAAGACAGAGCCACCCACAAATTTAGGGCTGCACTGCTTACAAGAACCTCAAATTGGGTACACCTTAAATATCCCAGGAAAGATAAAAATGGTTCAAAAAATTGTGGTATATACGTACGTTGGAATATCCCTCAGCCATGAAATCAATGTCATAAGACCAGTAGCAGCAAAATGAGTGGATTCAGGTACGATGATTCTAAGTGAAATAAGTCACACAGAAAAAGAAACTTATCATAAGATATCACTTATGAAGATCCTGTAAACATGGCTACACATGCACTGAGTTAGGAAAGAGAACAGAGTCTCACATTTAGAAAACAATCTTATGCCTGCTTAAGGGTGATGGAGAGGTGTGGTGATGCATAAAACCAGAGTTTGATATTAGCACATGTACCATTCCAAAAACCTAATACGGAATAGACAAGACCTACACCTTCCTCAGTGAAAGGGACTCAACACCCCATATTCCCCACAGAGGAATATATCTTACTAGTAAGAATCTTAAAACCTATGTATTGATATGTTTCCATAAGGGAAACAAGTGTGTCTAGACTGGCATAACCATGGCAGTGAGAATCAGCTCAAACCCACTATAAAAAGGAATTTCAAAAACAAAACAACAAAACAGGGAAATTCTTCACAATTCCTTCAGGGTCTCTGATGAAATCTGGAATGACCCTATCTACAACGAGAGCTGGATGTGGCATAAGGCTGGACACTTGGGTGTGAGACGATAGGTGAGATTGTGTAAGGAAATGCAGACCCTTTAAAGCAATAATGTGTGGCACCCATTCCATGGGCCCCAACTCTCCAGGTTGAAGGGAATATTACTACAGCTATAACATGTACGGGAAACCTAGAGAATGGACACACTGTGAATACGAAAGGTTTTTAAACCTCAACTAATAGTCCCTCTCCTGGTGTTCTGGTTTTAGTTTCCAACTTCTTTACTATCCATCTCCCAACTTGGAGAGACAGCCCCTTTAACCTGCTGTTTCACACAGGTTGCCAATTTGGCAGAGGATGAAAGGGAAGAGGGAGAACCAATGAGAGAGTTGTTGTTAGACATTTGGAGGGGCATATGTCACTCTTATTTCCTGGCAGGAAGAAGAATTAACCAAAGTCTCAGCCACCCACCAGGAACCAGTATATTTCCTGAACCAAAATTTTGGACTTGCATTCAGCTCACAAAAATCGAGTTGAAAAATGGACCTCAGGGGCACAGCAATTCACAAACTGGCAGAGTAATAAAGGACAACTAGCATCCAAAAATCTGGTTAGGGAACGCAACGAGGCGGCCATCAATGCGAGGCAGAATAGCAAAAAACAGATTTCAAGAGGTGCGTTGGAATCATCTTTAAATACAGGAAGAGGGGCACAACTTCTACAATAATGCACTTGGCCAAAAAGGGCGTATGTGTTTTCTCCTGAATATATTCAGGAGAAAACGCATACGCCCTTTTTGGCCAAGCAAGCAAGCAGGCAATGCAAATCTGCACTACAAAGAAGTATCACTTCCCACCTGTGAAAAGGGACATCTGCAAAATATTTAAAAATCAGAAAGGCAAGACAGGTCCTGGAGAACAGGGAGCCTTGTTATGCTGATGGGCGGGATGTAAATTGCCAACTGCCTCTCTGAAGGAGTGCATTGTGTTCCCTAAAACAATAAACAACAGAGCTACGAGCCAAGGGCATTTCCAGTCTAGGGAATATACCTTGGGAAAATTGAAATTCAATAAGACAGAGACACCCCAATATTTAGGGCTGCACTGCTTACAAGAAGCTCAACTTGGGTACACTTTAAATATCCCATGAAATATAATAATGGTTCAAAAAATTGTGGTATTTACGTACGATGGAATATCCCTCAGCCATGAAATCAATGTCTTAAGACCAGTAGGAGCAAAATGAGTGGATTCAGGTACGATGATTCTAAGTGAAATAAGTCACACAAAAAAAGAAACTTATCATAAGATATCACTTATGAAGAACCTGTAAACATGGCTACACATAAACTGAGTTAGGAAAGAGAAGAGTCTCACATTTAGAAAACACTTATGCCTGCTCAAGGGGGAAGGAGAGGTGGGGTGATGCATAAAACCAGAGATTGATATTAGTACAGGTACCAATCCAAAACCCTAATAGGGAATAGACAAGACCTACACCTTCCTCTGTGAAAGGGACTCAACACCCCATATTCCCCGCAGAGGAATATATCTGATTAGTAAAATCTTAAAACCTATGTATTGAAATGTGTCCTTAAGGGATTCAAGTGTGTCTCGACTGGCATAAACATGGCCGTGAGAATCAGCTCAAACCCACTATAAAAAGGAATTTCCAAAACAAAACAAAAACAGGGAAATTCTTTACAATTCCTTCAGGGGCTCTGATGAAACCTGAAATGACCGTATCTACAATGACAGCTGGATGTGTCTTATGGCTGGATACTTGTGATTGAGAGGATTGGTGAGGTTGGGTGAGCAAATGAAGACCCTTTAAAGCAATAATGCGTTGCACATATTGCATTGGTCCCAACTCTCCAGGTTGAAGGGTATATTACTATAGCTATAACATGTAAGGGAAACCTAAGAATGGACACACTGTGAATACGAAAGGTTTCTAAAACTCAACGAATAGTCCCTCTCCTGGTGCTCCGGTTTGACCTTTTAACTGCTTTACTATCAATATCCCTACTTGGAGAGACATCCCCTTTAACTTCCTGATTCGCACAGGTTACCAATTTGGCAGAGGATGAAAGGGAAGAGGGAGAACCAATTAGAGTGTAGTTGTTAGGCATTTGGACGGGCACATGTCACTCTAATTTCCCATCAGGAAGAAGAATTTACCAAAGTCTCAGCCTGCCTGTAGGAACGAGTATAAGTCCTGAACCAAAATTGTGGATTTGCGGTCAGATCACAAAAAAGCGAGCTGAAAAATGGAGCTCAGGGGCACAGCAATTCACAAATTGGCAGAGTAATAAAGGACAACTATCCTCCAAAAATCTATTGAGGGAAGGCAGTGAGGCGGATTTGAAAATGAGGCAGAATAACAGGATACAGATTTCATGAAGTACATTGGAATCGACTTTGAAGCACAGGAAGAGGGGCACAACTTCGACAGTGATGCACTTGGGCAAAAAGGGCGTATGTGTTTTATCCTGAATATATTCAGGAAAGAAAGCATATGCACTTTTTGGCCAAGCAAGCAAGCGGGCAATGCAAATCTTCACTAAAAGAACGATCACTTCCCACAGGTCAAAAGGGATATCCGAAAAATGTGTAGAAACCAGAAAGTCAAGATAGGCCCTGGAGATACTTGAACCTTGTTAGTCTAAAGGGCAGGATATAAATTGCCAACTACCTCTCTGGAGGAGTGCATTTTGTTCCCTATATCAAATAAACAACAGAGCTAAAAATCCAAGGGCAGTTCCCGTCTAGGGAATATACCTTTGGAAAACTGAAAATCGATAAGACACATCCATGCCCAAATTTAGGGCTGCACTGCTTACAAGAACCTCAACTTGGGTACACCTTAAATATCCCAGGAAAGACAAAAATGATTCAAGAAATTGTGGTACTTACGTATGATGGAATATGCCTCAGCCATGACCTTAATGTCATAAGGCCAGTAGCACTAAAACGAGTGGTCTCAGGTACGATGATTCTAAGTGAAATAAGTCACACAGAAAAAGAAACTTATCATAAGATATCACTTATGAAGGTCCTGAAAACATGGCTACACATGAACTGATTTAGGAAAGATAACAGAGTAACGAGTCTTATCATAAGATATCACTCATAGTGGGAGTGTACACATGACTACACATGAATTGAATTAGAAACACAACAGAGTCACACATTTAGAAAAGAATCTTCTTCCTGCTTAATGGGAAAGGCGAGGTGAAGTGATGCATAAAACCACAGTTTTAAATTAGCACACATACCGTTACATAAACCAAGTGTTTAATAGACCGCACCTACTCCCAGCATAATGAACTGGACTCAAAAACCCTTATTCATTTCTGAGGAATATATATGACTCTAAGAATTTTAAAACATATGTATTCTCATCTCTCCATAAAGGAATCATGTGTGTGTATAACGGCATGAACACAGCACTGAAATTCAGTTAAACCCACTTATAAAAATAAATTTCAAAAGTAAAATGCAAAAACAGAGAGAAAGTCTTAAAAATTACGTTCAGGGCCTGTGATGCAAGCTAGATTGACCACCTTTACACCCACAGCTGGATGAGACATAAGACTGGACACTTGGGGCGGACAAGATTGCTGAGGTTGTGTGAACAAAAGAACACCACTTAGAGCAATACTCTGTGCTACCCATTCTAGTGGTCCCAACTCTCCAGGTGTAAGGGAATCCTCCTACAGTTAAATCATGCATGGGAAACCCAGTGGATGGTACACTGTGTAATTGGGAAAGTTTTCTAAAAGGTACCTCATTTTTCCTTTTGTCGTGCTCGGCTTCGCCATTCCATCTGCATTACTAAAAATCTCCCCACTTTGAGTGTCAGCGTCTTTACCATCCTGTTATGCACAGTTTGCAAATTGTGCAGCGGATGAACAGGAAGAGGTGAAATAAATGAGAGATAAGCGGTAGGTGTTTGGAAGGGCACATGTCACTCTAGTTTCCCATCAGGAAGAATAATTAACCAAAGGCTCAGCCTGAAGCCCCGGAACCAGACTAGGGCCTAAAGCCATCCTGTGGTATTGCAGCCAGCTCACAAATAGGCGAGTTGAAAAATGGAAATCAGGGGCACAGCAATTCACAAACTTGCAGAGTTATAAAGGACAACTATCATCCAGAAATATATTGAGGTAAGGCAGTGAAGAGGATTTGAATGCAAGGCAGAATTGAAGGAAACGGATTTCAAGAGGTAGATTGGAGTCATCTTTAAAGCACATGAAAAGCGACAGAATTTCGACAATGTTGCCCTTGGCTGAAAAGGGACTATGTGTATTTTCTTGAATATATTCGGGAAAAAATGCATATGCCCTTCTTGGCCAAGCAAGCCATCAGGCATTGGAAATCCACACTACAGAGAAGTGTCCCTTACCTCCAGTCAAAAGGGCCATCCACAAATATTGTAAAAAACACAAATGCAAGACAGGCCATGGAGAAAAGGGAGTCTGGTTACACCGATGGACAGGATGTAAATTGCCAACAGCCTCTCTGGAAAACTGTATGTTGTTTTCTAAAACTGAGCTACAGAGCATAGCACACTTCCACTCATGGGCGTGTATTTTGGGAAAACTAAAAATCCACAACACACAGCCAGCCCAAAGTTTAGGGCTGCTCTGTTTACAAGAACCTCGACTTCGGTACACTTTAAATATCCCAGTAAAAGAAAAAAAATGGATATAGATGTTGTGGTACTTATATACAATGGAATGTCACTCAGACATAAAATCAATGTCATAAGGCCAATAGCAGCATAATGAGTGGCTTTAGGTACGATGATGCTAAGTGAAATGAGCCACAAAGGAAAAGAAACTTATTGTAATATATCACTTATAGAGGAAATGTAAACATGGCCACACATGAACTGAATTTCAAAAGAGAACAGAGTTACACATTTAGAAAACACACTTATGCCTCCTTAAGGGGAAAGGTGACGTGGGGTGATGTGTAAAAACAGAGTTTGAAATTAGCACAGATCCCTTTCCATATACCAAATATGTAATAGACAAGACCTACTCCTTTCTCAATGAACTGGACACAAAACACCCTATTCACTGAAGAGGAATATATCTGACTGGTAATAACCTTGAAACCTATGTATTTATATGTCTCCATAATGGAATCAAGTGTATGTAGATTGGCATAAACACAGATCAATGGAACAGGACAGAAAGCCCAGAGATAAACCTACATACCTATGGCTATCTCATCTATGACAAAGGAGCTAAGGATATACAATGGAGAAAAGACAGTCTCTTCAGTAATTGGTGCTGGAAAAACTGGACCCCTACACATAAAAGAATGAAATTAGAACACTCCATAACACCATACACAAATATAAACTCTAAATTCATTAGAGATCTAAATATAAGACCAGACACTATAAAACACTTAGAGGAAACCATAGGCAGAACACTCTATGACATAAATCACAGCAAGATCCTTTTGGACCCACCACTTAGAGAAATGGAAATAAAAACAGAAATCAACAAATGGGACCTAATGAAACTTAAAAGCTTTTACGCAGTACAGGAAAACATAAATAAAATGCAACAACAACCCTCAGAATGGGAGAAAATATTTTCAAATGAAGCAATTGACAAAGGATTAATCTCCAAACTTTACAAGCACCTCATGTAGCTCAATATCACAAAAACAAACAACCCAATCCAAAAACGGGCAGAAGACCTAAATAGACATTTCTCCAAAGAAGATATACAGATTACCAAGAAACACATGAAAGGATGCTGAACATCACTAATCATTAGAGAAATGCAAATCAAAACTACCGTGAGATATCACCTCACAGCCGTCAGAGTGGCAATCATCAAAAAATTCTACAAAACAATAAACACTGGAGAGGCCTTTATTGGAGAAAAGGGAACACACTTGCACTGTGGGTGGGAATGTAAATTGATATGGGCACTAGGGAGAACAGTACGGAGGGTCCTTTAAATAACTAACAATAGAAGTACCATATGACACAACAATCCAACTACTGGGCATTTGCCTTGTGAAAACCATAATTCAAAAAGAGTTATGTAGAAAAATGTTCATTGCAGCTCTATTTGCAATAGCCAGGACATGGAAGCAACCTAAGTGTCCATCGACAGATGAATGGATAAAGAAGATCTGGCACATATATACAATGGAATATTACTCAGCCATAAAAAGAAACAAAACTGAGTTATTTGTACTGAGGTGGATGGACTTAGAATCTGTCCTACACAGTGAAGTAAGTCAGAAAGGGAAAAACAAATACTGTATGTTAACAGAGATATAAGGAATCTAATGAAGAAAAGAAAAGATTTTGAAGAACCTAGTGGCAGGACAGGATTAAGGACACAGACATAGAGAAAGGACTTGAGGACACCGGAAGGGGGATGGGTAAGCTGGGACGAAATGAGAGAGTAGCATGGACATAAATATATTACCAAATGTAACACCGATAGCTACTGGGAAGCAGCCACATAGAACAGGGAGATCAGCTCGGTGCTTTGTGACCACATAATGGTGTGGGATATGGAGTGTGGGAGGGAGATGCAAGATGGAGGGGATCTGGTGATATTTGTATATGTATAGCTGATTCACTTTGTTATACAGCAGAAACGAACACTCCATTGTAAAGCAATTATACTTAAATAAACGTGTAAAAGGAAAAAAATAAAAAGAAAGAAGGCCCAGGGATAAACCTACACACCTATGATCAACTAATCTATGACAAAGGAAGCAAGACTATACAATGGAGATAAGACAGTCTCTTCAAGCATTGGTGCTGGGAAATATGGAGAGCTACATGTAAAAGAATGAAATTAGAACACTCCCCAACACCATACATAAAAATATATTCAAAATGGATTAGAGACCTTAATGTAAGACCAGACAGTATAAAACTCTGAGAGGAAAACTTATGAAGGATACTCTGACGTAAATCACAGCAAGATCTTTTTTGATCCACCTCCTATATTAATGAAGTAAAAAAGAAAACTATACAGATGGGACATAATGAAACTTAAAAGCTTTTGCAAAGCAAAGGAAACCACAAACAAGGTGAAAAGACAACCCTCAGAATGGCAGAGTATAATTGCAAACGAATCAATGGACAAATGATTAATCTCCAATATATATAAACAGCTCATGCAGCTCAATATTAATAAAACAAACAACCCAATACAAAAATGGAAGAAGATCTAAATAGATATTTCTTCCAAGAAGACATAGAGATGGCCAGTACGCACATGAAAATCTGCTCAACATCACTAACTATTAGAGAAATGGAAATTGAAACTACAATGACGTATCACATCACATCATCAGAAAATCTACAAACAACAAATGCTGGAGAGGGTGTGGAGAAAAGGAACCTTCTTCCACTATTGTTGGGAATGTAAATCGATACAGTCTCTATGGAGAACAGTATGGAGGTTCCTTAAAAAACTAAAAATAGAATTACCATATAATCCAGCAATCCCACTACTGGGCATATACCCAGAGAAAACCATAAATCAAAAAGATACATTCACCGCAATATTCATTGCAGCACTATTTACAACAGCCAGGTAATGAAAGCAACCTAAGTGACCACAGACAGACGAATGGATAAAGACGTGGTACATATATACAATGAAATGTTACTCAGCCATACATAGGAATGAAATTGGGTCATTTGTAGAGACCTTGATGGATCTAGAGACTGTCATACGGAGTGAAGTAAGTCAGAAAGAGAAAAACAAATATTGTATATTAATGCATATATGTGGAACATAGAATAATGGTACAGATGAACCGGTTTGCAGGGCAGAGATAGAGACACAGATATAGAGAACAAACATATGGACACCAAGGGGGGAACACCATGTGAGGGTAGTGGTGGGATGAATTGGGAGACTATGATTCACATGTGCACACTTATATGTATAAAATAGATATCCAATAAGAACCTGCTGTATAAAAGAAATAAATAAATTTTAAAAAAATAAAAATAAATAAATAACATTTAATAAAATAAAACAGAAAAAAGGTTTTTCCCTTCACATAGATGTCTTTATATTAATGCATTATTTCCATGTTTATATCTCCAAAATTAAAAAAAAGAGGAATAAATAAAATCTACCTTGAACCAAAAAGAAAAAAAGAAAAAAAAAAAAAAAAAAAACAGAACCCACCAGTGATACAGAGGAAAATCGTATCAGGGCACTTGCTCCAGTGGTAAAAAATTCTTAAGTTGGTCAGAGGTGGGAAATCGTCTCCCATGCAGTCAGCAGCACTCCCCCCCACAAGGAGCATCCTCATTGCAAAGCTGGGGGACTGTGTTGAGGCGTCTGTGAGTAAATGTGACCTGAGCCCCAGTCCTGCTGCAGCTGAACTCTTCCCACCCTTTCCAGGTAAAACACCTGGATATGTACAAGTACTTGCAAGCCTAGAGGAAGGTCTGTGGAGCCACACCAGCGACAGCACGCAGGCCGACTTGGTGCCTGCAGGCCAGCCAGGATGGTCCTGGCCCCAGATGCCCTTCTGGAAGCTTTCCATTTCCCTGCCTGAGATACCCCTCCTGCCATGGCCCACACTGCTTTTTTACTTCCTCACTTCTGCCTGGGGAGAAAATCCAGCGGCAGGTATGGATGACACATCCTCTTCTTTAGCAGGTGGCAGCCTAGCAACTCCTGCGAAAAGTCCAGCAGAGACCCACTCACACTGGGCCACCCATAAAGCCACGGCCCCTCACTCCCTACCACCACCCCAGCCCCGACACTGCTGACAGGGCAGAGAATATGGCGTCAGGCACAGCTACAGGGGCTCTTGCTGACTGGAGAGGTGTTTATATTGACCTCAACACAGGCACACCTGGTGAGGGTTGGCAGGCATTGTCAGGCTGCCCAAATCAGCCAATCCTCACCCCTCAGGGGCTCACAGTAGCAGAAAATGAACCTTGCTAAACGGGCCAGGCCCAAGGAACAGGTGTCGGCCCTAGAGAGTCAGGCTAGACAAGGGGCTGCAGCTGCGGCTTGTTTTCTTATCATTTTATCTGGTCCATGAGTGGAAAACAACTTCAAGAAGACCCTATCCTAATGAGAGGAACCCAGGAGTCAGGGAGACGAGTGATGGTGGGTGGAGACAGAGGCCTGGTGCCCTGGCTGCAGTGGAAGTGTCTGGAAGACCAGGCAGAGAGAGGCTGCACAGAGTGATAGCCAGGGTCACAGACCTGTCAGAGCTGCTGTTTGTTAGTTCAAGTCCTGCTCTGAGGTGTTCTGTGTCAGCTGTGAGCGACAGGTGAGCTGGGGGTTCTCTGCAAGGTGGGCTATGTGCACAGTTCCTGTGTGTCCAGCCCTGCTGGGGTACCTGCCCAGGGGAGTTCTGTATCCTGGGAAGGGCCTGACTAGGAGACCCCATGGGCTGCTGGGTAGCTGCACAGGTGAGCTCCATACCCTGGGAGGGACTTGAACACGAGAGCCCCGTGGGCTGTGGGGTGGGGGGTGCAGCCCAGGTGAGCTCCATATCCTGGGATTGGCCTGACCACGAGAGCCCCATGGGCTGCTGGAGACCTGGTAAAGGATATCAGGACAGTCAGTGAAGCCAACGAGGATATACATCCAGTAGCTCCTATTTCCTACACCCTGCTGCTCATTCTACCATCCACCAGGCCATGGCATTCTGTATTAGACTTCAATGATGCCTTCTTCTGTATTCCATTCATCTCAGAGTCACAAGAACTTTTGGCTTGTGAGTGGCAGGACACAACATGCAACACAAGCAATAATGCTGGGCCGTCCTGCCCCAATGGTTCAAAAATCCCCACACCATCATTGGGGAAATGTCCTCTAAAGACCTAAAAGTTCTACCTCTGTAAAAGGGAACCCTCCTTCAATATGCAGATGACATTCTGATCGCCAGGCCTACTAAAGAGGCCTCTGAACTACCTAGCCAAGAAAGGATAGAAGGTGTCCAAGAAAAAGGCTCAAATATCCCAGGCTCAGGTGACATGCCTGGGCTTCATTCTCACAGATATTCAGGGAAACGCATCCCAGGATAGTGAAGAAGCCATTTGCAGCCTTACCTCTTCTAAAACTAGAAGACAGCTTAGGGGTTCCTGGGGAGGCCAAGGTTTTCTGCATCTGGATCCCTAACTACAGTCTGATAGCTGGGCCTCTACCTGAAACACTGACACGAAAAAATGATGATCCTTTTGAATAGAATCCAGAAGCAGCCTTTCAAAAATGGAAAGAGCAGTCAATTTAGACCCTTGCCCAGGAACTCCCTAATTTAGCTAAACCCTTTGACCTTTACATACCCGGTCAAAGGTTAATTGCCTTTGGAGACTTAGTGCAAAAACTGGGACCACTTGAAATGGAGCAACACAAGAATGCCCTTCAGGTATGATAAACTATGGTCACCAAGGGCTTTGCCCACCAACTCATCAGGCCAGGATACTGGGGTATCTAAAAAGCTAGAAATCAGCAGCCCACAAGGCCAGCTACCTCCTAAGGGAAAAGGACCCCACATCGTGATCCTAACCACCCATCATGCCCTGATGTTGAAGATGTCGCTCTGTGGACACACTGACATCGAGTGAGGAGGCCCTCCAACTCCACCTCCAGAGAGACAAACCGGGGCAACGGGGCCCCAAGATGACTGGTGTGACCATCACTTGACCTGGAGTTTCTCTCAGAAAACAACAAGACTGTGCCCCGGAAGAGCAGACTACTGTTTGCAGGACTTACTGCACCCAGAGGGGAGCTAATAAGCTTGGCGGGGGAAACGTATATCACGCTTTCACCATAGAAAACCCTACAGACACCGCGGTGATGGTGGCCAATATGACCGGCTGGACTGCTGGCTACTTCTAAAGGCCGTTGACTCAGTGGACGTCATGGTCCTGGATCACCACTGACCCTGGACTGTCTGGGAGTTGCGCGGGCAGGGTTCTGACACATGGTGCTGTTTGTACATTAATTCAGGGACCTAATTAAAGAAAGCACAGACTACTGGACAGAGCATCTAGGCTGGCAAAATCCGTCAGCCTAAGGTCGCCAAACAAATGTGGGGTGGGGTGAAATCTGCCACCTCAGCATCTCTGCACATCTCTCTCCTGGACACTTAAAAGTCATTAGAATCTATAACACTTCCAATGCTGGTGCTCAGGTGTACGAGAAGTGAGGCAGGAGGCTTTAGGACAATCAACCTCACCTGCAGGCTGGTGGGGAGACGTTTTGCCCCTCCCCCCAGGTATCAGGGCTCCCACCACTGCATGAAGCAGTTACAAAAGAGGGGTCTGCACCCTCAACACCCCAAGAATGAGGAACGGAACAAAAAGCAGAGGAGGTGTTCGTCTCTGGCAACGTTCATTAAAAATTCCTGGGAGATAAAAAGAGAACCTGGGCAATAAAATAAAGTCTAACCTGTTTTTCCTTTGTGCTTTGTCTAATTGCACGTGCTCCTAGGGTTCCACATGCAGAGGTCCCACACCCGGCACTTCAGACCCGACTTCCTAGTGCAGAATGGCTGGGTCGACACCTCAGCTAGCGGGGTCCCAGGCAGACTCCACGGCATAGAGCCTGAGCTGCAGCCAACCCAGCCCTCGAGAGCTCCATCCCCTCCCTCCCATTGACGCTGCTGGGATCCCTACACAGCAGCCCAGCCGACAGCCCGTGGGGGACTGCACGCTCTCACCTCTCCATTCTGTTTTCAAAATAATGTTTCCTTTGCTTCTGAACCAAACTCAGTCTTGATCTGTTGGCTCCAATGACACTGGGCACGGGGACTCCTGTTGGGGTCCACTCTGGAGGATCAGTAACAGAAATTGAGATCATTGTAACTTCAGTGAACACATGTGTGAGCCAAACTGTAGTTAACATAGAGCAGTGTATAATGCTCGTGTAAAATAAGATGTTTCTAAGACTTACCTTTGATATTTCCATCACTTTACTATAAGCAAGTTCAGTGAAGACGTCTGTCTTATTTGTCAGGTCAACATTACAGAAATGAAGTGATTTATTTCCATGGATGTACATCAAATACTCTTGGCTGAAGCTTCAATCTTGTTTTGAATGCTTTTCCATTGAAAAGGATACCTCTCTTTCAGCTCCCCCATTTCTGAGAAGTATAAAATCTTATAATTTATTATTACCAAAGGGGAAAGGTAGGACAAGGGATAAATTAACAGTGTGGGATTAACACATACACACTGCTATGTATAAAATAGATCATCAACAAGGAACAACTGTATAGCACAGGGCACTACACTGAATATTTTGCAATAACCTATAAGGGGAAATAATCTGAAAAAAGAATAGATATTTTTATTGACATCATCTATCAATGACAGATACAATGTAATCTAAGCAAGGCCGATGGTGAACGCTTCTGACCCTGAAGATTTCAATCATCTAAAGTTTGTGCTCTGCCTATTTCCCAAGGCCCTTAATGGACATATGTGTAGCTGTAGCTTAAAAATTCCCCAGTTTGGGGTATGGGGAGGCACTGATTTGGAAAAATCCCTGGTGTTCTCCTTCCATGCACGGGATCCTTCCTACAGCTAAAACATGCCTGTCACACCTAGAGGATGGTACACCGTTTGATCGGAAAGAGTTTGGAAAAGGCACATCTTCTCCTCATTTCCTGGTGCTCGGGTTCACCCCTCCAGCATCTTTCCTAACAATCTCCTCACTTGGGGATATCAGCACCGTCAACATCCTGTTGCACACAGTTTGGAATTTGTCCAGAGGATGAAGCGGAAGGATGAGAAAAATTTAGAGACAAGTCTTAGGTGTTCGGACAGGCACATGCCACTCTAATTTCCAATCTGGAAGACAAATTCATCAAAGGCTAGAATTGCCCACGGAAACAGAATAGGTCTAGAGGAAATCCCGCTGTTTTGTGTCCAGTTTCCAAAAACACAAGTTGAAAAATGGAACTCAGGGGCACTAAAATTCATGAAACTGCAGAGTTGAAAATATCTATCGTCGAAAAATGTCTTAAGGTAAGTCACAGAAAAGGACTTGTAAGCAAGGGAGAGTGGCAGGAAACAGATTTGAAGAGGTAGAAAGGACTCCCCATTAAAGCACAAGAAAAGGGGCTCAGCATCGCCAATGATGCAGTTGGCACAAAAGGGCGTATGCATTTTTTCTGAATATATTCAAGTAAAGGCCATACACAGGTTTTATCCAACCAAACAGGTGGGCACTGGAAATCAATACTACAAAATGTATCACTTCACATCAGTCAGAAGGGCCATCCACATAAAGTGTAAACACCAGAAATGCAGGACAGGGTGAGGAGAAAAGGGAGCCCTGTGAGGCTGATAGTGGAAATGTAATTTGCCAACGGCCACTCTGGAGAAGTGTATTGTGTTTGCTAAAACATCTAAAAGATGAGCAAAAGAGCATAGGGCACTTGCACTCATGGGCGTATACCTTGGGAAAAACAAAAATGGACACTAAACAGGCACCACAACGTTTACCACCTCTCTTTTAAAAAGGGCCTCCACGTGGATATAACCTAAATGTCCCTGGAAGGATAAAATGGATAAAAGAGATGGTTACTTATGTAGAGTGGAATATTACTCATCCCGAAATCAATGAAATAAGGCCAGTTGGAACAACTCTGGAGGAGTTACATACGATCATTCTAAGTGACATATGTCAGAAAGAAAAAGACACATATCATAAGATGTCACTTAAAGGTGGAATCAAAAATGGCTACACATGAAATAAACTACAAAACAGAAACATAGTCAAATATGTAGAAAATAGACATAAGGCTGCTAAATGGGAAAGGTGGGGAATGGTGAGGTATTATCCAGGAGGTTGAAATTAGCAAATATACCATTCCAAGTACCAAATTGAATAACTGTCAAGGCCTACACGGTACCTCAAAGAACTGCACTCAGCCCACTCAAGTCACTGGACAATAATACATATGACTCGTAAGCATCTGAAAAATAATTTAGTGTTGTCTCACAGTACATGAATCAAGTGGATGTACAGCAGCAAAAAACAGAGCTTTGAAAATCAGCTGTAACCAATATAAAAATAAATTTAAAAATATTTATAAAAACGGTAAGACAGACAAAAATTCTTACACCTTTTGTTGAAGGGCTACGATGTAACATGGATTGAACACATGTAGACCCACAGCAGGATGATATATAAGGCTGGAAGCTATGCAGGCTAAGAGATGTTAGAGAAGCTGGGTGAGGAAATGCAGACCTTTTAAAGTAATACTGCCTGGTACCCATTCCATGGGTCCCAAATCGGCAGGTTGAAGGGAATCTTCTGACAGCGAAAACATGCCTGCGAAACCGAGATGAATGTACACTGTGTGCTCAGGAAAGGTGTCTAAAATGAACCTCATTTTTGATCTCCTGGTGCTGGGGTTCGCAATTCCAGCCACATTACTAAAAATCTCCTCACTTTGAGAATCAGCACCTTTAACCTCCTGTTTCACACAGTTTGCAATTTGTGCAGAGGATAAATGGGAAGGGGGGAACCAATGAGAGATTAGCTGTAGGATTTTTGACAGGCACATGTCACTCTAATTTCCCATTAGAAGAAGAATTAACCAAAGGCTCAGCCTGCCTCCTCAGAACCAGAATAGGGCCAGAATCAATACAATGGTTTGGCGGCCTGCTCACAAAAAAAGCAAGTTGCAAAATGGAGCTCAGGAGCAGACAATTCAAAGACTTGCAAAGATATAAATGATAACCAACGTCCAAAAATATATTCAGGTAAGGCAACGAAGAGGATCTGAATGAGAGGCAGAATTGCAGGAAACAGATTTCAAAAGGTAGATTGTACTCACATTTAAAGCATATGAAAAGCAGCAGTATTTCTAAAATGATGTAGTTGGGCAAAAGGGTGTATGCCTTTTTTTCGTGAATATCTTCAGGAAAAAAACACATACAGAGTTTTTGGCCAACCAACCAAGCGGGAAATGCAAATCCGCACAACAAAGAAGTCTCAATTTCCACTGCTCAGAAAGGCCATCCAAAAAATGTGTACAAACCAGAAATGCTGGAGAGGCCCTGGAGAACAGGGAGCCTAGTCACGCTGATGGGTGGGGTATAAATATCCAAGAGCCACTCTGAAGAAGTGTATGTTTTTTCCTCAAACATTTAAATACAAAGCCCCCGAGCAAAGGGGACTTCAACTCATGGACATATAACTTGGGAAGACTAAATATCGACAAGACACAGGCACCCCAAAGTTTAGGGCTGCTCTGCATAAAAGAACCTCAACTTCGGTACACCTAAAATATCCCAGGAAAAAGAGAAATGCATAAATAACTTGTGGTAATTTTGTACAACGGAATATCACTCAGACGTGGAATCAATGTCATAAGGCCAGTAGCAGCATAAAGAGTGGATGTAGGTATGATGAATCTAAGTGAAATTACTCACACAGAAGAAGAATCTATTCATAAAATATCACTTACAGAGGGAATGTAAACATCACAACACATGAACTGAATTAAGAAAGAGAAGAGAGTCTCACATTTAGAAAACACTCTTATACCTGTTTAATGGGATAGGAGAGGTGGGGTGATGCATAAAACCAGAGTTTGATATTAGCACAGGTACCATTCCATAAACCAAATAGAGAATAGACGAGACCTACCCCTTCCTCAGTGAATGGGACTCAAACCCCCTATTCCACACAGAGGAATATATCTGACTAGTGAGAATCTTAAAACCTATGTATTGATTTGTCTCCATAAGGGAATCAAGTGTGTCTAGACTGGCATAAACACGTCAGTGAAAATCAGCTCAACCCCATTATAAAAATGAATTTCAAAAACAAACAAAAAAAACAGCGAAATTCTTACACAATTCCTTCAGGGGTTTTGATGAAACCGGGAATGACCATATCTGCAAAGACAGCTGGATGAGACATAAGGCTGGACACTTGGGACTGAGAGAACTGGTGAGATTGGGAGAGAAAATGCAGACCCTTTAAAGTAGTAATGCATGCCACCATTCCATGGATCCCAAATCACCAGGTAGTAGGGAATATCACTACAGTTATAACATGTATGGGAAACCTAGAGAATGGACACCCTGTGATGGTGAAAGATTTCTGAAAGTCTCCTAATTTTTCCTCTCCTTGTGCTCCAGTTTGGCATTCCAACTGCTTTACTATCAATCTCCCAACTTAGGGGAGCCAGCCCCTATAACCTCCTGGTTCGCACAGTTTGCTAATTGTGCAGAGGATGAAAGGGAAGAGGGAGAACCAATCAGAGAGTAGATGTAGGCATTTGGACGGGCACATGTCACTGTAAATTCCCATCAGGAAGAAGAATTAACCAAAGCCTCAGCCACCCGCAGGGAAGAGTATATCCACCCCTGGAACAAGTATAGGTCCTGAAGCAAAATTGTGGATTTGCGGTCAGCTCCCAAAAATGGGATTTGAAAATTGGAGCTCACGGGCACAGCAATTCACAAACCTACAGTTATAAAGGACTACTGTCTTCCAAAAATCAGTTGAGGGAAGGCAACGAAGCTGACTTGAAAATGAGGCAGAATTGCACAAAACATATTTCAAGAGGTAAATAGGAATCGCCTTTAAAGCACAGGAAAAGCATCACAACTTCGACAATGATGCACTTGGCCAAAAAGGGCGTATGCTTTTTCTCCTGAATATATTCATTTGAAAACGCATACGACCTTTTTGGACAATCAAGCAAGCACACAATGCAAATCCACACTACAAAGAATTGTCACTTCCCACGGGTCAAAAGGGACATCTGAAAATCTGTAAAAACCAGAAAGGCAAGAGGGAGATGACAAGGGCATGAAGCAATATGATCCAAAGTGTCATGAAAGATTGTGATGACAAGCGCATGGAGCATTGTGATGACACGATTATGTAGCATATTGCTGACAAAGGCATGGAGCATTGTGATGACAAGTTTCATGGAGCACTCTGATGACAAGTGTCACGGAGCATTGTGATTACAGGGGTCATGGAGCATTGGGATGACAAGGGCATGGAGCATTTTGATGACAAGAGTCCCGGATCATTGTGTTGTCAGTGTTCATGGATCGTTGTGATGACAGGAGTCATGGAGCATTGTGATGACAGGGGTCATGGAGCATTGTGATGAGAAGGTCAAGGAGCATTGAGCTGAAAACGTTCATGGAGTATTGTGATGACAGGGGCCATGGAGGCTTGTGATGACAAGGTACTGGAGCATTGTGATGAGAAGACCATGGAGACTTGTGATGACAAGTCTCATGGAATATTCTGATGAAAAGGGGCATGGAGCATTGTGAATACAGGGGTCTTGGGGCATAGTGATGACAATGGCATGGGGCATTGGGATGAGATGGCCATGGAGCGTTTGGATGACATGCATCATGGAGCTTTTGAAGACAAGGGCATGGAACATTGTGATGAAAAAGGCATGGAGCCTTGTCATGACAGGGTTAAGGGAGCATACTGACGACAAGTGTCAGGGAGCATTGTGATGACAAGTGTATTGAGCATTGTGATGACAAAGGTCATGGAGCATTGTGATGAGAAGACCATGGATAACTGTGATGACGAGCGTCATGGGGCGTTGTGATGATAAGTGTTATGGAACATTTTGATCACAAGGATTTGGAGCATTGTGATGACAGAGGTCATGGAGCATTTTGATTTCATTGTAATGACAATACCATGAAGCATTTTGATGATGAGCATGGTGTATTGTGATGACAGGGTTCATGGAACATTGAGATGAAAAGGGGCATGGAGCATTTTGATTACAGGGGTCTTGGAGCATTGTGATGACAAGGGCATGGAGCCTTGTGATGACAAGGCCATGGAACATCGTGTAGGCAGGGGTCATGGAGCATTGTTATGACAGGGGTTATTTTGAATTGTGATGGCAAGGGCATGGAACATTGTGATGAGAAGGCCATGGAGCATTCTGATGACATGCGTCATGGAGCTTTGTGATGACAAGGTCATGGAGCAATGTGATGAGAGCGTTCATAGAGCATTGTGATGACAATGACATTGAGCATTGTGATGAAAAGTTCATGGAGCATTGTGGTGACACATTTCACAGAGCCTTGTGATGATGAGGACATTGACATTTGTGGTGACACAGGTCATGGAGCCTTGTGATGACGGGACACACGGAGCATTGAGATGACTGGGGTCATGTAGCATTGTGATGACAGGAGCATGAAGCATTGGTCTGACAAGTTTCATGGATAATTGTGTTGACAGTGGGCATGGCACATTGTGATGACAAGGGAATGGAGCATTGTGATGACAAGGTCATGGAGTATTGTGAAGACAGGTGTCAGGGAGCATTGTGATGGCATATTTCATGTTCCATTGTGATGACAATGACATGGAGCATTGTGATGCCAAGTGTTATGGAGGATTGTGATGACAAAGGTAATGGAGCACTGTGACGACAAGGGCTTGGAGCATTGAGATGACAAGGGTCATGGAGCATTGTGATGACAAGGGCATGGAGCATTGTGATGACAACGGCCTTTGAGAATTTTGATGAAAAATTCGTGAAGCATTGTGATGACAAAGGAATGGAGCTTGCTATGACAGGGGTCATGGGGCATTGCGATGACAAGTGCATGGGGAATTGTGATGACAAGAGCATGTAACATTGTGATGAGAACTGTCATGGAGCACTGTGATGACAAGGACGTGGAGAATTGTGATGACAAGTGACATGGAGCATTGTGATGACCAGGGCATGGAGGATTGTTATGGCAAGACCGTGGAGCACTGTGATGAGAAGACCATGGATAATTCTGGTGACGAGCATCATGGAGCACTGTAATGAGAAAGGACATGGAGCATTGTGATGATAAGTCTCATGGAGCATTGTGATTACAGGGGTCATGGATCATTGTGATGACAAGGGTCATGGAGTATTCTGATGACAAGCTTGTGGAGTATTGTGATGACAAAGCATTTAACACTGTGATGGGAAGTGTCATGGAACATAGTGATGCCAAGAACGTGGAGAATTGTGATGACAGGGAACATAGAGCATTGTGATGACCAGGGCATGGAGCACTGTGATGGCAAGACCGTGGAGCAGTGTGTTGAGAAGACCATGGATAATTGTGATGATGAGCGTCATGGAGCGCTATAATGAGAAGCGGCAGGGAGAATTGTGATTACAGGGGTCTTGGAGCATTGTGATGACAAGGGCATGGAGCATTGTGAAGAGAAGGCCATGGAGCATTCTGATGAATGTGTCATGGAGCACTGTGATGACAAGTGCATGGAGCATTGTGATTACAGGTGTCTTGGAGCATTGTGATGAAAAGGGCATGGATCATTGTGATGTAAAAGGCATGGAGCCTTGTCATGACAGTGTTCAAGGAGCATACAGACGACAAGTGTCAGGGAGCATTGTGATGACAAGTGTATTGAGCATTGTGATGACAAAGGTTATGGAGCATAGTGATGAGAAGACCATGGATAATTGTGATTATGAGCATCATGTGTTGTTGTGATGAGAAGTGTTATGGAACATTGTGATCCCAACTGTTTGGAGCATTGTGATGACAGAGGTCATGGAGCATTTTGATTTCATTGTGATGAAAATACCCTGAAGCATTATGATAATGGGCATGGTGCATTGTGATGATAGGATTCATGGAGTTTTGAGATGAAAAGGGGGATGGAGCATTGTGATAAAAAGTGTCTTGGAGCATTGTGATGACAAGGGCATGGAGCATTGTGATGAGAAGTCCATGGAACATTCTAATGACATGCGTCATGGAGCTTTGTGATGAAAAGGGCATGGAGCATTGTGATTACATGGGTCTTGTAACATTGTGATGACAAGTGTCATGAAGCCTTGTGAATGACAAGGCCGTGGAACACTGTGATGGCAGGGGTAATGGAACATTGTTATGAAAGGTGTAATGGAGCATTGTGATGAGAAGGACAGGAAGCATTGGTGTGAAATGTTTCACGGATTATTGTGATGAGAGTGGGCATGGAGCATTGTGATGACAAGAGCACGGAACACTGTGATACAATGATCATAGAGGATTGTAAAGAAAAGGGCATGGAGCATAGTGATGAGAAGGGCATCGAGCATTGTGAAGACAAGAGTCATGGAGCATTGTGATGACAAGGGCAAGAGCAATATGATGAGAGGGTTCATGGAGCATTGTGATGACAATGACATGGAGCATTGTGATGTCAAGGGTCATGGAGCCATGTGATGACAATGCCGTGGAATATTGTGATGGCAGTTGTCATGGAGCATTGTTATGACAGTGGTAATGGAGCATTGTGATGGCAAGTGCATGGAGCATTGTGATGAGAAGGCCATGGTGCATTCTGATGACATGTGCCATGCAGCTTTTTGATGACAAGGCATGGAGCAATGTGATGAGAGTGTTCATGGAGCATTGTGATGACAATGACATGGAGCATTGTGATGCCAATGGTCATGGTTCTTTGTGATGGCAAAGGTCATGGAGCATTTTGATGACAAGTGCGTTGTGCATTCTGATGAGAAGGGCAGGGAGCATTGTGATGACAGGGTCATGGAACATTTTGATGACAGGGGTTATGGAATATTGTGATGTCAGGGGTCATGGAGCATTTTGATGAAAAGGGTCATGGATCATTTTGATGACAGGTGTTATGGAGCATTGTGATGTCAGGGGTCATCGAACATTGTGATGATAAGTGCATGTAGCATTGTGATGAGAGGAGTCATGGAACATTGTGATAACAGGGGTGAGGGAGTATTGTGAACAATAGTTATGTAACATTGTGATATCTGTGGTGAGAGAGCATTTTGATGAGAAGTGCATGGAGCATTGTGATGACAAGGTTTATGGAGCATTGTGATGAAAAGATTGTGGAGCCCTGTGATGACAAGTGCATGGTGCATTGTGATGACATGTGTCATGGAGCATCGTGCTGACAAGCGCATGGAGCATTGTGATGACAAGGGTCATGGAGCATTGTGCTGAGAAATGCATAGAGAATTGTGATGACAAGGATCAAAGGGCATTGTGATGAAAAGTTCATGGAGCATTGTGATGACAAGGGTCATGGAGCATTTTGATGAAAGGGTCATGGAGCATTGGTCTAATATGTTTCATGGATTATTGCAATGACTGTTGGAATGATGCATTGTGGTGACAAGGGCATGGAGCTTTGTGATGACAGATGTCATGGAGCACTGTGATGACAAGGGTCACGGAGCATTGTGAATACAGGGGTCATGGAGCATTGGGATGACAAGGACATGGATCACTGTGATGACAAGGGTCATGGAGCATTCGGCTGAAAATGTTCATGGAGTATTGTGAAGACAGGGGTCATGGAGCATTGTGATGACAGAGGTCATGGATAATTTTGATTTCATTGTGCTGACAATAGCCGGAAGCATTATGATGAAGGGTATGATGCATTGTGATGACAGGGTTCATGGAGCACTGAGATGAAAAGAGGCATGGAGCATTGTGATTACAGGGGTCTTTGAGCAATGTAATGAAAAGGGCATGGAGCATTTTGATGAGAAGGCCATGGAACATTCTGATGACGTGTCATGGAGCTTTGTGATGACAAGGGCATGGATCATTGTGATTAAAAGGTTTATGGAGCATTGCTATGACAAATTTTTGGACCGTTGTGATTAAAAGCGCGTGGCACATTGTGATGACAAGGGTCATGGAGCATTTTTCTGACAAAGGCATGGAACATTGTGATGACAAGGATCACGGAGCATTGTGATGAAAAGTTCATTGAGCACTGTGGTTACAAAGTCACAGAGCCTTGTGATGACATGGGTATCGACAATTGTGATGACAAATGTTATGAAGCACTGTGATGACTGGAGTAACGGAGCATTTTGATGACAGGACTCATGTAGTAATGTGATGAAAAGGGCATCGCCCATTGTGATGACAAGGGCATGGAGCATTGTGATGACAGTGGCATGGATCATTGGTCTGACAGGTTTCATAGATTATTGTGATGACAGTGGACATGGTGCATTGTGATGACAAGGTCATGGATCATTGTGATGAGAAGGTCATGGATTATTGTGAAGACAGGTGCCAGGGAGCATTGTGATGACATAGGTCATGGTCCATTGTGATGACAATGGCAGGGAGCATTGTGATGCCAAATGTAACGGAAGATTGTGATGACAAATAAAATGGAGCATTGTGAGGACTAGGGTTTGGAGCATTATGATGATAAGGGCCATTGAGAATTTTCAGGACAATGTCGTGAAGCACTGTGATGATAATGTCCTGGAGCATTGTGATGAGAAAACCATGGAGCACTGTGATGACAAATCTCTTGGAGCACACTGATGAAATGGGGCATGGAGCATTGTGATTACAGGGGTCTTGGAACTTTGTTATGACATGGGTATGGAGCATTGTGAGGAGAAGGCGAAGGAGCATTCTGAAGACATGCGTCATTGAGCTTTGTGATGACAAGGGCATGGAACATTGTGATTACATGGGTCTTGGAGCATTGTGATGAAAAGGGCATGGATCATTGTGATGAAAAAGGCATGGAGCCTTGTCAAGACAGGGTTCAAGGAGCATACAGACAACAAGTGTCAGGGAGCATTTTGATGACAAGTGTATTGAGCACTGTGATGACAAAGGTCATGGAGCATTGTGATGAGAAGACCATGGATAATTGTGATGACGAGCGTCATGGGGCATTGTGATGACAAGTGTTATGGAATATTGTGATCACAAGGGTTTGGATCATTGTTATGACAAAGGTCATGAAGAATTTTGATTTAATTGTGCTGACAATAGCCTGAATCATTATAATGATGGGCATGATGCATTCTGATGACAGGGTTCATGGAGCATTGAGATGAAAAGGGGCATGGATCATTGTGATTTAAGGGGTCTTGGAGCATTGTGAAGACAAGTGTCATGGAGCCTTGTGATGACAAGGCCGTGGAACATTGTGATGTCAGGGGTCATGGAGCATTGTTATGACAGGGGTAATGGAGAATTGTGATGGCAAGGGCATGGAGCATTGTGATTAGAAGGCCATGGAGCATTCTGAGGACATGTGTCATGGAGCTTTGTGATGACAAGGGCATGGAGCAATGTGATGAGAGCGTTCATGGAGCATTGTGATGACAATGACATGGAGCATTGTGATGCCAAGAGTCATGGATCTTTCTGATGACAAAGGTCATGGAGGATTTTGATGACAAGGGCGTTGTGCATTGTGATGAGAAGGGCAGGGAACATTGTGATGACAGGGACATGGAGCAATTTGATGAAAAGTGTCATGGAATATTTTGATGAGAGGGGTTATGGAACATTGTGATGCCAGGGGTCATCGAACATTGTGATGATATGTGCATGTAGCACTGTGATTACAGGAGTCAGGGAACATTATGATGACAGGGGTGAGGGAGTATTGTGACGAATAGTGATGTAACATTGTGATATCAGTGGTGTGAGAGCATTTTGATGAGAAGTGCATGGAGCATTGTGATAACAGGTTTTATGGAGCATTGTGATGACAAGATTGTGGAGCACTGTGATGACAAGTGCATGGTTCTTTGTGATGACATATGTCATGGAGGATATTGCTGACAAGAGCATGGAGCATTGTGATGAAAATGGTCATGGAGCATTGTGCTGAGAAAGGCATAGAGCATTGTGATGACAAGGGTCAAAGAGCATTGTGATGAAAAGTTCATGGAGCATTGTGGTTAAAACGGTCACAGAGACTGTTGATGATGAGGGCATGGACCATTGTGGTGACAAAGGTCATGAAGCATTGTGATGACTGGAGTCACGGAGCATTGTGGTGACAAAGGTCATGAAGCATTGTGATGACTGGAGTCACGGAGCATTGTGATGACAGGGGTCATGGAGCATTGTGATAACAAGGGCATGGAGCATTGTGATGACAAGGGCATGGAGCATTGGTCTAATAAGTTTCATGGATTATTGCGATGAGATTTGGAATTGCGATTTGTGATGACAAGGGCATGGAGCTTTGTGATGACCAGGTCATGCAGTATTGTGAAGAGAGGTGTCAGGGCGCATTGTGATGACATACGTAGTGGCCCATTGTGATAACAGTGACATGGAGCACTGTGATGCCAAGTGTCATGGAGGATTATGAAGACAAATGTAATGGAGCATTTTGATGACAATGGCTTGGAGCATTGTGATGACATGTGTCAGGGAGCATTGTGATGACAATTGTATTGGGAATTTTGATGACAAATGTCATGGAGCATTGTGATGAAAAGGGCATGGAGTATTGTGATGACAGGCATCATGGAGCGTTGTGATGACAAGTGTTATGGAACATTGTAATCACAAGGGTTTGGAGCATTGTGATGACAGAGGTCATGGATCATTTTGATTTCAAGGTGCATGGAGCTTTGGAATGACAAGGGCATGAAGCAATGTGATCCCAAGGTTCATGGAGGATTGCTATGACAATGGAAATGGAGTATTGTGATGACAAGCGCACAGAGCATTCTAATGACAAGGTCATGTAGCATTTTGCTGATAAAGGCATGGAGCATTGTGATGACAGGTGTCATGGAGCACTGTGATGATAAGCGTCACGGAGAATTGAGAATACAGGGGTCATGGAGCATTAGGATGACAAGGGCCTGGTTCATTGTGATTACAAGGGAATAGAGCATGGTGATGACAAAGTCTTGGAGCATTGTGATGAGATGACCATGGAGACTTGTGATGACAAGTCTTATGGAGCATTCTGATGAAAAGGGGCATGGAGCATTGTGATTACGGGTTCTTGGATCATTGTGATGACAAGGGCAAGGAGCATTGTGAGGAGAAGGCCATGGAACATTCTGATAACATGCGTCATGGAACTTTGTGATGACAAGGGCATGGAGCAATGTGATTACATGGGTCTTGGAGCATTGCGATGACAAGGGTCATGGAGCCTTGTGATGACAACCCGTGGAACATTGGGATGGCAGGTGTCATGGAGCATTGTTATGACAGAGGTAATGCAGCATTGTGATGAGAAGGGCATGGAACATTGGTCTGAAATGTTTCATGAATTATTGTGATGATAGTGGGCATGGAGCATTCTGATGACAAGGGCACGGAATACTGTGATACATGGGTCATGGAGGAATGTAATGACAAGGGCATGGAGCATTGTGATGAGAAGTGCATCAATCATTGTGATGACAAGTGTCATGGAGCTTTGTGATGACAAGGGCATGGAGCAATGTGATGAGAGGGTTCATGGAGCATTGTGATGACAATGACATGGAGCACTGTGATGCCAAGGGTCATGGAGCTTTTTGATTTCAAATGTCATGGAACATTTTGATGACAAGGGTGTGGTGCATTGTGATGAGAAAGGCAGGGAGCATTTAGTGAAAGGGTCATGCAGCAATTTGATGAAAAGTGTAATGGAACATTTTGATGACAGGGGTTATAGAACATTGTGATGCCAGGGGTCATGGAGCTTTGGGATGAAAAGGGTCATGGAGCATTTTGATGAGAGTGGATATGGACATTATGATGTCAGGTGTCATGGAACATTGTGATGATAAGTGTATGTACCACTGTGATGACAGGGGTCATGGAACATTGTGATTACAGGGGTGAGGGAGTATTGTGATGACTAGTGATGGAACACTGTGATATCTCTGGTGAGAGAGCATTTGGATGAGAAGTGCATGGAGCATTGTGATTACAAGGTTTATGGAGCATTGCAATGACAAGTTTGTGGACCGTTGTGATGAAATGTGCGTGGCACATTTTGAAGACAATGGTCATGTAGCATTGTTCTGACAAAGGCATGGAGCATTGTGATGACAAGGGTCACAGAGAATTGTGATGAAAAGTTCATGGAGCATTGTGGTTACAAAGGTCACAGAGCCTTGTGATGATGCGGACATGGACCGTTGTGATGACAAACGTTATGATGTATTGTGATGACTGGAGTCACGGAGCATTGTGATGACAAGTGCATGGAGCATTGTGATGACAGGGGCATGGAGCATTGGTCTGACAAGTTTCATAGATTATTGTGATGACATTGGACATGGTGTATTGTGATGACAAGGGCATGGAGCATTTTGATGAGAAGGCCATGGAACATTCTGATGACATGTGTCATGGAGCTTTGTGATGACAAGGGCATGGAGCATTGTGATTACAGGAGGCGTGGAGCATTGTGATGACAAGGGTCATGGAGCCATGTGATGACAATGCCGTGGAATATTGTGATGGCAGTTGTCATGGAGCATTTTTACGACAGGGGTAATGGAGCATTGTGATGAGAAAGGCATGGAACACTGTGATTACAAGGATTATGGAGCATTGCAAAGACTATTTTGTGGACCGTTGAGATGAAAAGCGCATCGCACATTGTGATGACAAGGGTCATGGAGCATTTTTCTGACAAAGGCATGGAGCATCGTGATGACAAGTGTCACGGAGCATTGTGATGAAAAATTCATGGAGCATTGTGGTTACAAAGGTAATAGAGCCTTTTGATGACGCGGGCATCGACACTTGTGATGACAAATATTATGAAGAATTGTGATGACAGGAGTCACGGAGCATTGTGATGACAGGGGTCATGGAGAAATGTGATGAGAAGTGCATGGAGCATTGTGCTGAGAAAGGCATAGAGCATTGTGATGACAAGGGTCAAAGAGCATTTTGATGAAATGTTCATGGAGCATTGTGCTTAAAAAGGTCACAGAGACTGTTGATAATGAAGGCATGGACCATTGTGATGACAAAGGTCATGGAGCATTGTGATGACTGGAGTCACGGAGCATTGTGATGACAGAGGTCATGGAACATTGTGATAACTAGGGCAGGGAGCATTGTGATGACAAGGGCATGGGACATTGGTCTAATAATTTTCATGGAGTATTGCAATGACAGTTGGAAAGGCTCATCGTGATGACAAGGGCATGGAGCATTGTGATGACTAGGTCTTGCAGTATTGTGAAGCATGGTGTCAGGGAGCACTGTGATGACATATTTAATGGCCCATTGTGATGACAATGGCATGGAGCAGTGTGATGCCAAGTGTCATGGAGGATTCTGTTGACAAAGTAATGGAGCATTGTGATGACAATGGCTTGCAGCATTGTGATGACAAGGGTCAGGGAGCATTGTGCTAACAAGTGCATGGAGAATTGTGATGACAAGGGTCATGGAGCATTCTGATGCCAAGCTTGTGGAGTATTTTGATGACAATGGCATGGAGCATTGTGATGAAAATGGCATGGGGCATTGTGATGAAAAAGGCATGGAGACTTTTCGTCACAGGGTTCAAGGAGCATTCTAATGACAAGTGTCAGGGAGCATTGTGATGACAAGTGTATTGAGAATTGTGATGACAAAGGTCATGGAGCATTGTGATGAAAAGGGCATGGAGTATTGTGATGACAGGCATCATGGAGCGTTGTGATGACAAATGTTATGGAACATTGTGATCACAAGGTTTTGGAGCATTGTGATGACAGAGGTCATGGATCATTTTGATTTCAAAGAGCATGGAGCATTGTGATGACAAGGGCATGAAGCAATGTGATCCCAAGTTTCATGGAGGATTGTGATGACAATGGTAATGGAGTATTGTGATGACAAGCGCATAGAACATTGTAATGACAAGGTCATGTAGCATTTTGCTGACAAAGTCATGGAGCATTGTGATGACATGTGTCATGGAGCACTGTGATGACAAGCATCACGGAGCTTTGTGAATACAGGGGTCATGGAGCATTGGGATGACAAGGGCATGGATGATTGTGATGACAATGGTCATGGAGCACTGGGCTGAAAATGTTCATGGAGTTTTGTGTTGACAGGAGTCATGGAGCATTGTGATGGGTAGGGAATGTAGCATTGTGATGACAAGAGTCCTGGATCATTGTGTTGTCAGGTGTCATGGAGTGTTGTGATGACAGTGGTCATGGAGTATTTTGATGATATTTGTCATGGAGCATTTTGATGAGAATATCATGGAGCATTGGGCTGAAAATGTTCATGGAGTATTGTGATGACAGGGTTCATGGAGCATTGTGATGCCAAGGGTCATGGATCTTTGTGATGACAAAGGACATGCAGCATTTTGATGGCAAGTGCATTGTGCATTGTGATGAGAAGGGCAGGGAACATTCTGATGACAGGGTCATGGAGCAATTTGATGAAAAGTGTCATGGAACATTTTGATGACAGGTGTTATGGAACACTGTGATGTCAGGGGTCATCGAATATTGTGATGAGAAGTGCATGTAGCATTGTGATGACAGGAGTCATGGAACATTGTGATGACAGGGGTGAGGGAGTATTGTGATAAATAGTGATGTAGCATTGTGATATCAGTGGTGAGAGAGCATTTTGATGAGAAGTGCATGGAGCATTCTGATGACAAATTTTAAGGACCACTGTGAGGACAAGAATATGGAGCGCTGTGGTGACAAGCGCATGGTGCATTGTGATGACATATGTCATGGAGCATTGTGCTGACAAGCGCATGGAGCATTGTGATGACATGGGTCAAAGAACATTGTGATGCAAAGTTCTTGGAGCATTGTGGTTAAAAAGGTCACAGAGACTGTTGATGACGAGGGCATGGACCATTGTGATGAAAAAAGTCATGAAGCATTGTCATGACTGGAGTAACAGAGCATTGTGATGACAGGGGTCATGGAGCTTTGTGATAACAAGGGCATGGAACATTGTGATGACAAGGGCATGGAACATTGGTCTAATAACTTTCATGGATTATTGTGATGATGTTTGGAATGGCGCATGGTGATGACAAAGGCATGGAGCATTGTGATGACCAGGTCATGCAGTATTGTCAAGACACCTGTCAGGGAGCATTGTGATGACATATGTAATGGTCCATTGTGATGACAATGGCATGGAGCATTGTGATGCCAAGTGTCATGGAGGATTCTGATGACAAAGGTAATGGAACATTGAGATGACAATGGCTTGGAGCATTGTGATGACAAGTGTCAGGGAGCATTGTGCTGACAAGTGCATGGAGAAATCTGATGACAAGGGTCATGGAGCATTCTGATGACAAGCTTGTGGAGTATTTGGATGACAATGGCATGGAGCATTGTGATGAAAACGGCATGGGCATTGTGATGCAAAAGGCATGGAGCCTTTTCGTGACAGGGTTCAATGAGCATTCTGATGACAAGTGTCAGTGAGCATTGTGATGACAAGTGTATTAAGAATTCTGATGACAAAGGTCATGGAGCATTGTGATGAAAAGGGCATGGAGTATTGTGATGACAGGCATCATGGAGCATTGTGATGACAAGTGTTATGGAACACTGTGATCCCATGTGTTTGGAGCATTGTGATGACAGAGCTCATGGATCATTTTGATTTCAAGGAGCATGGGGCACTGTGATGACAAGGGCATGAAGCAATGTGATCCCAATGTTCATGGAGGATTTTGATGCCAATGGAAATGGAGTATTGTGATGACAAGCGCATAGAGCATTGTAAAGACAAGGACATGTAGCATTTTGCTGACAAAGGCATGGAGCATTGTGATGACAAGTGTCATGGAGCACTGTGATGACAAGCATCACAGAGCATTGTGAATACAGGGGTCATGGAGCATTGGGATGACAAGGGCATGGATCATTGTGATGACAAGTGTCATGGAGCACTGGGCTGAAAATGTTCATGGAGTGTTGTGATGACAGGGGTCATGGAGCATTGTGATGACTAGGGAATGGAGCACTGTGATGACAAAAGTCCCAGATCATTGTGTTTTCAGGTGTCATGGAGTGTTGTGATGACAGTGGTCATGGAGCATTGTGATGATATTGGCCATGGAGCATTGTGATGAGTAGGTCGTGGAGCATTGGGCTGAAAATATTCATGGATTATTGTGATGACAGGGGTCATGGAGCATTGTGATGACAAGGGAATGGAGCATGGTGATGACAAGGTCCTGGAGCACCGTGATGAGAAGACCATGGAGACTTGTGATGATAAGTCTCATGGAACATTCTGATGAAAAAGGTCATGGAGCATTTTGATGACAGGGCTTATTGTACATTGTGATGTCACGGGTCATGGAACATTGTGTTGATAAGGGGATGTAGCATTGTGAGGACAGGGGTCATGGAACACTGTGATTACAGTGGTGAGGGAGGATTGTGATAACTATTGATGGAACATTGTGATATCTCAGGTGAGAGAGCATTTGGATGAGAAGTGCATGGAGAATTGTGATGACAAATTTTATGGAGCAATGTGATGACAAGGTTTTTGAGCACTGTGATGATAAGCACCTGGTGCATTGTGATGACATGTGTCATGGAGCACTGTGCTGAGAAAGGCATAGAGCATTGTGATGACAAGGGTCAAAGAGCATTGTGATGAAAAGTTCATGGAGCATTGTGGTTAAAAATGTCACAGAGACTGGTGATGACGAGGGCATGGTCCACTGTGATGACAAAGGTCATGAAGCATTGTGATGACTGGAGTCACGCAGCACTGTGATCACAGGGGTCATGGAGCATTGTTATAACAAGGGCAAGGAGCATTGTGATGACAAGAGCATGGAACATTGATCTAATAAGTTTCATGGATTATTGCAATGAAAGTTGGAATGGCGCATTGTGATGACAAGGACATGGAGCATTGTGATACCAAGTGTCATGGAGTATTTTGATGACAAAGGTAATGGGGCATTGTGATGACAATGGCTTGGAGCATTGTGATGACAAGGGTCAGGGAGCATTGGGCTGACAAGTGCATGGAGAATTGTGATGACAAGGGTCATGGAGCATTGTGATGAATTCTGCATGGTCATTGTGAAGAAAAATGCATGGAGCCTTTTCGTGACAGTGTTCAAGGAGCATTCTGATGACAAGTGTCAGGGAGCATTGTGATGACAAATGTATTGAAAATTGTGATGACAAAGGTCATGGAGCATTATGATGAGAAGGCAATGGAGCATTCTGATGACATGCGTCATGGAGTTTTTTGATGACAAGGGCATGGAGTATTGTGATTACAGGGGTCTTGGAACATTGTGATTACAAGGGCATGGAGAATTGTGAGGAGAAGACTTAGGAGCATTCTGATGGCATGCATCATTGAGCTTTGTGATGACAAGTGCATGGAGCATTGAGATTACATGGGTCTTGGAGCATTGTGATGAGAAGGACATGGATCACTGTGATGAAAAAGGCATGGAGCCTTGTCATGACAGGGTTCAAGGAGCATACTGACGACAAGTGTCAGGGAGCATTGTGATGACAAGTGTATTGAGCATTGTGATGACAAATATCATGGAGCATTGTGATGAGAAGACCATGGATAATTGTGATGATGAGCGTCATGGGGTGTTGTGATGATAAGTGTTATGGAACATTGTGATCACAAGGGTTTGGAGCATTATGATGACAGATGTCATGGAGAATATTGATTTCTTTGTGATGACAATAGCTTGAAGCATTATGATGATGGGCATTGTGCATTGTGATGACAGGGGTCCTGGAGCATTGAGATGAAAAGGGGCATGGAGCATTGTGATTACAAGGGTCTTGGAGCATTGTGATGACAAGGGCATGGAGCACTGTGATGAGAAGGCCATGGAACATTCTGGTGACATGCGTCATGGAGCTTTGTGATGACAAGGGCATGGAGCATTGTGATTTCAGGGGTCTGGAGCACTGTGATGACAAGTGTCATGGAACCTTGTGATGACTAGGCCGTGGATCATTGTGATGGCAAGGGTCATGGTGCATTGTTATGACAGGTGTAATGGAGAATTTTGATGAGAAGGGCATGGAACATTGGTCTGAAATGTTTCATGGATTATTGTGATGAGAGTGGGCATGGAGCATTGTGATGACAAGGGCACGGAACACTGTGATACATGGGTCATGCAGGATTGTAATGACAAGGGCATGGAGCATTGTGATGAGAAGGGCATCGAGCATAGTGATGACAAGAGTCATGGAGCTTTGTGATGACAAGGGCATGGAGCAATGTGATGAGAGGTTTCATGGAGCATTCTGATGCCAATGACATGGAGCATTGTGATGCCAAGGGTCATGGAGCTTTGTGATGACAAGTCATGGAGCATTTTGATGACAAGGGCATGGTGCATTGTGCTGAGAAGTGCAGGGAGTATTTTGATGACCAGGTCATGCAGCAATTTGATAAAAACTGTAAAGGAATATTTTGATGGCAGGGGTTATAGAACATTGTGATGTCAGGTTTCTTGGAGCTTTGCGATGAAAAGGATCATGGAGCATTTTGATGACATGGGTTATGGAACATTGTGATGTCAGGGGTCATGGAACATTGTGATGATAAGGGGATGTAGCATTGTGATGATAGGGTCCTGGAACTTTGTGATTACAGGGGTGAGGGCGTATTGTGATGACTAGAGATGGAACATTGTGATATCTCTGGTGAGAGAGCATTTTGATGAGAAGTGCATGGACCATTGTGATTACAAGGTTTATGAAGCATAGCAATGACAAGGTTGTGGACCGTTGTGATGAAATGTGCGTTGCAAATTGTGATGACTATGGTCATTGAGCATTGTTCTGACAAAGACATGGAGCTTTGTGATGACAAGGGCATGGAGAATTTTGATTACATGGGTCTTGGAGCATTGTGATGAAAAGGGCATGGATCATTGTGATGAAAATGGCATGGAGCCTTGTCATGACAGGGTTCGAAGAGCATATTGACGACAAGTGTAAAGGAGCATTGTGATGACAAATGTATTTGAGAATTGTGATGACAAAGATCAGGGAGCATTGTGATGAGAAGACCATGGATAATTGTGATGACGAGAGTCATGGGGCATTGTGATGACAAGTGTTTTGGAATATTGTGATCACAAGGGTGTGTGGCATTGTTATGACAGAGGTCATGGAGCATTTTGATTTCATTGTGATGACAATAGCATGAAGCATTATGATGAAAGGCATGGTTCATTGTGATGACAGTGTTCATGGATCATTGAGATGGAAAGGGGTATAGAGCATTGTGATTACAGGGTTCTTGGAGCATTGTGATGAGAGGGGTCATGGAGGTTTGTGATGACAAGGCCATGGAACATCGTGATGGCAGGGGTCATGGAGCATTGTTATCACAGTGTAATGGAGCATTGTGATGGTAAGGGCATGGAGCATTGTGATGAGAAGTCCATGGAGCATTCTAATGACATGTGTCTTGGAGCTTTGTGAAGACAAGGGCATGGAGCAATGTGATGAGAGCGTTCATGGAGCATTGTGATGACAATGACATGGAGCATTGTGATGCCAAGGGTCATTGCTCTTTGTGATGACAGAGGTCATGGAGCATTTTGATGGCAAGGACATTGTGCATTGTGATGAGAAAGGCAGGGAGCATTCTGATGACAGGGTCATGGAGCAATTTGATGAAAAGTGTCATGGAACATTTTGATGACAGGTGTTATGGAACATTGTGATGTCAGGGGTCATCCAACATTGTGATGATAAGTGAATGTAGCATTGTGATGACAGGAGTCATGGAACATTGTGATGACAGGGGTTAGAGAGTATTGTGACAAATAGTGATGTAGCATTGTGATATCAGTTGTGAGAGAGCATTTTGATGAGAAGTGCATGGAGCATTGTGATGACATATTTTAAGGAGCATTGTGATGAGAAGAGCATGGTGCATTTTGATGACATGTGTCATGGAGCATTGTGCTGACAAGCGCATGGAGCATTTTGATGACAAGTGTATTGAGAATTGTGATGACAAAGGTCATGGACCATTGTGAATACAGGGGTCATGGAGCACTGGGATGACAAGGGCATGGATCATTGTGATGACAAGTGTCATGGAGCACTGGGCTGAAAATGTTCATGGAGTGTTGTGATGACAGGGGTCATGGAGCATTGTGATGACTAGGGAATGGAGCATTGTGATGACAAGAGTCCCAGATCATTGTGTTGTCGGGTGTCATGGAGTGCTGTTTTGACAGTGGTCATGGAGCATTGTGATGATATTGGCCATGGAGCATTGTGATAAGTAGGTCGTGGATCATTGGGCTGAAAATGTTCATGGATTATTGTGATGACAGGGTTCATGGAGCATTGTGATGACAAGGGAATGGAGCATGGTGATGTCAAGGTTGTGGAGCACTGTGATGAGAAGACCATGGAGACTTGTGATGATAAGTCTCATGGAGCATTCTGATTAAAAGGGGCATGGAGCATTGTGATTACAGGGGTCTTGGAGCATTGTGATGACTAGGGCATGGAGCATTGTGATGAGAAGGCCATGGAGACTTCTGATGACATGCGTCATGGAGTTTTTTGATGACACGGGCATGGAGCATTGTGATTACAGGGGTCTTGGAACATTGTGATGACAAGGGCATGGAGCACTGTGAGGAGAAGGCCAAGGAGAATCCTGATGGCATGCGTCATTCAGCTTTGTGATGACAAGGGCATGGAGCACTGAGATTACATGGGTCTTGGAGCATTGTGATGAAAAGGACATGGATCATTGTGATGAAAAAGTCATGGAGCCTTGTCAATACAGGATTCAATGAGCATACAGACAACAAGTGTCAGGGAGCATTTTGATGACAAGTGTATTGAGCATTGTGATGACAATGGTCATGGAGCATTGTGATGAGAAGACCATTGATAGTTGTGATGACTAGCGTCATGGGGCATTGTGATGACAAGTGATATGGAATATTGTGATCACAAGGGTTTGGAGCATTGTTATGACAGAAGTCATGGAGCATTTTGATTTCATTGTGATGACAATAGCATGAAGCATTATGATGATGGGCATGGTGCATTGTGATGACAGGATTCATGGATCATTGAGATGAAAAGGGGCATAGAGCATTGTGATTACAGGGTTTTTGGAGCAATGTGATGAGAAGGGTCATGGAGCTTTGTGATGACAAGCCATGGATCATCGTGATAGCAGGGATCATGGAGCATTTTTATGACTGGGGTAATGGAGCATTGTGATGGCAATGGCATGGAGCATTGTGATGAGAAGGCCATGGAGCATTCTGATGACATGTGTCATGGAGCTTTGTGAAGACAAGGGCATGGAGCAATGTGATGAGAGTGTTCATGGAGCATTGTTATGACAATGACATTGAGCACTGTGATGCCAAGGGTCATGGATCTTTGTGATGACAAAGGACATGGAGCATTTTTTTTTAAATGTTGGGTGTAGGAGTTTTTATTATTTAATTTATTTATTTTTGCTGTGTTGGGACTTTGTTTCTTTTTTTTTTTCCTCCTGAAAAAAATTTTTTTTTTTTGCTTTATAACAAATTTAATCAGTTATACATATACCTATATTCCCATATCCCCTCCCTTTTGCGTCTCCCTCCCACCCTCCCTATCCCACCCCTCCAGGCGGTCAGAAAGCACCGAGCTGATCTCCCTGTGCTATGCGGCTCCTTCCCCCTAGCTATCTACCTTACGTTTGGTAGTGTATATATGTCCATGCCGCTCTTTCACTTTGTCACAGCTTACCCTTCCCCCTCCCCATATCCTCAAGTCCATTCTCTAGTAGGTCTGTGTCTTTATTCCTGTCTTACCCCTATGTTCTTCATGACATTTTTTTCTTAAGTTCCATATATATGTGTCATAATACAGTATTTGTCTTTCTCTTTATGACTTACTTCACTCTGTATGACAGACTCTAGGTCCATCCACCTCATTACAAATAGCTCAATTTCATTTCTTTTTATGGCTGAGTAATATTCCATTGTATATATGTGCCACATCTTCTTTATCCATTCATCTGATGATGGACACTTAGGTTGTTTCCATCTCTGGGCTATTGTAAATAGGGCTGTTATGAACATTTTGGTACATGTCTCTTTTTGAATTATGGTTTTGTCAGGGTATATGCCCAGTACTGGGATTGCTGGGTCATATGGTAGTTCTATTTGTAGTTTTTTAAGGAACCTCCATACCGTTCTCCATAGTGGCTGTACCAATTCACATTCCCACCAGCAGTGCAAGAGTGTTCTTTTTTTTTCCACACCCTCTCCAGCACTTATTGTTTCTAGATTTTTTGATGATGGCCATTCTGACTGGTGTGAGATGATATCTCATTGTAGTTTTGATTTGCATTTCTCTAATGAGCAAAGATGTTGAGCATCCTTTCATGTGTTTGTTGGCAGTCTGTATATCTTCTGTGGAGAAATGTCTATTTAGGTCTTCTGCCATTTTTGGATTGGGTTGCTTGTTTTTTTGTTATTGAGCTGCATGAGCTGCTTATAAATTTTGGAGATTAATCCTTTGTCAGTTGCTTCATTTACAAATATTTTCTCCCATTCTGAAGGTTGTCTTTTGGTCTTCTTTATGGTTTCCTTTGCTGTGCAAAAGCTTTTAAGTTTCATTAGGTCCCATGTGTTTATTTTTGTCTTTATTTCCATTTCTCTAGGAGGTGGGTCAAAAAGGATCTTGCTGTGATTTATGTCATAGAGTGTTCTGCCTATGTTTTCCTCTAAGAGTTTGATAGTGTCTGGCCTTACATTTAGGTCTTTAATCCATTTTGAGCTTATTTTTGTGTATGGTGTTAGGGAGTGATCTAATCTCATACTTTTACATGTCCCTATCCAGTTTTCCCAGCACCACTTATTGAAGAGACTGTCCTTTCTCCACTGTACATTCCTGCCTCCTTTATCAAAGATAAGGTGACAATATGTCCGTGGGTTTATCTCTGGGCTTTCTATCCTGTTCCACTGATCTATATTTCTGTTTTTGTGCCAGTACCATACTGTCTTGATTACTGTAGCTTTGTAGTATAGTCTGAAGTCAGGGAGCCAGATTCCTCCAGCTCCATTTTTCATTCTCAAGATTGCTTTGGCTATTCGGGGTCTTTTGTGTTTCCATACAAATTGTGAAATTTTTTGCTCTTGTTCTGTGAAAAATGCCAGTGGTAGTTTGATAGGGATTGCATTGAATCTGTAGATTGCTTTGGGTAGTAGAGTCATTTTCACAATGTTGATTCTTCCAATCCAAGAACATGGTACATCTCTCCATCTATTTGTATCATCTTTAATTTCTTTCATCAGTGTCTTATAATTTTCTGCATACAGGTCTTTTTTCTCCTTAGGTAGGTTTATTCCTAGATATTTTATTCTTTTTGTTGCAATGGTAAATGGGAGTGTTTCCTTGATTTCACTTTCAGATTTTTCATCATTAGTATATAGGAATGCCAGAGATTTCTGTGCATTAATTTTGTATCCTGCAACTTTACCAAATTCATTGATTAGCTCTAGTAGTTTTCTGGTAGCATCTTTAGGATTCTCTATGTATAGTATCATGTCATCTGCAAACAGTGACAGCTTTACTTCTTCTTTTCCGATTTGGATTCCTTTTATTTCCTTTTCTTCTCTGATTGCTGTGGCTAAAACTTCCAAAACTAGGTTGAATAAGAGTGGTGAGAGTGGGCAACCTTGTCTTGTTCCTGATCTTAGTGGAAATGGTTTCAGTTTTTCACCATTGAGGACGATGCTGGCTGTGGGTTTGTCATATATGGCCTTTATTATGTTGAGGAAAGTTCCCTCTATGCCTACTTTCTGCAGGGTTTTTATCATAAATGGGTGTTGAATTTTGTCGAAAGCTTTCTCTGCATCTATTGAGATGATCATATGGTTTTTCTCCTTCAATTTGGTAATATGGTGTATCACGTTGATTGATTTGCGTATATTGAAGAATCCTTGCATTCCTGGAATAAACCCCACTTGATCATGTTGTATGATCCTTTTAATGTGCTGTTGGATTCTGTTTGCTAGTATTTTGTTGAGGATTTTTGCATCTATGTTCATCAGTGATATTGGCCTATAGTTTTCTTTCTTTGTGACATCCTTGTCTGGTTTTGGTATCAGGGTGATGGTGGTCTCATAGAATGAGTTTGGAAGTGTTCCTCCCTCTGCTATATTTTGGAAGAGTTTGAGAAGGATAGGTGTTAGCTCTTCTCTAAATGCTTGATAGAATTCACCTGTGAAGCCATCTGGCCCTGGGCTTTTGTTTGTTGGAAGAATTTTATCACAGTTTCAATTTCAGTGCTTGTGATTGGTCTGTTCATATTTTCTATTTCTTCCTGATTCAGTCTTGCAGGCTGTGCATTTCTAAGAATTTGTCCATTTCTTCCAGGTTGTCCATTTTATTGGCATAGAGTTGCTTGTAGTAATCACTCATGATCTTTTGTATTTCTGCAGTGTCAGTTGTTACTTCTCCTTTTTCATTTATAATTCTATTGATTTGTGTCTTCCCTTTTTTTTTTCTTGATGAATCTGGCTAATGGTTTATCAATTTTGTTTATCTTCTCAAAGAACCAGCTTTTAGTTTTATTGATCTTTGCTATCGTTTCCTTCATTTCTTTTTCATTTATTTCTGATCTGATTTTTATGATTTCTTTCCTTCTGCTAACTTTGGGATGTTTTTGTTCTTCTTTCTCTAATTGTTTTAGGTGCAAGATTAGGTTGTTTATTCGAGATGTTTCCTGTTTCTTAAGGTGGGGTTGTATTGCTATAAAGTTCCCCCTTAGAACTGCTTTTGCTGCGTCCCATAGGTTTTGGGTCGTCGTGTCTCCATTGTCATTTGTTTCTAGGTATTTTTTAATTTCCCCTTTGATTTCTTCAGTGATCACTTTGTTATTAAGTAGTGTATTGTTTAGCCTCCATGTGTTTGTATTTTTTACAGATCTTTTCCTGTAATTGATATCTAGTCTCATAGCATTGTGGTCAGAAAAGATACTTGATACAATTTCAATTTTCTTACATTTACCAAGGCTTGATTTGTGACCCAAGATATGATCTATCCTGGAGAATGTTCCATGAGCACTTGAGAAAAATGTGTATTCTGTTGTTTTTGGATGGGATGTCCTATAAATATCAATTAAGTCCATCTTGTTTAATGTATCATTTAAAGCTTGTGTTTCCTTATTTATTTTCATTTTGGATGATCTGTCCATTGGTGAAAGTGGGGTGTTAAAGTCCCCTACTATGATTGTGTTACTGTCGATTTCTCCTTTTATGGCTGTTAGTATTTGCCTTATGTATTGAGGTGCTCCTATGTTGGGTGCATAAATATTTACATTTGTTATATCTTCTTCTTGGATCGATCCCTTGATCATTATGTAGTGTCCTTCTCTGTCTCTTCTAGTAGTCTTTATTTTAAAGTCTATTTTGTCTGATATGAGAATTGCTACTCCAGCTTTCTTTTGGTTTCCATTTGCATGGGATATCTTTTTCCATCCCCTTACTTTCAGTCTGTATGTGTCTCTAGGTCTGAAGTGGGTCTCTTGTAGACAGCATATATATGGGTCTTGTTTTTGTATCCATTCAGCCAATCTGTGTCTTTTGGTGGGAGCATTTAGTCCATTTACATTTAAGGTAATTATTGTTATGTATGTTCCTATTCCCATTTTCTTAATTGTTTTGGGTTCGTTATTGTAGGTCTTTTCCTTCTGTTGTGTTTCTTGCCTAGAGAAGTTCCTTTAGCATTTGTTGTAAAGCTGGTTTGGTGGTGCTGAACGCTTTCAGCTTTTGCTTGTCTGTAAACGTTTTAATTTCTCCATCAAATCTGAATGAGATCCTTGCTGGGTAGAGTAATCTTGGTTGCAGGTTTTTCTCCTTCATCACTTTAATTATGTCCTGCCACTCCCTTCTGGCTTGTAGAGTTTCTGCTGAGAGATCAGCTGTTATCCTGATGGGGATTCCCTTGTGTGTTATTTGTTGTTTTTGCCTTGCTGCTTTTAATATGATTTCTTTGTGTTTAATTTTTGACAGTTTGATTAATATGTGTCTTGGCGTATTTCTCCTTGGATTTATTCTGTATGGGACTCTCTGTGCCTCCTGGACTTGATTAACTATTTCCTTTCCCATATTAGGGAAGTTTTCAACTATAATCTCTTCAAATATTTTCTCAGTCCCTTTCTTTTACTCTTCTTCTTCTGGAACCACTATAATTCGAATGTTGGTGTGTTTAATGTTGTCCCAGAGGTCTCTGAGACTGTCCTCTGTTCTTTTCATTCTTTTTTCTTTATTTTGCTGTGCAGCAGTTATTTCCACTATTTTATCTTCCACCTCACTTATCCGTTCTTCTGCCTCAGTTATTCTGCTATTGATCCCATCTAGAGTACTTTTTATTTCATGTATTGTGTTTTTAATCGATGCTTGATTCATCTTTAGTTCTTCTAGGTCCTTGTTAACTGTTTCTTGCATTTTGTCTATTCTATTTCCAAGATTTTTGATCTGGGAAATAGAATCTTGGATCATCTTTACCATCATTATTCTGAATTCTTTTTCAGGTAGAGTGCCTATTACCTCTTGATTTGTTAGGTATGGTGGGTTTTTATCTTGCTCCTTCTCCTGCTGTGTGTTTTTCTGTCTTCTCATTTTGCTTATGTTACTGTGTTTGGGTTCTCCTTTTTTCAGGCTGCAGGTTCGTAGTTTCCGTTGTTTTTGTTGTCTGTCCCCAGTGGCTAAGGTTGGTTTAGTGTGTTGTGTAGGCTTCCTGGTGGAGGGGACTAGTGCCTGTGTTCTGGTGGGTGAGGCTGGATCTTGTCTTTCTGGTGGGCAGGTCCACGTCTGGTGGTGTGTTTTGGGGTGTCTGCGGACTTTTTATGATTTTAGGCAGCCTCTCTGCTAATGGGTGGCGTTGTGTTCCTGTCTTGCTAGTTGTTTGGCATAGGGTGTCCAGCACTGTAGCTTGCTGGTCGTTGAGTGAAGCTGGGTGCTGGTGTTGAGATGGAGATCTCTGGAAGATTTTCGCCGTTTGATAATATGTGGAGCTGGGAGGTCTCTTGTGGACCAGTGTCCTGAAGTTGGCTCTCCCACCTCAGAGGCACAGCACTGACTCCTGGCTCCTCAATTTGGGATGATTTGTTGTCCATTCATGTATTCCACAGATGCAGGGTACATCAAGTTGATTGTGGAGCTTTAATCCGCTGCTTCTGAGGCTGCTGGGAGAGGTTTCCCTTTCTCTTTGTTCTCATAGCTCCTGGGTCTCAGCTTTGGATTTGGCCCCGCCTCTGCATGTAGGTCGCCGGAGGGTGTCTGTTCTTCACTTAGACAGGACAGGGTTAAAGGAGCAGCCTCTTCGGGGACTCTGGCTCACTCAGGCCGGGCGGGAGGGAGGGGCACGGAGTGCGGGGCGAGCCTGCAGCGGCAGAGGTCGGCGTGATGTTGCACCAGCCCGAGGCGCACCGTGCGTTCTCCCAGAGAAGCCGCCCCTGGATCCCGGGACCCTGGCAGTGGCGGGCTGCACAAGCTCCAGGAAGGGCGGTGTGGACAGTGACACACGCTCGCACACAGGCATCTTGCCGGTGGCAGCAGCAGCCCCAGCGTCCCACGCCCGTCACCGGGCTCCGTGCCTTCAGTCGCGTCTCACACCCGTCTGTGGAGCCCCTTTAAGCAGTGCTCTTAATCCCCTCTCCTCGCGCACCAGGAAACCAAGAGGAAAGAAAAAGTCTCTTGCCTCTTCGGCAGCTCCAGAGTTTTCCCGGACTCCCTGCCGGCTAGCTGTGGCTCATTAGCCACCTTCCGGCTGAGTTCTCGCCGTAAGCCCCAGTCCTCTCCCTGCGCTCTCACCGAAGCCCGAGCCTCAGCTTCCAGCGACGCCGGGGCGAGCAGACAAGCCTCTCGGGCTGGTGAGTGCCACTCGGCACCGATCCTCTGTGCGGGAATCTCTCCGCTTTGCCCTATCAAGGAATGTGGGGAGTTTCTTGTCTTTTGGGAGGTCCGGGGTCCTCTGTCAGCATCCAGCTGGTGTTCTGTAGAAGTTGCTCCACGTGCAGCTGTATTTCTGGTGTATCCGTGGGGAGGACGGTGACCTCCGCATCTTACTCTTCCGCCATCTTACCCGGAAGTCTCTCGACATGGAGCATTTTGATGGCAAGGGCGTTGTGCATTGTGATGAGAAAGGCAGGGAGCATTCTGATAAAAGGGTCATGGAGCAATTTGATTAAAAGTGTCATGGAACATTTTGATGACAGGTGTTATGGAACATTGTGATGTCAGGGGTCATCGAACATTGTGATGACAGGAGTCATGGAACATTGTGATGACAGGGGTGAGGGTGTATTGTGACAAATAGTGATGTAGCATTGTGAAATCAGGGGTGAGAGAGCATTTTGATGAGAAGTGCATGGAGCATTGTGATTACAAGGTTTATGGAGCATGGCAATGAAAAGTATGTGGACCGTTGTGATGAAATGCGTGTGGCACATTTTGAAGACAATGGTCATGGAGCATTGTTCTCACAAAGAAATGGAGCATTGTGATGACAAGGGTCAGAGAGAATTGTGATGAAATGTTCATGGAGCATTGTGGTTACAAAGGTCACAGAGCCTTGTGATGACACGGGCATGGACCATTGTGATGACAAACGTTATGAAGCACTGTGATGACTGGAGTAACGGAGCATTGTGATGACAGGGGTCATGGAGCATTGTGATGACATGTGTCATGGAGCATTGTGCTGACAAGTGCATGGAGCATTGTGATTTCAAGGGTCATGGAGCATTGTGCTGAGAAAGGCATAGAGCATTGTGATGACAAGGGTCAAAGAGCATTGTGATGAAAAGTTCATGGAGCATTGTGGTTAAAAAGGTCACAGAGACTGTTGATGATGAGGGCATGGACCATTGTGGTGACAAAGGTCATGAAGCATTGTGATGACTGGAGTCACGGAGCACTGTGAAGACAGGGGTCATGGAGCATTGTGATAACAAGGGCATGGAGCATTGTGATGACAAGGGCATGGAGCATTGATCTAATAAGTTTCATGGATTATTGCGATGACAGTTGGAATGGTGCATTGTAATGAAAAGGGCATGGAGCATTGTGATGACCAGGTCATGCAGTATTGTGAAGACAGTTGTCAGGGAGCATTGTGATGACATATGTAATGGCCCATTGTGATGACAATGGCATGGAGTATTGTGATGCCAATTGTCATGGAGGATTCTGATGACAACGGTAATGGAGCATTGTGATGACAATGGCTTGGAGCATTGTGATGACAAGGGTCAGGGAACATTGTGCTGACAAGTGCATGGAGAATTGTGATAACAAGGGTCATGGAGCATTCTGATGACAAGCTTCTGGAGTATTTTGATGACAATGGCATGGAGCATTGTGATGAAAACGGCATGGGGTATTGTGTTGAAAAAGCATGGAGCCTTTTCGTGACAGGTTTCAAGGAGAATTTTGACGACAAGTGTCAGGGAGCATTGTGATGACAAGTGTTATGAGAATTGTGATGAGAAAGGTCATGGAGCATTGTGATGAATAGGGCATGGAGTATTGTGATGACAGGCATCATGGAGCGTTGTGATGACAAGTGTTATGGAACATTGTGATCACAAGACTTTGGAGCACTGTGATGACAGAGGTCATGGATCATTTTGATTTCAAGGAGAATGGAGCATTGTGATGACAAGGGCATGAAGCAATGTGATCCCAAGTTTCATGGAGGATTGTGATGACAATGGAAATGGAGTATTGTGATGACAAGCGAGTAGAGCATTGTAATGACAAGGTCATGTAGCATTTTGCTGACGAAGGCATGGAGCATTGTAATGACATGTGTCATGGAGTACTGTGATGACAAGCATCACGGATCATTTTGAATACAGGGGTCATGGAGCATTGGGATGACAAGTGCATGGATAATTGTGATGACAAGTGTCATGGAGCACTGGGCTGAAAATTTTCTTGGAGTGTTGTGATGTCAGGGGTCATGGAGCATTGTGATGACTAGGGAATGGAGCATTATGATGACAAGAGTCCCGGATCATTGTGTCGTCAGGTGTCATGGAGTGTTGTGATGACAGTGGTCATGGAGCATTGTGATGATATTGGCCATGGAGCATTGTGATGAATAGGTCGTGGAGCATTGGGCTGAAAATATTCATGGTTTATTGTGATGACAGGGGTCATGGAGCATTGTGATGACAAGGTAATGGAGCATGGTGATGACAAGGTCCTGGAGCATTGTGATGAGAAGTCCATGGATACTTATGATGACAATTCTCCTGGAGCATTCTGATGAAAAGGGGCATGGAGCATGGTGATTACAGGGGTCTTGGAGCATTGTGATGACTAGGACATGGAACATTGTGATACATGGGTCATGGGTCATGGAGCTTTGTGATGACAAGTAATGAAGCACTGTGATGACAAGGGCATGGAGCATTGTGATGACAGGGGCATGGAGCATTGGTCTGAAAAGATTCATATATTATTGTTATGACAGTGGACATGGTGCATTGTGATGACAAGGGCATGGATCATTGTGAAGAGAAGGTCATGGAGTATTTTGAAGACAGGTGTCAGGGAGCATTGTGATGACATATGTCATGGTCCACTGCGATGACAATGGCTGGGAGTATTGTGATGCCAAATGTAATGGAGGATTGTGATGACAAATATAATGGAGCATTGTGATGACTAGGGCTTGGAGCATTATGATGACAATGGCCATTGAGAATTTTAATGACAAGGTCGTGAAGTATTGTGATGACAAGGTCCTGGAGCATTGTGATGAGAAAACCATGGAGCCTTGTGATGACAAGTCTCCTGGAGCATACTGATGAAAATGGGCATGGAGCATTGTGATTAGAGGGGTCTTGGCCCATTGTGATGACAAGGGCATGGAGCATTGTGAGGAGAAGGCCAAGGAGCATTCTGATGGCATGCGTCATTGAGCTTTGTGAGGACAAGGGCATGGAGCACTGTGATTACAGGGGTCTTGGAGCATTGTGATGAAAAGGGCATGGATCACTGTGATGAAAAATGCATGGAGCCTTGTCATGACAAGATTCAAGGAGCATGCAGACAACAAGAGTCAGGGAACATTTTGATGACAAGTGTACTGAGCATTGTGATGACAAAGGTCATGGAGCATTTTGATGAGAAGACCATGGATAACTGTGATGACGAGCGTCATGGGGCATTGTGATGACAAGTGATATGGAATATTGTGATCACAAGGGTTTGGAGCATTGTTATGACAGAGGTCATGGAGCATTTTGATTTCATTGTGATGACAATAGCATGAAGCATTATGATGATGGGCATGGTGCATTGTGATGACAGGGTTCATGGATCATTGAGATGAAAAGGGGCATAGAGCATTTTGATTAGAGGGTTCTTGGAGCATTGTGATGAGAAGGGTCCTGGAGCTTTGTGATGACAAGGCCATGCAACATCGTGCTAGCAGGGGTCATGGAGCATTTTTATGACTGGGGTAATGGAGCACTGTGATGGCAAGGGAATGGAACATTGTGATGACAATCATGGAGCATTTTGATGACAAGAGTGTGGTGCATTTTGATGAGAAGGGCAGGTAGCTTTTTGATGCCAGGGTCATGGAACAATTTGATGAAAAGGGTCATGGAACATTTTGATGACAGGTGTTATGGAACATTGTGATGTCAGGGGTCTTGGAGCATTTTGATGAAAAGGATCATGGAGCAGTTTGATGACAGGTGTTATGGAACATTTTGATGTCAAGGGTCATCGAACATTGTGATGATAATTGCATGTAGCATTGTGATGACAGATGCCATGAAACATTGTGATGACAGTGGTGAGGGAGTATTGTGACAAATAGTGATGTAGCATTGTGATATCAGTGGTGAGAGAGCATTTTGAAGAGAAGTGCATGGATGATTGTGATGACAAGTTTTATGGAGTATTGTGATGACAAATTTGTGGAGCATTGTGATGACAAGCGCATGGTGAATTGTGATGACATGTGTCATGGAGCATTGTGCTGAGAAAGGCATAGAGCATTTTGATGACAAGGGTCAAAGAGCATTGTGATGAAAACTTCATGGAACATTGTCGTTAAAAAGGTCACAGAGACTGTTGACGATGAGGACCTGGACAATTGTGATGACAAAGTTCATGAAGCATTGTGATGACTGGAGTCACGGAGAATTGGGATTACAGGGGTCATGGAGCATTGTGATAACAAGGGCATTCAGCATTGTGATGACAAGGGGATGGAACAGTGGTCTATTTAGTTTCATGGATTATTGTGATGACAGTTGGAATGGGGCATTGTGATGACAAGGGCATGGAGAATTGTGATGCCAGTTGTAATGTAGGATTCTGCTGTCAAAGATAATTGAGCATTGTGATGACAATGGCTTGGAGCATTGTGCTGACAAGGGTCAGGGAGCATTGTGCTGACAAGTGCATGGAGGTTTGTGATGACAAGGGTCATGGAACATTCTGATGAAAAGCTTGTGGAGTATTTTGATGACAATGGCATGGAGCATTGTGATGAAAACGGCATGGGGCATTGTGATGAAAAAGGCATGGAGCCATTTCTTGACAGGGTACAATGAGCATTCTGATGACAAATGTCAGGGAGCATTGTGATGACAAGTGTATTGAGAATTATGATGAGAAGGTCATGGAGCATTGTGATGAAAACGGCATGGAGTATTGTGATGACAGGCATCATGGAGCGTTATGATGACAAGTGTTATGGAACATTGTGATCACAAGAGTTTGGAGCATTGTGATGACAGAGGTCATGGATCATTTTGATTTCAAGGAGCATGGAGCATTGTGATGACAAGGGCATGAAGCAATGTGATCCCAAGGTTATTGGAGGATTGTGATGACAATAGAATTGGAGTATTCTGATGACAAGCCCATAGAGCATTGTAATGGCAATGTCATGTAGCATTTTGCTGACAAAGGCATGGAACATTTTAATGACAGGTGTCATGGAGCACTGTGATGACAAGTGTTACGGATCATTGTGAATACAGGGGTCATGGAGCATTGGGATGACAAGTGCATGGATAATTGTGATGACAAGTGTCATGGAGCACTGGGCTGAAAATGTTCATGGAGTTTTGTGATGACAGGGGTCATGGAGAATAGTGATGAGTAGGGAATGGAGCACTGTGATGACAATAGTCCGGGATCATTGTGTCGTCTCTTGTCATGGAGTGTTTTGATGACAGTGGTCATGGAGCATTGTGATGATATTGGCCATGGAGCATTGTGATGAATAGGTCGTGGAGCATTGGGCTGAAAATATTCATGGATTATTGTGATGACAGGGGTCATGGAGCACTGTGATGACAAGGTAATGGAGCATGGTGATGACAAGGTCCTGGAGCACTGTGATGAGAAGACCATGGATACTTCTTATGACAATTCTCATGGAGCATTCTGATGAAAAGAGGCATGGAGCATGGTGATTACAGGGGTCTTGGAGTATTGTGATGACTAGGACATAGAACACTGTGATACATGGGTCATGGAGCTTTGTGATGACAAATCATGGAGCATTGTGATGACAAGGGCATGGAGCACTGTGATGACAGGGGCATGGAGCATTGGTCTGACAAGATTAATAGATTATTGTGATGACAGTGGACATGGTGCATTGTGATGACAAGGGCATGGATCATTGTGAAGAGAAGGTCATGGATTATTGTGAAGAGAGGTGTCAGGGAGCATTGTGATGACATATGTCATGGTCCATTGCGATGACAATGGCTGGGAGTACTGTGATGCCAAATGTAATGGAGGATTGTGATGACAAATATAATGGAGCACTGTGATGACTAGGGCTTGGAGCACTATGATGACAATGGCCATTGAGAATTTTTATGACAAGGTCGTGAAGCATTGTGATGGCAAGGTCCTGGAGCACTGTGATGAGAAAACCATGGAGCTTTGTGATGACAAGTCTCCTGGAGCATACTGATGAAAATGGGCATGGAGCATTCTGATTAGAGGGGTCTTGGCACATTGTGATAACCAGGGCATGGAGAATTGTGAGGAGAAGGCCAAGGAGCATTCTGATGGCATGCGTCATTGAGCATTGTGATGACAAGGGCATGGAGCACATTGATTACAGGGGTCTTGGAGCACTGTGATGAAAAGGGCATGGATCATTGTGATGAAAAATGCATGCAGCCTTGTCATGACAGGATTCAAGGAGCATGTAGACAACAAGTGTCAGGGAACATTTTGCTGACAAGTGTACTGATCATTGTGATGAAAAAGGTCTTGGAGCATTGTGATGACTGGAGTCATGGAGCATTATGATGACAGGGGTCATGGAACATTGTGATGACAAGGGCATGGAGCATTGGTCTAATAAGTTTCATGGATTATTGCGATGACAGTTGGAATGGTGCATTGTGATGACAAGGGCATGGAGTATTATGATGACCAGGTCATGCAGTATTGTGAAGACAGGTGTCAGGGAGCATTGTGATGACATATGTAATGGCCCATTGTGATGACAATGGCATGGAGCATTGTGATGCCAAGTGTCATGGAGAATTCTGATGACAAATGTAATGGAGCATTGTGATGACAATGGCTTGGAGCACTATGATGACAAGGGTCAGGGAGCATTGTGCTGACAAGTGCATGGAGAATTGTGATGACAAGGGTCATGGAGAATTCTGATGACAAGCTTGTGGAGTATTTTGATGACAATGGCATGGAACATTGTGATGAAAACGGCATGGGGCATTGTGATGAAAAAGTCATGGAGCCTTTTCGTGACATGGTTCAAGGAGCATTCTGAAGACAAGTGTCAGGGAGCATTGTGATGAAGAGTGTATTGAGAATTGTGATGATAAAGGTCATGGAGAATTTTGATGAAAAGGGCATGGAGTATTGTGATGACAGGCATCATGGAGCGTTGTGATGACAAGTGTTATGGATCATTGTGATCACAAGAGTTTGGAGCATTGTGATGACAGAGGTCATGGATCATTTTGATTTCAAGGAGCATGGAGCATTGTGATGACAAGGACATGAAGCAATGTGATCCCAAGGTTCATGGAGGATTGTGATGACAATGGAAATGGAGTATTGTGATGACAAGCGCATAGAGCATTGTAATGACAAGGTCATGTAGTATTTTGCTGACAAAGGCATGGAGCATTGTAATGACATGGGTCATGGAGCACTGTGATGACTAGCGTCACAGATCATTGTGAATACAGGGGTCATGGAGCTTTGGGATGACAAGTGCATGGATCATTGTGATGACAAATGTCATGGAGCACAGGGTTGAAAATTTTCATGGAGTGTTGTGATGACAGGGGTCATGGAGCATAGTGATGAGTAGGGAATGGAGCATTGTGATGACAAGAGTCCCGTATCATTGTGTCGTCATGTGTCATGGAGTGTTGTGATGACAGTGGTCATGAAGCATTGAGATGATATTGGCCATGGAGCATTGTGATGAATAGGTCGTGGAGCATTGGGCTGAAAATATTCATGGATTATTGTGATGACTGGGGTCATGGAGCATTGTGATGACAAGGTAATGGAGCATGGTGATGACAAGGTCCTGCAGCATTGTGATGAGAAGACCATGGATTCTTATGATGACAATTCTCATGGATCATTCTGTTGAAAAGGGGCATGGAGCATGGTGATTACAGGGGTCTTTGAGCATTGTGATGACAAGTCATGGAGCAATGTGATGACAAGGGCATGGAGCATTGTGATGACAGGGGCATGGAGCATTGGTCTGACAAGTTTAATAGATTATTTTTATGACAGTGGGCATGGTGCATTGTGATGACAAGGGCATGGATCATTGTGAATAGAAGGTCATGGAGTATTTTGAAGACAGGTGTCAGGGAGCATTGTGATGACCTATGTCATGGTCCATTGCGATGACAATGGCTGGGAGTATTGTGATGCCAATTGTAGTGGAGGATTGTGATGACAAATATAATGGAGTATTGTGATGACTAGGGCTAGGAGCATTATGATGACAATGGCCATTGAGAATTTTCATGACAAGGTCAGGAAGCATTGTGATGACCATGTCCTAGAGCATTGTGATGAGAAAACCATGGAGCCTTGTGATGACAAGTCTCCTGGAGCATACAGATGAAAATTGGCATGGAGCATTGCGATTAGAGGGGTCTTGGCACATTGTGATGTCTAGGGCATGGAGCATTGTGAGGAGAAGGCCAAGGAGCATTCTGATGGCATGCGTCATTGAGCTTTGTGATGACAAGGGCATGGAGCATTGTGATTACAGGGGTTTTGGAGCATTGTGATGAAAAGGGCATGGATCATTGTGATGAAAAATGCACGGAGCCTTGTCATGACTGGATTAAAGGAGCATGCAGACAACAAGTGTCAGGGAACATGTTGATGACAAGTGTACTTAGCATTGCGATGACAAAGGTCATGGAGCATTCTGAGGAGAAGTCCATGGATAACTGTGATGACGAGTGTCATGGGGCATTGTGATGATAAGTGATATGGAATATTGTGATCACAAGGGTTTGGAGCATTGTTATGACAGAGTTCATGGAGCATTTTGATTTCATTGTGATGACAATAGCATGAAGCATTATGATGATGGGCATGGTGCATTGTGATGACATGGTTCATGGATCATTGAGATGAAAAGGGGCATAGAGCATTGTGATTAGAGGGTTCTTGGAGCATTGTGATGAGAAGGGTCCTGGAGCTGTGTGATGACAAGACCATGCAACATCGTGATAGCAGGGGTCATGGAGCATTGTTATGACTGCGGTAATGGAGCACTGTGATGGCAAGGGCATGGAGCATTGTGATGACAAGTCATGGAGCATTTTGATGACAAAGGTGTGGTGCATTTTGATGAGAAGTGCAGGGAGCATTTTGATGACAGGGTCATGGAACTATTTGATGAAAACGGTCATGGAACATTTTGATGACAGGTGTTATGGAACATTGTGATGTCAGGGGTCATGGGGCATTTTGATGAAAAGGATCATGGAGCAGTTTGATGACAGGTGTTATGGAACATTTTGATGTCAGGGGTCATCGAACATTGTGATGATAAGTGCATGTAGCATTGTGATGACAGATGCCATGAATCATTGTGATGACAGTGGTGAGGGATTATTGTGACAAATAGTGATGTAGCATTGTGATATCAGTGGTGAGAGAGCATTTTGATGAGAAGTGCATGGAGCATTGTGATGACAAGTTTTATGGAGTATTGTGATGACAAATTTGTGGAGCATTGTGATGACAAGCGCATGGTGCATTGTGATGACATGTGTCATGGAGCATTGTGCTGAGAAAGGCATAGAGCAGTTTGATGACAAGGGTCAAAGAGCATTGTGATGAAAATTTCATGGAGCATTGTGGTTAAAAGGTGACAGAGACTGTTGATGACGAGGACATGGACAATTGTGATGACAAAGTTCATGAAGCATTGTGATGACTTGAGTCATGGAGCATTGTGATGACAGGGGTCATGGAGCATTGTGATAACAAGGGCATGGAGTATTGTGATGACAAGGGCATGGAATATTGGTCTAATAAGTTTCATGGATTATCGCGATGACAGTTGGAATGGCGCATTGTGATGACAACGGCATGGAGCATTGTGATGACAAGTGGATGGAACAGTGGTCTCTTTAGTTTCATGGATTATTGTGATGACATTTGGAATGGGGCATTGTTATGACAAGGGCATGGAGAATTGTGATGCCAATTGTCATGTTGGATTCTGCTGTCAAAGATACTTGAGCATTGTGATGACAATGGATTGGAGCATTGTGATGACAAGGGTCAGGGAGCATTGTGCTGACAAGTGCATGGAGAATTGTCATGACAAGTGTCATGGAGCATTCTGATGACTAGCTTGTGGAGTATTTTGATGACAATGGCATGGAGCATTGTGATGATAACGGCATGGGGCATTGTGATGAAAAAGGCATGGAGACTTTTCGTCACAGGGTTCAAGGAGCATTCTAATGACAAGTGTCAGGGAGCATTGTGATGACAAGTGTATTGAGAATTGTGATGACAAAGGTCATGGAGCATTGTGATGAAAAGGGCATGGAGTATTGTGATGACAGACATCATGGAGCGTTGTGATGACAAGTGTTATGGAACAAGGTGATCACATGGGATTTGTGCATTTTGATGACAGAGGTCATGGATCATTTTGATTTCAAGGAGCATGGAGCATTGTGATGACAAGGGCATGAAGCAATGTGATCCCAAGGTTCATGGAGGATTGTGATGACAATGGTAATGGAGTATTGTGATGACAAGCGCTTAGGGCATTGTAATGACAAGGCCATGTAGCATTTTGATGACAAAGGCATGGAGCATTGTGATGACAGTGGTCATGGAGCACTGTGATGACAAGCGTCATTGAGCATTGTGAATACAGGGGTCATGGAGCATTGGGATGACAAGGGCATGGATCATTGTGATGGCAAGGTTCATGGAGCATTGGGATGAAAATGTTCATAGAGTATTGTGATGACAGGGGTCATGGAGCATTGTGATGACAAGGGAATGGAGCATGGTGATGACAAGGTCCTGGGGCATTGTGATTAGAAGACCATGGAGACTTGTGATGACAAATCACATGGATCATTCTGATGAAAAGGGTCATGGAGCATTTTGATTACAGGGGTCTTGGAGCATTGTGATGACAAGGGCATGGATTATTGTGATGACAAAGGCATGGAGCCTTTTCATGACTGGGTACAAGGAGCATACTGACGACAAGTGTCAGGGAGCATTGTGATGACAAGTGTATTGAGCATTGTGATGACAAATATCATAGACCATTGTGATGAGAAGACCATGGATAATTGTGATGATGAGCGTCATGGCGTGTTGTGGTGATAAGTGTTATGGAACATTGTGATCACAAGGGTTTGGAGCATTATGATGACAGAGATCATGGAGAATATTGATTTCATTGTGATGACAATAGCCTGAAGCATTATGATGATGGGCGTGGTGCATTGTGATGACAGGGTTCATGGAGCATTGAGATGAAAAGGGGCCTGGGGCTTTGTGTTTACAGGGGTCTTGGAGCAGTGTGATGACAAGGGCATGGAGCATTGTGATGTGAAGGGCATGGAACATTCTGATGACATGTGTCATGGAGCTTTGTGATGACAAGGGCATGGAGCATTGTGATTTAAGCGGCCTTCAGCATTGTGATGACAGGTGTCATGGAACCTTGTGATGAATAGGCCGTGTTTCATTGTAATGGCAGGGGTCATGGTGCATTGTTATGACAGAGGTACTGGAGCATTTTGATGAGAAGGGTATGGAACATTGCTCTGAAATGTTTCTGGGATTATTGTGATGAGAGTGGGCATGGAGCATTGTGATGACAAGGGTACAGAACACTAGGATACACGGGTCATGCAGGATTGTAATGACAAGGGCATGGAGCATTGTGATAAGAAGGGCATCGAGCATTGTGATGACAAGTGTCATGGAGCTTTGTGATGACAAGGGCATTGAGCAATATGATGGGAAGGTTAATTGATCATTGTGATGACAATGACATGGAGCATTGTGATGCCATGGGTCATGGAGATTTGTCATGACAAGTCATGGAGCATTTTGATTACAAGTGCATGGTGCATTGTGATGAGAAGTGCAGGGAGCATTCTGATAACCGGGTCATGCAGCAATTTGATGAAAAGTGTAATGGAACACTTTGATGGCAGGGGTTATAGAACATTGTGATGTGAGGGGTCTTGGAGCTTTGGGATGAAAAGGATCATGGAGCATTTTGATGACAGGGGTTATGGAACATTGTGCTGTCAGGGGTCATGGAACTTTGTGACGATAAGGGGATGTAGCAGTGTGATGACAGGGTCATGGAACATCGTGATTACAGGGGTGAGAGGGTATTGTGATGACTAGTGATGGAACACTGTGATATCTCTGGTGAGAGAGCATTTTGATGAGAAGTGCATGGAGCATTGTGATTACAAGGTTTATGGAGCATGGCAATGACAATTTTGTGGACCTTTGTGATGAAATGCGTGTAGCACATTTTGAAAACAATGGTCATGGACCATTGTTCTCACAAAGAAATGGAGCATTGTGATGAAAAGGGTCACAGATAATTGTGATGAAAAGTTCATGGATCATTGTGGTTACAAAGCTCACAGAGCCTTGTGATGACACGGGCATGGACGATTGTGATGAAAAACGTTGTGAAGAATTGTGATGACTGGAGTCACGGAGCATTGTGATGACAGGGGTCATGGAGCATTGTGATGACATGTGTCATGGAGCATTGTGCTGACAAGTGCATGGAGCATTGTGATGTCAAGGGTCATGGAGCATTGTGCTGAGAAAGGCATAGAGCATTGTGATGACAAGGGTGAAAGAGCATTTTGATGGAAAGTTCATGGAGCATTGTGGTTAAAAAGGTCACAGAGACTGTTGATGATGAGGGAATGGACCATTGTGGTGACAAAAGTCATGAAGCATTGTGATGAGTGGAGTCACGGAGCATTGTGATGACAGGGGTTATGGAGCATTGAGATGACAAGGGCATGGAGCATTGTGATGACCCGGTAGGTCATGAAGTATTGTGAAGACAGGTGTCAGGGAGCATTGTGATGACATATATAATGGCCCATTCTGATGACAATGGCATGGAGCACTGTGATGACAAGGGTCAGGGAGCATTGTGCTGACAAGTGCATGGAGAATTGTGATGACAAGGGTCATGGAGCATTCTGATGACTAGCTTGTGGACTATTTTGATGACAATGGCATGGAGCATTGTCATGAAAACGGCATGGGGAATTGTGATGAAAGGGGCATGGAGCCTTTTCGTGACAGTGTTCAAGGAGCATTCTGACGACAAGTGTCAGGGAGCATTGTGATGACAAGTGTATTGAGAATTGTGATGAGAATGTCATGGAGCATTGTGATGAAAAGGGCATGGAGTATTGTGATGACAGGCATCATGGAGCGTTGTGATGACAAATGTTATGGAACATTGTGATCACAAGAGTTTGGAGCATTGTGATGACAAAGGTCATGGATCATTTTGATTTCAAGGAGCATGGAGCATTGTGATGACAACGGCATGTAGCAATGTGATCCCAATTTTCATGGAGGATTGTGATGACAAGCAAATAGAGCATTGTAATGACAAGGTCATGTAGCATTTTGCTGACAAAGGCATGGAGCATTGTGATGACAGGTGTCATGGGGCACTGTGATGACAAGCGTCACGGAGCATTGTGAAAACAGTGGTCATGGAGCATAGGGATGACAACGACATGGATCACTGTGATGACAAGGGTCTTGGAACATTGGGCTGAAAATATTCATGGAGTATTTTGATGACAGGTGTCATGGAGCATTGTGATGACTATGGAATGGAACATTGTGATGACAAGAGTCCCGAATCATTGTGTTGTCAGGTGTCATGGAGTGTTGTGATGACAGTGGACATGGAGCATTGTGATGATATTGGCCATGGAGCATTGTGATGAGGAGACCTTGGGTAATTGTGATGTTGAGCATCATGGAGCACTGTAATGACAAGGGGCATGAAGCATTGTGATGACAGGTGTCAGTGAGCATTGTGATGACAGGGGTCATGGAGCATTGTGATGACAAGTGCATGGAGCTTTGTGATGACATGTGCAAGGAGCATTGTGATGACAAGTGCATGGAGCATTGCAATGTCAAGTGGATGGTGAATTTTGATGACAAGAGCATGTAACATTTTAATGAGTAGTGTCATGTAGCATTGTGATGACAAAGGACGTGGAGAATTGTGATGACAAGGGACATGGAGCATTTTGATAACCAGGGCATGGTGCACTGTGATGACAGGGGTCATGGAGCATTATTATGAGAACAGCCATGGTGCATTCTGACATAAGATATCACTTATGAAGAGAATGTAAACATGGCTACATATGAACTGATTTAGGGAAGATAACAGAGTATCAGATTTAGAAAACAATCTAACGCTTGCTTAAGGGGAAATAGAGGTGGGGAGATGCACAAAACATAAGATTGATATTAGCACAGGTACCGTTCCATAATCCAAAAACAGAAGAGACAAGCCCTACTCCTTCCTCAGTGAACGGAACTCACCAAATCTATTCCCCGCAGAGAAATATATCTGACTAGTAAGAATTTTAAAACCTATGTATTGATATGTCTCCGTAAGGGAACCAAGTGTGTCTAGAACGACATAAACATGGCAGTGAGAATCAGCTCAAACCCACTATAAAAATGAATTTCAAAACAAAACATAAAAACAGTAAAATTCTTACACAATACCTTCAGGGGTTCTGATGAAACCTGGAATGACCGTATCTACAATGACAGCTGGATGTGGCATAACGCTGGTCACTTGGGACTGAGAGGATTGGTGAGATTGGGTGAAAAAATGCAGACCGTTTAAAGCAATAATACCTGCCACCCATTCCATGGTTCCCATCTCTCCAGGTAGAAGGGAATATCACTACAGTTATAACGTGTATGGGAACCTAGAGAATGGAAACCATCTGATGGTGAAAGGTTTCTAAAACTCTACTACTTTTTTCTCTCCTTGTGCTCCAATTTGACATTCCAACTGCTTGACTATCAATCTCCCAACTTGGAAAGTCAGCCCCTATAACCTCCTGGTTTGCAGAGTTGGCAAATTGTGTAGAGGATATAAGGGAAGAGAGAGAACCAATGAGAGAGTAGCTGTAGGCATTTGGACGGCCACATGACTCTCTAATTTCCCATCACAAAGAGGAATTAACCAAAGTCTCAGCCTGCCCCCGAGAACCAGTATAAGTCCAGAAGCAAAACTGTTGATTTGCGGTCAGATCACAAAAACGCGAGTTGAAAAATGGATCTCAGGGCCACAGCAATTCACTAACCTGCAGAGTTATAAAGGACTACTCCCTTTGAAAAATCTGTTGAGGGAAAGCCACGAGATGGAAGGGAAAATGAGGCAGAATGGCATGAAACAGATTTCAAGAGGTACATTGGAATTGCCTTTAAACACAGGAAAAGCATTACAACTTCGAAAATTATGGAAATGGCCATAAAGGGCATATGGGTTTTCACGTGAATATATTCAGGAGAAAACGCATACGCCCTTTTTGGACAAGCAAGCAAGCGGGCAATGCAAATCTGCACTACAAAGAATTATCAATTCCGACGGGTCAAAAGGGACATCCACAAAATGGGTAAAAACCAGAAAGGCAAGACAGGCCCTGGAGAACAGGGAAACTTGTTATGCTGATGGGCGGGATGTAAATTGCCAACTGCCTCTCTGGAGGAGTGCATTGTTTTCCCTAAAACAAGCAAACAACAGAGCTACAGAGCCAAGGGCACTTCCAGTCTAGGGAATATACCTTGGGAAAACTGAAAATAAATAAGACAGATCCACACCAAAATTCAGGGCTGCACTGCTTACAAAAACCTCAACTTGTGTACACCTTAAATATCTCAGGAAAGACAAAAATGGTTCAAGAAATTGTGGTACTTACGTATAATGGAATATCGCTCAGCCATGAAATAAATGTCATAAGGCCAGTAGCAGCAAAATGCGTGGATTCAGGTACGATGATTCTAAGTGAAATAAGTCACAAAGAAAAAGAAACTTATCATAAGATATCACTTATGAAGATCCTGTAAACATGGCTACATATGAACTGAGTTAGGAAAGCGAAGAGAGACTCACATTTAAAAAAAAACGCTTATGCCTGCTTAAGGGGGAAGGAGAGGTGGGGTGATGCATAAAATCAGATTTTGATATTAGTACAGGTACCGTTCCAAAACCCAAATACGAAATAGACAAGACCTACACATTCCTCAGTGAAAGGGACTCAACACCTCATATTCACCACAGAGTAATATAATTAACTAGAATGAATCTTAAAACCTATGTATTGATATGTCTCCGTAAGGGAATCAAGTGTGTCTAGACTGGCATAAACATGACAGTGAGAATCAGCTCAAACCCACTATAAAAAGGAATTTCAAAAACAAAACAAAAAAACAGGGAAATTTCTTACAATTCCTTCAGGGTCTCTGATGAAACCTGGAATGACCCTATCTACAATGACAGCTGGATGTGGCATAAGGCTGGACACATGGGACTGAGAGGATTGGTGAGATTGGGTGAGCAAATGCAGACCCTTTAAAGCAATAATGAGTGGCACCCATTCCATGGGTCCCAACTCTCAAGGTTGAAGGGAATATTACTACAGCTATAACATGTACGGGAAACCTAGAGAATGGACACACTGTGAATATGAAAGGTCTCTAAAAGTCAACTAATAGTCCCTCTCCTGGTGCTCTGGTTTGACTTTCCATTTGCTTTACTATCAATCTCCCAACTTGGAGAGACAGCCCCTTTAACCTCCTGGTTCTCAAAAGTTGCCAATTTGGCAGAGGATGAAAGGGAAGAGGGAGAACCAATGAGAGAGTAGCTGTTAGGCATTTGGACGGGAACATGTCCCTCTAATTTCCCGGCCGGAAGAAAAATTAACCAAAGTCTCAGCCACCCACCACACACCAGTATAGGTCCTGAACCAAAGTTTGGACTTGCATTCAGCTCACAAAAAAACGAGTTGAAAAATGGAGCTCATGGGCACAGCAATTCAAAAACTGGCAGAGAAATACAGGACAACTATCGTCCAAATATTTGTTTAATGGAAGGCAACGAGGCGGACTTGAAAGTGAGGCAGAATAGCAGGAAACAGATTTTGAGAGGTATGTTGGAATCACCTTTAAAGCACAGGAAGAGGGGCACAACTTCGACAATGATGCACTTGGCCAAAAAGGGCGTATGGCTTTTCTCCTGAATATATTCAGGAGAAAATGAATACGCCCTTTTTGGCCATCCAGCAAGCAGACAATGCAAATCTGCACTACAAAAATTATCACCTCAAACCAGTCAAAAGGGATATCCACAAAATGTGTAAAAACCAGAAAGGCAAGACAGCCCCTGGAGAACTGGGAGCCTTGTTATGCTGATTGGCGGGATTAAGTTGCCAACTGCCTCTCTGGAGGAGTGCATTGTGTTCCATAAAACAAATAAAGAACAGAGCTACAGAGCCTAGGGCACGTCCAGTCTAGGAAATATACATTGGGAAAACTGAAAATCAATAAGACAGAGCCACCCCAAAATTTAGGGTTTCACTTCTTTCAAGAACCTCAACTTGGGTACGCCTTAAATATCCCAGGAAAGACAAAAATGGTTCAAGAAATTGTGGTACTTATGTACAAGGAATATCCCTCAGCCATGTAATCAATGTCATAAGGCCAGTAGCAGCAAAATGAGTGGATTCAGGTACGATGATTCTAAGTGAAATAAGTCACACAGAAAAAGAAAATTACCATAAGATATCACTTATGAAGATCCTGTAAACATGGCTACACATGAACTGTGTTAGGAAAGAGAAGAGAGACTCACATTTAGAAAATATTCTTATGCCTGCTTAAGGGGTATTGACAGGTGGGGTGATGCATAAAACCAGAGTTTGAATTAGTACAGGTACCTTTCCAAAAACCTAATACAGAATAGAAAAGACCTACACCTTCTTCAGGGAAAGGGACACAACAACCCATATTCCCCGCAGAAGAATATATCTTACTAATAAGAATCTTAAAACCTATGTATTGATATATCTCCATAAGGGAATCAAGTATGTCTAGACTGGCATAAACATGGCAGTGAGAATCAGCTCAAACCCACTATAGAAAGGAATTTCAAAATCAAACCAAAAAAACAGGGAAATTCTTTACAATTCCTTCAGGGTCTCTGATGAAACCTGGTATGACTCTATCTAAAATGACAGCAGGATGTGGCATATGGCTGGACACATGGGACTGAGAGGATTGGTGAGATTGGGTGAGCAAATGCAGAACCTTAAAGCAATAATGTGTGGCAGCCATTCGATGGGTCCCAACTCTCCAGGTTGAGGGGAATATTACTAGAGCTATAAAATGTACGGGTAACCAAGAGAATGGACCCACTGTGAATATGAAAGGTTTCTAATACTCAACGAATAGTCCCTATCCTGGTGCTCCGGTTTCACTTTCCAATGCCTTTAATATCAATCTCCCAACTTGGAGAGACAGCCCCTTTAACCTCCTGGTTTGCACAGGTTGACAATTTGGCAGAGGATGAAAGGGAAGAGGAAGAACCAATGAGAGAGTAGCTGTTAGGTATTTGGAGGGGCACATGTGACACTAATTTCGTGGCAGGAAGAAGAATTAACCAAAGTCTCAGCCACCCGCCAGGAAGCAGTATAGGTCCTGAACCAATATTTTGGACTTGCATTCAGCTCACAAAAAACGAGTTGAAAAATGGAGCTCAGGGGCACAGCAATTCACAAACTGGCAGAGGAGTAAAGGACCGCTATCGTGCAAAAATCTGTTGAGGGAAGGCAACGAGGCGGATTTGAAAGCGAGGCAGAATAGGCGGAAACAGATTTCAAGAGGTACGTTGGAACTGCCTTTAAAGCACAGGAATAGGGGCACAACTTTGACAATGATACACTTGGCCAAAAAGGGCGTATGAGTTTTCTCCTGAATTTATTCAGGAGAAAACACATAGAACCTTTTTGGCCAGGCAATCAAATGGGCAATGTGAAACTGCACTACAAAGAAGCATCACTTCCCACCGGTCAAAAGGGACATCCGCAAAATGTGTAAAAACCAGAAAGGCAAGACAGGCGCTGGAAAACTGGGAGCCTGTTTATGATGAGGTTCGGGACGTAAGTTGCCAACTGGCTCTCTGGAGAAGTGCATTGTGTTCCCTAAAAAAATAAACAACACAGCTACAGAGCCAAGGGCACTTTCAGGCTAAGGAATATACCTTGGGAAAATTGAAAATCAATAAGCCAGAGTCACCCCAAAATTTAGGTTTGCAGTGCTTAAAAGAGACTCAACTTGTGTCCACCTTAAATATCCCAGGAAAGACAAAAAGGGTTTAAGAAATTGTAGAACTTACGTATGATGGAATATCCCTCAGCCATGAAATCAATGTCATAAGACCAGTAGCAGCAAAATGAGTGGATTCAGGTACGATGATTCTAAGTGAAATAAGTCACACAGAAAAAGAAACTTATCATAAGATATCACTTATGAAGATCCTGTAAACATGGCTACACATGAACTGAGTTAGGAAAGAGAAGAGAGTCTCACATTTAGAAAACACTCTTATGCCTGCTTAAGGGGGAAGGAGAGGTGGGGTGATGCATAAAACAAGAGTTTGATATAAGCACAGGTACCGTTCCAAGAACCAACTATGGAATAGACAAGACCTACACCTTCCTCAGTGAAAGGGACTCAAAACCCCATATTTCCCACAGAGCAATATATCTGACTAGTAAGAATCTTAAAACCTATGTATTGATATGTCTCTTTAAGGAATCAAGTGTGTCTAGACTGGCATAAACATGGCAGCGAGAATCAGCTCAAACCCACTATAAAAAGGAATTTCAAAAACAAAAGAAAAAAACAGGGAAAATCTTTACAATTCCTTCAGGGTATCTGATGAAACCTGGAATGACCCTATCTACAACGACAGCTGGATGTGGCATAAGGCTGGACACATGGGACTGAGAGGATTGGTGAGATTGGGTGAGCAAATGCAGACCCTTTAAAGCAATAATGCAAGGCACCCATTCCATGGGTCCCAACTCTCCAGGTTGAAGGGAATATTACTACAGCTATAACATGTAAGGGAAACCTAGAGAATGGACACACTGTGAATACGAAAGGTTTCTAAAACTCAATGAATAGTCCCTCTCCTGGTGATCCAGTTTGACTTTCTAACTGCTTTACTATCAATCTTCCAACATGGAGAGACAGGACCTTTAACCTCCTGGTTCGCACAGGTTGCCAATTTGGCAAATGATGAAAGGGAAGAGGGAGAACCAAAGAGAGAGTAGCTGTTAGGCATTTGGATGGGCACATGTCACTCTTATTTACCGGGAGGAAGAAGAATTAACCAAAGTCTCAGCCACCCACCGGGAACCAGTATAGGTCCTAAACCAAAATATGGGACTTGCGTTCAGCTCACGAAAAACGAGTTAAAAAATGGAGCTCAATGACAGAGCAATTCACAAACTGACAGAGTAATAAAGGACAACTATCATCCAAAATTCTGTTGAGGGAAGGCAACGAGGCGGACTTGAAAGGGAGGCAGAATAGCAGGAAACAGATTTCAAGAGGTACATTGGAATCACCTTTAAAACACAGGAAGAGGGGCACAACTTCGACAATGATGCACTTGGCCAAAAAGGGCGTATGCGTTTTCTCCTGAGTATATTCAGGAGAAAACGCATACCCCCTTTTTGGCCAAGCAAGCAAGCGGAAAATGTAAGTCTGCAGTACAAAGAAGTATCACTTCCCACCGGTCCAAAGGGACATCCACACAAGGGTAAAAACCAGAAATTCAAGACAGGCCCTGGAGAACTGGGAGCCTTGTTATGCTGATGGGAGGGATGTAAATTGCCAACTGCCTCTCTGGAGGAGTGCATTGTGTTCCCTAAAACAAGTAAACAACAGAGCTACAGAGCCAAGGGCACTTCCAGTCTAGGGAATATACCTTGGGAAAACTGAAAATCAATAAGACAGAGCCACCCCAAAATTTAGGGCTGCACTGCTTACAAGAACCTCAACTTGGGTACACCTTAAATATCCCAGGAAATATAAAAATGGTTCAAAAAATTGTGGTACTTACGTACGATGGAATATCCATCAGCCATGAAATCAATGTCATAAGACCAGTAGCAGCAAAATGAGTGGATTCAGGTACGATGATTCTAAGTGAAATAAGTCACACAGAAAAAGAAACTTATCATAAGATATCACTTATGAAGATCCTGTAAACATGGCTACTCATGAACTGAGTTAGGAAAGAGAACAATGTCTCACAGTTAGAAAACACTCTTATGCCTGCTTAAGGGGGAAGGAGAGGTGGGGTGATGCATAAAACCAGAGTTTGATATAAGCACAGGTACCGTTCCAAAAACCAACTATGGAATAGACAAGACCTACACCTTCCTCAGTGAAAGGGATTCAAAACCCCATATTTCCCGCAGAAGAATATATCTAACTAGTAAGAATCTTAAAACCTATGTATAGATATGTCTCCGTAAGGGAATCAAGTGTTTCTAGACAGGCATAATCATGGCAGCGAGAATCAGCTCAAACCCACTATAAAACGGAATTTCAAAAACAAAACAAAAAAACAGCGAAATTCTTTACAACTCCTTCAGGATCTCTGATGAAACCTGGAATGACCCTATCTACAATGACAGCTGGAGGAGGTGTAAGGCTGGACACATGGGACTGAGAGGATTGGTGAGATTGGGTGAGCAAATGCAGACCCTTTAAAGCAATAATGCAAGGCACCCATCCCATGGGTCCCAGCTCTCCATGTGGAAGGGAATATTAATACAGCTATAACATGTACGGGAAACCTAGAGAATGGACACACTGTGAATAAGAAAGGTCTCGAAAACTCAACAAATAGTCCCTCTCCTGGTCCTCCAGTTTGACTTTCCAACTGCTTTACTATCAATCTCCCAACCTCGAGAGACAGCACCTTTAACCTCCTGGTTCGCACAGGTTGCCAATTTCGCAGAGGATGAATGGGAAGAGGGAGAACAAATGAGAGAGTAGCTGTTAGGCATTTGGACGGGCATATGTCACTCTTATTTCCCGGGAGGAAAAAGAATTGACCAAAGTCTCAGCCACCCACCGGGAAACATTATAGGTCCTGAACCAAAATATTGGACTTGCGTACAGCTCACAAAAAAACAGTTAAAAAACGGAGCTCAGGGGCAGACCAATTCACAAACTGGCAGAGTAATAAAGGAAATCTATCTTCCAAAAATGTGTTGAGGGAAGGCAACGAGGCGGACTTGAAAGCGAGGCAGAATAGCCGGAAACAGATTTCAAGAAGTACGTTGGAATCACATTTAAAGCCCAGGAAGGGGGCACAACTTCGAAAATGATGCACTTGGCCAAAAAGGGCTTATGCATTTTCTCCTGAGTATATTCAGGAGAAACCGCATACGCCCTTTTTGGCCAAGCAAGCAAGCGGGCATGCAAGTCTGCACTACAATGAAATATCACTTCACACCGGTCCAAAGGGACATCCACACAAAGGGTAAAAACCAGAAATTCAAGACAGGCCCTGGAGAACAGGGAGCCTTGATATGCTGATGGGCGGAAGGTAAATTGCCAACTGCCTCTCTGGAGGAGTGCATTGTGTTCCCTAAAACAAGTAAACAATAGAGCTACATTGCCAAGGACACTTCCAGTCTAGGAAATATACCTTGGGAAAACTGAAAATCAATAAGACAGAGCCACCCCAAAATTTAGGGCTGCACTGCTCACAAGAACCTCAACTTGGGTACACCTTAAGTATTCCAGGAAATATAAAACTGGTTCAAAAAATTGTGGTACATTCGTACGATGGAATATCCCTCAGCCCAGAAGACAATGTCATAAGACCAGTAGCAGCAAAATGAGTGGATTCAGGTACGATGATTCTATGTGAAATAAGTCACACAGAAAAAGAAGCTTATCATAAGATATCAATTATGAAGATCCTCTAAACATGGCTACACATGAACAGATTTAGGAAAGAGAACAGAGTCTCACATTTAGAAAACACTCTTATGCCTGCTTAAGGGGAAAGGAGAGGTGGGGTGATGCATAAAACCAGAGTTTCATATAAGCAGAGGTACCGTTCCAAAAACCAAATATGGAATAGACAAGACCTACAGCTTCCTCAGTGAAAGGGACTCAAAACGCCATATTTCCCACAGAGGAATATATCTGACTAGTAAGAATATTAAAACCTATGTATTGATATGTCTCTGTAAGGGAATCAAGTGTTTTTAGACTGGCATAAACAGGGAAGCGAGAGTCAGCTCAAACCCACTATAAAAAGGAATTTCAAAACAAAACATAAAAACAGGGAAATTCTTTACAATTCCTTCAGGGTTTCTGATGAAACCTGGAATGACCCTATCTACAAGGACAGCTGGATGTTGCATAAGGTTGGACAGATGGGACTGAGAGGACTGGTGAGATTGGGTGAGCAAATGCAAACCCTTTAAAGCAATAATGCATGGCACCCTTTCCATGTGTCGCAACTCTCCAGATTGAAGGGTATATTACTATAGCTATAACATGTAAGGGAAACCTAATAATGGACACACTGTGAATACGAAATGTTTCTAAAACTCAACCAATAGTCCCTCTCCTTGTGCGACAGTTTGACTTTCCAACTGCTTTACTATCAATCTCCCAACTTGGAGAGACAGCACCTTTAACCTCCTGGTTTGCAAAGGTTGCCAATTTGGCAAATGATGAAAGGGAAGTGGGAGAACCAATGAGAGAGTAGCTGTTAGGCATTTGGACGGGCACATGTCACTCTTATTTCCCGGGAGGAAAAAGAATTAACCAAAGTCTCAGCCACCCACAGAAAACCAGTATAGGTTCTGAACCAAAATTTTGGACTTGCGTTCAGCTCACAAAAAACGAGTTAAAAAGTGGAGCTCAGGAGCATAGCAATTCACAAACTGGCAGAGTAACAAAGGGCAACTATCGTCCAAAAATCTGTTGAGGGAAGGCAAGGAGGCGAACTTGAAAGGGAAGCAGAATAGCAGGAAACATATTTCACGAGGTAGTTTGCAATCACGTTTAAAGCACAGGAAGAGGGGCACAATTTCGACAATGATGCACTTGGCCAAAAAGGGTGTATGCGTTTTCTCCTGAATATATTCAGGAGGAAACGCTTACGCCCTTTTTGGGCAAGCAAGCAAGCAGGCAATGTAAATCTGCACTACAAAGGAGTATCACTTCCCACCGGTCAAAAGGGACATCCACAACATGGGTAAAAACCAAAAAGGCAAGACAGGCCCTGGAGAACAGGGAGCCATGTTATGCTGATGGGTGGTATGTAAATTGTCAACTGCCTCTCTGGAGGAGTGCATTGTGTTCCCTAAAACAAGTAAACAACAGAGCTACAGAGCCAAGGGCACTTCCAGTCTAGGGAATATACCTTGGGAAAACTGAAAATCAATAAGACAGAACAACCCCAATATTTAGGCTTGCACTACTTACATGAACATCATCTTGGGTATACCTTAAATATCCCAGGAAAGATAAAAATGGTTCAAAAAATTGTGGTACTTACGTATGATGGAATAACCCTCAGCCATGAAATCAATGTCATAAGACCAGTAGAAGCAAAATGAGTGGATTCAGGTACGATGATTCTAAGTGAAATAAGTCACACAGAAAAAGAAGCTTATCATAAGATATCACTTATGAAGTTCCTGTAAACATGGCTACACATGAACTGAGTTAGGAAAGAGAACAGAGTCTCACATTTAGAAAACACTCTTATGCCTGATTAAGTGGGAAGGAGAGGTGGGGTGATGAATAAAACCAGAGTTTGATATAAGCACAGGTACCGTTCCAAAAACCAACTATGGAATAGACAAGACCTACACCTTCCTCAGTGAAAGGGACTCAAAACACCATATTTCCCGCAGAGGAATATATCTGACTAGTAAGAATCTTAAAACCTATGTATAGATATGTCTCCTTAAGGGAATCAAGTGTTTCTAGACTGGCATAAACTTGGCAGCGAGAATCAGCTCAAACCCACTATAAAGAGGAATTTCAAAAAAAAAACATAAAAACAGGGAAATTCTTTACAATTCCTTCAGGGTCTCTGATGAAACCTGGAATGACCTTATCTACAAAGACAGCTAGATGTGGCATAAGGCTGGACACATGGGACTGAGAGGATTGATGAGATTGGGTGAGCAAATGCAGACCCTTTAAAGCAATTATGCGTGGCACACATTCCATGTGTCCCAACTCTCCAGGTTGAAGGGTATATTACTATAGCTATAACATGTAAGGGAAACCTAAGAATGGACACACTGTGAATACGAAAGGTTTCTAAAACTCAACGAATAGTCCCTCTCCTTGTGCGCCAGTTTGACTTTCCAACTGCTTTACTATCAATCTCCCAACTTGCAGAGACAGCACCTTTAACCTCCTGGTTCGCACAGGTTGCCAATTTGGCAAAGGATGAAAGGGAAGAGGGAGAACCAATGAGAGAGTAGCTGTTAGGCATTTGGACGGGCACATGTCACTCTTATTTCCTGGGAGGAAGAAGAATTAAGCAAAGTCTCAGCCACCCACCGGGAACTGGTATAGGTCGTCAACCAAAACTTTGGACTTGCGTTCAGCTCACAAAAAACGAGTTAAAAAGTGGAGCTCAGGGGCTGAGCAATTCACAAACTGGCAGAGTAATACAGGGCAACTATCGTCCAACAATCTGTTGAGGGAAGGCAACTAGGCGGACTTGAAAGCGAGGCAGAATAGCAGGAAACAGATTTCAAGGGGTACGTTGGAATCGCCTTTAAAGCACAGGAAGAGGGGCACAATTTCGACTATGATGCACTTGGCCAAAAAGGGCATATGCGTTTTCTCCTGAATATATTCAGAAGAAAACGCATACGCCCTTTTTGGCCAAGCAAGCAAGCGGGCAATGCAAATCTGAACTACAAAAAGTATCACTTCCCACAGGTCAAAAGGGACATCCACAACATGGGTAAAAACCAGAAAGGCAAGACAGGCCCTGGAGAACAGGGAGCCTTTTTATGCTGATGGACGGGATGTAAATTGCCAACTGCCTCTCTGGAGGAGTGCATTGTGTTCCCTAAAACAAGTAAAGAACAGAGCTACTGAGCCAAGTGCACTTCCCGTCTAGGGAATATACCTTGGGAAAACTGAAAAGCAATAAGTGAGAGCCACCCCAAAATTTAGGGCTGCACTGCTTACAAGAACCTCATCTTGGGTACACCTTAAATATCCCTGGAAAGATAAAAATGGTTCAAAAAGTGTGGTACTTACGTATGATGGAATATCCCTCATCCATGAAAACAATGTCATAAGACCAGTAGCAGCAAAATGAGTGGATTCAGGTACGATGATTCTAAGTGAAATAAGTCACAAAGAAAAAGAAACTTATCATAAAATATCACTTATGAAGATCCTGTAAACATGGCTACACATGAACAGAGTTAGGAAAGAGAACAGAGTCTCACATTTAGAAAACACGCTTATGCCTGCTTAAGGGGGAAGGAGAAGTGGGGTGATGCATAAAACCAGAGTTTGATATAAGCACAGGTACCGTTCAAAAACCAACTATGGAATAGAAAAGACTTACACCTTCCTCAGTGAAAGGGACTCAAAACCTCATATTTCCCACAGAGGAATATATCTGACTAGTAAGCATCTTAAAACCTATGTATTGATATGACTCCTAAGGGAATCAAGTGTTTCTAGACTGGCATAAACATGGCAGTGAGAATCAGCTCAAACCCACTATAAAAAGGAATTTCAAAACAAAACAAAAAAAAAGGGAAATTTTTTCCAATTACTTCAGGGTCTCTGATGAAACCTGGAATGACCCTATCTACAACGACAGCTGGATGTGGCATAAGGCTGGACACATGGGACTGAGGGGATTGGTGATATTGGGTGAGCAAATGCAGACCCTTTAATGCAAAAATACATGGCACCCATTCCATGGGTCCCAACTCTACAGGTTGTAGGGAATATTACTACATTATTAGCATGTACGGGAAACCTAGAGAATTGACACACTGTGAATACGAAATGTCTCTAAAACTCAACGAATAATCCCTTTCCTGGTGCTCCGGTTTGACTTTCCAACTTCTTCAATATCAATCTCCCAACTTGCAGAGACAGCCCCTTTAACCTCCTGGTTCGCACAGGTTGCCAATTTGGCAGAGGCTGAAAGGGAAGAGGGAGAACCAATGAGAGAGTAGCTGTTAGGCATTTGGACGGGCACATGTCACTCTTATTTCATGGGAGGAAGAAGAATTAACCAAAGTCTCAGCCACACACCGGGAACCAGTATAGGTCCTGAACAAAAATATTGGACTTGGGTTCAGCTCACAAAAAACGAGTTAAAAAATGGAGCCCAGGGGCATAGCAATTCACAAACTGGTAGGGTAATAAAGGACAACTATCGTCGAAAAGTCTGTTGAGGGATGGCAATGATGTGGAATTGAAAGCGAGGCAGAATAGCAGGAAACAGATTTCAAGAGGTACGTTGGAATTGCCTTTAAAGCACATGAAGAGGGGCACAACTTCGACTATGATGCACTTGGCCAAAAAGAGCGTATGCGTTCAGGAGAAAACGCAACGCCCTTTTTGGCCAAGCAAGCAAGCGGGCAATGCAAATCTGCACTACAAAGTAGTTTCACTTCCCACCGGACAAAAGGTACATCCGCAAAATTTCTAAAAATCAGAAAGGCAAGACAGGCCCTGGAGAACAGGGAGCCTTGTTATGCTGATGGGCGGAATGTAAATTGCCAACTGCCTCTCTGGAGGAGTGCATTGTGTTCCCTAAAACAAGTAAACTACAGAGCTACAGAGCCAAGGACACTTCCAGTCTAGGAATATACCTTTGGAAAACTGAAAATCAGTACGACAGAGCCACCCCATATTTAGGGCTGCACTGCTTACAAGAACCTCAACTTGGGTACACCTTAATTATCTCACTAAAGATAAATATGGTTCAAACAATTGTGGTACTTTTGTACGATGGAATATCCCTCAGCCATGAAATCAATGTCATAAGACCAGTAGCAGCAAAATGAGTGGATTCAGGTACGATGATTCTAAGTGAAATTAGTCACACAGAAAAAGAAACTTATCATAAGATATCACTTATGAAGGTCCTGTAAACATGGCTACACATGAACGGAGTTAGGAAAGATTACAGAGTAACTAATCTTATCATAAGGTATCACTCATAGCGGGAATGTACACATGACTACACATGAACTGAATGACAAACACAACAGATTCACACATTTAGAAAACATCTTCTGCCTGCTTAATGGGAAAGACGAGGTTGGGTGATGCATAAAACCACAGTTTTAAATTAGCACAGATACCGTTATATAAACCACGTATGTAATAGACAACACCTACTCCCGGCACAATGAACTGGACTCAACACGCCCTATTCATTGCAGAGGAATATGTCTGACTCTAAGTATTTTAAAACATATGTATTCTCATGTCTCCATAAAGGAATCATGTGTGTGTATAACGGCATGAACACAGCACTGAAATTCAGTTAAACCCACTTATAAAAATAAATTTCAAAAGCAAAATGCAAAAACAGATAGAAAGTTTTAAAAACTACGTTCAGGGCCTGTGATGCAAGCTAGATTGACCACCTTTACACCCACAGCTGGATGAGACATAAGACTGGACACTTGGGGCTGACAAGATTGCTGAGGTTGTGTGAACAAAAGAACACCACTTAGAGCAATACGGTGTGCTATCCATTCTAGTGGTCCCAACTCTCCAGGTTTAAGGGAATCTTCCTCCAGTTAAAACATGCATGGGAAACCCAGTGGATGGTACACTGTGTAATTGGGAAAGTTTTCTAAAAGGTACCTCATTTTTCTTTTGTCGTGCTCGGCTTCGCCATTCCATCTGCATTACTCAAAATCTCCCCACTTGGAGTGTCAGCGCCTATACCCTCCCATTATGTACAGTTTGCAAATTGTGCAGAGGATGAACAGGAAGAGGGGAAATAAATGAGAGATTAGCTGTAGGTGTTTGGATGGGCACATGTCACTCTAGTTTCCCATCAGGAAGAAGAATTAACCAAAGGCTCAGCCTGAAGCCCCGGAAACAGACTAGGGCCTAAAGCCATCCTGCGGTATTGCAGCCAGCTCACAAAGAGGCGAGTTGAAAAATGGAAATCAGGGGCACAGCAATTCACAAACTTGCAGAGTTATAAAGGACAACTATTATCCAGAAATATATTGAGGAAAGGCAGTGAAGAGTATTTGAATGCAAGGCAGAATTGAAGGAAACAGATTACAAGAGGTAGACTGCAGTCATCTTTAAAGCACATGAAAAGCGACAGAATTTCGACAATGTTGCCCTTGGCTGAAAAGGGATTATGTGTATTTTCTTGAATATATTCGGGAAAAAATGCATATGCACTTTTTGGTCAAGCAAGCCCTCAGGCATTGCAAATCCACACTACATAGAAGTGTCCCTTACCTCCAGTCAAAAGGGCCATCCATAAATAGTGTAAAAACAACAAATGCAGGACAGGCCATGGAGAAAATGGAGCCTGGTTACGCCTATGGACAGGATGTAAATTGCCAACAGCCTCTCTGGAGAACTGTATGTTGTTTTCTAAAACTGAGCTACAGAGCATAGCACACTTCCACTCATGGGCGTGTATTTTGAGAAAACTAAAAATCCACAACACACAGCCAGCCCAAAGTTTAGGGCTGCTCTGTTTACAAGAACCTCGACTTTGGTACACTTTATATATCCCAACAAAGGAAAAAAAAATGGTTATAGATGTTGTGGTACTTATATACAATGGAATGTCACTCAGACATAAAATCAATGTCATAAGGCCAATAGCAGCATAATGAGTGGCTTTAGGTACGATGATGCTAAGTGAAATGAGCCACAAAGAAAAAGAAACTTATTGTAATATATCACTTATAGAGGAAATGTAAACATGGCTACACATGAACTGAATTTCAAAAGAGAACAGAGTTACACATTTAGAAAACACACTTATGCCTCCCTAAGGGGAAAGGTGACATGGGGTGATGTGTAAAAGCAGAGTTTGAAATTAGCACAGATCCCATTCCATATACCAAATATGTAATAGACAAGACCTACTCCTTTCTCAATAAACTGGACACAAAACACCCTATTCACTGAAGAGGAATATATCTGACTGGTAATAACCTTGAAACCTATGTATTTATATGTCTGCATAATGGAATCAAGTGTATGTAGATTGGCATAAACACAGATCAATGGAACAGGACAGAAAGCCCAGAGATAAACCTACATACCTATGGCTATCTCATCTATGACAAAGGAGCTAAGGATATACAATGGAGAAAAGACAGTCTCTTCAGTAATTGGTGCTGGGAAAACTGGACCCCTACACATAAAAGAATGAAATTAGAACACTCCATAACACCATACACAAAAATAAACTCTAAATTGATTAGAGATCTAAATATAAGACCAGACACTATAAAACACTTAGAGGAAACCATAGGCAGAACACTCTATGACATAAATCACAGCAAGATCCTTTTGGACCCACCTCCTAGAGAAATGGAAATAAAAACAGAAATCAACAAATGGGACCTAATGAAACTTAAAAGCTTTTACACAGTACAGGAAAACATAAACAAGATGCAAAAACAACCCTCAGAATGGGAGAAAATATTTTCAAATGAAGCAATTGACAAAGGATTAATCTCCAAACTTTACAAGCACCTCATGTAGCTCAATATCACAAAAACAAACAACCCAATCCAAAAACGGGCAGAAGACCTAATAGACATTTCTCCAAAGAAGATATAAAGATTACCAAGAAACACATGAAAGGATGCTGAACATCACTAATCATTAGAGAAATGCAAATCAAAACTACCCTGAGGTATCACCTCACAGCAATTAGAGTGGCAATCATCAAAAAAATCTACAAAACAATAAATGCTGGAGAGGCCTTTATTGGAGGAAAGGGAACACACTTGCACTGTGGGTGGGAATGTAAATTGATATGGGCACTAGGGAGAACAGTACGGAGGGTCCTTTAAATAACTAACAATAGAAGTACCATAGGACACAACAATCCAAGTACTGGGCATTTGCCTTGCGAAAACCATAATTCAAAAAAGTTATGTACAAAAATGTTCATTGCAGCTCTATTTGCATTAGCCAGGACATGGAAGCAACCTAAGTGTCCATCGACAGATGAATGGATAAAGAAGATCTGGCACATATATACAATCAAATATTACTCAACCATAAAAAGAAGCAAAACTGAGTTATTTGTACTGAGGTGGATGGACTTAGAATCTGTCCTACACAGTGAAGTAAGTCAGAAAGGGAAAAACAAATACTGTATGTTAACAGAGATATATGGAATCTAATGAAGAAAAAAAAAAGATTTTGAAGAACCTAGTGGCAGGACAGGATTAAGGACACAGACATAGAGAAAGGACTTGAGGACACCGGAAGGGGGATGGGTAAGCTGGGACGAAATGAGAGAGTGGCATGGACATAAATACATTACCAAATGTAACACCGATAGCTACTGGGAAGCAGCCACATAGAACAGGGAGATCAGCTCGGTGCTTTGTGACCACATAAATGGGTGGGATATGGAGTGTGGGAGGGAGATGCAAGATGGAGGGGATCTGGTGATATTTGTATATGTATAGCTGATTCACTTTGTTATACAGAAGAAACGAACACTCCATTGTAAAGCAATTATACTCCAATAAACGTGTAAAAGGAAAAAAAAAAAGAAAGCCCAAGGATAAACCTACACACCTATGGTCAACTAATCTATGGCAAAGGAGGCAAGACTATACAATGGAGATAAGACAGTCTCTTCCATCATTGGTGCTGGGTAATATGGAGAGCTACATATAAAAGAATGAAATTAGAACACTCCCCAACACCATACATAAAAATATATTCAAAATGGATTAGAGACCTTAATGTAAGACCGGACAGTATAAAACTCTGACAGGAAAACTTACGAAGGATACTCTGACGTAAATCACAGCAAGATCTTTTTTGATCCACCTCCTATAGTAATGAAATTAAAAAGAAATCTAAACAGATGGGACCTAATGAAACGTAAAAGCTTTTGCAAAGCAAAGGAAACTACAAACAAGACGAAAAGACAACCCTCAGAATGGCAGAAAATATTTATAAATGAATCAATGGACAAATGATTAATCTCCAATATATATAAACAGCTCATGCAGCTCAATATTAATAAAACAAACAACCCAATACAAAAATGGAAGATCTAAATAGACATTTCTTCCAAGAAGACATAGAGATGGCCAGTACACACATGAAAATCTGCTCAACATCACTAATTATTAGAGAAATGGAAATCGAAACTACAATGAGGTATCACGTCACACCTGTTAGAATGGGCATCATCAGAAAATCTACAAACAACAAATGCTGGAGAGGGTGTGGAGAAAAGGAACCTTCTTCCACTATTGTTGGGAATGTAAATCGATACAGTCTCTATGGAGAACAGTATGGAGGTTCCTTAAAAAACTAAAAATACAATTACCATATAATCCAGCTATCCCACTACTGGGCATATACCCAGAGAAAACCATAAATCAAAAAGACACATTCACCACAATGTTCATTGCAGCACTATTTACAATAGCCAGGTAATGAAAGCAACCTAACTGCCCACAGACAGACGAATGGATAAAGACGTGGTACATATATATAACGGAATATTACTCAGCCATACATAGGAATGAAATTGGGTCATTTGTAGAGACCTCGATGGATCTAGAGACTGTCATACAGAGTGAAGTAAGTCAGAAAGAGAAAAACAAATATTGTATATTAATGCATATATGTGGAACCTAGAAAAATGGTACAGATGAACCAGTTTGCAGGGCAGAGATAGAGACAGATGTAGAGAACAAACATATGGACACCAAGGAGGGAACACCATGTGAGGGTGGTGGTGGGATGAATTGGGAGACTGGGATTCACATGTGCACACTTATATGTATAAAATATATATCCAATAAGAACCTGCTGTATAAAAGAAATAAATTTAAAAAAAATTAAAAATAAATAAATAACATTTAATAAAATAAAACAGAAAAAAAGTATTTCCCTTCACATAGACGTCTTTATATTAATGCATTATTTCCATGTTTATATCTCCAAATTAAAAAAAAAAGAGGAATAAATAAAATCTACCTTGAACCAAAAAGAAAAAAAGGAAAATAAAACAGAACTCACCAGTTATACAGAGGAAAATCGTATCAGGGCACTTGCTCCAGTGGTAAAAAATTCTTAATGTTGGTCAGAGGTGGGAAATCGTCTCCCATGCACTCAGCAGCGCTGCCCCCTACAAGGAGCATCCTCATTGCAAAGCTCGGGGACTGTGTCGAGGCGTCTGTGAGTAAATGTGAGCTGAGCCCCAGTCCTGCTGCAGCTGAACTCTTCCCAACCTTTCCAGGTAAGACACCTGAATATGTACAAGCACTTGCAAGCCTAGAGGAAGGGCTGTGGAGCCACACTAGCGAGAGCACGCAGGCCGACTTGGTGCCTGCAGGCCAGCCAGAATGGACCTGGCCCCAGATGCTCTTCTGGAATCTTTCCATTTCCCTGCCTGAGATACCCCTCCGGCCACGGCCCCCACTGCTTTTTTACTTCCTCACCTCTGCCTGGGGAGAAATTCCAGTGGCAGGTATGGGTGACACATCCTCTTCTTTAGCAGGTGGCAGCCTGGTAACTCCTGCAGAAAGTCCAGCAGAGCCCCACTCACACTGGGCCACCCACAAAGCCACGGCCCCTCACTCCCTCCCACCACCCCAGCCCCGACACTGCTGACAGTGCAGAGAATATGGCGTCAGGCACAGCTACAGGGGCTCTTGCTGACTGGAGAGGTGTTTATATTGACCTCAACCCAGGCACACCTGTGGGGGGGGGCTGGCAGGCAGTGTCAGGCTGCCCAAATCAGCCAATCCTCACCCCTCAGGGGCTCACAGTTGCAGAAAATGAACCTTGCTAAACGGGTCAGTCCCAAGGAACAGGTGTGGGCTCTTGAGAGTCAGGCTACACAAGGGGCTGCAGCTGCGGCTTGTTTTCTTATCATTTTATCTGGTCCATGAGTGGAAAACAACTTCAAGAAGACCCTATCCTAATTAGAGGAACCCAGGAGTCAGGGAGGGGAGTGATGGTGGGTGGAGACAGAGGCCTGGTGCCCTGGCTGCAGTGGAAGTGTCTGGAAGACCAGGCAGAGGGAGACTGCACAGAGTGATAGCCAGGGTCCCAGACCTGTCAGAGCTGCTGTTTGTTAGTTCAAGTCCTGCTCTGAGGTGTTCTGTGTCAGCTGTGAGCGACAGGTGAGCTGGGGGTTCTCTGCAAGGTGGGCTATGTGCACAGTTCCTGTGTGTCCAGCGCTGCTGTGGTACCTGCCCAGGGGAGTTCCGTATCCTGGGAAGGGCCTGACTATGAGAGCCCCATGGGCTGCTGGGTAGCTGCACAGGTGAGCTCCATACCCTGGGAGGGACTTGACTATGAGAGCCCCGTGGGCTGTGGGGTGCGGGATGCAGCCCAGGTGAGCTCAATTTCCTGGGATTGGCCTGATCACGAGAGCCCCATGGGCTGCTGGAGACCTGGTAAAGGATATCAGGACAGTCAGTGAAGCCACCGAGGATATACATCCAGTAGCTCCTATTTCCTACACCCTGCTGCTCATTCTAACCTCCACCAGGCCATGGCATTCTGTATTACACTTCAATGATGCCTTCTTCTGTATTCCATTCATCTCAGAGTCACAAGAATTTTTGGCTTGTGAGTGGCAGGACACAACATGCAACACAAGCAATAATGCTGGGCCGTCCTGCACCAATGGTTCAAAAATCCCCACACCATCATTGGGGAAATGTCCTCTAAAGACCTAAAAGTTCTACCTCTGTAAAAGGGAACCCTCCTTCAATATGCAGATGACATTGTGATCGTCAGGCCTACTAAAGACGCCTCTGAACTACCTAGCCAAGAAAGGATAGAAGGTGTCCAAGAAAAAGGCTCAAATATCCCAGGCTCAGGTGACATGCCTGGGCTTCATTCTCGCAGATATTCGGAGAAACGCATCCCAGGATAGGGAAGAAGCCATTTGCAGCCTTACCTCTTCTAAAACTAGAAGACAGCTTAGGGGTTCCTGGGGAGGCCAAGGTTTTCTGCATCTGGATCCCTAACTACAGTCTAAAGGCTGGGCCTCTACATGAAACACTGACACGAAAAGATGATGATCCTTTTGAATAGAATCCAGAAGCAGCCTTTCAAGAATGGAAAGAGCAGTCAATTCAGATCCTTGCCCAGGAACTCGCTAATTTAGCTAAACCCTTTCACCATTATATACCCGGTCAAAGGTTAATCGCCCTTGGAGCCTTAGTGCAAAAACTGGGACCACTTGAAATGGAGCAACACAAGAATGCCCTTCAGGTATGATAAACTATGGTCACCAAGGGCTTTGCCCACCGACTCATCAGGCCAGGATACTGGGGTATCTAAAAAGCTAGAAATCAGCAGCCCACAAGGCCAGCTCCCTCCTAAGGGAAAAGGACCCCACGTGGTGATCCTAACCACCCATCATGCCCTGAAGTTGCAGGGTCGCTCTGTGGACACACTGACCTCGAGTGAGGAGGCCCTCCAACTCCAACCTCCAGAGAGACAAATGGGGGCAACGGGCCCCCAAGATGACTCGTGTGACCATCACTTGACCTGGAGTTTCTCTCAGAAAACAAGAAGACTGTGCCGCAAAAGAGCAGACTACTCCTTGCAGGACTTAATGCACCCAGAGGGGAGCTAATAAGCTTGGCAGGGGAAACGTATATCACGCTTTCACCATAGAAAAACCTACAGACACCACGGTGATGGTGGCCAATATGACCGGCTGGACTGCTGGCTACTTCTAAAGGCCGTTGACTCAGTGGACGTCATGGTCCTGGATCACCACTGACCCTGGACTGTCTGGGAGTTGCACGGGCAGGGCTCTGACACATGGTGCTTTTTGTACATTAATTCAGGGACCTAATTAAAGAAAGCACAGACTACTGGTCAGAGCATCTAGGCTGGCAAAAACCGTCAGCCTAAGGTCACCGAACAAATGTGGGGTGGGGTGAAACCTGCCACCACAGCATCTCTGCGCATCTCTTTCCTGGACCCTTAAAGGACATTAGAATCAATAACACTTCCAATGCTGGTGCTCAGGCGTACGAGAAGTGAGGCAGGAGGCCTTGGGACAATCAACCTCACCTAGAGGCTGGTGGGGAGACGTTTTGCCCCTCCCCCAGGTATCAGAGCTCCCACCACAGCATGAAGCAGATTACAAAAGAGGGGTCTGCACCCTCAACACCCCAAGAATGAGGAACGGAACAAAAAGCAGAGGAGGGGTTCGTCTCTGGCAACGTTCATTAAAAATTCCTGGGAGATAAAAAGAGAATCTGGGCAATAAAATAAAGTCTAACCTGTTTTTCCTTTGTGCTTTGTCTAATTTCACGTGCTCCTAGGGTTCCGCATGCAGAGGTCCCACACCCCGCACTTCAGACCCGATTTCCTATTGCAGAATGGCTGGGTCGACACCTCAGCTAGTGGAGTCCCATGCAGACTCCACGGCATAGAGCCTGAGCTGCAGCCAACCCAGCCCTCGAGAGCTCCATCCCCTAACACCCACTGACGCTGCCAGGATCCCTACACAGCAGCCCAGCCCACAGCCCGTGGGGGAGGGCACGCTCTCACCTCTCCATTCGGTTTTCAAAATAATGTTTCCTTTGCTTCTGAACCAAACTCAGTCTTGATCTGTTGGCTTCAATGACACTGGGCACGGGGACTCCTGTTGGGGTCCACTCTGGAGGATCAGTAACAGAAATTGAGAACATTGTAACTTCAATGAACAGATGTGTGAGCCAAACTGTAGTTAACATAGAGCAGTGTATAATGCTCGGGTAAAATAAGATTTTTCTAAGACTTACATTTGATATTTCCATCACTTTACTATAAGCAAGTTCAGTGAAGACGTCTGTCTTATTTGTCAGGTCAACATTAGAGAAATGAAGTGATTTATTTCCATGGTTGTACATCGAATACTCTTGGATGAAGCTTCAATCTTGTTTTGAATGCTTTTCCATTGAAAAGGATACCTCTCTTTCAGCTCCCCCATTTCTGAGAAGTATAAAATCTTATAATTTATTATTACCAAAGGGGAAAGGTAGGAAAAGGGATAAATTAACAGTTTGGGATTAACACATACACACTGCTATGTATAAAATAGATCATCAACAAGGAATTACTGTATAGCACAGGGAACTACACTGAATATTTTGCAATAACCTATAAGGGGAAATAATCTGAAAAAGAATCGATATTTTTTATTGACATCATCTATCAATGACAGATAAAATGTAACCTAAGCAAGGCCGATGGTGAGTGCTTCTGAACCTGAAGATTTCAATCATCTAAAGTTGGGCTCTGCCTATTTCCCAAGGCCCTTAATGGACATACGTGTAGCCGTAGCTTAAAAATTCCCCAGTTTGGGGTTCGGGGAGGCACTGATTTGGAAAAATCCCTGGTGTTCTCCTTCCATGCACGGGACCCTTCCTACAGCTAAAACATGCCTGTCACACCTAGAGGATGGTACACCGTTTGATCGGAAAGAGTTTGGAAAAGGCACCTCATCTCCTCATCGCCTGGTGCTCGGGTTCACCCCTCCAGCATCTTTCCTAACAATCTCCTCACTTGGGGATATCAGCACCGTCAACATCCTGTTGCACACAGTTTGGAATTTGTCCAGAGGATGAAGCGGAAGGATGAGAAAAATTTAGAGACAAGTCTTAGGTGTTCGGACAGGCACATGCCACTCTAATTTCCAATCCGGAAGACAAATTCATCAAAGGCTATAATTGCCCACGGAAAGAGAATAGGGCTAGAGGAAATCCCGCTGTTTTGTGTCCAGTTTCCAAAAACACAAGTTGAAAAATGGAACTCAGGGGCACTAAAATTCATGAAACTGCAGAGTTGAAAATATCTATTGTTGAAAAATGTCTTCAGGTAAGTCACAGAAAAGGACTTGTAAGCAAGGGGGAGTGGCAGGAAACAGATTTGAAGAGGTAGAAAGGACTCCCCATTAAAGCACAAGAAAAGGGGCTGAACATCGCCAATGATGCACTTGGCCCAAAAGGGCGTATGCATTTTTTTCTGAATATATTCAAGTAAAGGCCATACACACTTTTTATCCAACCAAACAGGTGGGCACTGGAAATCAATACTACAAAATGTATCACTTCAAATCAGTCAGAAGGGCCATCCACATAAAGTGTAAACACCAGAAATGCAGGACAGGGTGAGGAGAAAAGGGAGCCCTGTGAGGCTGCTAGTGAAAATGTAATTTGCCAACGGCCACTCTGGATAAGTGTATTGTGTTTGCTAAAACATCTGAAAACTGAGCTACAGAGCATAGGGCACTTGCACTCATGGGCGTATACTTTGGGAAAAACAAAAAATGACAGAAAACAGGCACCCCAACGTTTACAACCTCTCTGTTAAAAAGGGCCTCCACTTGGATATAACATAATGTCCCTGAAAGGATAAAATGGATAAAAGAGATGGGGTACTTATGTAGAGTGGAATATTACTCATCCAGAAATCAATGAAATAAGGCCAGTTGTAACAACTCTGGAGGAGTTACATACGATCATTCTAAGTGACACATGTCAGAAAGAAAAAGACACATATCATATGATGTCACTTAAAGGTGGAACAAAAAATGGCTACACATGAAATAAACTACAAAACAGAAACATAGTCAAATATGTAGAAAATAGACATAAGGCTGCTAAATGGGAAAGGTGGGGAATGGTGAGGTATTACCCAGGAGGTTGAAATTAGCAAAGATACCATTCCAAGTACCAAATTGAATAACTGGCAAGGCCTACACGGTACCTCAAAGAACTGCACTCAGTCCACTCAAGTCACTGGAAAATAATACATATGACTCATAAGCATCTGAGAAAGAATTTATTGTTGTCTCACAGTACATGAATCAAGTGGATGTACAGCAGCAAAAAACAGAGCTTTGAAAATCAGCTGTAGCCAATATAAAAATAAATTTAAATATATTTATAAAAACAGTGAGACAGACAAAAATTCTTACAACTTTTGTTGAAGGGCTACGATGTAACATGGATTGAACACATGTAGACCCACAGCAGGATGATATATAAGGCTGGAATCTATGCACGCTAAGAGATGTTAGAGAGGCTGGGTGAGGAACTGCAGACCTTTTAAAGTAATACTGCCTGGTACCCATTCCATGGGTCCCAAATCTGCACTTTCAAGGGAATCTTCTGACAGTGAAAACATGCCTGGGAAACCGAGATGAATGTACACCGTGTGCTCAGGAGAGCTGTCTAAAATGCACCTCATTTTTGATCTCCTGGTGCTGGGGTTCGCCATTCCAGCCACATTACTAACAATCTCCCCACTTGGAGAATCAGCACCTTTAACCTCCTGTTTCACACAGTTTGCAATTTTTGCAGAGGATAAATGGGAAGAGGAGGAACCAATGAGAGATTAGCTGTAGTAGTTTTGACAGGCACATGTCACTCTAATTTCCTATTAGGAAGAAGAATTAACCAAAGGCTCAGCCTGCCTCCCCAGAACCAGAATAGGGCCAGAATCAATCCAATGGTTTGGCGGTCAGCTCACAAAAAAAGCGAGTTGCAAAATGGAGCTCAGGAGCAGACAATTCAAAGATCTGCAAAGATATAAATGATAACCAACGTCCAAAAATATATTCAGGTAAGGCAACGAAGAGGTTCTGAATGAGAGGCAGAATTGCAGGAAACTGATTTCAAAAGGTAGATTGTACTCACGTTTAAAGCATATGAAAAGCAGCAGAATTTCTAAAATGATGCAGTTGGGCAAAAGGGTGTATGCGTTTTTTTCGTGAATATCTTCAGGAAAAAAACACATACAGAGTTTTTGGCCAACCAAGCAAGAGGGAAATGCAAATCCGCACAATAAAGAAGTCTCAATTTCCACTGCTCAGAAAGGCCATCCAAAAAATTTGTACAAATCAAAAATGCAGGAGAGGCCATGGAAAACAGGGAGACTAGTCACGCTGATGGGTGGGGTATAAATATCCAAGAGCTACTCTGAAGAAGTGTATGCTGTTTCCTAAAACATCTAAAATACAAAGCCCCCGAGCAAAGGGGACTTCAACTCATGGATATATAACTTGGGAAGACTAAATATCAACAAGACACAGGCACCCCAAAGTTTAGGGCTGCTCTGCATACAAGAACCTCAACTTCGGTACACCTAAAGTATCCCAGGAAAAAGAGAAATGCATAAAGAACTTGTGGTAATTTTGTACAACGGAATATCCCTCAGACGTGAAATCAATGTCATAAGGCCAGTAGCAGCATAATGAGAGGATTTAGGTATGATGATTCTAAGGGAAATTAGTCACACAGAAAAAGAATCTTATCATAAGATATCACTTACAGAGGGAATGTCAACATCACAACACATGAACTGAATTAGGAAAGAGAGCAGCGTCTCACATTTAGAAAACACTCTTATGCCTCCTTAAGGGGAAAGGAGAGGTGGGGTGATGCATAAAACCAGAGTTTGATATTAGCACAGGTACCATTCCATAAACCAAATACAGAATAGACAAGACCTACACCTTCCTCAGTGAACGGGACTCAAAACCCCTATTCCCCACAGAGGAATATATCTGATTAGTAAGAATCTTAAAACCTATGTACTCATATGCCTCTGTAAGGGAATCAAGTGTGTCTAGACCGTCATAAACACGTCAGGGAAAATCAGCTCAACCCCATTATAAAAATGAATTTCAAAAACAAAACAAAAAAAACAGCGAAATTCTTACACAATTCCTTCAGGGGTTCTGATGAAACCTAGAATGACCCTATCTGCAAAGACAGCTGGATGAGACATATGGCTGGACACTTGGGACTGAGAGGACTGGTGAGATTGGGAGAGAAAATGCAGACCCTTTAAAGTAGTAATGCATGCCACCATTCCATGGGTCCCAAATTTCCAGGTAGAAGGGAATATCACTACAGTTATAACATGTATGGGAAACCTAGAGAATGGACACCCTGTGATGGTGAAAGGTTTCTGAAAGTCTCCTACTTTTTCCTCTCCTTGTGCTACAGTTTGGCATTCCAACTACTTTACTATCAATTTCCCAACTTAGGAGAGTCATCCCCTATAACCTCCTGGCTCGCACAGTTTGCTAATTGTGCAGAGGATGAAAGGGAAGAGGGAGAACAAATCAGAGAGTAGATGTAGGCATTTGGACGGACACATGTCACTCTAAATTCCCATTAGGAAGAAGAATTAACCAAAGCCTCAGCCACCCACTGGGAACAAGTATAGCCATCCCTGGAACCAGTATAGGTCCTGAAGCAAAATTGTGGATTTGCGGTCAGCTCCCAATAATGGGATTTGAAAATTGGAGCTCAGGGGCAAAACAAATCAAAAACCTGCAGAGTTATAAAGGACTACTCTCTTCCAAAAATCTGTTGAGGGAAGGCAACAAAGTGGACTTGAAAATGAGGCAGAATTGCACAAAACATATTTCAAGAGGTAAATTGGAATCACCTTTAAAGCACAGGAAAGGCATCACAACTTCGAGAATGATGCACTTGGCCAAAAACAGCATATGAATTTTCTCCTGAATATATTCAGGAGAAAAGGCATAGGCCCTTTTTGGCCAATCAAGCAAGCACACAACGCAAATCCACACTACAAAGAATTGTCGCTTCCCACCGGTCAAAAAGGGCATCCGAAAATCTGTAAAAACCAGAAAGGCAAGATAGCGATGACAAGGGCATAAAGCAATATGATCCCAAGGGTCATGGAGGATTGTGATGACAAGCACATGGAGCATTGTGATGACAAGATTATGTATCATTTTGCTGACAAAGTCATTGTGATGACAAGGTTCATGGAGCACTGTGATGACAAGCGTCATGGAGCATTGTGATTAAAGGGTTCATGGAGAATTGGGATGACAACGGCATGGAGCATTTTGATGACAAGCGTCCCGGATCATTGTGTTGTCAGGGTTCATGGAGCGTTGTCATGACAGTGGTCATGGAGCATTGTTATGACAGAGGTCATGGAGCATTGTGATGAGAACGTCATGGAGCATTGGGCTGAAAATATTCATGGAGTATTGTGATGACAGGGGTCAAGGAGCATTGTGATGACAAGGTACTGGAGCACTGTGATGAGAAGACCATGGAGCCATGTGATGACAAGGCTCATGGAGCATTCTGATGAAAAGGGTCATGGAGCATTGTGATTACAGGGGTCTTGGAGCATTGTGATGACAAGATTATGTATCATTTTGTTGACAAAGGCATTGTGATGACAAGGTTCATGGAGCACTGTGATGACAAGCGTCATGGAGCATTGTGATTAAAGGGTTCATGGAGCATTGGGATGACAAGGGCATGGAGCATTTTGATGACAAGCGTCCCAGATCATTGTGTTGTCATTTTTCATGGAGCATTGTCATGACAGTGGTCATGGAGCATTGTTATGACAGAGGTCATGGAGCATTGTGATGAGAACGTCATGGAGCATTGGGCTGAAAATGTTCATGGAGTATTGTGATGACAGGCGTCAAGGAGCATTGTGATGACAAGGTACTGGGGCACTGTGATGAGAAGACCATGGAGCCATGTGATGACAAGTCTCATGGAGCATTCTGATGAAAAGGGTCATGGAGCATTGTGATTACAGGGGTCTTGGAGCATTGTGATGACAAGGGCATTGAACATTGGGATGAGAATGTCATGGAGCATTCTGATGACATGCATCATGGAGCTTTGTGATGACAAGGGCATGGAGCATTGTGATTACAGGGGTCTTGGAGCACTGTGAGGAAAATGGCATGTAACACTGATGAAAAAGGCATGTAGCCTTGTCATGACAGGGTTCAAGGAGCATACTGATGACAAGTGTCAGGGACCATTGTGATGACAAGGGTATTGAGCATTGTGATGACAAATGTCATGGAGCATTGTGATTAGAAGACCATGGATAATTGTGATGACGAGCGTTATGGGGAGCTGTGATGTTAAGTGTTAGGGAATATTGTGATCACAAGGATTTGGAGCATTGTGATGACAGAGGTCATAGAGCATTTTGATTTCATTGTGATGACAATAGCATGAAGCATTATGATGATGCACATTGATGCATTGTTATGACAGCTTTCATGGAGCATTGAGATGAAAAGGGGCATGGAGCATTATGATTAGAAGAGTCTTGGATCACTGTGATGAAAAGGGCATGGAATATTGGTCTGAGATGTTTCATGGATTATTGTGATGAGAGGGGGCAAGGAGCATTGTGATAACAATGGCACGGAACACTGTGATACATGGTTCATGGAGGATTGTAATGACAAGCGCATGGAGCATTGTGAGAAGAATGGCATCGAGCATTGTGATGAAAAGCATCATGGATACTGTGATGACAAGGGCTTGGAACGATGTGATGAGAGGTTTTTGGAGCATTGTGATGACAATGGCATGGAACATTGTGATGCCAAGGGTCATGGAGTTTTGTGATGACAAAGGTCATGGAGCATTTTGATGACAAGTGTGTGGTGAATTCTCTTGTGAAGGGCAGGGAGCATTGTGATGACAGGGTCAGGGAGCAATTTGATGAAAAGTGTCATGGAACATTTTGATGACAGGGGTTATGGAACATTGTGATGTCAGGAGTCATGGAACATTTTCATGACGTTGTTGTGGACCATTGTGATGACAGGGGAGTGGGTGTATTGTGATGACTAGTGAGGGAACATTTTGATATCATTCGTGAGAGATCATTTTGATAAGAAGTGCATGGAGCATTGTGATGACAAGTTTTATGGAGCATTGTGATGACAAGGTTGTGGAGCATTGTTATGACAAGCACATGGCGCATTGTGATGACATGGGTCATGGAGCATTGTGCTGACAAAGGCATGGAGCATTGTGATGAGAAGGGTCAACGAGCATTGTGATGAAAATTTCATGGAGCATTTTGGTGACAAAGGTCACAGAGCCTTGTGATGACGAGGGCATGGACCATTGTGATGACAAATGTCATGAAGCATTGTGATGACTGGAGTCATGGAGCATTGTGATGACAGGGTTCATAGAGCATTGTGATGAAAAGGCAATGATCATTGTGATGACAGGGGCATGGAGCATTGGCCTGACATGTTTCATGGATTATTGTGATGGCAGTGGGCATGGTGCAATGTGATGACAAGGCATGGAGCACTGTGATGAGAAGGTCATGGAGTATTTTGAAGAAAGGTCTCAGGGAGCATTGTGATGACATATGTCATGGTCCATTGCGATGACAATGGAATGGAACATTGTGATGCCAAGTGTCATGGAGGATTGTGATGACAAATGTAATGGAGCATTTTGATGACAAGGGCTTGGAGCATTGTGATGACAAGGGACATGGAGCATTGTGATGACAAGGGCATGGAGCATTGTGATGACAAGGGCCATTGAGAATTTTGATGAAAAGTTCATGAAGCATTGTGAGGAGAAGCACATGGAGCTTCCTATGACAGGGGTCATGGAGCATTGCGATGACAAGTGCATAGAGAATTGTGATGACAAATCATGTAACACGGTGATGAGAACTGTCATGGAGCATAGTGATGCCAAGGACGAGGAGAATTGTGATGACAGGGGACATGGAGCATTGTGATGACCAGGGCATGGAGCATTGTGATGGCAAGACCGTGGAGCTTTGTGATGAGAAGACCATGGATAATTGTGATGACGAGCGTCATGGAGCACTGTAATGACAAGGGGAATGGAGCATTGTGATGAGAGTGGCCATGGAGCATTGTGATGACAAGGGTCATGGAGCATTTTGATGACAAGGGCGTGGAGCATTGTGATGAGAAGACCATGGATAATTGTGATGACGAGCGTCATGGAGCACAGTAATGACAAGGGGTATGGAGCATTGTGATGACAGTGGCCATGGAGCATTGTGATGACAAGTGTCATAGAGCATTCTGATGACAAGCTTGAGGAGTATTGTGATGACAATGGCATGGAGCATTGTGATGAAAAGGGCATGGAGCATTGTGATAAAAAATGAATGAAGCCATTTCATGACAGGTTTCAGGGAGCATACTGACGACAAGTGTCAGGGAACATTGTGATGACAAGTGTATTGAGAATTGTGATGAAAAAGATCATGGAGCATTTTGACGAAAAGGGCATGGAGTATTGTGATGACAGGCATCATGGAGCGTTGTGATGACAAGTGTTATGGAACATTGTGATCACAAGTGTTTGGAGCATTGTGATGATAGAAGTCATGGATAATTTTGTTTTCAAGGAGCATGGAGCATTGGGATGACTAGGGCATGAAGCAATGTGATCCCAAGGTTCATGGAGGATTGTGATGACAATTGTAATGGAGTATTGTGATGACAAGCAAATGGAGCATTGTGATGACAGGGTCATGTAGCATTTTGCTGACACAGGCATGGAGCATTGTGATGATAAGGGTCATGAAGCACTGTGATGAGAAGCATTACGGATCATTGTGAATACAGGGGTCATGGAGCATAGGGATGGCAAGGCCATGGATCATTGTGATGACAAGTGTCATGGACCATTGGGCTGAAAATGTTCATGGAGCATTGTGATGACTAGGGAATGGTGCATTGTGATGACAAGAGTCCCGGATCACTGTGTTGTCAGGGGTCATGGAGCGCTGTGATGACAGTGGTCATGGAGCATTGTGATGATAGGGATCATGAAGCATTGTGATGAGAAGTTCCTGGAGAATTGGACTGAAAATGTTCAGGAAGTATTGTGAGGACAGGGGTCATGGAGCATTGTGATGACAAGGGAATGGAGCACTGTGATGAAAAGGTCCTGAAGCATTGTGATGAGAAGACCATGGAGCCTTGTAATAACAAGTCTCATGGAGCATTGTGATGAAAAGTGGCATGGAGTATTGTGATTACAGGGGTCTTGGAGCATTGTGATGACAAGGGCATGGAGCACTGTGATTACTGGTGTGTTGGAGCATTGTGATGAAATTGGCATGGATCATTGTTATGAAAATGGTATGGAGCCTTGTCATGACAGGGTTCCAGGAGCATACTGATGACAAGTGTCAGGGAGCATTGTGATGACAAGTTTATAGAGCATTGTGATGACAAAGGTCATGGAGCACTGTGATGAGAAGAGCATGGATAATTGTGATGATGAACGTCATGGGGCGTTGTGATGATAAGTGTTATAGAACATTGTGATCACAAGGATTTGGAGCATTGTGATGAGACAGATGATCGAATATTTTTATTTCATAGTGATGACAAGAGCCTGAAGCATTATGATGATGGGCATGGTCCATTTTGATGACAGGGTTCATGAAGCATTGAGATGCAAAGGGGCATGGAGCATTGTGATTAGAGGGTTCATGGAGCATTGTGATGACAATGGAATGGAGCATGGTGATGACAAGGTCCTGGAGCATTGTGATAAGAAGACCAGGGAGACTTGTGATGACAAGTTTCATGGAGCATCCTGATGAAAAGGGGCATGGAGCATTGTGATTACAGGGGTCTTGGAGCATTTTGATGACAAGGGTATGGAGCATTGTGAGGAGAAGGCCATGGAACATTCTGATTACATGTGTCATGGAGCTTTGTGATGAAAAGGGCATGGAACATTGTGATTACAGGGGTCTTGGAACATTGTGATGACAAGGGTCATGGAGCCTTGTGATGACAAGGCCGTGGAACATTGTGATGGCAGGTGTCATAGAGCATTGTTATGACAGAGGTAATGGAGCATTGTGATGAGAAGAGCATTGAGCATTGGTCTGAAATATTTCATGGATTGTTGTGATGAGAGTGGGCATGGAGCATTGTGATGACAAGGGCACGGAGCACTGTGATACATGGGTCATGGAGGATTGTAATGACAAGGGCATGGAGCATTGTGATGAGAAGGGCATCGAACATTGTGATGACAAGTGTCATGGTGCTTTGTGATGACAAGGGCATGGAGCCATATGATGAGAGTGTTCATGGAGCATTGTGATGACAATCACATGGAGCATGGTGATGCCAAGGGTCAAGGGGCTTTGTGATGACAAAAGTCATGGAGCATTTTGATGACAAGGGTGTGGTGCATGGTGATGAGAAGTGCAGGGAGCATTTTGATGACAGGGTCATGCAGCAATTTGATGAAAAGTATAATGGAACATTTTGATGACAGGAGTTATAGAACACTGTGATGCCAGGGGTCATGGAGCTTTGGGATGAAAAGAGTTATGGAGCATTTAGATGACAGAGGTTATGGAACATTGTGAGGTCATGGGTCTTGGAACATTGTGATGATAAGGGGATGTAGCATTGTGATGACAGGGGTCATGGAACATTGTGATAACAGGGGTGAGGGAGGATTGTGATGACTAGTGATGGAACATTGTGATATCTCTGGTGAGAGAGCATTTGGATGAGAAGTTCATGGAGCATTGTGATTACAAGGTTTATGGAGCATAGAGATGACAAGGTTGTGGATCATTGTGATGAAAAGCGCATGGCACATTGTGATGACAAGGGTCATGGAGCATTGTTCTGACAAAGGCATGGAGCATTTGATGACAAGTGTCATGGAGCATTGTGATGAAAAGTTCGTGGAGCAATGTGGTTAAAATGGTCACAGAGCCTTGTGATGACGCGGGCATGGACCGTTGTGATGACAAACGTTATGAATCATTGTGATGACTGGAGTCACGGGGCATTGTGACGACAGGGGTCATGGAGCATTGTGATGACAAGGGCATGGAGCACTGTGATGACAGGGGCATGGAGCATTGGTCTGACAAGTTTCATAGATGATTGTGATGACAGTGGACATGGTGCACTGTGATGACAAGGGCATGGAGCATTATGATGACAAGGTCATGGGGTATTGTGAAGACAGGTGTCAGGGAGCATTGTGATGACATATGTCATGGTCCATTGCGATGACAATGGCATGGAGCATTGTGATGCCAAATGTAATGGAGGATTGTAATGACAAATATAATGGAGCATTGTTATTACTATGGCTTGTAGCATTATGATGACAAGGGCCATTGAGAATTTTCATGACAATGTCATGAAGCATTGTGATTACAAGGTCCTGGAGCACTGTGATGAGAAAACCATGGAGCCTTCTGATGACAAGTCTCATGGAGCATACTGATGAAAAGGGGCATGGAGCATTCTGATTACAGGGGTCGTGGAACATTGTGATAACAAGGGCATGGAACATTTTGATGACAAGGGCATGGGGCATTGGTCTAATAAGTTTCATGGATTATTGTGATGACAGTTGGAATGGCGTATTTTGATGACAACGGCATGGAGCATTGTGATGACCAGGTCATGCAGTATTGTGAGAAGAGGTGTCACGGAGCATTGTGATGACATATGTATTAGCCCATTGTGATGACAATGGCATGGAGCATTGTGATGCCAAGTTTCATGGAGGATTCTGATGACAAAGGTAAAGGAGCATTGTGATGACAATGGCTTGGAGCATAGTGATGACAACGTTCAGGGAGCATTGTGCTGACAAGTGCATGGAGAATTGTGATGACAAGGGTCATGGAGCATTCTGATGACAAGCTTGTGGAGTATTTTGATGAAAATGGCATGGAGCATTGTGATGAAAACGGCATGGCGCTTTGTGATGAAAAAGGCAAGGAGCCTTTTCGTGACAGGGTTCAAGGAGCATTCTGTCGACAAGTGTCTGGGAGCATTGTGATGACAAGTGTATTGAGAATTGTGATGACAAAGGTCATGGAGCATTGTGATGAAAATGGCATGGATTATTGTGATGACAGGCATCATGGAGCGTTGTGATGAAAAGTGTTATGGAACATTGTGATCACAAGGGTTTGTAGCATTGCGATGACAGAGGTCATGGATCATTTAGATTTCAAGGAGCATGGAGCATTGTGTTGACAAGGGCATGAAGCAATGTGATCCCAAGTTTCATGGAGGATAGTGATGACAATGGTAATTCAGTATTGTGATGACAAGCACATAGAGCATTGTAATGACAATGTCATGTAGCATTTTGGTGACAAAGGCATGGAGCATTGTGATGACAGGTGTCATGGAGCACTCTGATGAGAAGCGTCACGGAGCATTGTGAATACAGGGGTCATGGAGCATTGGGATGACAAGGGCATGGATCATTGTGATGACAAGGGTGATGGAGCATTGGGCTGAAAATGTTCATGTAGTATTGTGATGACAGGGGTAATGGAGCATTGTGATGACTAGGGAATGGAGCATTGTGATGATAAGTGTCTCGGATCATTGTGTTTTCAGGTGTCATTGAGTGTTGTGATGACAGTGATCATGGAGCATTGTGATGATATTGGTCTTGGAGCATTGTGATGACAAGGTCATGGGGCATTGGGCTGAAAATGTTCATGGAGTATTGTGATGACAGGGGTCATGGAGCATTGTGATCACTAGGGAATGGAGCATGGTGATGACAATGTCCTGGAGCATTGTGATGAGATGACCATGGAGACTTGTGATTACAAGTCTCATGGAGCATTCTGATGAAAAGGGGCATGGAGCATTGTGATTACAGGGGTCTTGGAGCATTGTGATGACAAGGGCATGGAACATTGTGTGGAGAAGGCCATGGAACATTCTGATGACATGCGTCATGGAGCTTTGTGATGACAAGGGCATGGAGCATTGTGATGACCAGGTCATGCAGTATTGTGAAAAGTTGTGTCACGGAACATTGTGATGACATATGTATTGGCCCATTGTGATGACAATGGCATGGAGCATTGTGATGCAAATTGTCATGGATGATTCTGATGACAGAGGTAATGGAGCATTTTGATGACAATGGCTTGGACCATAGTGATGACAAGGTTCAGGGAGCATTGTGCTGACAAGTGCATGGAGAATTGTGATGGCAAGAGTCATGGAGCATTCTGATGACAAGGGAATGGAGCATTGTGATTACAGGGGTTTTGGAGCATTGTGATGACAAGGGGCATGGAGCCTTGTGATGACAAGGCCGTGGAACATTTTGATGGCAGGGTTTATGGAGCATTTTTATGACATAGGTAATGGAGCATTGTGATGAGAAGGGCATTGAGCATTGGTCTGAAATGTTTCATGGATTATTGTGATGAGAGTGGGCATGGAGCATTGTGATGACAAGGGCACGGTACACTGTGATACATGGGTCATGGAGGATTGTAATGACATGGACATGGAGCATTGTGATGAGAAGTGCATCGAGCATTGTGATGACAAGTGTCATGGAGCTTTTGATGACAAGGGCATGGAGAAATGTGATGAGATGTTTCATGGAGCATTGTGATAAAAATGACATGGAACGTTGTGATGCCAAGGGTCATGGAGCTTTGTGATGACAAAAGTCATGGAGCATTTTGATGACAAGTGTGTTGTGCATTGTGATGAGAAGGGCAGGGAGAATTTTGATGACAGGGTCATGCAGCAATTTGATGAAAAGTGTAATGGAACATTTTGATGACATGGGTTATAGAACATTGTGTTGCCAGGGATCATGGAGCTTTGGGATGAAAAGGGTCATGGAGGATTTTGATGACAGGGATTATGGAACATTGTGATGTCAGGGGCCAACGAACATAGTGCTGATAAGGGGATATAGCATTGTGATGACAGGGTTCATGGAACATTGTGATAACAGGGTTGAGCGAGGATTGTGATTACTAGTGATGGAACATTGTGATATCTCATGTGAGAGAGCATTTGGATGAGAAGTGCATGGAGCATTGTGATTACAAAGTTTATGGAGCATAGCGATGACAAGGATGTGGATCATTTTGATGAAAAGTGCATGGCACATTGTGATGACAAAGGTCATGGAGCATTGTTTTGACAAATGCATGGAGCATTGTGATGACAAGGGTCACGGAGCATTGTGATGAAAAGTTCGTGGAGCATTGTGGTTAAAATGGTCACAGAGCCTTGTGATGATGCGGGCATGGACCGTTGTGATGACAAACGTTATGAAGCATTGTGATGAATGGAGTCACGGGGCATTGTGATGACAGGGGTCATGGAGCATTGTGATGACAACGGCATGGAGCACTGTGATGACAGGGGCATGGAGCATTGGTCTGACAAGTTTCATAGATGATTGTGATGACAGTGGACATGGTGCATTGTGATGACTAGGGCATAGAGCATTGTGAAGACAAGGGCATGGAGTATTGTGAAGACAGGTGTCAGGGAGCATTTTGATGACCAATGTCATGGTGCATTGCGATGAAAATAGCATGGAGCATTGTGATGCCAAATGTAATGGAGGATGTGATGACAAATATAATGGAGCATTGTGATGACTAGGGCTTGGAGCATTATGTTGACAAGGGCCATTGAGAATTTTCATGACAATGTCGTAAAGCATTGTGATGACAAGGTCCTGGAGCATTGTGTTGAGAAAACCATGGAGGCTTGTGATGACAAATCTCAAGGAGCATACTGATGAAAAGGGGCGTGGAGCATTCTGATTACAGGGGACTTGGAACATTGTGATACAAGGGCATGGAGCATTGTGATGACAAGGGCATGCAGTATTGTGAAGAGAGGTGTCAGCGAGCATTGTGATGACATATGTAATGGCCCATTGTGATGACAAAGGCATGGAGCATTGTGATGCAAAGTGTCATGGAGGATTCTAATGACAAAGGTAATGGAGCATTGTGATGACAAGGGTTTGGAGGCTTGTGATGACAAGGGTCAGGGAGCATTGTGCTGACAAATGCATGGATAATTGTGATGACAAGAGACATGGAGCATGCTGATGACAAGCTTGTGGAGTATTTTCATGACAATTGCATGGAGCATTGTGATGAAAATGGCATGGGGCCTTGTGATGAAAAAGGAATGGATCCTTTTGGTGACAGTGTTCAAGGAGCACTCTGACGACAATGTCAGGGAGCATTGTGATGACAAGTGTATTGAGAATTGTGATGACAAATATCATGGAGCATTGTGATGAAAAGGGCATGGAGTATTGTGAGGACAGTCATCATGGAGCTTTGTGATGACAAGTGTTACGGAACATTGTGATCACAAGGGTTTGGAGCATTGTGATGACAGAGGTCATGGATCATTTTGATTTCAAGGAGCAGGGAGCATTGTGATGACAAGAGCATGAAGCAATGTGATCCCAACTTTCATGGAGGATTGTGATGACAATGGTAAAGGAGTATTGTGATGACATGTGCAAAGAGCATTGTAATGACAAGGTCATGTAGCATTTTGCTGACAAAAGCATGGAGCATTCTGATGACAAGTTTCATGGAGCACTGTGATGACATGCATCACGGAGCATTGTGAATTCAGGGGTCATGGAGCATTGGGATGACAAGGGCATGGATCATTGTGATGACAAGGGTCATGGAGCATTGGGCGGAAAATGTTCATGGAGTACTGTGATGACAGGGGTCATGTAGAATTTTGATTTCATTGTGCTGACAATAGCCGGAAGCATTATGATGATTGGCATGATTCATTGTGATGACAGGGTTCATGGAGCATTGAGATGAAGAGGGGCATGGAGCATTGTGATTACTGGGGTCTTGGAGCATTGTGATGACAAGGGCATAGAAAATTGTGATGGCAGGGGTCATGGAGCATTGTTATGACAGGGGTAATGGAGCATTGTGTTGAGAAGTGCATGGAGCATTGTGATTACAAGGTTCATGGAGCATTGTGATGACAAATTTGTGGACCGTTGGGATGAAAAGTACGTGGCACATGGTGATGACAAGGGTCATGGAGCATTTTTTTGACAAAGACATGGAGCATTGTGATGACAAGGGTCACGGAGCATTGTGATGAAAAGTTCATGGAGCACTGTGGTTACAAAGGTAACAGAGCCTTGTGATGACGCAGGTATCGCCCACTGTGATGACAAATGTTATGAAGAATTGTGATGACTGGAGTCATGGAGCATTGTGATGACAGGGGTCATGGAGCATTGTGATGAAAAGGGCATGGAACATTGTGCTGAGAACGGCATAGAGCATTGTGATGACATGTGTCATGGAGCACTGGGATGACAAGCGTCACGGACCACTGAGAATACAGGGGTCATGGAGCATTGTGATGAAAAGAGCATGGAACATTGTGCTGAGAAAGGCATAGAGCATTGTGATGACAAGGGCATGGAGCACTGTGATGACAGGGGCATGGAGCATTGGTCTGACAAGTTTCATAGATGATTGTGATGACAGTGGACATGGTGCATTGTGATGACAAGTTCCTGGAGCATTGTGATGAGAAAATCATGGAGCCTTGTGATGAAAAGTCTCCTGGAGCATACTGATGAAAATGGCCATGGAGCATTCTGCTTATAGGGGTCTTGGAATATTGTGATAACAAGGGCATGGTGCATTGTGATGACAAGGGCATGGAGCATGGAGCATTGGTCTAATAAGTTTCATGGATTATTGTGATTACAGTTGGAATTGCACATTGTGATGACAATGGCATGCAGTATTGTGAAGAGAGGTGTCAGGGAGTATTGTGATGACATATGTAATGGCCCATTGTGATGACAATGGCTTGGAGCATTGTGAGGCCAAGTGTCATGGAGGATTCTGATGACAAAGGTAATGGAGCATTGTGATGACAAGGGTTTGGACCATTGTGATGACAAGGGTCAGGGAGCATTGTGCTGACAATTGCATGGAGAATTGTGATGACAAGAGTCATGGAGCATTCTGATGACAAGCTTGTGGAGTATTTTGATGACAATTGCATGGAGCATTGTGATGAAACTGGCATGGGGCATTGTGATGAAAAAGGAATGGAGCCTTTTGGTGACAGGGTTCAAGGAGCACTCTGATGACAATGTCAGGGAGCATTGTGATGACAAGTGTATTGAGAATTGTGATGACAAATCATGGAGTATTGTGATGAAAAGGGCATGGAGTATTGTGAGGACAGGCATCATGGAGCTTTGTGATGACAAGTGTTACGGAATATTGTGATCACAAGGCTTTGGAGCATTGTGATGACAGAGGTCATGGATCATTTTGATTTCAAGGAACAGGGAGAATTGTGATGACAAGGGCATGAAACAATGTGATCCCAAGTTTCAGGGAGGATTGTGATGACAATGGTAAAGGAATATTGTGATGACATGTGCACAAATCATTGTAATGACAAGGTCATGTAGCATTTTGCTGACAAAGGCATGGAGCATTCTGATGACAAGTTTCATGGAGGACTGTGATGACAAACGTCACGGAGCATTGTGAATTCAGGGGTCATGGAGCATTGGGATGACAAGGGCATAGATCATTTTGATGACAGGGGTCATGGAGCATTGTGATGACAGAGGTCATGGAGATTTTTGATTTCATTGTGCTGACAATAGCCGGAAGCATTATGATGATTGGCATGATGCATTGTGATGAGAGGGGTCATGGAGCATTGAGATGAAAAGGGGCATGGAGCATTGTGATTACAGAGGTCTTGGAGCATTTTGATGACAAGGGCATGGAACATTGTTTGGAGAAGGACATGGAACATTCTGATGACATGTGTCATGGAGCTTAGTGATGACAAGGGCATGGAGAATTGTGCTTACAGGAGTCTTGGAGCATTGTGATGACAAGTGTCATGGAGCCTTGTGAAGACAAGTCCGTGGAACATTGTGATGGCAGTGGTAATGGAGCATTGTTATGACAGCGGAAATGGAGCATTGTGATGAGAAGGGAATGGAGCATGGTGATTACAAGGTTTATGGAGCATTGCGATGACAAATTTGTGGACCGTTGGGATGAAAAGTGTGTCGCACATTGTGATGACAAGGGTCATGGAGCATTTTTCTGACAAAAGGCATGGAGCATTGTGATGACAAGTGTCATGGAGCATTGTGATGAAAAGTTCATGGAGCATTGTGTTTACAAAGGTCACAGAGCCTTGTGATGACATGGGTATCGACAATTGTGATGACAAATGTTATGAAGAATTGTGATGACTGGAGTCACAGAGCATTGTGATGACAGGGGTCATGAAGCACTGTGATGAAAAGGGCATGGAGCATTGTACTGAGAATGGCATACAGCTTTGTGATGACATGTGTCATGGAGCACTGTGATGAAAATCGTCACGGAGCATTGTGAATACAGGGGTCATGGAGCATTAGGATGACAAGGGCATGGATCATTGTGATGACAAGGGTCATGGAGCACTGGGCTTAAAATGTTCATGGAGTATTGTGATGACAGGGGTCATGGAGCATTTTGATGACAATGGAATGCAGCATGGTGATGACAAGGTCCTGGAGCATTGTGATGAGATGACCAGGGAGACTTGTGATGACAAGTTTCATGGAGCATTCTGATGAAAAGGGGCATGGAGCATTGTGATTACAGGGGTCTTGGAGCATTGTGATGACAAGGGCATGGAGCATTGTGAGGAGAAGGCCATGGAATATTCTGATTACATGCGTCATGGAGCTTTGTGATGAAAAGGGCATGGAGCATTGTGATTACAGTGGTCTTGGAGCATTGTGATGACAAGAGTCATGGAGCCTTGTGATGACAAGGCCGTGGAACATTGTGATGGCAGGTGTCATGGAGCATTGTTATGATAGAGGTAATGGAGCATTGTGATGAGAAGGGCAGTGAGCATTGGTCTGAAATGTTTCATGGATTATTGTGATGAGAGTGGGCATGGAGCATTGTGATGACAAGGGCACGGAACACTGTGATACATGGGTCATGGAGGATTGTAATGAAAAGGGCATGGAGCATTGTGATGGGAAGGGCATCGAGCAATGTGATGACAAGTGTCATGGTGCTTTGTGATGACAAGGGCATGGAGCCATGTGATGAGAGGGTTCATGGAGCATTGTGATGACAATGACATGGAGCATTGTGATGCCAAGTGTTATGGAGCTTTGTGATGACTAAGGTCATGGAGCATTTTGATGACAAGGGTGTGGTGCATTGTGATGAGAAGGGCAGGGAGCATTTTGATGACAGGGTCATGCAGCAATTTCATGAAAAGTGTAATGGAACATTTTGGTGACAGGGATTATAGAACATTGTGATGCCAGGGGTCATGGAGCTTTGGGATGAAAAGTGTCATGGAGCATTTTGATGACAGTTGTTATGGAACATTGTGATGTCAGGGGTCATGGAACATTGTGCAGATAAGGGGATGTAGCATTGTGATGACAGGGGTCATGGAACATTGTGATAACAGGGATGAGGGAGGATAGTGATGACTAGTGATGGAACATTGTGATATCTCATGTGAGAGAGCATTTGGATGAGAAGTTCATGGAGCATTGTGATTACAAGGTTTATGGAGCATAGCGATGATAAGTTTATGGATCATTGTGATGAAAAGCACATGACTCATTGTGAGGACAAGGGGAATGGAGCATTGTTCTGACAAAGGCATGGAGCATTGTGATGACAAGGGTCACGGAGCATTGTGATGAAAAGTTCATGGAGCATTGTGGTTAAAATGGTCACAGAGCCTTGTGATATCGCGGGCATGGACCGTTATGATGACAAACGTCATGAAGCATTGTGATGACTGGAGACACGGGGCAGTGTGATGACAGGGGTCATGGAGCATTGTGATGACAAGGGCATGGAGCATTGTGATGCGAAATGTAATGGAGGATTGTAATGACAAATATCATGGAGCATTGTGATGACTACGGCTTGGAGCATTATGATGACAAGGGCCATTGAGAATTTTCATGACAATGTCGTGAAGCATTGTGATGACAAGGTCCTGGAGCATTGTGATGAGAAATCCTTGGAGCCTTGAGATGACAATCCTCATGGAGCATACTGATGAAAAGGGGCATGGAGCATTCTGATTACAGGGGTCTTGGAACATTGTGATAACAAGGGCATGGAGCATTGTGATGACAAGGGCATGGAGCATTGGTCTAATAAGTTTCATGGATTATTGTGATGACAGTTGGAATGGGGCATTGTGATGACAAGGGCATGAAGCATTGTGATGACCAGGTCAGGCAGTATTGTGAAAAGAGGTGTCACGGAGCATTGTGATGACATATGTATTAGCCCATTGTGATGACAATGGCATGGAACATTTTGATGCCAAGTGTCATGGAGGATTCTGATGACAAAGGTAAAGGAGCATTGTGATGACAATGGCTTGGAGCATACTGATGACAAGGTTCAGGGAGCATTGTGCTGACAAGTGCATGGATAATTGTGATGACAAGTGTCATGGAGCATTCTGATGACAAGCTTGTGGAGTATTTTGATGACAATGGCATGGAGCATTGTGATGAAAACGGCATGGGGCTTTGTGAAGAAAAAGGCAAGGAGCCTTTTCGTGACAGGGTTCAAGGAGCATTCTGACGACAAGTGTCAGGGAGCATTGTGATGACTAGTGTATTGAGAATTGTGATCACAAAGGTCATGGAGCATTGTGATGAAAAGGGCATGGAGTATTGTTATGACAGGCATCATGGAGCATTGTGATGAAAAGTGTTATGGAACATTGTGATCACAAGGGTTTGGAGCATTGCGATGACAGAGGTCATGGATCATTTTAAATTCAAGGAGCATGGAGCATTGTGATGACAAGGGCATGAAGCAATGGGATCCCAAGGTTCATGGAGGATAGTGATGACAATGGTAATGCAGTATTGTGATGACAAGCACATAGAGCATTGTAATGACAAGGTCATGTAGCATTTTGCTGACAAAGGCATAGAGCATTGTGATGACAGGTGTCATGGAGCACTGTGATGACAAGCGTCACAGAGCATTGTGAATACAGGGGTCATGGAGCATTGGGATGACAAGGGCATGGATCATTGTGATGACAAGGGTCATGGAGCATTGGGCTGAAAATGTTCATGGAGTATTGTGATGAAAGGGGTCATGGAGCATTGTGATGACTAGGGAAAGGAGCATTGTGATGACAAGAGTCCCGGATCATTGTGTTGTCAGGTGTCATTGAGTGTTTTGATGACAGTGATCATGGAGCATTGTGATGATATTGGTCTTGGAGCATTGTGATGAGAAGGTCATGGGGCATTGGGCTGAAAATGTTCATGGAGTATTGTGATGACAGTCTTCATGGAGCATTGTGATGACAAGGGAATGGAGCATGGTGATGACAAGGTCCTGGAGCACTGTGATGAGATGACCATGGAGACTTGTGATGACAAGTCTCATGGAGCATTCTGATGAAAAGGGGCATGGAGCATTGTGATTACAGGGGTCTTGGAGCATTGTGATGACAAGGGCATGGAGAATTGTGCTGAGAATGGCATAGAGCATTGTGATGACATGTGTCCTGGAGCACTGTGATGACAATCGTCACGGAGCATTGTGAATACAGGGGTCATGGAGCATTAGGATGACAAGGGCATGGATCATTGTGATGACAAGGGTCATGGAGCACTGGGCTGAAAATGTTCCTGGAGTATTGTGATGACAGGGTTCATGGAGCATTGTGATGACAATGGAATGGAGCATGGTGATGACAAGGTCCTGGAGCATTGTGATGAGATGACCAGGGATACTTGTGATGACAATTTTCATGGAGCATTCTGATGAAAAGGGGCATGGAGCATTGTGATTACAGGGGTCTTGGAGCATTGTGATGACAAGGGCATGGAGCATTGTGAGGAGAAGGCCATGGAATATTCTGAGTACATGCGTCATGGAGCTTTGTGATGAAAAGGGCATGGAGCATTGTGATTACAGGGGTCTTGGAGCATTGTGATGACAAGAGTCATGGAGCCTTGTGATGACAAGGCCGTGGAACATTGTGATGGCAGGTGTCATGGAGCATTGTTATGATAGAGGTAATGGAGCATTGTGATGAGAAGGGCACTGAGCAATGGTCTGAAAAGTTTCATGGATTATTGTGATGAGAGTGGGCATGGAGCATTGTGATGACAAGGGCACGGAACACTGTGATACATGGGTCATGGAGGATTGTAATGACAAGGGCATGGAGCATTGTGATGGGAAGGGCATCGAGCAATGTGATGACAAGTGTCATGGTGCTTTGTGATGCCAAGGGCATGGAGCCATGTGATGAGAGGGTTCATGGAGCATTGTGATGACAATGACATGGAGCATTTTGATGCCAAGTGTTATGGAGCTTTGTGATGACAAAGGTCATGGAGCATTTTGATGACAAGGGTGTGGTGCATTGTGACGAGAAGGGCAGGGAGCATTTTGATGACAGGGTCATGCAGCAATTTGATGAAAAGTGTAATGGAACATTTTGGTGACAGGGGTTATAGAACATTGTGATGCCAGGGGTCATGGAGCTTTGGGATGAAAAGGGTCATGGAGCATTTTGATGACAGGGGTTATGGAACATTGTGATGTCAGGGGTCATGGAACATTGTGCAGATAAGGGGATGTAGCATTGTGATGACAGGTTTCTTGGAACATTGTGATAACAGGGATGAGGGAGGATAGTGATGACTAGTGATGGAACATTGTGATATCTCATGTGAGAGAGCATTTGGATGAGAAGATCATGGAGCATTGTGATTACAAGGTTTATGGAGCATAGCGATGATAAGTTTATGGATCATTGTGATGAAAAGCACATGACACATTGTGAGGACAAGGGGAATGGAGCATTGTTCTGACAAAGGCATGGAGCATTGTGATGACAAAGGTCACGGAGCATTGTGATGAAAAGTTCATGGAGCACTGTGGTTAAAATGGTCACAGAGCCTTGTGATATCGCGGGCATGTACCGTTATGATGACAAACGTCATGAAGCATTGTGAAGACTGGAGACACGGGGCAGTGTGATGACAGGGGTCATGGAGCATTGTGATGACAAGGGCATGGAGCATTGTGATGCGAAATGTAATGGAGGATTGTAATGACAAATATAATGGAGCATTGTGATGACTACGGCTTGGAGCATTATGATGACAAGGGCCATTGAGAATTTTCATGACAATGTCGTGAAGCATTGTGATGACAAGGTCCTGGAGCATTGTGATGAGACATCCTTGGAGCCTTGAGATGACAATCCTCATGGAGCATACTGATGAAAAGGGGCATGGAGCATTCTGATTACAGGGGTCCTGGAACATTGTGATAACAAGGGCATGGAGCATTGTGATGACAAGGGCATGGAGCATTGGTCTAATAAGTTTCATGGATTATTGTGATGACAGTTGGAATGGCGCATTGTGATGACAAGGGCATGAAGCATTGTGATGACCAGGTCTGGCAGTATTGTGAAAAGTGGTGTCACGGAGCATTGTGATGACATATGTATTAGCCCATTGTGATGACAATGGCATGGAGCATTTTGATGCCAAGTGTCATGGAGGATTCTGATGACAAAGGTAAAGGAGCATTGTGATGACAATGGCTTGGAGCATACTGATGACAAGGTTCAGGGAGCATTGTGCTGACAAGTGCATGGATAATTGTGATGACAAGGGTCATGGAGCATTCTGATGACAAGCTTGTGGAGTATTTTGATGACATGGCATGGAGCATTGTGATGAAAACGGCATGGGGCTTTGTGAAGAAAAAGGCAAGGAGCCTTTTCGTGACAGGGTTCAAGGAGCATTCTGACGACAAGTGTCAGGGAGCATTGTGATGACAAGTGTATTGAGAATTGTGATCACAAAGGTCATGGAGCATTGTGAGGAAAAGGGCCTGGAGTATTGTGATGACAGGCATCATGGAGCATTGTGATGAAAAGTGTTATGGAACATTGTGATCACAAGGGTTTCGAGCATTGCGATGACAGAGGTCATGGATCATTTTGATTTCAAGGAGCATGGAGCATTGTGATGACAAGGGCATGAAGCAATGGGATCCCAAGGTTCATGGAGGATCGTGATGACAATGGTAATGCAGTATTGTGATGACAAGCACATAGAGCATTGTAATGACAAGGTCATGTAGCATTTTGCTGACAAAGGCATAGAGCATTGTGATGACAGGTGTCATGGAGCACTGTGATGACAAGCGTCACAGAGCATTGTGAATACAGGGGTCATGGAGCATTGGGATGACAAGGGCATGGATCACTGTGATGACAAGGGTCATGGAGCATTGGGCTGAAAATGTTCATGGAGTATTGTGATGAAAGGGGTCATGGAGCATTGTGATGACTAGGGAAATGAGCATTGTGATGACAAGAGTCCCGGATCATTGTGTTGTCAGGTGTCATTGAGTGTTGCGATGACAGTGATCATGGAGCATTGTGATGATATTGGTCTTGGAGCATTGTGATGAGAAGGTCATGGGGCATTGGGCTGAAAATGTTCATGGAGTATTGTGATGACAGTCTTCATGGAGCATTGTGATGACAAGGGAATGGAGCATGGTGATGACAAGGTCCTGGAGCACTGTGATGAGATGACCATGGAGACTTGTGATGACAAGTCTCATGGAGCATTCTGATGAAAAGGGGCATGGAGCATTGTGATTACAGGGGTCTTGGAGCATTGTGATGACAAGGGCATGGAGAATTGTGCTGAGAATGGCATAGAGCATTGTGATGACATGTGTCATGGAGCACTGTGATGACAATCGTCACGGAGCATTGTGAATACAAGGGTCATGGAGCATTAGGATGACAAGGGCATGGATTATTGTGATGACAAGGGTCATGGAGAATTGGGCTGAAAATATTCCTGGAGTATTGTGATGACGGGGGTCATGGAGCATTGTGATGACAATGGAATGGAGCATGGTGATGACAAGGTCCTGGAGCACTGTGATGAGATGACCAGGGAGACTTGTGATGACAAGTTTCATGGAGCATCCTGATGAAAAGGGGCATGGAGCATTGTGATTACAGGGGTCTTGGAGCATTGTGATGACAAGGGCATGGAGCATTGTGAGGAGAAGGCCATGGAATATTCTGATTACATGCGTCATGGAGCTTTGTGATGAAAAGGGCATGGAGCATTGTGATTACAGGGGTCTTGGAGCATTGTGATGACAAGGGTCGTGGAGCCTTGTGACGACAAGGCCGTGGAACATTGTGATGGCAGGTGTCATAGAGCATTGTTATGACAGAGGTAATGGAGCATTGTGATGAGAAGAGCATTGAGCATTGGTCTGAAATATTTCATGGATTGTTGTGATGAGAGTGGGCATGGAGCACTGTGATGACAAGGGCACGGAGCACTGTGATACATGGGTCATGGAGGATTGTAATGACAATGGCATGGAGCATTGTGATGAGATGGGCATCGAGCATTGTGATGACAAGTTTCATGGTGCTTTGTGATGACAAGGGCATGGAGCCATATGATGAGAGGGTTCATGGAGCATTGTGATGACAATGACATGGAGCATTGTGATGCCAAGGGTCATGGAGCTTTGTGATGACAAAGGTCATGGAGCATTTTGATGACAAGGGTGTGGGGCATGGTGATGAGAAGTGCAGGGAGCATTTTGATGACAGGGTCATGCAGCAATTTGATGAAAAGTGTAATGGAACATTTTGATGACAGTGGTTATAGAACACTGTGATGCCAGGGGTCATGGAGCTTTGGGATGAAAAGTGTCATGGAGCATTTTGATGACAGTGGTTATGGAACATTGTGATGTCATGGGTCATGGAACATTGTGATGATAAGGGGATGTAGCATTGTGATGACAGGGGTCATGGATCATTGTGATAACAGGGGTGAGGGAGGATTGTGATGACTAGTGATGGAACATTGTGATATCTCATGTGAGAGAGCATTTGGATGAGAAGTTCATGGAGCATTGTGATTACAAGGTTTTTGGAGCATAGCGATGACAAGGTTGTGGATCATTGTGATGAAAATCGCATGGCACATTGTGATGACAAGGGTCATGGAGCATTGTTCTGACAAAGGCATGGAGCATTTGATGACAAGTGTCATGGAGAATTGTGATGAAAATTTCTTGGAGCATTGTGGTTAAAATGGTCACAGAGCCTTGTGATGATGCGGGCATGGACCGTTGTGATGACAAACGTTATGAAGCATTGTGATGACAGGAGTCACGGAGCATTGTGATGACAGGGGTCATGGAGCATTATGAGGACAAGGGCATGGAGCACTGTGATGACAGGGGCATGGAGCATTGGTCTGACAAGTTTCATAGATGATTGTGATGACAGTGGACATGGTGCATTGTGATGACAAGGGCATGGAGCATTATGATGACAAGGTCAAGGAGTATTGTGAAGTCAGGTGTCAGGGAGCATTGTGATGACATATTTCATGGTCCATTGCGATGACAATGGCATGGAGCATTGTGATGCCAAATGTAATGGAGGATTGTAATGACAAATATAATGGAACATTGTTATGACTACGGCTTGTAGCATTATGATGACAAGGGCCATTGAGAATTTTCATGACAATGTCATGAAGCATTGTGATGTCAAGGTCCTGGAGCATTGTGATGAGAAAACCATGGAGCCTTGTGATGAAAATCTCATGGAGCATACTGATGAAAAGGGGCATGGAGCATTCTGATTACAGGGGTCTTGGAACATTGTGATAACAAGGGCATGGAGCATTGTGATGACAAGGGCATGGGGCATTGGTCTAATAAGTTTCATGGATTATTGTGATGACAGTTGGAATGGCGCATTGTGATGACAAGGGCATGGATCATTGTGATGAGAAGGTCATGCAGTATTGTGAAGACAGCTGTCAGGGAGCATTGAGATGACATATTTAATGGCCCATTGTGGTGACAATGGAATGGAGCAATGTGATGCCAAGTTTCATGGAGGATTCTGATGACAAAGGTAAAGGAGCATTGTGATGACAATGGCTTGGAGCATAGTGATGACAAGGTTCAGGGAGCATTGTGCTGACAAGTGCATGGAGAATTGTGATGACAAGGGTCATGGAGCATTCTGATGACAAGCTTGTGGAGTATTTTGATGACAATGGCATGGAGCATTGTGATGAAAACGGCATGGGGCTTTGTGATGAAAAAGGCAAGGAGCCTTTTCGTGACAGGTTTCAAGGAGCATTCTGTCGACAAGTGTCTGGGAGCATTGTGATGACAAGTGTATTGAGAATTGTGATGACAAAGTCCTGGAGCATTGTGATGAAAAGGGCATGGAGTATTGTGATGACAGGCATCATGGAGCGTTGTGATGAAAAGTGATATGGAACATTGTGATCACAAGGCTTTGGAGCTTTGTGATGACAGAGGTCATGGATCATTTAGATTTCAAGGAGCATGGAGCATTGTGATGACAAGGGCATGAAGCAATGTGATCCCAAGTTTCATGGAGGATAGTGATGATAATGGTAATGCAGTACTGTGATGACAAGCACATAGAGCATTGTAATCACAAGGTCATGTAGCATTTTGCTGACAAAGGCATGGAGCATTGTGATGACAGATGTCATGGAGCACTGTGATGACAAGAGTCACGGAGCATTGTGAATACAGGGGTCATGGAGCATTGGGATGACAAGGGCATGGATCATTGTGATGACAAGGGTCATGGAGCATTGGGCTGAAAATATTCATGGAGTATTGTGATGACAGGGTTAATGGAGCATTGTGATGACTAGAGAATGGAGCATTGTAATGACAAGTGTCCCGGATCATTGTGTTTTCAGGTGTCATTGAGTGTTGTGATGACAGTGATCATGGAGCATTGTGATGACAATGGAATGGAGCGTGGTGATGACAAGGTCCTGGAGCATTGTGATGAGATGACCAGGGAGACTTGTGATGCCAATTTTCATGGAGCATTCTGATGAAAAGGGGCATGGAGCATTGTGATTACAGGGGTCTTGGAGCATTGTGATGACAAGGGCATGGAGCATTGTGAGGAGAAGGCCATGGAATATTCTGATTACATGCGTCATGGAGCTTTGTGATGAAAAGGGCATGGAGCATTGTGATTACAGGTGTCTTGGAGCATTGTGATGACAAGAGTCATGGAGCCTTGTGATGACAAGGCCGTGGAACATTGTGATGGCAGGTGTCATGGAGCATTGTTATGATAGAGGTAATGGAGCATTGTGATGAGGAGGGCATTGAGCATTGGTCTGAAATGTTTCATGGATTATTGTGATGAGAGTGGGCATGGAGCATTGTGATGACAAGGGCACGGAACACTGTGATACATGGGTCATGGAGGATTGTAATGACAAGGGCATGGAGCATTGTGATGAGATGGGCATCGAGCATTGTGATGACAAGTGTCATGGTGCTTTGTGATGACAAGGGCATGGAGCCATGTGATGAGAGGGTTCATGGAGCACTGTGATGACAATGACATGGAGCATTGTGATGCCAAGAGTTATGGAGCTTTGTGATGACAAATGTCATGGAGCATTTTGATGACAAGGGTGTGGTGCATTGTGATGAGAAGGGCAGGGAGCATTTTGATGACAGGTTCATGCAGCAATTTGATGAAAAGTGTAATGGAACATTTTGGTGATAGGGGTTATAGAACATTGTGATGCCAGGGGTGAGGGAGCTTTGGGATGAAAAGGATCATGGAGCATTTTGATGACAGGGGTTATGGAATATTGTGATGTCAGGGGTCATGGAACATTGTGCAGATAAGGGGATGTAGCATTGTGATGACAGGGGTCATGGAACATTGTGATAACAGGGAAGAGGGAGGATAGTGAGGACTAGTGATGGAACATTGTGATATCTCATGTGAGAGAGCATTTGGATGAGAAGTTCATGGAGCATTGTGATTACAAGGTTTATGGAGCATAGCGATGATAAGTTTGTGGATCATTGTGATGAAAAGCACATGGCACATTGTGAGGACAAGGGGAATGGAGCATTGTTCTGACAAAGGCATGGAGCATTGTGATGACAAGGGTCACGGAGCATTGTGATGAAAAGTTCATGGAGCATTGTGGTTAAAATGGTCACAGAGCCTTGTGATATCGCGGGCATGGACCGTTGTGATGACAAACGTCATGAAGCATTGTGATGACTGGAGACATGGGGCAGTGTGATGACAGGGGTCATGGAGCATTGTGATGACAAGGGCATGGAGCACTGTGATGACAGGGGCATGGAGCATTGGTCTGACAAGTTTCATAGATGATTGTGATGACAGTGGACATGGTGCATTGTGATGACAAGGGCATGGAGCATTATGATGACAAGGTCATGGAGTATTGTGAAGACAGTTGTCAGGGAGCATTGTGATGACATATGTCATGGTCTATTGCGATGACAATGGCATGGAGCATTGTGATGCGAAATGTAATGGAGGATTGTAATGACAAATATAATGGAGCATTGTGATGACTACTGCTTGGAGCATTATGATGACAAGGGCCATTGAGAATTTTCATGACAAAGTTGTGAAGCATTGTGATGACAAGGTCCTGGAGCATTGTGATGAGAAATCCTTGGAGCCTTGAGATGACAAGTCTCATGGAGCATACTGATGAAAAGGGGCATGGAGCATTCTGATTACAGGGGTCTTGGAACATTGTGATAACAAGGGCATGGAGCATTGTGATGACAAGGGCATGGAGCATTGGTCTAATAAGTTTCATGGATTATTGTGATGACAGTTGGAATGGCGCATTGTGATGACAAGGGCATGGAGCTTTGTGATGACCAGGTCAGGCAGTATTGTGAAAAGAGGTGTCACGGAGCATTGTGATGACATATGTATTAGCCCATTGTGATGACAATGGCATGGAGCATTTTGATGCCAAGTGTCATGGAGGATTCTGATGACAAAGGTAAAGGAGCATTGTGATGACAATGGCTTGGAGCATACTGATGACAAGGTTCAGGGAGCATTGTGCTGACAAGTGCATGGATAATTGTGATGACAAGGGTCATGGAGCATTCTGATGACAAGCTTGTGGAGTATTTTGATGACAATGGCATGGAGCATTGTGATGAAAACGGCATGGGGCTTTGTGAAGAAAAAGGCAAGGAGCCTTTTCGTGACAGGGTTCAAGGAGCATTCTGACGACAAGTGTCAGGGAGCATTGTGATGACAAGTGTATTGAGAATTGTGATCACAAAGGTCATGGAGCATTGTGATGAAAAGGGCATGGAGTATTGTTATGACAGGCATCATGGAGCATTGTGATGAAAAGTGTTATGGAACATTGTGATCACAAGGGTTTGGAGCATTGCGATGACAGAGGTCATGGATCATTTTAAATTCAAGGAGCATGGAGCATTGTGATGACAAGGGCATGAAGCAATGGGATCCCAAGGTTCATGGAGGATAGTGATGACAATGGTAATGCAGTATTGTGATGACAAGCACATAGAGAATTGTAATGACAAGGTCATATAGCATATTGCTGACAAAGGCATAGAGCATTGTGATGACAGGTGTCATGGAGCACTGTGATGACAAGCGTCACAGAGCATTGTGAATACAGGGGTCATGGAGCATTGGGATGACAAAGGCATGGATCATTGTGATGACAAGGGTCATGGAGCATTGGGCTGAAAATGTTCATGGAGTATTGTGATGAAAGCGGTCATGGAGCATTGTGATGACTAGGGAAAGGAGCATTGTGATGACAAGAGTCCCGGATCATTGTGTTGTCAGGTGTCATTGAGTGTTGTGATGATAATGATCATGGAGCATTGTGATGATATTGGTCTTGGAGCATTTTGATGAGAAGGTCATGGGGCATTGGGCTGAAAATATTCATGGAGTATTGTGATGACAGTCTTCATGGAGCATTGTGATGACAAGGGAATGGAGCATGGTGATGACAAGGTCCTGGAGCATTGTGATGAGATGACCATGGAGACTTGTGATGACAAATCTCATGGAGCATTCTGATGAAAAGGGGCATGGAGCATTGTGATTACAGGGGTCTTGGAGCATTGTGATGACAAGGGCATTGAGCATTGTGTGGAGAAGGCCATGGAACATTCTGATGACATGCGTCATGGAGCTTTGTGATGACAAGGGCATGGAGCTTTGTGATTACAGGGGTCTTGGTGCATTGTGATGACAGAGGTAATGGAGAATTGTGATGAGAAGGGAATGGAGCATTGTGATTACAAGGTTTCTGGAGCATTGCGATGACAAATTTCTGGACCGTTGGGATGAAAAGCGTGTCGCACATTGTGATGACAAGTGTCACGGAGCATTGTGATGAAAATTTCATGGAGCATTGTGGTTACAAAGGTAACAGTGCCTTGTGATAACACGGGTTTCGACCAATGTGATGACAAATGTTATGAAGAATTGTGATGACTGGAGTCACGGAGCATTGTGATGACGGGGTCATGGAGCATTGTGATGAAAAGGGCATGGAGCATTGTGCTGAGAATGGCATAGAGCATTGTGATGACATGTGTCATGGAGCATTGTGATGACAAGCATCACGGAGCATTGTGAATACAGGGGTCATGGAGCATTAGGATGACAAGGGCATGGATCATTGTGATGACAAGGGTCATGGAGAATTGGGCTGAAAATATTCCTGGAGTATTGTGATGACGGGGGTCATGGAGCATTGTGATGACAATGGAATGGAGCATGGTGATGACAAGGTCCTGGAGCATTGTGATGAGATGACCAGGGAGACTTGTGATGACAAGTTTCATGGAGCATCCTGATGAAAAGGGGCATGGAGCATTGTGATTACAGGGGTCTTGGAGCATTGTGATGACAAGGGCATGGAGCATTGTGAGGAGAAGGCCATGGAACATTCTGATTACATTCGTCATGGAGCTTTGTGATGAAAAGGGCATTGAGGATTGTGATTACAGGGGTCTTGGAGCATTGTGATGACAAGGGTCATGGAGCCTTGTGAGGACAAGGCCGTGGAACATTGTGATGGCAGGTGTCATAGAGCATTGTTATGACAGAGGTAATGGAGCATTGTGATGAGAAGAGCATTGAGCATTGGTCTGAATTATTTCATGGATTGTTGTGATGAGAGTGGGCATGGAGCATTGTGATGACAAGGGCACGGAGCACTGTGATACATGGGTCATGGAGGATTGTAATGACAAGGGCATGGAGCATTGTGATGAGAAGGGCATCGAGCATTGTGATGACAAGTGTCATGGTGCTTTGTGATGACAAGAGCATGGAGCCATATGATCAGAGGGTTCATGGAGCATTGTGATGACAATGACATGGAGCATTGTGATGCCAAGCGTCATGGAGCTTTGTGATGACAAAGGTCATGGAGCATTTTGATGACAAGGGTGTGGTGCATTGTGATGAGAAGTGCAGGGAGCATTTTGATGACAGGGTCATGCAGCAATTTGATGAAAAGTATAATGGAACATTTTGATGACAGTGGTTATAGAACACTGTGATGCCAGGGGTCATGGAGCTTTGGGATGAAAAGTGTCATGGAGCATTTTGATGACAGTGGTTATGGAACATTGTGATGTCATGGGTCATGGAACATTGTGATGATAAGGGGATGTAGCATTGTGATGACAGGGGTCATGGAACATTGTGATAACAGGGGTGAGGGAGGATTGTGATGACTAGTGATGGAACATTGTGATATCTCTGGTGAGAGAGCATTTGGATGAGAAGTTCATGGAGCATTGTGATTAAAAGTTTTATGGAGCATAGAGATGACAAGGTTGTGGATCATTGTGATGAAAAGCGCATGGCACATTGTGATGACAAGGGTCATGGAGCATTGTTCTGACAAAGGCATGGAGCATTTGATGACAAGTGTCATGGAGCATTGTGATGAAAAGTTCGTGGAGCATTGTGGTTAAAATGGTCACAGAGCCTTGTGATGATGCGGGCATGGACCGTTGTGATGACAAACGTTATGAATCATTGTGATGACTGGAGTCACGGGGCATTGTGACGACAGGGGTCATGGAGCATTGTGATGACAAGGGCATGGAGCACTGTGATGACAGGGGCATGGAGCATTGGTCTGACAAGTTTCATAGATGATTGTGATGAGAGTGAACATGGTGCATTGTGATGACAAGGGCATGGAGCATTATGATGACAAGGTCAAGGAGTATTGTGAAGACAGGTGTCAGGGAGCTTTGTGATGACATAGGTCATGGTCCATTGCGATGACAATGGCATGGAGCATTGTGATGCCAAATGTAATGGAGGATTGTAATGACAAATATAATGGAGCATTGTTATTACTATGGCTTGTAGCATTATGATGACAAGGGCCATTGAGAATTTTCATGACAATGTCATGAAGCATTGTGATGACAAGGTCCTGGAGCACTGTGATGAGAAAACCATGGAGCCTTCTGATGACAAGTCTCATGGAGCATACTGATGAAAAGGGGCATGGAGCATTCTGATTACAGGGGTCGTGGAACATTGTGATAACAAGGGCATGGAGCATTTTGATGACAAGGGCATGGGGCATTGTTCTAATAAGTTTCAGGGATTATTGTGATGACAGTTGGAATGGCGCATTGTGATGACAACGGCATGGAGCATTGTGATGACCAGGTCATGCAGTATTGTGAAAAGAGGTGTCACGGAGCATTGTGATGACATATGTATTAGCCCATTGTGATGACAATGGCATGGAGCATTGTGATGCCAAGTTTCATGGAGGATTCTGATGACAAAGGTAAAGGAGCATTGTGATGACAATGGCTTGGAGCATAGTGATGACAACGTTCAGGGAGCATTGTGCTGACAAGTGCATGGAGAATTGTGATGACAAGGGTCATGGAGCATTCTGATGACAAGCTTGTGGAGTATTTTGATGAAAATGGCATGGAGCATTGTGATGAAAACGGCATGGCGCTTTGTGATGAAAATGGCAAGGAGCCTTTTCGTGACAGGGTTCAAGGAGCATTCTGTCGACAAGTGTCTGGGAGCATTGTGATGACAACTGTATTGAGAATTGTGATGACAAAGGTCATGGAGCATTTTGATGAAAATGGCATGGATTATTGTGATGACAGGCATCATGGAGCGTTGTGATGAAAAGTGTTATGGAACATTGTGATCACAAGGGTTTGGAGCATTGCGATGACAGAGGTCATGGATCATTTAGATTTCAAGGAGCATGGAGCATTGTGATGACAAGGGCATGAAGCAATGGGATCCCAAGTTTCATGGAGGATAGTGATGACAATGGTAATGCAGTATTGTGATGACAATCACATAGAGCATTGTAATGACAATGTCATGTAGCATTTTGCTGACAAAGGCATGGAGCATTGTGATGACAGGTGTCATGGAGCACTCTGATGACAAGCGTCACGGAGCATTGTGAATACAGGGGTCATGGAGCATTGGGATGACAAGGGCATGGATCATTGTGATGACAAGGGTCATGGAGCATTGGGCTGAAAATGTTCATGTAGTATTGTGATGACAGGGGTAATGGAGCATTGTGATGACTAGGGAATGGAGCATTGTGATGATAAGTTTCCCGGATCATTGTGTTTTCAGGTGTCATTGAGTGTTGTGATGACAGTGATCATGGAGCATTGTGATGATATTGGTCTTGGAGCATTGTGATGACAAGGTCATGGGGCATTGGGCTGAAAATGTTCATGGAGTATTGTGATGACAGGGGTCATGGAGCATTGTGATCACTAGGGAATGGAGCATGGTTATGACAAAGTCCTGGAGCATTGTGATGAGATGACCATGGAGACTTGTGATTACAAGTCTCATGGAGCATTCTGATGAAAAGGGGCATGGAGCATTGTGATTACAGGGGTCTTGGAGCATTGTGATGACAAGGGCATGGAGCATTGTGTGGAGAAGGCCATGGAACATTCTGATGACATGCGTCATGGAGCTTTGTGATGACAAGGGCATGGAGCATTGTGATGACCAGGTCATGCAGTATTGTGAAAAGTGGTGTCACGGAGCATTGTGATGACATATGTATTGGCCCATTGTGATGACAATGGCATGGAGCATTGTGATGCAAATTGTCATGGATGATTCTGATGACAGAGGTAATGGAGCATTTTGATGACAATGGCTTGGAGCATAGTGATGACAAGGTTCAGGGAGCATTGTGCTGACAAGTGCATGGAGAATTGTGATGGCAAGTGTCATGGAGCATTCTGATGACAAGGGAATGGAGCATTGTGATTACAGGGGTTTTGGAGCATTGTGATGACAAGGGGCATGGAGCCTTGTGATGACAAGGCCGTGGAACATTTTGATGGCAGGTGTCATGGAGCATTTTTATGACATGGGTAATGGAGCATTGTGATGAGAAGGGCATTGAGCATTGGTCTGAAATGTTTCATGGATTATTGTGATGAGAGTGGGCATGGAGCATTGTGATGACAAGGGCACGGTACACTGTGATACATGGCTCATGGAGGATTGTAATGACATGGACATGGAGCATTGTGATGAGAAGGGCATCGAGCATTGTGATGACAAGTGTCATGGAGCTTTTGATGACAAGGGCATGGAGCAATGTGATGAGATGTTTCATGGAGCATTGTGATGAAAATGACATGGAACGTTGTGATGCCAAGGGTCATGGAGCTTTGTGATGACAAAAGTCATGGAGCATTTTGATGACAAGTGTGTTGTGCATTGTGATGAGAAGGGCAGGGAGCATTTTGATGACAGGGTCATGCAGCAATTTGATGAAAAGTGTAATGGAACATTTTGATGACATGGGTTATAGAACATTGTGTTGCCAGGGATCATGGAGCTTTGGGATGAAAAGGGTCATGGAGGATTTTGCTGACAGGGGTTATGGAATATTGTGATGTCAGGGGCCAACGAACATTGTGCTAATAAGGGGATATAGCATTGTGATGACAGGGGTCATGGAACATTGTGATAACAGGGTGGAGCGAGGATTGTGATTACTAGTGATGGAACATTGTGATATCTCATGTGAGAGAGCATTTGGATGAGAAGTGCATGGAGCATTGTGATTACAAAGTTTATGGAGCATAGCGATGACAAGGATGTGGATCATTTTGATGAAAAGTGCATGGCACATTGTGATGACAAAGGTCATGGAGCATTGTTTTGACAAATGCATGGATCATTGTGATGACAAGGGTCACGGAGCATTGTGATGAAAAGTTCGTGGAGCATTGGCGTTACAAAGGTAACAGAGCCTTGTGATGATGCGGGCATGGCCCGTTGTGATGACAAAGTTATGAAGCATAGTGATGACTGGAGTCACGGAGCATTGTGATGACAGGGGTCATGGAGCATTGTGATGACAAGGACATGGAGCATTGTGATGACAGGGGCATGGAGCATTGGTCTGACAAGTTTCATAGATGATTGTGATGACAGTGGACATGGTGCATTGTGATGACTAGGGCATAGAGCATTGTGAAGACAAGGGCATGGAGTATTGTGAAGACAGGTGTCAGGGAGCATTTTGATGACCTATGTCATGGTCCATTGCGATGACAATAGCATGGAGCATTGTGATGCCAAATGTAATGGAGGATGTGATGACAAATATAATGGAGCATTGTGATGACTAGGGCTTGGAGCATTATGTTGACAAGGGCCATTGAGAATTTTCATGACAATGTCGTAAAGCATTGTGATGACAAGGTCCTGGAGCATTGTGTTGAGAAAACCATGGAGGCTTGTGATGACAAATCTCAAGGAGCATACTGATGAAAAGGGGCGTGGAGCATTCTGATTACAGGGGACTTGGAACATTGTGATACAAGGGCATGGAGCATTGTGATGACAAGGGCATGCAGTATTGTGAAGAGAGGTGTCAGCGAGCATTGTGATGACATATGTAATGGCCCATTGTGATGACAAAGGCATGGAGCATTGTGATGCAAAGTGTCATGGAGGATTCTAATGACAAAGGTAATGGAGCATTGTGATGACAAGGGTTTGGAGCCTTGTGATGACAAGGGTCAGGGAGCATTTTGCTGACAAATGCATGGATAATTGTGATGACAAGAGACATGGAGCATACTGATGACAAGCTTGTGGAGTATTTTCATGACAACTGCATGGAGCATTGTGATGAAAATGGCATGGGGCCTTGTGATGAAAAAGGAATGGATCCTTTTGGTGACAGTGTTCAAGGAGCACTCTGACGACAATGTCAGGGAGCATTGTGATGACAAGTGTATTGAGAATTGTGATGACAAATATCATGGAGCATTGTGATGAAAAGGGCATGGAGTATTGTGAGGACAGTCATCATGGAGCTTTGTGATGACAAGTGTTACGGAACATTGTGATCACAAGGGTTTGGAGCATTGTGATGACAGAGGTCATGGATCATTTTGATTTCAAGGAGCAGGGAGCATTGTGATGACAAGAGCATGAAGCAATGTGATCCCAACTTTCATGGAGGATTGTGATGACAATGGTAAAGGAGTATTGTGATGACATGTGCAAAGAGCATTGTAATGACAAGGTCATGTAGCATTTTGCTGACAAAAGCATGGAGCATTCTGATGACAAGTTTCATGGAGCACTGTGATGACATGCATCACGGAGCATTGTGAATTCAGGGGTCATGGAGCATTGGGATGACAAGGGCATGGATCATTGTGATGACAAGGGTCATGGAGCATTGGGCGGAAAATGTTCATGGAGTACTGTGATGACAGGGGTCATGTAGAATTTTGATTTCATTGTGCTGACAATAGCCGGAAGCATTATGATGATTGGCATGATTCATTGTGATGACAGGGTTCATGGAGCATTGAGATGAAGAGGGGCATGGAGCATTGTGATTACTGGGGTCTTGGAGCATTGTGATGACAAGGGCATAGAAAATTGTGATGGCAGGGGTCATGGAGCATTGTTATGACAGGGGTAATGGAGCATTGTGTTGAGAAGTGCATGGAGCATTGTGATTACAAGGTTCATGGAGCATTGTGATGACAAATTTGTGGACCGTTGGGATGAAAAGTACGTGGCACATGGTGATGACAAGGGTCATGGAGCATTTTTTTGACAAAGACATGGAGCATTGTGATGACAAGGGTCACGGAGCATTGTGATGAAAAGTTCATGGAGCATTGTGGTTACAAAGGTAACAGAGCCTTGTGATGACGCGGGTATCGCCCACTGTGATGACAAATGTTATGAAGAATTGTGATGACTGGAGTCATGGAGCATTGTGATGACAGGGGTCATGGAGCATTGTGATGAAAAGGGCATGGAACATTGTGCTGAGAACAGCATAGAGCATTGTGATGACAAGGGCATGGAGCACTGTGATGACAGGGGCATGGAGCATTGGTCTGACAAGTTTCATAGATGATTGTGATGACAGTGGACATGGTGCATTGTGATGACAAGTTCCTGGAGCATTGTGATGAGAAAATCATGGAGCCTTGTGATGAAAAGTCTCCTGGAGCATACTGATGAAAATGGGCATGGAGCATTCTGCTTATAGGGGTCTTGGAATATTGTGATAACAAGGGCATGGTGCATTGTGATGACAAGGGCATGGAGCATGGAGCATTGGTCTAATAAGTTTCATGGATTATTGTGATTACAGTTGGAATTGTGCATTGTGATGACAATGGCATGCAGTATTGTGAAGAGAGGTGTCAGGGAGTATTGTGATGACATATGTAATGGCCCATTGTGATGACAATGGCTTGGAGCATTGTGAGGCCAAGTGTCATGGAGGATTCTGATGACAAAGGTAATGGAGCATTGTGATGACAAGGGTTTGGACCATTGTGATGACAAGGGTCAGGGAGCATTGTGCTGACAATTGCATGGAGAATTGTGATGACAAGAGTCATGGAGCATTCTGATGACAAGCTTGTGGAGTATTTTGATGACAATTGCATGGAGCATTGTGATGAAACTGGCATGGGGCATTGTGATGAAAAAGGAATGGAGCCTTTTGGTGACAGGGTTCAAGGAGCACTCTGATGACAATGTCAGGGAGCATTGTGATGACAAGTGTATTGAGAATTGTGATGACAAATCATGGAGTATTGTGATGAAAAGGGCATGGAGTATTGTGATGACAGGCATCATGGAGCTTTGTGATGACAAGTGTTACGGAATATTGTGATCACAAGGCTTTGGAGCATTGTGATGACAGAGGTCATGGATCATTTTGATTTCAAGGAACAGGGAGAATTGTGATAACAAGGGCATGAAACAATGTGATCCCAAGTTTCAGGGAGGATTGTGATGACAATGGCAAAGGAATATTGTGATGACATGCGCACAAATCATTGTAATGACAAGGTCATGTAGCATTTTGCTGACAAAGGCATGGAGCATTCTGATGACAAGTTTCATGGAGGACTGTGATGACAAGCGTCACGGAGCATTGTGAATTCAGGGGTCATGGAGCATTGGGATGACAAGGGCATAGATCATTTTGATGACAGGGGTCATGGAGCATTGTGATGACAGGGGTCATGGAGAATTTTGAATTCATTGTGCTGACAATAGCCGGAAGCATTATGATGATTGGCATGATTCATTGTGATGACAGGGTTCATGGAGCATTGAGATGAAGAGGGGCATGGAGCATTGTGATTACAAGGGTCTTGGAGCATTTTGATGACAAGGGCATGGAACATTGTGTGGAGAAGGACATGGAACATTCTGATGACATGTGTCATGGAACTTAGTGATGACAAGGGCATGGAGCATTGTGCTTACAGGAGTCTTGGAGCATTGTGATGACAAGTGTCATGGAGCCTTGTGAAGACAAGGCCGTGGAACATTGTGATGGCAGTGGTAATGGAGCATTGTTATGACAGGGGAAATGGAGCATTGTGATGAGAAGGGAATGGAGCATTGTGATTACAAGGTTTATGGAGCATTGCGATGACAAATTTGTGGACCGTTGGGTTGAAAAGCGTGTCGCACATTGTGATGACAAGGGTCATGGAGCATTTTTCTGACAAAGGCATGGAGCATTGTGATGACAAGTGTCATGGAGCATTGTGATGAAAAGTTCATGGAGCATTGTGTTTACAAAGGTCACAGAGCCTTGTGATGACATGGGTATTGACAATTGTGATGACAAATGTTATGAAGAATTGTGATGACTGGAGTCACGGAGCATTGTGATGACAGGGGTCATGGAGGACTGTGATGAAAAGGGCATGGAGCATTGTACTGAGAATGGCATACAGCATTGTGATGACATGTGTCATGGAGCACTGTGATGAAAATCGTCACGGAGCATTGTGAATACAGGGGTCATGGAGCATTAGGATGACAAGGGCATGGATCATTGTGATGACAAGCGTCATGGAGCACTGGGCTGAAAATGTTCATGGAGTATTGTGATGACAGGGGTCATGGAGCATTTTGATGACAATGGAATGCAGCGTGGTGATGACAAGGTCCTGGAACATTGTGATGAGATGACCAGGGAGACTTGTGATGAAAAGTTTCATGGAGCATTCTGATGAAAAGGGGCATGGAGCATTGTGATTACAGGGGTCTTGGAGCATTGTGATGACAAGGGCATGGAGCATTTTGATGACAAGGGTGTGGTGCATTGTGATGAGAAGGGCAGGGAGCATTTTGATGACAGGGTCATGCAGCAATTTGATGAAAAGTGTAATGGAACATTTTGGTGACAGGGGTTATAGAACATTGTGATACCAGGGGTCATGGAGCTTTGAGATGAAAAGGGTCATGGAGCATTTTGATGACAGGGGTTATGGAACATTGTGATGTCAGGGGTCATGGAACATTGTGCAGATAAGGGGATGTAGCATTGTGATGACAGGGGTTATGGAACATTGTGATAACAGGGATGAGGGAAGATAGTGATGACTAGTGATGGAACATTGTGATATCTCATGTGAGAGAGCATTTGGATGAGAAGTTCATGGAGCATTGTGATTACAAGGTTTATGGAGCATAGCAATGATAAGTTTATGGATCATTGTGATGAAAAGCACATGGCACATTGTGAGGACAAGGGGAATGGAGCATTGTTCTGACAAAGGCATGGAGCATTGTGATGACAAGGGTCACGGAGCATTGTGATGAAAAGTTCATGGAGCATTGTGGTTAAAATGGTCACAGAGCCTTGTGATATCGCGGGCATGGACCGTTATGATGGCAAACGTCATGAAGTATTGTGATGACTGGAGACACGGGGCAGTGTGATGACAGGGGTCATGGAGCATTGTGATGACAAGGGCATGGAGCATTGTGATGCGAAATGTAATGGAGGATTGTAATGACAAATATCATGGAGCATTGTGATGACTACGGCTTGGAGCATTATGATGACAAGGGCCATTGAGAATTTTCATGACAATGTCGTGAAGCATTGTGATGACAAGGTCCTGGAGCATTGTGATGAGAAATCCTTGGAGCCTTGAGATGACAAGTCTCATGGAGCATACTGATGAAAAGGGGCATGGAGCATTCTGATTACAGGGGTCTTGGAACATTGTGATAACAAGGGCATGGAGCATTGTGATGACAAGAGCATGGATAATTGTGATGACAAGGGTCATGGAGCATTCTGATGACAAGCTTGTGGAGTATTTTGATGACATGGCATGGAGCATTGTGATGAAAACGGCATGGGGCTTTGTGAAGAAAAAGGCAAGGAGCCTTTTCGTGACAGGGTTCAAGGAGCATTCTGACGACAAGTGTCAGAGAGCATTTTGATGACAAGCGTATTGAGAATTGTGATCACAAAGGTCATGGAGCATTGTGAGGAAAAGGGCCTGGAGTATTGTGATGACAGGCATCATGGAGCATTGTGATGAAAAGTGTTATGGAACATTGTGATCACAAGGGTTTGGAGCATTGCGATGACAGAGGTCATGGATCATTTTGATTTCAAGGAGCATGGAGCATTGTGATGACAAGGGCATGAAGCAATGGGATCCCAAGGTTCATGGAGGATAGTGATGACAATGGTAATGCAGTATTGTGATGACAAGCACATAGAGCATTGTAATGACAAGGTCATGTAGCATTTTGCTGACAAAGGCATAGAACATTGTGATGACAGGTGTCATGGAGCACTGTGATGACAAGCGTCACAGAGCATTGTGAATACAGGGGTCATGGAGCATTGGGATGACAAGGGCATGGATCATTGTGATGACAAGGGTCATGGAGCATTGGGCTGAAAATGTTCATGGAGTACTGTGATGAAAGGGGTCATGGAGCATTGTGATGACTAGGGAAAGGAGCATTGTGATGACAAGTGTCCCGGATTATTGTATTGTCAGGTGTCATTGAGTGTTGTGATGACAGTGATCATGGAGCATTGTGATGATATTGGTCTTGGAGCATTGTGATGAGAAGGTCATGGGACATTCGGCTGAAAATGTTCATGGAGTATTGTGATGACAGTCTTCATGGAGCATTGTGATGACAAGGGAATGGAGCATGGTGATGACAAGGTCCTGGAGCACTGTGATGAGATGACCATGGAGACTTGTGATGACAAGTCTCATGGAGCATTCTGATGAAAAGGGGCATGGAGCATTGTGATTACAGGGGTCTTGGAGCATTGTGATGACATGTGTCATGGAGCACTGTGATGACAATCATCACGGAGCATTGTGAATACAGGGGTCATGGAGCATTAGGATGACAAGCGCATGGATCATTGTGATGACAAGGTTCATGGAGAATTGGGCTGAAAATATTCCTTGAGTATTGTGATGACGGGGGTCATGGAGCATTGTGATGACAATGGAATGGAGCATGGTGATGACAAGGTCCTGGAGCACTGTGATGAGATGACCAGGGAGACTTGTGATGACAAGTTTCATGGAGCATCCTGATGAAAAGGGGCATGGAGCATTGTGATTACAGGGGTCTGGGAGCATTGTGATGACAAGGGCATGGAGCATTGTGAGGAGAAGGCCATGGAACATTCTGATTACATGCGTCATGGAGCTTTGTGATGAAAAGGGCATGGGGCATTGTGATTACATGGGTCTTGGAGCATTGTGATGACAAGGGTCATGGAGCCTTGTGATGACAAGGCCGTAGAACATTGTGATGGCAGGTGTCATAGAGCATTGTTATGACAGAGGTAATGGAGCATTGTGATGAGAAGAGCATTGAGCATTGGTCTGAAATATTTCATGGATTGTTGTGATGAGAGTGGGCATGGAGCACTGTGATGATAAGGGCACGGAGCACTGTGATACATGGGTCATGGAGGATTGTAATGACAAGGGCATGGAGCATTGTGATGACATGGGCATCGAGCATTGTGATGACAAGTGTCATGGTGCTTTGTGATGACAAGGGCTTGGAGCCATATGATGAGAGGGTTCATGGAGCATTGTGATGACAATGACATGGAGCATTGTGATGCCAAGGGTCATGGAGCATTGAGATGACAAAGGTCATGGAGCATTTTGATGACAAGGGTGTGGTGCATGGTGATGAGAAGTGCAGGGAGCATTTTGATGACAGGGTCATGAAGCAATTTGATGAAAAGTGTAATGGAACATTTTGATGACAGTGGTTATAGAACACTGTGATGCCAGGGGTCATGGAGCTTTGGGATGAAAAGTGTCATGGAGCATTTTGATGACAGTGGTTATGGAACATTGTGATGTCATGGGTCATGGAACATTGTGATGATAAGGGGATGTAGCATTGTGATGACAGGGGTCATGGATCATTGTGATAACAGGGGTGAGGGAGGATTGTGATGACTAGTGATGGAACATTGTGATATCTCATGTGAGAGAGCATTTGGATGAGAAGTTCATGGAGCATTGTGATTACAAGGTTTTTGGAGCATAGCGATGACAAGGTTGTGGATCATTGTAATGAAAATCGCATGGCACATTGTGATGACAAGGGTCATGGAGCATTGTTCTGACAAAGGCATGGAGCATTTGATGACAAGTGTCATGGAGCATTGTGATGAAAAGTTCGTGGAGCATTGTGGTTAAAATGGTCACAGAGCCTTGTGATGACGCGGGCATGGACCGTTGTCATGACAAACGTTATGAAGCATTGTGATGACTGGAGTCACGGGGCATTGTGATGACAGGGGTCATGGAGCATTGTGATGACAAGGGCATGGAGCACTGTGATGACAGGGGCATGGAGCATTGGTCTGACAAGTTTCAGAGATTATTGTGATGACAGTGGACATGGTGCATTGTGATGACAAGGGCATGGAGCATTATGATGACAAGGTCAAGGATTATTGTGAAGACAGGTGTCAGGGAGCATTGTGATGACATATGTCATGGTCCATTGCGATGACAATGGCATGGAGCATTGTGATGCCAAATGTAATGGAGGATTGTAATGACAAATATAATGCAGCATTGTTATGACTACGGCTTGTAGCATTATGATGACAAGGGCCATTGAGAATTTTCATGACAATGTCATGAAGCATTGTGATGTCAAGGTCCTGGAGCATTGTGATGAGAAAACCATGGAGCCTTGTGATGAAAAGTCTCATGGAGCATACTGATGAAAAGGGGCATGGAGCATTCTGATTACAGGGGTCTTGGAACATTGTGCTAACAAGGGCATGGAGCATTGTGATGACAAGGGCATGGGTCATTGTTCTAATAAGTTTCATGGATTATTGTGATGAGAGTTGGAATGGCGCATTGTGATGACAAGGGCATGGATCATTGTGATGAGAAGGTCATGCAGTATTGTGAAGACAGCTGTCAGGGAGCATTGTGATGACATATTTAATGGCCCATTGTGGTGACAATGGCATGGAGCATTGTGATGCCAAGTTTCATCGAGGATTCTGATGACAAAGGTAAAGGAGCATTGTGATGACAATGGCTTGGAGCATAGTGATGACAAGGTTCAGGGAGCATTGTCCTGACAAGTGCATGGAGAATTGTGATGACAAGGGTCATGGAGCATTCTGATGACAAGCTTGTGGAGTATTTTGATGACAATGGCATGGAGCATTGTGATGAAAACGCCATGGGGCTTTGTGATGAAAAAGGCAAGGAGCCTTTTCGTGACAGGGTTCAAGGAGCATTCTGTCGACAAGTGTCTGGGAGCATTGTGATGACAAGTGTATTGAGAATTGTGATGACAAAGGTCATGGAGCATTGTGATGAAAAGGGCATGGAGTATTGTGATGACAGGCATCATGGAGCGTTGTGATGAAAACTGTTATGGAACATTGTGATCACAAGGCTTTGGAGCATTGCGATGACAGAGGTCATGGATCATTTTGATTTCAAGGTGCATGGAGCATTGTGATGACAAGGGCATGAAGCAATGGGATCCCAAGGTTCATGGAGGATAGTGATGACAATGGTAATGGAGTATAGAGATGACAAGCACATAGATCATTGTAATGACAAGGTCATGTAGCATTTTGCTGACAAAGGCATGGAGCATTGTGATGACTGGTGTCATGGAGCACTGTGATGACAAGAGTCACGGAGCATTGTGAATACAGGGGTCATGGAGCATTGGGATGACAAGGGCATGGATCATTGTGATGACAAGGGTCATGGAGCATTGGGCTGAAAATGTTCATGGAGTATTGTGATGAAAGCGGTCATGGAACATTGTGATGACTAGGGAAAGGAGCATTGTGATGACAAGAGTCCCGGATCATTGTGTTGTCAGGTGTCATTGAGTGTTGTGATGACAGTGATCATGGATCATTGTGATGATATTGGTCTTGGAGCATTTTGATGAGAAGGTCATGGGGCATTGGGCTGAAAATATTCATGGAGTATTGTGATGACAGTCTTCATGGAGCATTGTGATGACAAGGGAATGGAGCATGGTGATGACAAGGTCCTGGAGTATTGTGATGAGATGACCATGGAGACTTGTGATGACAAGTCTCATGGAGCATTCTGATGAAAAGGGGCATGGAGCATTGTGATTACAGGGGTCTTGGAGCATTGTGATGACAAGGACATTGAGCATTGTGTGGAGAAGGCCATGGAACATTCTGATGACATGCGTCATGGAGCTTTGTGATGACCAGGGCATGGAGCTTTGTGATTACAGGGGTCTTGGTGCATTGTGATGACAGAGGTAATGGAGAATTGTGATGAGAAGGGAATGGAGCATTGTGATTACAAGGTTTCTGGAGCATTGCGATGACAAATTTCTGGACCGTTGGGATGAAAAGCGTGTCGCACATTGTTATGACAAGTGTCATGGAGCATTTTTCTAACAAAGGCATGGAGCATTGTGATGACAAGTGTCACGGAGCATTGTGATGAAAATTTCATGGAGCATTGTGGTTACAAAGGTAACAGTGCCTTGTGATAACACGGGTATCGACCACTGTGATGACAAATGTTATGAAGAATTGTGATGACTGGAGTCACGGAGCATTGTGATGACAGGGTCATGGAGCATTGTGATGAAAAGGGCATGGAGCATTGTGCTGAGAATGGCATAGAGCATTGTGATGACATGTGTCATGGAGCATTGTGATGACAAGCATCACGGAGCATTGTGAATACAGGGGTCATGGAGCATTAGGATGACAAGGGCATGGATCATTGTGATGACAAGGATCATGGAGAATTGGGCTGAAAATATTCCTGGAGTATTGTGATGACGGGGGTCATGGAGCATTGTGATGACAATGGAATGGAGCATGGTGATGACAAGGTCCTGGAGCATTGTGATGAGATGACCAGGGAGACTTGTGATGACAAGTTTCATGGAGCATCCTGATGAAAAGGGGCATGGAGCATTGTGATTACAGGGATCTTGGAGCATTGTGATGACAAGGGCATGGAGCATTGTGAGGAGAAGGCCATGGAACATTCTGATTACATGCGTCATAGAGCTTTGTGATGAAAAGGGCATGGAGCACTGTGATTACAGGGGTCTTGGAGCATTGTGATGACAAGGGTCATGGAGCCTTGTGATGACAAGGCCGTGGAACATTGTGATGGCAGGTGTCATAGAGCATTGTTATGACAGAGGTAATGGAGCATTGTGATGAGAAGAGCATTGAGCATTGGTCTGAAATATTTCATGGATTGTTGTGATGAGAGTGGGCATGGAGCATTGTGATGACAAGGGCACGGAGCACTGTGATACATGGGTCATGGAGGATTGTAATGACAAGGGCATGGAGCATTGTGATGAGAAGGGCATCGAGCATTGTGATGACAAGTGTCATGGTGCTTTGTGATGACAAGAGCATGGAGCCATATGATTAGAGGGTTCATGGAGCATTGTGATGACAATGACATGGAGCATTGTGATGCCAAGTGTCATGGAGATTTGTGATGACAAAAGTCATGGAGCATTTTGATGACAAGGGTGTGGTGCATTGTGATGAGAAGTGCAGGGAGCATTTTGATGACAGGGTCATGCAGCAATTTGATGAAAAGTGTAATGGAACATTTTGATGACAGGGGTTATAGAACACTGTGATGACAGGGTTCATGGAGCTTTGGGATGAAAAGTGTCATGGAGCATTTTGATGACAGTGGTTATGGAATATTGTGATGTCATGGGTCATGGAACATTGTGATGATAAGGGGATGTAGCATTGGGATGACAGGGGTCATGGAACATTGTGATAACAGGGGTGAGGGAGGATTGTGATGACTAGTGATGGAACATTGTGATATCTCATGTGAGAGAGCATTTGGATGAGAAGATCATGGAGCATTGTGATTACAAGTTTTATGGAGCATAGCGATGACAAGTTTGTGGATCATTGTGATGAATAGCGCATGGCACATTGTGATGACAAGTGTCATGGAGCATTGTTCTGAAAAAGGCATGGAGCATTTGATGACAAGTGTCATGGAGCATTGTGATGAAAAGTTCGTGGAGCATTGTGGTTAAAATGGTCACAGAGCCTTGTGATGACGCGGGCATGGACCGTTGTGATGACAAACGTTATGAAGCATTTTGATGACTGGAGTCACGGGGCATTGTGATGACAGGGGTCATGGAGCATTGTGATGACAAGGGCATGGAGCACTGTGATGACAGGGGCATGGAGCATTGGTCTGACAAGTTTCATAGATGATTGTGATGACAGTGGACATGGTGCATTGTGATGACAAGGGCATGGAGCATTATGATGACAAGGTCATGGAGTATTGTGAAGACAGGTGTCAGGGAGCATTGTGATGACATATGTCATGGTCCATTGCGATGACAATGGCATGGAGCATTGTGATGCCAAATGTAATGGAGGATTGTAATGACAAATATAATGGAGCATTGTTATGACTACGGCTTGTAGCATTATTATGACAAGGGCCATCGAGAATTTTCATGACAATGTCATGAAGCATTGTGATGACAAGGTCCTGGAGCACTGTGATGAGAAAACCATGGAGCCTTGTGATGACAAGTCTCATGGAGCATACTGATGAAACGGGGCATGGAGCATTCTGATTACAGGGGTCGTGGAACATTGTGATAACAAGGGCATGGAGCATTGTGATGACAAGGGCATGGGGCATTGGTCTAATAAGTTTCATGGATTGTTGTGGTGACAGTTGGAATGGCGCATTGTGATGACAAGGGCATGGAGCATTGTGATGACCAGGTCATGCAGTATTGTGAGAAGAGGTGTCACGGAGCATTGTGATGACATATGTATTAGCCCATTGTGATGAAAATGGCATGGAGCATTGTGATGCCAAATTTCATCGAGGATTCTGATGACAAAGGTAAAGGAGCATTGTGATGACAATGGCTTGGAGCATAGTGATGACAAGGTTCAGGGAGCATTGTGCTGACAAGTGCATGGAGAATCGTGATGACAAGGGTCATGGAGCATTCTGATGACAAGCTTGTGGAGTATTTTGATGACAATGGCATGGAGCATTGTGATGAAAACGGCATGGGGCTTTGTGATGAAAAAGGCAAGGAGCCTTTTCGTGACAGGATTCAAGGAGCATTCTGTCGACAAGTGTCTGGGAGCATTGTGATGACAAGTGTATTGAGAATTGTGATGACAACGGTCATGGAGCATTGTGATGAAAAGGGCATGGAGTATTGTGATGACAGGCATCATGGAGCGTTGTGATGAAAAGTGTTATGGAACATTGTGATCACAAGTCTTTGGAGCCTTGCGATGACAGAGGTCATGGATTATTTAGATTTCAAGTAGCATGGAGCATTGTGATGACAAGGGCATGAAGCAAAGTGATCCCAAGGTTCATGGAGGATAGTGATGACAATGGTAATGCAGTATTGTGATGACAAGCACATAGAGCATTGTAATGCCAATGTCATGTAGCATTTTGCTGAAAAAGGCATGGAGCATTGTGATGACAGGTGTCATGGAACTCTGTGATGACAAGCGTCATGGATCATTGTGAATACAGGGGTCATAGAGCATTGGGATGACAAGGGCATGGATCACTGTGATGACAAGGGTCATGGAGAATTGGGCTGAAAATGTTCATGGAGTATTGTGATGACATGGGTAATGGAGTATTGTGATGCCTAGGGAATGGAGCATTGTGATGACAAGTGTCCCGGATCATTGTGTTTTCAGGTGTCATTGAGTGTTGTGATGACAGTGATCATGGAGGATTGTGATGACAATGGAATGGACCGTGGTGATGACAAGGTCCTGGAGCATTGTGATGAGATGACCAGGGAGACTTGTGATGACAAGTTTCATGGAGCATTCTGATGAAAAGGGGCATGGAGCATTGTGATTACAGGGGTCTTGGAGCCTTGTGATGACAAGGGCATGGAGCATTGTGAGGAGAAGGCCATGGAATATTCTGATTACATGCGTCATGGAGCTTTGTGATGAAAAGGGCATGGAGCATTGTGATTACAGGGGTCTTGGAGCATTGTGATGACAAGAGTCATGGAGCCTTGTGATGACAAGGCCGTGGAACATTGTGATGGCAGGTGTCATGGAGCATTGTTATGATAGAGGTAATGGAGCATTGTGATGAGAAGTGCATTGAGCATTGGTCTGAAAAGTTTCATGGATTATTGTGATGAGAGTGGGCATGGAGCATTGTGATGACAAGGGCACGGAGCACTGTGATACATGGGTTATGGGGGATTGTAATGACAAGGGCATGGAGCATTGTGATGGGACGTGCATCGAGCATTATGATGACAAGTGTCATGGTGCTTTGTGATGACAAGGGCATGGAGCCATGTGATGAGAGGGTTCATGGAGCATTGTGATGACAATGACATGGAGCACTGTGATGCCAAGGGCCATGGAGCTTTGTGATGACAATGGTCATGGAGCATTTTGATGACAAGGGTGTGGTGCATTGTGATGAGAAGGGCAGGGAGCATTTTGATGACAGGGTCATGCAGCAATTTGATGAAAAGTGTAATGGAACATTTTGGTGACAGGGGTTATAGAACATTGTGATGCCAGGGGTCATGGAGCTTTGGGATGAAAAGGGTCATGGAGCATTTTGATGACAGGGGTTATGGAACATTGTGATGTCAGGGGTCATGGAACATTGTGCAGATAAGGGGATGTAGCATTGTGATGACAGGGGTCATGGAACATTGTGATAACAGGGATGAGGGAGGATAGTGATGACTAGTGATGGAACATTGTGATATCTCATGTGAGAGAGCATTTGGATGAGAAGTTCATGGAGCATTGTGATTACAAGGTTTATGGGGCATAGCGATGATAAGTTTGTGGATCATTGTGATGAAAAGCACATGGCACATTGTGAGGAAAAGGGGAATGGAGCATTGTTCTGACAAAGGCATGGAGCATTGTGATGACAAGGGTCACGGAGCATTGTGATGAAAATTTCATGGAGAATTGTGGTTAAAATGGTCACAGAGCCTTGTGATATCGCGGGCATGGACCGTTGTGATGACAAACGTCATGAAGCATTGTGATGACTGGAGACACGGGGCAGTGTGATGACAGGGGTCATGGAACATTGTGATAACAAGGGCATGGAGCACTGTGATGACAGGGGCATGGAGCATTGGTCTGACAAGTTTCATAGATGATTGTGATGACAGTGGACATGGTGCATTGTGATGACAAGGGCATGGAGCATTATGATGACAAGGTCATGGAGTATTGTGAAGACAATTTTCAGGGAGCATTGTGATGACATATGTCATGGTCCATTGCGATGACAATGGCATGGAGCATTGTGATGCCAAATGTAATGGAGGATTGTAATGACAAATATAATGGAACATTGTGATGACTACGGCTTGGAGCATTATGATGACAAGGGCCATTGAGAATTTTCATGACGATGTCGTGAAGCATTGTGATGACAAGGTCCTGGAGCATTGTGATGAGAAATCCTTGGAGCCTTGAGATGACAAGTCTCATGGAGCATACTGATGAATAGGGGAATGGAGCATTCTGATTACAGGGGTCTTGGAACATTGTGATAACAAAGGCATGGAGCATTGTGATGACAAGGGCATGGAGCTTTTGTCTAATAAGTTTCATGGATTATTGTGATGACATTTGGAATGGCGCATTGTGATGACAAGGGCATGGAGCATTGTGATGACCAGGTCATGCAGTATTGTGAGAAGAGGTGTCATGGATAATTGTGATGACATATGTATTAGCCCATTGTGATGACAATGGCATGCAGCATTGTGATGCCAAGTTTCATGGAGGATTCTGATGACAAAGGTAAAGGAGCATTGTGATGATAATGGCTAGGAGCATAGTGATGACAAGGTTCAGGGAGCATTGTGCTGACAAGTGCATGGAGAATTGTGATGACAAGGGTCATGGAGCATTCTGATGACAAGCTTGTGGAGTATTTTGATGACAATGGCATGGAGCATTGTGATGAAAACGGCATGGGGCTTTGTGATGAAAAAGGCAAGGAGCCTTTTCGTGACAGGGTTCAAGGAGCATTCTGTCGACAAGTGTCTGGGAGCATTGTGATGACAAGTGTATTGAGAATTGTGATGACAAAGGTAATGGAGCATTGTGATGAAAAGGGCATGGAGTATTGTGATGACAGGCATCATGGAGCGTTGTGATGAAAAGTGTTATGGAACATTGTGATCACAAGGCTTTGGAGCATTGCGATGAGAGAGGTCATGGATCATTTAGATTTCAAGGAGCATGGAGCATTGTGATGACAAGGGCATGAAGCAATGGGATCCCAAGTTTCATGGAGGAGAGTGATGACAATGGTAATGCAGTATTGTGATGACAAGCACATAGAGAATTGTAATGACAAGGTCATGTAGCATTTTGCTGACAAATGCATGGAGCATTGTGATGACAGGTGTCCTGGAGCACTGTGATGACAAGCGTCACGGAGCATTGTGAATAGAGGGGTCATAGAGCATTGGGATGACAAGGGCATGGATCATTGTGATGACAAGTGTCATGGAGCATTGGGCTAAAAATGTTCATGGAGTATTGTGATGACAGGGGTCATGGAGCATTGTGATGACTAGGGAATGGAGCATTGTGATGACAAGTGTCCCGGATCATTGTGTTTTCAGGTGTCATTGAGTGTTGTGATGACAGTGATCATGAAGCATTGTGATGACAATGGAATGGAGCGAGGTGATGACAAGGTCCTGGAGCATTGTGATGAGATGACCAGGGAGACTTGTGATGACAAGTTTCATGGAGCATTCTGATGAAAAGGGGCATGGAGCATTGTGATTACAGGGGTCTTGGAGCCTTGTGATGACAAGGGCATGGAGCATTGTGAGGAGAAGGCCATGGAATATTCTGATTACATGCGTCATGGAGCTTTGTGATGAAAAGGGCATGGAGCATTGTGATTACAGGGGTCTTGGAGCATTGTGATGACAAGAGTCATGGAGCCTTGTGATGACAAGGCCGTGGAACATTGTGATGTCAGGTGTCATGGAGCATTGTTATGACAGAGGTAATGGAGCATTGTGATGAGAAGTGCATTGAGCATTGGTCTGAAAAGTTTCATGGATTATTGTGATGAGAGTGGGCATTGAGCATTGTGATGACAAGGGCACAGAACACTGTGATACATGGGTCATGGAGGATTTTAATGACAAGGGCATGGAGCATTGTGATGGGAAGGGCATCGAGCATTGTGATGACAAGTGTCATGGTGCTTTGTGATGACAAAGGCATGGAGCCATGTGATGAGAGGGTTCATGGAGCATTGTGATGACAATGACATGGAGCATTGTGATGCCAAGTGTTATGGAGCTTTGTGATGACTAAGGTCATGGAGCATTTTGATGACAAGAGTGTGGTGCATTGTGATGAGAAGGGCAGGGAGCATTTTGATGACAGTGTCATGCAGCAATTTGATGAAAAGTGTAATGGAACATTTTGGTGACAGGGTTTATAGAACATTGTGATGCCAGGGGTCATGGAGCTTTGGAATGAAAAGGGTCATGGAGCATTTTGATGACAGGGGTTATGGATCATTGTGATGTCAGGTGTCATGGAACATTGTGCAGATAAGGGGATGTAGCATTGTGATGACAGGGGTCATGGAACATTGTGATAACAGGGATGAGGGAGGATAGTGATGACTAGTGATGGAACATTGTGATATCTCATGTGAGAGAGCATTTGGATGAGAAGTTCATGGAGCATTGTGATTACAAAATTTATGGAGCATAGCGATGATAAGTTTGTGGATTATTGTGATGAAAAGCACATGGCACATTGTGAGGACAAGTGGAATGGAGCATTGTTCTGACAAAGGCATGGAGCATTGTGATGACAAGGGTCACGGAGCATTGTGATGAAAAGTTCATGGAGCACTGTGGTTAAAATGGTCACAGAGCCTTGTGATATCACGGGCATGGACCGTTGTGATGACAAAAGTCATGAATCATTGTGATGACTGGAGACACGGGGCAGTGTGATGACAGGGGTTATGGAGCATTGTGATGACAAGGGCATGGAGCACTGTGATGACAGGGGCATGGAGCATTTGTCTGACAAGTTTCATAGATGATTGTGATGACAGTGGACATGGTGCATTGTGATGACAAGGGCATGGAGCATTATGATGACAAGGTCATGGAGCATTCTGATGACAAGGTTGTGGAGTATTTTGATGACAATGGCATGGAGCATTGTGATGAAAACGGCATGGCGCTTTGTGAAGAAAAAGGCAAGGAGCCTTTTCGTGACAGGGTTCAAGGAGCATTCTGACGACTATTGTCAGGGAGCATTGTGATGAAAAGTGTATTGAGAATTGTGATCACAAATGTCATGGAGCATTGTGATGAAAAGGGCATGGAGTATTGTGATGACAGGCATCATGGAGCATTGTGATGAAAAGTGTTATGGAACATTGTGATCACAAGTGTTTGGAGCATTGCGATGACAGAGGTCATGGATCATTTTGATTTCAAGGAGCATGGAGCATTGTGATGACAAGGGCATGAAGCAATGGGATCCCAAGGTTCATGGAGGATAGTGATGAGAATGGTAATGCAGTATTGTGATGACAAGCACATAGAGCATTTTAATGACAAGGTCATGTAGCATTTTCCTGACAAAGGCATAGAGCATTGTGATGACAGGTGTCATGGAGCACTGTGATGACAAGCGTCACAGAGCATTGTGAATACAGGGGTCATGGAGCATTGGGATGACAAGGGCATGGATCATTGTGATGACAAGGGTCATGGAGCATTGGGCTGAAAATGTTCATGGAGTGTTGTGATGAAAGGGGTCATGGAGCATTGTGATGACTAGGGAAATGAGCATTGTGATGACAAGAGTCCCGGATCATTGTGTTGTCAGGTGTCATTGAGTGTTGTGATGACAGTGATCATGGAGCATTGTGATGATATTGGTCTTGGAGCATTGTGATGAGAAGGTCATGGGGCATTGGGCTGTAAATGTTCATGGAGCATTGTGATGACAGGCTTCATGGAGAATTGTGATGACAAGGGAATGGAGCATGGTGATGACAAGGTCCTGCAGCATTGTGATGAGATGACCATGGAGACTTGTGATGACAAGTCTCATGGAGCATTCTGATGAAAAGGGGCATGGAGCATTGTGATTACAGGGGTCTTGGAGCATTGTGATGACAAGGACATTGAGCATTGTGTGGAGAAGGCCATGGAACATTCTGATGACATGCGTCATGGAGCTTTGTGATGACAAGGGCATGGAGCTTTGTGATTACAGGGGTCTTGGTGCATTGTGATGACAGAGGTAATGGAGAATTGTGATGAGAAGGGAATGGAGCATTGTGATTACAAGGTTTCTGGAGCATTGCGATGACAAATTTCTGGACCGTTGGGATGAAAAGCGTGTCGCACATTGTGATGACAAGTGTTATGGAGCATTGTGATGAAAATTTCATGGAGCATTGTGGTTACAAAGGTAACAGTGCCTTGTGATAACACGGGTATCGACCATTGTGATTACAAATGTTATGAAGAATTGTGATGACTGGAGTCACGGAGCATTGTGATGGCAGGGGTCATGGAGCATTGTGATGAAAAGGGCATGGAGCATTGTGCTGAGAATGGCATAGAGCATTGTGATGACATGTGTCATGGAGCATTGTTATGACAAGCGTCACGGAGCATTGTGAATACAGGGGTCATGGAGCATTAGGATGACAAGGGCATGGATCATTGTGATGACAAGGGTCATGGAGAATTGGGCTGAAAATATTCCTGGAGTATTGTGATGACGGGGGTCCTGGAGCATTGTGATGACAATGGAATGGAGCATGGTGATGACAAGGTCCTGGAGCATTGTGATGAGATGACCAGGGAGACTTGTGATGACAAGTTTCATGGAGCATCCTGATGAAAAGGGGCATGGAGCATTGTGATTACAGGGGTCTTGGAGCATTGTGATGACAAGGGCATGGAGCATTGTGAGGAGAAGGCCATGGAACATTCTGATTACATGCGTCATGGAGCTTTGTGATGAAAAGGACATGGAGCATTGTGATTAGAGTGGTCTTGGAGCATTGTGATGACAAGGGTCATGGAGCCTTGTGATGACAAGGCCGAGGAACATTGTGTTGCCAGGGTTCATGGAGCATTTTTATGACATAGGTAATAGAGCAGTGTGATGAGAAGGGCATTGAGCATTGTTCTGATATATTTCATGGATTATTGTGATGAGAGTGGGCATGGAGCATTGTGATGACAAGGGCACAGTACACTGTTATACATGGGTCATGGAGGATTGTAATGACAAGGGCATGGAGCATTGTGATGAGAATGGCATCGAGCATTGTGATGACAAGTGTCATGGAGCTTTAGATGACAAGGGCATGGAGCAATGTGAGGAGATGGTTCATGGATCATTGTGATGACAATGACATGGAGCATTGTGATGCCAAGGGTCATGGAGCTTTGTGATGACAAAAGTCATGGAGGATTTTGATGACAAATGTGTTGTGCATTGTGATGAGAAGGGCAGGGAGTATTTTTTTTAACATCTTTATTGGAGTATAACAGCTTTACATTGTTGCGTTAGTTGCTGCTGTGTAACAAAGTGAATCAGCTACACATATACATATATCCCCATATCTTCTCCCTCTTACATCTCCCTCCACTCTCCTTATCCCACCCCTCTAGGTGGTCACAAAGCACTGAGCTGATCTCCCTGTGCTATGCGGCTGCTTCCCACTAGCTATCTATTTTACATTTGGTAGTGTATATTTGTCAATGTCACTCTCTCACTTCATCTCAGCTTACCCTTGTTTTTTTTTGTTTTGTTTTTGTTTTTTGTTTTTTTTAATTTTTTGCCTTATAACAAATTTAATCAGTTATACATATACATATGTTTCCATATCCCCTCCCTTTTGCGTCTCCCTCCCACCCTCCCTATCCCACCCCTCCAGGCGGTCACAAAGCACCGAGCTGATTTCCCTGTGCTATGCGGCTGCTTCCCACTAGCTATCTACCTTACGTTTGGTAGTGTATATATGTCCATGCCGCTCTTTCACTTTGTCACAGCTTACCCTTCCCCCTCCCCATATCCTCAAGTCCATTCTCTAGTAGGTCTGTGTCTTTATTCCTGTCTTACCCCTATGTTCTTCATGACATTTTTTTCTTAAGTTCCATATATATGTGTCAGAATACAGTATTTGTCTTTCTCTTTCTGACTTACTTCACTCTGTATGACAGACTCTAGGTCTATCCACCTCATTACAAATAGCTCAATTTCATTTCTTTTTATGGCTGAGTAATATTCCATTGTATATATGTGCCACATCTTCTTTATCCATTCATCCGATGATGGACACTTAGGTTGTTTCCATCTCCGGGCTATTGTAAATAGGGCTGCTATGAACATTTTGGTACATGTCTCTTTTTGAATTATGGTTTTCTCAGGGTATATGCCCAGTAGTGGGATTGCTGGGTCATATGGTAGTTCTATTCGTAGATTTTTAAGGAACCTCCATACCGTTCTCCATAGTGGCTGTACCAATTCACATTCCCACCAGCAGTGCAAGAGTGTTCCCTTTTTTCCACACCCTCTCCAGCATTTATTGTTTCTAGATTTTTTGATAATGGCCATTCTGACTGGTGTGAGATGATATCTCATTGTAGTTTTGATTTGCATTTCTCTAATGAGTAAAGATGTTGAGCATCCTTTCATGTGTTTCTTGGCAGTCTGTATATCTTTTGTGGAGAAATGTCTATTTAGGTCTTCTGCCCATTTTTGGATTGGGTTGTTTGTTTTTTTGTTATTGAGCTGCATGAGCTGCTTATAAATTTTGGAGATTAATCCTTTGTCAGTTGCTTCATTTGCAAATATTTTCTCCCATTCTGAGGGTTGTCTTTTGGTCTTGTTTATGGTTTCCTTTGCTGTGCAAAAGCTTTTAAGTTTCATTAGGTCCCATGTGTTTATTTTTGTCTTTATTTCCATTTCTCTAGGAGGTGGGTCAAAAAGGATCTTGCTGTGATTTATGTCATAGAGTGTTCTGCCTATGTTTTCCTCTAAGAGTTTGATAGTGTCTGGCCTTACATTTAGGTCTTTAATCCATTTTGAGCTTATTTTTGTGTATGGTGTTAGGGAGTGATCTAATCTCATACTTTTACATGTCCCTATCCAGTTTTCCCAGCACCACTTATTGAAGAGACTGTCCTTTCTCCACTGTACATTCCTTCCTCCTTTATCAAAGATAAGGTGACCATATGTCCGTGGGTTTAACTCTGGGCTTTCTATCCTGTTCCATTGATCTATCTTTCTGTTTTTGTGCCAGTACCATACTGTCTTGATTACTGTAGATTTGTAGTATAGTCTGAAGTCAGGGAGCCTGATTCCTCCAGCTCCATTTTTCGTTCTCAAGATTGCTTTGGCTATTCGGGGTCTTTTGTGTTTCCATACAAATTGTGAAATTTTTTGTTCTAGTTCTGTGAAAAATGCCAGTGGTAGTTTGATAGGGATTGCATTGAATCTGTAGATTGCTTTGGGTAGTAGAGTTATTTTCACAATGTTGATTCTTCCAATCCAAGAACATGGTACATCTCTCCACCTATTTGTATCATCTTTAATTTCTTTCATCAGTGTCTTATAATTTTCTGCATACAAGTCTTTTGTCTCCTTAGGTAGGTTTATTCCTAGATATTTTATTCTTTTTGTTGCAATGGTAAATGGGAGTGTTTCCTTGATTTCACTTTCAGATTTTTCATCATTAGTATATAGGAATGCCAGAGATTTCTGTGCATTAATTTTGTATCCTGCAACTTGACCAAATTCATTGATTAACTCTAGTAGTTTTCTGGTAGCATCTTTAGGATTCTCTATGTATAGTATCATGTCATCTGTAAACAGTGACAGCTTTACTTCTTTTTTTCCGATTTGGATTCCTTTTATTTCCTTTTCTTCTCTGATTGCTGTGGCTAAAACTTCCAAAACTAGGTTGAATAAGAGTGGTGAGAGTGGGCAACCTTGTCTTGTTCCTGATCTTAGTGGAAATGGTTTCAGTTTTTCACCATTGAGGACGATGCTGGCTGTGGGTTTGTCATATATGGCCTTTATTATGTTGAGGAAAGTTACCTCTATGCCTACTTTCTGCAGGGTTTTTATCATAAATGGGTGTTGAATTTTGTCGAAAGCTTTCTCTGCATCTATTGAGATGATCATATGTTTTTTTCTCCTTCAATTTGTTAATATGGTGTATCACGTTGATTGATTTGCGTATATTGAAGAATCCTTGCATTCCTGGAATAAACCCCACTTGATCATGGTGTATGATCCTTTTAATGTGCTGTTGGATTCTGTTTGCTAGTATTTTGTTGAGGATTTTTGCATCTATGTTCATCAGTGATATTGGCCTGTAGTTTTCTTTCTTTGTGACATCCTTGTCTGGTTTTGGTATCAAGGTGATGGTGGCCTCGTAGAATGAGTTTGGGAGTGTTCCTCCCTCTGCTATATTTTGGAAGAGTTTCAGAAGGATAGGTGTTAGCTCTTCTCTAAATGCTTGATAGAATTCGCCTGTGAAGCCATCTGGTCCTGGGCTTTTGTTTGTTGGAAGATTTTTTATCACAGTTTCAATTTCAGTGCTTGTGATTGGTCTGTTCATATTTTCTATTTCTTCCTGATTCAGTCTTGGCTGGTTGTGCATTTCTAAGAATTTGTCCATTTCTTCCAGGTTGTCCATTTTATTGGCATAGAGTTGCTTGTAGTAATCTCTCATGATCTTTTGTATTTCTGTAGTGTCAGTTGTTACTTCTCCTTTTTCATTTCTCATTCTATTGATTTGAGTCTTCTCCCTTTTTTTCTTGATGAGTCTCGCTAATGGTTTATCAAGTTTGTTTATCTTCTCAAAGAACCAGCTTTTAGTTTTATTGATCTTTGCTATCGTTTCCTTCATTTCTTTTTCATTTCTTTCTGATCTGATTTTTATGATTTCTTTCCTTCTGCTAACTTTGGGATGTTTTTGTTCTTCTTTCTCTAATTGCTTTAGGTGCAAGGTTAGGTTGTTTATTCGAGATGTTTCCTGTTTCTTAAGGTGGGATTGTATTGCTATAAACTTCCCTCTTAGAACTGCTTTTGCTGCATCCCATAGATTTTGGGTCGTCGTGTCTCCATTGTCATTTGTTTCTAGGTATTTTTTAATTTCCTCTTTGATTTCTTCAGTGATCACTTCGTTATTAAGTAGTGTATTGTTTAGCCTCCATGTGTTTGTATTTTTTACAGATCTTTTCCTGTAATTGATATCTAGTCTCATAGCATTGTGGTCGGAAAAGATACTTGATACAATTTCAATTTTCTTAAATTTACCAAGGCTTGATTTGTTACCCAAGATATGATCTATCCTGGAGAATGTTCCATGAGCACTTGAGAAAAATGTGTATTCTGTTGTTTTTGGATGGAATGTCCTATAAATATCAATTAAGTCCATCTTCTTTAATGTATCATTTAAAGCTTGTGTTTCCTTCTTTATTTTCATTTTGGATGATCTGTCCATTGGTGAAAGTGGGGTGTTAAAGTCCCCTACTATGAGTGTGTTACTGTCGATTTCTCCTTTTATGGCTGTTAGTATTTGCCTTATGTATTGAGGTGCTCCTATGTTGGGTGCATAAATATTTACAATTGTTATATCTTCTTCTTGGATCGATCCCTTGATCATTATGTAGTGTCCTTCTTTGTCTCTTCTAGTAGTCTTTATTTTAAAGTCTATTTTGTCTGATATGAGAATTGCTACTCCAGCTTTCTTTTGGTTTCCATTTGCATGGAATATCTTTTTCCATCCCCTTACTTTCAGTCTGTATGTGTCTCTAGGTCTGAAGTGGGTCTCTTGTAGACAGCATATAGATGGGTCTTGTTTTTGTATCCATTCAGCCACTCTGTGTCTTTTGGTGGGAGCATTTAGTCCATTTACATTTAAGGTAATTATCGATATGTATGTTCCTATTCCCATTTTCTTAATTGTTTTGGGTTCGTTATTGTAGGTCTTTTCCTTCTGTTGTGTTTCTTGCCTAGAGAAGTTCCTTTAGCATTTGTTGTAAAGCTGGTTTGGTGGTGCTGAACTCTCTCAGCTTTTGCTTGTCTGTAAACATTTTAATTTCTCCATCAAATCTGAATGAGATCCTTGCTGGGTAGAGTAATCTTGGTTGCAGGTTTTTCTCCTTCATCACTTTAATTATGTCCTGCCACTCCCTTCTGGCTTGTAGAGTTTCTGCTGAGAGATCAGCTGTTATCCTGATGGGGATTCCCTTGTGTGTCATTTGTTGTTTTTGCCTTGCTGCTTTTAATATGATTTCTTTGTGTATAATTTTTGACAGTTTGATTAATATGTGTCTTGGCGTATTTCTCCTTGGATTTATTCTGTATGGGACTCTCTGTGCCTCCTGGACTTGATTAACTATTTCCTTTCCCATATTAGGGAAGTTTTCAACTATAATCTCTTCAAATATTTTCTCAGTCCCTTTCTTTTTCTCTTCTTCTTCTGGAACCCCTATAATTCGAATGTTGGTGCGTTTAATGTTGTCCCAGAGGTCTCTGAGACTGTCCTCTGTTCTTTTCATTCTTTTTTCTTTATTTTGCTCTGCAGCAGTTATTTCCACTATTTTATCTTCCACCTCACTTATCCGTTCTTCTGCCTCAGTTATTCTGCTATTGATCCCATCTAGAGTATTTTTTATTTCATGTATTGTGTTTTTAATCGATGCTTGATTCATCTTTAGTTCTTCTAGGTCCTTGTTAACTGTTTCTTGCATTTTGTCTATTCTATTTCCAAGATTTTGGATCTGGGAAATAGAATCTTGGATCATCTTTACCATCATTATTCTGAATTCTTTTTCAGGTAGACTGCCTATTACCTCTTCATTTGTTAGGTCTGGTGGGTTTTTATCTTGCTCCTTCTCCTGCTGTGTGTTTTTCTGTCTTCTCATTTTGCTTATGTTACTGTGTTTGGGGTCTCCTTTTTGCAGGCTGCAGGTTCGTAGTTCCCGTTGTTTTTGGTGTCTGTCCCCAGTGGCTAAGGTTGGTTTAGTGGGTTGTGTAGGCTTCCTGGTGGAGGGGACTAGTGCCTGTGTTCTGGTGGATGAGGCTGGATCTTGTCTTTCTGGTGGCCAGGTCCACGTCTGGTGGTGTGTTTTGGGGTGTCTGCAGACTGTTTATGAGTTTAGGCCACCTCTCTGCTAATGGGTGGTGTTGTGTTCCTGTCTTGCTAGTTGTTTGGCATAGGGTGTCCAGCACTGTAGCTTGCTGGTCGTTGAGTGAAGCTGGGTGCTGGTGTTGAGATGGAGATCTCTGGAAGATTTTTGCCGTTTGATATTATGTGGAGCTGGGAGGTCTCTTGTGGACCAGTGTCCTGAAGTTGGCTCTCCCACCTCAGAGGCACAGCACTGACTCCTGGCTCCTCAATTTGGGATGATGTGTTGTCTATTCATGTATTCCACAGATGCAGAGTACATCAAGTTGATTGTGGAGCTTTAATCCGCTGCTTCTGAGGCTGCTGGGAGAGGTTTCCCTTTCTCTTCTTTGTTCTCACAGCTCCTGGGTCTCAGCTTTGGATTTGGCCCCGCCTCTGCGTGTAGGTCGCCGGAGGGCGTCTGTTCTTCGCTCAGGCAGGACAGGGTTAAAGGAGCAGCCTCTTCGGGGACACTGGCTCACTCAGACCGGGCGGGAGGGAGGGGCACGGAGTGTGGGGCGAGCCTGCAGCGGCAAAGGTCGGCGTGACGTTGCACCAGTCTGAGGCGCGCCGTGCGTTCTCCCAGGGAAGCCGCCCCTGGATCCCGGGACCCCAGCAGTGGCGGGCTGCACAGGCTCCCGGAAGGGCGGTGTGGGCTGTGACCTGCGCTCGCACACAGGCTTCTTGGCAGCAGCAGCAGCAGCCCCAGCGTCCCACGCCCGTCTCTGGGCTCCACGCTTTCAGTCGCGACTCGTGCCCGTCTGTGGAGCCCCTTTAAGCAGCGCACTTAATCCCCTCTCCTCGCGCACCAGGAAACCAAGAGGGAAGAAAAAGTCTCTTGCCTCTTCGGCAGCTCCAGAGTCTTCCCGGACTCCCTCCCGGCTAGCTGTGGCACATTAGCCCCCTTCAGGCTGAGTTCTCGCCGCCAGCCCCAGTCCTCTCCCTGCGCTCTGACTGAAGCCCGAGCCTCAGCTTCCAGTGCAGTGTGCCCCGGCGGGCGAGCAGACAAGCCTCTCGGGCTGGTGAGTGCCGCTCGGCACTGATCCTCTGTGTGGGGATCTCTCCGCTTTGCCCTACCCAGGTATGTGGGGGGTTTCTTGCCTTTTGGGAGGTCTGGGGTCTTCTGCCAGCGTTCAGTAGGTGTTCTGTAGGAGTTGTTCCACGGGTAGCTGTATTTCTCCAGGGAGCATTTTGATGACAGGGTCATGCAGCATTTTGATGAAAAGTGTAATGGAACATTTTGATGACATTTGTTATAGAACATTGTGTTGCCAGGGATCAGGGAGCTTTGGGATGAAAAGGGTCATGGAGCATTTTGATGACAGGGGTTATGGAACATTGTGATGTCAGGGGTCAAGGAACATTGTGCTGATAAGGGGATGTAGCATTGTGATAACAGGGGTCATGGAACATTGTGATAACAGGGTTGAGCGAGGATTGTGATGCCTAGAGATGGAACACTGTGATATCTCATGTGAGAGAGCATTTGGATGAGAAGTGCATGGAACATTGTGATTACAAGGTTTATGGAGCATAGCGATGACAAGGTTGTGGATCATTGTGATGAAAAGTGCATGGCACATTGTGATGACAAAGGTCATGGAGCATTGTTCTGACAAAGGCATGGAGCATTGTGATGACAAGGGTCATGGAGCATTGTGATGAAAAGTTCGTGGAGCATTGTGGTTAAAATGGTCACAGAGCCTTGTGATGACACGGGCATGGACCATTGTAATGACAAACGTTATGAAGCATAGTGATGACTGGAGTCACGGAGCATTGTGATGACAGGGGTCATGGAGCATTGTGATGACAAGGACATGGAGCATTGTGAGGACAGGGACATGGAGCATTGGTCTGACAAGTTTCATAGATTATTGTGATGACAGTGGACGTGGTGCATTGTGATGACTAGGGCATGGAGCATTGTGAAGACAAGGGCATGGAGTATTGTGAAGACAGGTGTCAGGGAGCATTGTGATGACCTATGTCATGGTCCATTGCGATGACAATAGCATGGAGCATTGTGATGCCAAATGTAATGGAGGATGTGATGACAAATATAATGGAGCATTGTGATGACTAGGGCTTGGAGCATTATGTTGACAAGGGACATTGAGAATTTTCATGACTATGTCGTGAAGCATTGTGATGATAAGGTCCTGGAGCATTGTGATGAGAAAATCATGGAGGCTTGTGATGACAAATCTCAAGGAGCATACTGATGAAAAGGGGCCTGGAGCATTCTGATTACAGGGGACTTGGAACTTTGTGATACAAGGGCATGGAGCATTGTGATGACAAGTGTATGCAATATTGTGAAGAGAGGTGTCAGGGAGCATTGTGATGACATATGTAATGGCCCATTGTGATGACAATGGCATGGAGCATTGTGATGCCAAGTGTCATGGAGGATTCTAATGACAAAGGTAATGGAGCATTGTGATGACAAGGGTTTGGAGCATTGTGATGACAAGGGTCAGGGAGCATTGTGCTGACAAGTGCATGGATAATTGTGATGACAAGAGACATGGAGCATTCTGATGACAAGCTTGTGGAGTATTTTGATGACAATTGCATGGAGCATTGTGATGAAAATGGCATGGGGCATTGTGATGAAAAAGGAATGGAGCCTTTTGGTGACAGGGTTCAAGGAGCACTCTGACGACAATGTCAGGGAGCATTGTGATGACAAGTGTATTGAGAATTGTGATGACAAAAGTCATGGAGCTTTGTGATGAAAAGGGCATGGAGTATTGTGATGACGGGCATCATGGAGCTTTGTGATGACAAGTGTTACAGAACATTGTTTTCACAAGTGTTTGGAGCATTGTGATGACAGAGGTCATGGATCATTTTGATTTCAAGGAGCAGGGAGCATTGTGATGACAAGGGCATGGAGAATTTTGATGACAGGGCCATGGAACATTCTGATGACATGCGTCATGTAGCTTTTTGATGACAAGGGCATGGAGCATTTTGATTAGATGTGTCGTGGAGCATTGTGATGACAAGTGTCGTGGAGCCTTGTGATGACAAGGCCGTGGAACATTGTGATGGCAGGTGTCATGGAGCATAGTTATGACAGAGGTAAAGGAGCATTGTGATGAGAAGGGCATGGAGCATTGGTCTGAAATGTTTCATGGATTATTGTGATGAGAGTGGGCATAGAGCATTGTGATGATAAGGGCATGGAACACTGTGATACATGGGTCATGGAGGATTCTAATGACAAGGGCATGGGGCATTGTGATGAGAAGGGCATCGAGCATTGTGATGACAAGTGTCATGGAGCTTTGTGATGACAAGGGCATGGAGAAATGTGATGAGAGGGTTCATGGAGCATTGTGATGACAATGACCTGGAGCATTGTGATGCCAGGGGTAATGGAGCTTTGTGATGACAAAGGTCATGGAGCATTTTGATGACAAGTGCATGGTGCATTGTGATGAGAATGGCAGGGAGTATTTTGATGCCAGGGTCATGCAGCAATTTGATGAAAATTGTATTGGAACATTTTGATGACAGGGGTTATAGAACATTGTGATGTCAGGTGTCATGGAACATTGTGATGATAAGGGGATGTAGCATTGTGATGACGGGGTCATGGGACATTGTGATTACAGGGGTGAGGGAGTATTGTGACGACTAGTGATGAAACACTGTGATATCTCTGGTGAGAGAGCATTTTGATGAGAAGTGTATGGAGCATTGTGATTACAAGGTTTATGGAGCATTGCAATGACAAGTTTCTGGACTGTTGTGATGAAAAGCGAATGGCACATTGTGATGAGAAGGGTCATGGAACATTTTTCAAACAAAGGCATGGAACATTTTGATGACAATGGTCACGGAGCATTGTGATGAAAACGGCATGGGGCATTGTGATGAAAATGGCATGGAGCCTTTTCGTGACAGGGTTCTAGGAGCATTCTGATGACAAGTGTCAGGGAGCATTTTGATGACAAGTGTACTGAGCATTGTGATGACAATGGTCATGGAGCATTGTGATGAAAAGGGCATGGAATTTTGTGATGAGAGTCATCATGGAGCATTGTGATGACAAGTGTTATGGAACTTTGGGATCACAATGGTTTGGAGCATTGTGATGACAGAGGTCATGGATCATTTTGATTTCAAGGAGCATGGAGCATTGTGATGACAAGGGCATGAAGCAATGTGATCCCAAGGATCATGGAGGATTGTGATGACAATGGAAATGGAGTATTTTGATGACAAGCACATAGAGCATTGTAATGACAAGGTCATGTAGCATTTTGCTGACAAAGTCATGGAGAATTTTGATGACAGGTGTCATGGAGCACTGTGATGACAAGCGTCACGGAGCATTGTTAATACAGGGGTCATGGAGCATTGGGATGACAATGGCATGGATCATTGTGATGACAAGTGTCATGGAGCAGTGGGCTGAAAATGTTCATGGAGTATTGTGATGACAGGGGTCATCGAGCATTGTGATGACAGAGGTCAAGGAGAATTTTGATTTCATTGTGCTGACAATAGCCGGAAGCAATATGATGATGGGCATGATGCATTGTGATGACAGGGTTCATGGAGCATGGAGATGAAAAGGGGCATGGAGCATTGTGATTACAGGGGTCTTGGAGCACTGTGATGACAAGGGCATGGAGCATTTAATGAGAAGGCCATGGAACATTCTCATGACATGTGTCATGGTGCTTTGTGTTGACAAGGGCATGGAACATTGTGATTACAGGGGTCTTGGAGCATTGTGATGACAAGTGTCATGGAGCCTTGTGATTACAAGGCCATGGAACATCGTGATGGATGGCGTCATGGAGCACTGTTATGACAGGGGTAATGGAGCATTGTGATGAGAAGGGCATGGAGCATTGTGATTACAAGTTTTATGGAGCAGTGCAATGAGAAAATTTTGGACTGTTGTGATGAAAAGTTCGTGGCAAATTGTGATGAAAAGGGTCATGGAGCATTTTTTTGACAAAGGCATGGAACATTGTGATGACAAGTGTCACGGAGTATTGTGATGAAATGTTCATGGAGCATTGTGGTTACAAACAACAGAGAGCCTTGTGATGACGCGGGCAGGGAGCATTGTGATGACAAATGTTATGAAGCATTGTGATGACTGGAGTCACGGAGCATTGTGATGACAGGGGTCATGGTGCATTGTGATGACAAGGACATGGAGCATTGTGATGACAGGGGCATGGAGCATTCGTCTGACAACTTTCATAGATTATTGTGAGGACAGTGGACATGGTGCATTGTGATGACAAGGGCATGGAGCATTGTGATGAGAAGGTCATGGAGTACTGTGAAGACAGTTGTCAGGGAGCATTGTGATGACATATGTCATGGTCCATTGTGATGACAATAGCAGGGAGCCTTGTGATGCCAAATGTAATGGAGGATTGTGTTGACAAATATAATGGAGCACTGTGATGACTAGGGCTTGGAGCATTATGATGACAAGGGCCATTGGGAATTTTCAGGACAAGGTCGTGAAGCATTGTGATGACAATGTCCTGGAGCATTGTGATGAGAAAAACATGGAGCCTTGTGATGACAAATCTCATGGAGCATACTGATGAAAATGGACATGGACAATTGTGATTACAGGCGTCTTGGAACATTGTGATGACATTTGCATGGAGCATTGTGAGGAGAAGGCCAAGAGCGGTCTGAAGACATGCGTCCTTTAGCTTTGTGATGACAAGGGCATGGAGCATTGTGATTACATGGGTCTTGGAGCATTGTGATGAAAAAGCATGGAGCCTTGTCATGACAGGGTTCAAGGAGCATACAGACAACAAGTGTCAGGGAGCATTTTGATGACAAGTGTATTGAGCATCGTGATGACAAAGGTCATGGAGCATTGTGATGAGAAGACCATGGATAACTGTGATGACGAGCGTCATGGTGCATTGTGATGACAAGTGTTTTGGAATATTGTGATCACAAGCGTTTGGAGCATTGTTATGACAGAGATCATGGAGCATTTTGATTTCATTGTGATGACAATAGCATGAAGCATTATGATGATGGTCATGGTGCATTGTGATGACAGGGTTCATGAAACATTGAGATGAAAATGGGCATGGATCATTGTGGTTACAGGGTTCTTTGAGCATTGTGATGAGAAGGGTCATGGAGCCTTGTGATGACAGGGCCATGGAACATCGTGATGGCAGGGGTCATGGATCATGGGTATGACAGGGATAATGGAGCATTGTGATGGCAGGGCAAGGAGCATTGTGATGAGAAGTCCATGGAGCCTTCTGATGATATGTGTCATGGAGGTTTGTGATGACAAGGACATGAAGCAATGTGATGAGAACCTTAATGGAGCACTGTGATGACAATGACATGGAGCATTGTGATGACAAGGGTTATGGATCTTTGTGATGACAAAGGTCATGGAGCATTTTGATGACAAGGGCGTTGTGCATTGTGATGAGAAGGGTAGGGAGCATTGTGATGACATGGTCATGGAGCAATTTGATGAAAAGTGTCAAGGATCATTTTGATGACAGTGGTTATGGAACATTGTGATGCCAGGGGTCATCGAACATTGTGATGATAAGTGCATGTAGCATTGTGATGACAGGAGTCATGGCAAATTTTGATGACAGGGGTGAGGGAATATTGTGACGAATATTGATGTAACATTGTGACGTCAGTGGTGAGAGAGCATTTTGGTGAGAAGTGCATGGAGCATTGTGATGAAAAGGTTCATGGAGCATTGTGATGTCAAGATTGGGGAGCACTGTGATGACAAGCGCATGGTGCATTGGGATGACATGTGTCATGGAGCATTGTGCTGACAAGCGCATGGAGCATTGTGATGACAAGGGTCATGGAGCATTGTGCTGAGAAAGGCATAGAGCATTGTGATGACAAAGGTCAAACAGCATTGTGATGAAAATTTCATAGAGTATTGTTGTTAAAAAAGTTCACAGAGACTGTTGATGACGAGGTCATGGAACATTGTGATGACAAAGGTCATGAAGCATTGTGATAACTGGAGTCACGGAGCATTGAGATGACAGGGGACATGGAGCATTGTGATAACAAGGGCATGGAGTATTGTGATGACAAGGGCATGGAATATTGGTCTAATAAGTTTCATGGAATATCACGATGACAGTTGGAATGGCGCATTGTGATCACAACGGCATGGAGCATTGTGATGACCAGGTCATGAAGTATTGGGAAGACAGGTGTCAGGGAGCATTGTGATGACATATGTAATGGCCCATTGTGATGACAATGGCATGGAGCATTGTGATGCCAAGTGTCATGGAGGATTCTGATGACAAAGGTAATGGAGCATTGTGATGACAATGGCTTGGAGCACTGTGATGACAAGGGTCAGGGAGCATTGTGCTGACAAGTGCATGGAGAATTGTGATGACAAGGGTCATGGAGCATTCTGATGACAAGTTTGTGGAGTATTTTGATGGCAATGGCATGGAGCATTGTGATGAAAACGGCATGGGGCATACTGATGAAAAAGGCATGGAGCCTTTTCGTGACAGGTTTCAAGGAGCATTATGATGACAAGTGTCAGGGAGCATTGTGATGACAAGTCTATTGAGAATTGTGATGACAAAGGTCATGGAGCATTGTGATGAAAAGGGCATGGAGTATTGTGATGACAGGCATCATGGAGCGTTGTGATGACAAGTGTTATGGAACATTGTGATCACAAGTGTTTGGAGCACTGTGATGAGAGAGGTCATGGATCATTTTGATTTCAAGGATCATGGAGCATTGTGATGACAAGGGCATGAAGCAATGTGATCCCAAGGTTCATAGAGGATTGTGATGACAACGGTAATGGAGTATTGTGATGACAAGCATATAGAGCATTATAATGACAAGGTCATGTAGCATTTTGCTGACAAAGGCATGGAGCATTGTGATGACAAGTGTCATGGCGCACTGTGATAACAAGCGTCACGGAGCATTGTGAATACAGGGGTCATGTAGCATTGGGATGACAAGGGCAAAGATCATTTTGATGACAAGGCTCATGGAGCATTGGGCTGAAAATGTTCATGGAGTATTTTGATGACAGGGGTCATGGAGCATTGTGATGACAGAGGTCATGGAGAATTTTGATTTCATTGTGCTGACAATAGCCGGAAGCATTATGATGATTGGCATGATGCATTGTGATGAGAGGGTTCATGGAGCATTGAGATGAAAAGGGGCATGGAGCATTGTGATTACAGGGGTCTTGGAGCATTTTGATGACAAGGGCATGGAGCATTGTGTGCAGAAGGACATGGAACATTCTGATGACATGTGTCATGGAGCTTTGTGATGACAAGGGCATGGAGCATTGTGATGACAAGTGTCATGGAGCCTTGTGAAGACAAGGCCGTGGAACATTGTGATGGTAGTGGTAATGGAGCATTGTTATGACCGGGGTAATGGAGCATTGTGATGAGAAGGGAATGGAGCATTGTGATTTCAAGTTTTATGGAGCATTGTGATGACAAATTTGTGGACGGTTGGGATGAAAAGCGTGTCGCACATTGTGATGACAAGGGTCATGGAGCATTTTTCTGACAAAGGCATGGAGCATTGTGATGACAAGTGTCACGGATAATTGTGATGAAAATTTCATGGAGCATTGTGTTTACAAAAGTCACAGAGCCTTGTGATGACATGGGTATCGACCACTGTGATGACAAATGTTATGAAGAATTGTGATGACTGGATTCACGGAGCATTGTGATGACAGGGGTCATGGAGGATTGTGATGAAAAGGGCATGGAGCATTGTGCTGAGAATGGCATACAGCATTGTGATGACATCTGTCATGGAGCACTGTGATGACAATCGTCACGGAGCATTGTGAATACAGGGGTCATGGAGCATTAGGTTGACAAGGGCATGGATCATTGTGATGACAGTGGTCATGGAGAATTGTGCTGAAAATGTTCCTGGAGTACTGTGATGACAGGGGTCATGGAGCATTGTGATGACTAGGGAATGGAGCATTGTGATGACAAGAGTCCCGGATCATTGTGTTGTAAGTTGTCATTCAGTGTTGTGATGACAGTGATCATGGAGCATTGTGATGATATTGGTCTTGGAGCATTGTGATGAGAAGGTCATGGGGCATTGGGCTGAAAATGTTCATGGAGTATTGTGATGACAGGGGTTATGGAGCATTGTGATGACAAGAGAATGGAGCATGGTGATGACAAGGTACTGGAGCATTGTGATGAGATGACTATGGAGACTTGTGATGACAAGTCTCTAGGAGCATTCTGATGAAAAGGGGCATGGAGCATTGTGATTACAGGGGTCTTGCAGCATTGTGATGACAAGAGTCCCGGATCATTGTGTTTTCAGGTGTCATGGAGTGTTGTGATGACAGTGGTCATGGAGCATTTTGATGATATTTGGCATGGATCATTTTGATTAGAAGGTCATGGAGCATTTGGCTGAAAATGTTCATGGATTATTGTGATGCCAGGTGTTATGGAGCATTGTGATGACAAGGGAATGGAGCATGGTGATGACAAGGTACTGGAGCATGGTGATGAGATGACCATGGACACTTGTGATGACAAGTCTCATGGAGCATTCTGATGAGAAGAGGCATGGAGCATTGTGATTACAGGGGTCTTGGAGCATTTTGATGACAAGGGCATGGAGCACTCTGTGGAGAAGTCTATGGAACATTCTGATGACATGCGTCATGGAGCTTTGTGATGACAAGGGCATGGAGCATTGTGATTACAGTGGTCTTGAAGCATTGTGATGACAAGGGTCATGGAGCCTTGTGATGACAAGGCCGTGGAGCATTGTGATGGCAGGGGTCATGGAGCATTGTTATGACAGAGGTAATGGAGCATTGTGATGAGAAGGGCATTGAACATTGGTCTGAAATGTTTCATGGATTATTGTGATGAGAGTGGGCATGGAGCATTGTGATGAGAAGGGCACGGTACACTGTGATACATGGGTCATGGGGGATTGTAATGACAAGGGCATGGAGCATTGTGATGAAAAGGGCATCGAGCATTGTGATGACAAGTGTCATGGATCTTTGTGATGACAAGGGCATGGAGCAATGTGATGAGAGGGATCATGGAGCATTGTGATGGCAATGTCATGGAGCATTGTCATGCCAAGGGTCATGAAGCTTTGTGATGACAAAGGTCATGGAGCATTTTGATGACAAGGGTGTGGTGCATTGTGTTGAGAAGGGCAGGGAGCATTTTGATGACATGGTCATGCAGCAATTTGATGAAAATTGTAATGGAACATTTTGATGACTGGGGTTATAGAACAATGTGATGCCAAGGGTCATGGAGCTTTGCGATGAAATGTGTGATGGAGCATTTTGACGACAGGTGTTATGGAACATTGTGATGTCAGGGGTCATGGAATATTTTGCTGATAAGGGGATGTAGCATTGTGATGACAGGGGTCATGGAACATTGTGATAACTGGGGTGAGGTAGGATTGAGATGACTAGTGATGGAACATTGTGATATCTCATGTGAGAGAGCATTTGGATGAGAAGTGCATGGAGCATTGTGATTACAAGGTTTATGGAGCATAGCGATGACAAGGTTGTGATCATTGTGATGAAAAGGACATGGCACATTGTGATGACAAGGGTCATGGACCATAGTTCTGAGAAAGACATGGAGCATTGTGATGACAAGTTTCACGGAGCCTTGTGATGAAATATTCATGGAGCATTGTGGTTACAAACGTCACAGAGCCTTGTGTTGATGCGGGCATGGACCGTTCTGATGACAAACGTTATGAAACATTGTGATGACTGGAGTCACGGAGCATTGTGATGACAGGGGTCATGGGGCATTGTGATGAAAAGCGCATGGAGCATGGCTCTAATAAGTTTCACGGATTATTGTGATGACAGTGGGAATGGCGCATTGTGATGACAAGGGCATGGAGCATTGTGATGACCAGGTCATGCAGTATTGTGAAGAGAGATGTCAGGGAGCATTGTGATGACATATGTAATGGCCCATTGTGATGACAATGGCATAGAGCATTGTGATGCCATGTGTCATGGAGGACTCTGATGACAAATGTAATGGAGCATTGTGATGACAATGGCTTGGAGCACTGTGATGACAAGGGTCAGGGAGCATTGTGCTGACAAGTGCATGGAGAATTGTGATGACAAGGGTCATGGAGCATTCTGATGACAAACTTGTGGAGTATTTTGATGACAATGTCATGGAGCATTGTGATGAAAATTGCATGGGGCTTTGTGATGAAAAATACATGGAGCCTTTTGGTGACAGGCTTCAAGGAGCATTCTGATGACAAGTGCCAGGGAGCATTGTGATGACAAGTGTATTGAGAATTGTGATGACAAAGGTCATGGAGCATTGTGATGAAAAGGGCATGGAGTATTGTGATGACAAGCATCATGGAGCGTTGTGATGACAAGTGTTATGGAACATTGTGATCACATGGATTTGAAGCATTGTGATGACAGAGGTGATGGATCATTTTGATTTCAAGGAGCATGGAGCATTGTGATGACAAGGGCTTGAAGCAAACTGATCACAAGGTACATGGAGGATTGTGATGACAATGGTAATGGAGTATTGTGATGACAACCGCAGAGAGCATTGTAATGACAAGGGCATGTAGCATTTTGCTGACAAAGGCATGGAGCACTGTGATGACAGGTGTCATGGAGCACTGTGATGACAAGCGTCACAGAGCATTGTGAATACAGGGGTCATGGAGCATTGGGATGACAAGGGCATGGATCATTGTGATGACAAGTGTCATGGAGCATTGGGCTGAAAAAGTTCATGGAGTATTGTGATGACAGGGGTCATGGATCATTGTGATTACAGGGGTTTTGGAGCATTGTGATGACAGGAGTCCCGGATCATTGTGTTGTCAGGTGTCATGGAGTGTTGTGATGACAGTGGTCACGGAGCATTGTGATGACACGGGAATGGAGCATTGTGATGAGAAGTTCATGAAGCATTGGGCTAAAAATGTTCATGGAGTATTGTGATGCCAGGTGTCATGGAGCATTGTGATGACAAGTGAATGGAGCACGGTGATGACAAGGTACTGGAGCATTGTGATGAGATGACCCTGGAGACTTGTGATGATAAGTCTCATGGAGCATTCTGATGAAAAGAGGCATGGAGCATTGTGATTACTGGGGTCTTGGAGCTTTGTCATGACAAGGGCATGGAGCACTCTGAGGAGAAGTCCATGGAACATTCTGATGACATGCGTCATGGAGCTTTGTGATGACAAGGGCATGGAGCATTGTGATTACAGGGGTCTTGGAGCATTGTGATGACAAGGGTCATGGAGCCTTGTGATGACAAGGCCGTGGAGCATTGTGATGGCAGGGGTCATGGAGCATTGTTATGACAGAGGTAATGGAGCACTGTGATGAGAATGGCATTGAACATTGGTCTGAAATGTTTCATGGATTATTGTGATGAGAGTGTGCATGGAGCATTGTGATGAGAAGGGCACGGTACACTGTGATACATGGGTCATGGGGGATTGTAATGACAAGGGCATGGAGCATTGTGATGAGAAGGGCATCGAGCATTGTGATGACAAGTGTCATGGAGCTTTGTGATGACAAGGGCATGGAGCAATGTGATGAGAGGGTTCATGGAGCATTGTGATGACAATGTCAAAGAGCACTGTGATGCCAAGGGTCATGAAGCTTTGGGATGACAAAGGTCATGGAGCATTTTGATGACAAGGGTGTGGTGCATTGTGTTGAGAAGGGCAGAGAGCATTTTGATGACATCGTCATGCAGTAATTTGATGAAAATTGTAATGGAACATTTTGATGACAGGGGTTACAGAACATTGTGATGCCAGGGGTCATGGATCTTTGCGATGAAAAGGGTGATGGAGCATTTTGATGACAGGTGTTATGGAACATTGTGATGTCAGGGGTCATGGAATATTTTGCTGATAAGGGGATGTAGCATTGTGATGACATGGGTCATGGAACATTGTGATAACTGGGGTGAGGGAGGATTGTGATGACTAGTGATGGAACATTGTGATATCTCATGTCAGAAAGCACTTGGATGAGAAGTGCATGGAGCATTGTGATTACAAGGTTTATGGAGCATAGCGATGACAAGGTTGTGGATCATTGTGATGAAAAGAACACGGCACATTGTGATGATAAGGGTCATGGAGCATTGTTCTGACAAAGACATGGAGCATTGTGATGACAAGGGTCACGGAGCATTGTGATGAAATGTTCATGGAGCATTGTGGTTACAAATGTCACAGAGCCTTCTGTTGACGCGGGCATGGACCATTCTGATGAAAAACGTTATGAAACATTGTGTGACTGGAGTCACGGAGCATTGTGATGACAGGGGTCATGGGGCATTGTGATGAAAAGCGCATGGAGCATTGCTCTAATAAGTTGCAGAGATTATTGTGATGACAGTGGGAATGGTGCATTGTGATGACAAGGGCATGGAGCATTGTGATGACCAGGTCATGCAGTATTGTGAAGAGAGGTGTCAGGGTGCATTGTGATGGCATATGTAATGGCCCATTGTGATGACAATGGCATGGAGCATTGTGATGCCAAGTGTCATGGAGGATTCTGATGAAAAAGGTAATGGAGCATTGTGATGACAATGGCTTGGAGCATTGTGATGACAAGGGTCAGGGAGCATTGTGCTGACAAGTGCATGGAGAATTGTGATGACAAGGGTCATGGAGCATTCTGATGACAAGCTTGTGGAGTATTTTGATGACAATGGCATGGAGCATTGTGATAAAAATTGCATGGGGCTTTGTGATGAAAAATACATGGAGCCTTTTCGTGACAGGGTTCAAGGAGCATTCTGATGACAAGTGTCAGGGAGCATTGTGATGACAAGTGTATTGAGAATTGTGATGACAAAGGTCATGGAGCATTGTGATGAAAAGGGCATGGAGTATTGTGATGACAGGCATCATGGAGCGTTGTGATGACAAGTGTTATGGAACATTGTGATCACAAGTGTTTGAAGTATTCTGATGACAGCGGTCATGGATCATTTTGATTTCAAGGAGCATGGAGCATTGTGATGACAAGGGCATGAAGAAAAGTGATCCCAAGGTTCATGGAGGATTGTGATGACAATGGTAATGGAGAATTGTGATGACAAGCGCATAGAGCATTGTAATGACAAGGTCATGTAGCATTTTGCTGACAAAGACATGGAGCATTGTGATGACAAGTGTCATGGAGCACTGTGATGACAAGCGTCATGGAGCATTGTGAATACAGGGGTCATGGAGCATTGGGATGACAAGGACATGGATCATTGTGATGACAAGGGTCATGGAGAATTGGGCTGAAAATGTTCATGGAGTATTGTGATGACAGGGGTCATGGAGCATTGTGATTACAGGGGTATTGGAGAATTGTGATGACAAGAGTCCCGGATCATTGTGTTGTCAGGTGTCATGGATTGTAGTGATGACAGGGGTCATGGAGCATTGTGATGAGAATGTCATGGAGCATTGGGCTGAAAATATCCATGGAGTATTGTGATGAAAGGGGTCATGGAGGATTGTGATGACCAGGGAATGGAGCATGGTGATGACAATGTCCTGGAGCATTGTGATGAGAAGACCATGGAGACTTATGATGACATGTCTCATGGAGCATTCTGATTAAAAGGTGCATGGAGCATTGTGATTACAGGGGTCTTGGAGCATTGTGATGACAAGGGCATGGAGCACTGTGAGGAGAAGGCCAAGAAACATTCTGATGACATGTGTCATGGAGCTCTGTGATGACAAGGGCAAGGAGAATTGTGATTAGAGGAATCCTCGAGCATTGTGATGACAAGGGTCATGGAGCCTTGTGATGACAAGGCCGTGGAGCATTGTGATGGCAGGGGTCATGGAGCATTGTTATGACAGAGGTAATGGAGCACTGTGATGAGAAGGGCATTGAACATTGGTCTGAAATGTTTCATGGATTATTGTGATGAGAGTGTGCATGGAGCATTGTGATGAGAAGGGCACGGTACACTGTGATACATGGGTCATGGGGGATTGTAATGACAAGGGCATGGAGCATTGTGATGAGAAGGGCATCGAGTATTGTGATGACAAGTGTCATGGAGCTTTGTGATGACAAGGGCATGGAGCAATGTGATGAGAGGGTTCATGGAGCATTGTGATGACAATGTCAAGAGCACTGTGATGCCAAGGGTCATGAAGCTTTGGGATGACAAAGGTCATGGAGCATTTTGATGACAAGGGTGTGGTGCATTGTGTTGAGAAGGGCAGAGAGCATTTTGATGACATCGTCATGCAGCAATTTGATGAAAATTGTAATGGAACATTTTGATGACAGGGGTTACAGAACATTGTGATGCCAGGGGTCATGGATCTTTGCGATGAAAAGGGTGATGGAGCATTTTGATGACAGGTGTTATGGAACATTGTGATGTCAGGGGTCATGGAATATTTTGCTGATAAGGGGATGTAGCATTGTGATGACATGGGTCATGGAACATTGTGATAACTGGGGTGAGGGAGGATTGTGATGACTAGTGATGGAACATTGTGATATCTCATGTCAGAAAGCACTTGGATGAGAAGTGCATGGAGCATTGTGATTACAAGGTTTATGGAGCATAGCGATGACAAGGTTGTGGATCATTGTGATGAAAAGAACACGGCACATTGTGATGATAAGTGTCATGGAGCATTGTTCTGACAAAGACATGGAGCATTGTGATGACAAGTGTCACGGAGCATTGTGATGAAATGTTCATGGAGCATTGTGGTTACAAATGTCACAGAGCCTTCTGTTGACGCGGGCATGGACCATTCTGATGAAAAACGTTATGAAATATTGTGTGACTGGAGTCACGGAGCATTGTGATGACAGGGGTCATGGGGCATTGTGATGAAAAGCGCATGGAGCATTGCTCTAATAAGTTGCAGAGATTATTGTGATGACAGTGGGAATGGTGCATTGTGATGACAAGGGCATGGAGCATTGTGATGACCAGGTCATGCAGTATTGTGAAGAGAGGTGTCAGGGTGCATTGTGATGGCATATGTAATGGCCCATTGTGATGACAATGGCATGGAGCATTGTGATGCCAAGTGTCATGGAGGATTCTGATGAAAAAGGTAATGGAGCATTGTGATGACAATGGCTTGGAGCATTGTGATGACAAGGGTCAGGGAGCATTGTGCTGACAAGTGCATGGAGAATTGTGATGACAAGGGTCATGGAGAATTCTGATGACAAGCTTGTGGAGTATTTTGATGACAATGGCATGGAGCATTGTGATAAAAATTGCATGGGGCTTTGTGATGAAAAATACATGGAGCCTTTTCGTGACAGGGTTCAAGGAGCATTCTGATGACAAGTGTCAGGGAGCATTGTGATGACAAGTGTATTGAGAATTGTGATGACAAAGGTCATGGAGCATTGTGATGAAAAGGGCATGGAGTATTGTGATGACAGGCATCATGGAGCGTTGTGATGACAAGTGTTATGGAACATTGTGATCACAAGTGTTTGAAGTATTGTGATGACAGCGGTCATGGATCATTTTGATTTCAAGGAGCATGGAGCATTGTGATGACAAGGGCATGAAGAAAAGTGATCCCAAGGTTCATGGAGGATTGTGATGACAATGGTAATGGAGAATTGTGATGACAAGCGCATAGAGCATTGTAATGACAAGGTCATGTAGCATTTTGCTGACAAAGACATGGAGCATTGTGATGACAGGTGTCATGGAGCACTGTGATGACAAGCGTCATGGAGCATTGTGAATACAGGGGTCATGGATCATTGTGATTACAGGGGTATTGGAGAATTGTGATGACAAGAGTCCCGGATCATTGTGTTGTCAGGTGTCATGGATTGTAGTGATGACAGGGGTCATGGAGCATTGTGATGATATTGGTCATGGAGCATTGTGATGAGAATGTCATGGAGCATTGGGCTGAAAATATCCATGGAGTATTGTGATGAGAGGGGTCATGGAGGATTGTGATGACCAGGGAATGGAGCATGGTGATGACAATGTCCTGGAGCATTGTGATGAGAAGACCATGGAGACTTATGATGACATGTCTCATGGAGCATTCTGATTAAAAGGTGCATGGAGCATTGTGATTACAGGGGTCTTGGAGCATTGTGATGACAAGGGCATGGAGCACTGTGAGGAGAAGGCCAAGAAACATTCTGATGACATGTGTCATGGAGCTCTGTGATGACAAGGGCAAGGAGAATTGTGATTAGAGGTATCCTCGAGCATTGTGATGACAAGGGTCATGGAGCCTTGTGATGGCAAGGCCGTGGAACATTGTGATGGCAGGGGTCATGGAGCATTGTTATGACAGAGGTAATGGAGCACTGTGATGAGAAGGGCATTGAGCATTGGAGTGAAATATTTCATTGATTATTGTGATGAGATTGGGCATGGAGCATTGTGATGACAAGGGCACCGTACACGGTGATACATGGGTCATGGGGCATTGTAATGACAAGGGCATGGAACATTGTGATGAGAAGGGCATCGAGCATTGTGATGACAAGAGTCATGGAGATGTGTGATGACAAGGGCATGGAGCAATGTGATGAGAGGGTTCATGGAGCATTGTGATGACAATGGCATGGAGCACTGTGATGCCAAGGGTCAAGGAGCTTTGTGATGACAAAGGTCATGGGGCATTTTGATGACAAGGGTGTGGTGCATTGTGATGAGAAGGGCAGGGATCATTTTGATGACAGGTTCATGCAGTAATTTGATGAAAAGTGTAATGGAATATTTTGATGACATGAGTTATAGAACATTGTGATGCCAGGTGTCATGGAGCTTTAGGATGAAAAGGGTCATGGAGCATTTTGATGACAGCTGTTATGGAACTTTGTGATGTCATGGGTCATCGAACATTGTGATGATAAGTGCACGTAGCATTGTGATAACAGGAGTCATGGATCATTGTGATGACAGGGGTGAGGGAGTATTGTGACAAATAGTGATGTAGCATTGTGATATCAGTGGTGAGAGAGCATTTGGATGAGAAGTGCATGGAGCATTGTGATGACTAATTTTATGGAGCATTGTGATGACAAGATTGTGGAGCACTGTGATAATAAGCGCATGGTGCATTGTGATTACATGTGTCATGGAGCATTGTGCTGACAAGCGCATGGAGCATTGTGATGACAAGGGTCATGGAGCATTGTGCTGAGAAAGGCGTAGAGAATTGTGATGACAAGGATCAAAGAGCATTGTGATGAAAAGTTCATGGAGCATTGTGATGACAAGGGTCATGGAGCATTCTGGTGACAAAATTGTGGAGTATTTTGATGAAAATGGCATGGAGCATTGTGATGAAAACGGCATGCGGCATTGCGATGAAAAAGGCATGGAGCCTTTTCGTGACAGGTTTCAAGGAGCATACTGATCACCAGTGTCAGGGAGCATTGTGATGACAAGTGTATTGAAAATTGTGATGACAAAGGTCATGGAGCATTGTGATGAAAAGTGCATGGAGTATTGTGATGACAGACATCATGGAGCGTTGTGATGACAAGTGTTATGGAACATTGTGATCACAAGAGTTTGGAGCATTGTGATGACAGTGGTCATGGAGCATTGTAATGATATTGGCCATGGAGCATTGTGATGAGTAGATCGTGGAGCACTGGGCTGGAAACATTCATGGATTATTGTGATGACAGAGGTCATGGTGCATTATGATGACAAGGGAATGGAGCATGGTGATGACAAGGTCCTGGAGCATAGTGATGAGAAGACCATGGAGACTTGTGATGACAAGTCTCATGGAGCATTCTGATGAAAAGGGGCATGGAGCCTTGTGATTACAGGGGTCTTGGAGCATTGTGATGACTAGGGCATGGAGCATTGTGATGAGAAGGTCATGGAGTTTTGTGACGACAAGGGTATGGAACATTGTGATTACAGGGATCTTGGAACATTGTGATGAAAATTGCATGGATCATTGGGATGAAAAAGGCATGGATCCTTGTCATGACAGGGTTCAAGGAGCATACTGACGACAAGGGTCAGGGAGCATTGTGATGATAAATGTATTGAGCATTGTGATGACAAAGATCATGGAGCATTGTGATGAGAAGACCATTGATAATTGTGATGATGAGCGTCATGGGGTGTTGTGATGATAAGTGTTATGGAACATTGTGATCACAAGTGTTTGGAGCATTATGATGACAGAGGTCATGGAGAATATTGATTTCATTGTGATGACAATAGCCTGAAGCATTATGATGATGGGCATGGTGCATTGTGATGACAGGTTTCATGGAGCATTGAGATGAAAAGGGACATGGAGCATTGTGTTTACAGGGGTCTTGGAGCACTGTGATGACAAGGGCATGGAGCATTGTGATGAGAAGGCCATGGAACATTCTGATGACTTGTGTCATGGAGCTTTGTGATGACAAGGGCATGGAGCATTGTGATTACAGGGGTCTTCAGCATTGTGATGACAAGTGTCATAGTACCTTGTGATGACTAGGCCGTGGAACATTGTGTTGGCAGGTGTCATGGTGCATTGTTATGACAGGGGTAAAGGAGCATGGTGATGAGAACGGCATGGAATATTGGTCTAAAATGTTTCATGGATTATTGTGAAGAGAGTTTGCATGGAGCATTGTGATGACAAGGATACGGAACACTATGTTACATGGGTCATGCAGGATTGTAATGACAAGGGCATGCACCATTGAGATGAGAAGGGCATCGAGCATTGTGATGACAAGTGTCATGGAGCTTTGTGATGACAAGGGCATTGAGCAATGTGATGAGAGGGTTCATGGAGCATTGTGATGACAATGACATGGAGCATTGTGATGCCCAGGGTCATGGAGCTTTGTGATGACAAGTCATGGAGCATTTTGATGACAAGGGCATGGTGCATTGTGATGAGAAGGCCAGGGAGCATTTTGATGACCGGGTCATGCAGCAATTTGATGAATAGTGTAATGGAACATTTTGATTGCAGGGGTTATAGAACATTGTGATGTCAGGGGTCTTGGAGCTTTGGGATGAAAAGGGTCATGGAACATTTTGATGACAGGGGTCATGGAACATTGTGATGATAAGGGGATGTAGCAGTGTGATGACAGGGTCATGGAACATTGTGATTACAGGGGTGAGTGTGAATTGTGATGACTAGTGATAGAACACTGTGATATCTCTGGTGAGAGAGCATTTTGATGAGAAGTGCATGGACCATTGTGATTACAATGTTTATGGAGCATTGCAATGACAAGTTTGTGGACCGTTGTGATGAAATGTGCGTGGCACATTTTGAAGACAATGGTCATGGAGCATTGTTCTGACAAAGACATGGAGCATTGTGATGACAAGGATCACAGAGAATTGTGGTAAAAAGTTCATGGAGCATTGTGGTTACAAAGGTCACAGAGCCTTTTGATCACGCGGGCATGGACCATTGTGATGACAAACGTTATGAAGCTTTGAGATGACTGGAGTCACGGAGCATTGTGATGACAAGGGTCATGGAGCATTGTGCTGAGAAAGGCATAGACCATTGTGATGACAAGGGTCAAAGAGCATTGTGATGAAAAGTTCATGGAGCATTGTGGTTAAAAAGGTCACAAAGACTGTTGATGTCGAGGGAATAAACAATTGTGATGACAAAGGTCATGAAGCATTGTGATGACTGGAGTCACGGAGCGTTGTGATGACAGGTGTCATGGAGCATTGTGATAACAAGGGCATGGAGCATTGTGATGACAAGGGCATGGAACATTGGTCTAAAGTTTCATGGATTATTGCGATGACAGTTGGAATGGCGAAATGTGATGACAAGGGCATGGAGCATTGTGATGACCAGGTCATGCAGTATTGTGAAGACAGGTTTCAGGGAGCATTGTGATGACATATGTAATGGCCCATTGTGATGACAATGGCATGGAGCATAGTGATGCCTATTGTCATGTAGGATTCTGATTACAAAGGTAATGAAGCATTGTGATGACAAGGGTCAGGGAGCATTGTGCTGACAAGTGCATGGAAAATTGTGATGACAATGGCATGGGGCATTCTGATGACAAGCTTGTGGACTATTTTGATGACAATGGAATGGAGCATTGTGATGAAAACGGCATGGGGAATTGTGATGAAAGGGGCATGGAGCCGTTTCTTGACAGGGTTCAAGGAGCATACTGATGACAAGTGTCAGGGAGCATTGTGATGACAAGTATATTGAGAATTGTGATGACAAAGGTCATGGAGCATTGTGATGAAAAGGTCATGGAGTATTGTGATGACAGGCATCATGGAGCGTTGTGATGACAAGTGTTATGGAACACTGTGATCACAAGGTTTTGGAGCATTGTGATGACAGAGGTCATGGATCATTTTGATTTCAAGGAGCATGGAGCATTGTGATGACAAGGGCATGAAACAACCTGATCCCAAGGTTCATGGAGGATTGTGATGACAATGGAAATGGAGTATTGTGATGACAAGCGCAGAGAGCATTGTAATGACAAGTCATGAAGCATTTTGCTGACAAAGGCTTGGAGCATTGTGATGACATGTGTCATGGAGCACTGTGATTACAAGAGTCACGGAGCATTGTGAATACATGTGTCATGGAGCATTGGGATGACAAGGGCATGGATCATTGTGATGACAAGGGTCTTGGAGCACTGGGCTGAAAATGTTCATGGAGTGTTTTGATGACAGGGGTCATGGAGCATTGTAATGATATTGGCCATGGAGCATTGTGATAAGTAGGTCGTGGTGCATTGGGCTGAAAATATTCATGGATTATTGTGATGACCGGGGTCATGGAGCATTGTGATGACAAGGGAATGGAGCATGGTGATGACAATTTCCTGGAGCATTGTGATGACAAGACCATGGAGACTTGTGATGACAAGTCTCATAGATCATTCTGATTAAAAGGGGCATGGTGCATTGTAATTACTGGGGTCTTGGAGCACTGTGATGACTAGGGCATGGAGCATTGTGATGACATGCGTTATGGAGTTTATTGAGAACAAGGCATGGATCATTGTGATTACAGGGGTCTTCGAACATTGTGAGGACAAGGGCATGGAGCATTGTGAGGAGAAATCCAAGGAACATTCTGATGGCATGCGTCATTGAGCTTTGTGATGACAAGGGCATGGAGCATTGAGATTACATGGGTCTTGGAGCATTGTGATGAAAAGGACATGGATCATTGTGATGAAATAGGCATGGAGCCTTGTCATGACAGGATTCAAGGAGGATACAGACAACAAGTGTCAGGGAGCATTTTGATGACAAGTGTATTGAGCATTGTGATAAAAAAGGTCATGGACCATTGTGATGAGAAGACCATTTATAATTGTGATGACGAGAGTCATGGGACATTGTGATGAAATGTGATATGGTATATTGTGATCACAAGTGTTTGGAGCATTGTTATGACAGAGGTCATGGAGCAATTTGATTTCATTGTGATGACAATAGCATGAAGCATTATGATGATGGGCATGGTGCATTGTGATGACAGCGTTCATGGATCCTTGAGATGAAAAGAGGCATAGAGGATTGTGATTACAGGGTTATTGGAGCATTGTGATGAGAAGGGTCATGGAGTTTTGTGATGACAGGACGGTGGAACATCGTGATGGCAGGGGTCATGGAGCATTGTTATCACAGGGGTAATTGAGCCTTGTGATGGCAAGGGCATGCAGCATTGTGATGAGAAGGCCATGGAGCATTGTGATGACATGTGTCATGGAGCTTTGTGAAGACAAGGGCATGGAGCAATGAGATGAGAGCGTTCATGGAGCATTGTGATGCTAAGGGTCATGGATCTTTGTGATGACAATGGTCATGGAGCATTTTGATGGCAAAGGCGTTGTTCAATGTGATGAGAAGGGCAGGGAGCATTGTGATGACAAATTTTAAGGAGCATTGTGATGACAAGATTTTGGAGCACTGTGATGACAAGCACATGGTGCATTGTGATGACATGTGTCATTGAACATTGTGCTGACAAGCGCATTAAGCATTGTGATGACAAGTCTCATGGAACATTCTGATGAAAACGGGCATGGAGCCTTGTGATTACAGGGGTCTTGGAGCATTGTGATGAGAAGGGCATGGAGCATTGTGATTACAGGGATCTTGGAGCATTGTGATGAATAGGGCATGGATCACTGTGATGAAAAAGGCATGGAACCTTGTCATGACAGGGTTCAAGGAGCATACTGACGACAAGTGTCAGGGAGCATTGTGATGACAAGTGTATTGAGCATTGTGATGACAACGATCATGGAGCACTCTGATGAGAAGACCATGGATAATTGTGATGATGAGTGTCATGTTGTATTGAGATGATAAGTGTTATTGAACATTGTGATCACAAGGGTTTGGAGCATTATGATGACAGAGGTCATGGAGAATATTGATTTTATTGTGATGACAATAGCCTGAAGCATTATGATGATGGGCATGGTGTATTGTGATGACAGGGTTCATGGAGCATTGAGATGAAAAGGGTCATGGAGCACTGTGATTACAAGGGTCTTGGATTATTGTGATGACATGGGAATGGAGCATTGTGATGACATGGGAATGGAGCATTGTGATGAGAAGGCCATGGAACTTTCTGATGACATGCATCATGGAGGTTTGTGATGACAAGGGCATGCAGCATTTTGATTTCAGGGGTCTTGAGCATTGTGATGACAAGTGTCATGGAACCTTGTGATGACTAGGCCGTGGAACATTGTGATGCCAAGAGTCATGGTGCATTGTTATGACAGGGGTAATGGAGCATTTTGATGAGAAGTGTATGGATCATTGGTCTGAAATGTTTCATGGATTATTGTGATGAGAGTGGGCATGGAGAATTGTGATGACAAGGGCACGGAACACTGTGATACATGGGTCTTGAAGGATTGTAATGAAAAGGGCATGGAGCATTGTGATGAGAAGTGCATCGAGCATTGTGTTGACAACTGTCATGGAGCTTTGTGATGACAAGGACATGGAGCAATGTGATGAGAGGGTTCAGGAAGCACTGTGATGACAGTGACATGGAGCATTGTGATGCCATGGGACATGGAGCTTTGTGATGACAAGTCATAGAGCATTTTGATGACAAGGGAATGGTGCATTGTGATGAGAAGGGCAGGGAGCATTTTGATTAATGGGTCATGCAGCAATTTGATAAGAATTGTAATTGAATATTGTGATAGCAGAGTTTATAGAACATTGTGATGTCAGGGGTCTTGGGTCTTTGGGATGAAAAGGGTCATGGAGCATTTTGCTGACAGGGATTATGGAACATTGTGATGTCAGGGGTCATGGAACATTTTGCAGATAAGTCGATGTAGCACTGTGATGACAGGGTCATGGAACATTGTGATTCCAGGTGTGAGGGAGTATTGTGATGACTAGTGATGGAACATTGTGATATCTCTGGTGAGAGAGCATTTTGATGAGAAGTGCATGGACCATTGTGATTACAAGGTTTATGGAGCATTGCAATGAAAAGTTTGTGGTCGGCTGTGATGAAATGCGCGTGGCACATTGTGATGACAATGGTCATAGACCATTGTTCTGACAAAGACATGGAGCATTGTGATGACAAGGGTCACAGAGAATTGTGATGAAAAGTTCATGGAACATTGTGGTTACAAAAGATACAGAGCCTTGTGATGACGCGGGCATGGACAATTGTGATGACAAACGTTATGAATCATTGTGATGACTGGAGTCACTGAGCATTGTGATGACAGGGGTCATGGAGCCTTGGTCGGACAAGTTTGATGGATTATTGTGATGACATTGGGCATGGTGCATTGTGATGACAAGGGCATGGAGCATTGCGATGAGAAGGTCAAGGAGTATTGTGAAGACAGGTGTCAGGGAGCACTGTGATGACATATGTCATGGTCCATTGTGATGACAATGGCATGGAGTATTGTGAAGCCAAATGTAATGGAGAAATGTGAGGACAAATAAAATGGAGCATTTTGATGATTAGGGCTTGGAGCATTATGATGACAAGGGCCATTGAGAATTTTCATCACAAGGTCGAGAAGCATTGTGATGACAAGGTCCTGGAGCATTGTGATGACAAAACCATGGAGCCTTGTGATGACAAGTCTCATGGAGCATATTGATGAAAAGGGGCATGGAGCATTGTGATTACATGTGTCTTGGAACATTGTGATGACAAGGGCATGGCGCATTGTGAGGAGAATGCCAAGGAGAATTCTGATGACATGCGTCCTTGAGTTTTGTGATGACAAGGGCATGGAGCATTGTGATTACATGTGTCTTGGAGCACTGTGATGGAAAAGGCATGGAACATTGTGATGAAAAAGGCATGGAGCCTTGTCATGACAGGGTTCCAGGAACATACTGACAAGTGTCATGGAGCATTGTGATGACAGGGGTAATGAAGAATTGTGATAATAAGTGCATGGAGCATTGTGATGACAAGAGCATGGAACATTGGTCTAATATGTTTCATGGATTATTGCGATGACAGTTGGAATGGCGCATTGTGATGACAAGGGCATGGAGCACTGTGATGCCCAGGTCATGCAGTATTGTGAAGAGAGCTGTCAGGGAGCCTTCTGATAACATATGTAGTGGCCCGCTCTGATGACAATTGCATGGAGCATTGTGATGCCAAGTGTCATGGAGGATTCTGATGACAAAGCTAATGGAGCATTGTCATGACAATGGATTGGAGCATTGTGGTGTCAAGGGTCAAGGAGCATTGTGCTGACAATCACATGGAGAATTGTGATGACAAGGGTCATGGAGCATTCTGATAACAATCTTGTGGAGTATTTTGATGACAATGGCATGGAGCACTGTGATGAAAACGGCATGGGGCATTGTTATGAAAGAGGCATGGAGCCTTTTCATGACAGGGTTCAAGGAACATTCTGAAGACAAGTGTCAGGGAGCATTGTGATGACAAGTGTATTGAGAATTGTGATGACAAAGGTCATGGAGCATTGCGATGAAAAGGGCATGGAGTATTGTGATGACAGGCATCATGGAGCGTTGTGATGACAAGTGTTATGGAAGATTGTGATCACAAGGGTTTGGAGCATTGTGATGACAGAGGTCATGGATCATTTGGATTTCAAGGAGCATGGAGCATTGTGATGACATGGGCATGAAGCAATGTGATCCCAAGTTTCATGGAGGATTGTGATGAGAAGCAAATAGAGCATTGTAATGACAAGGTCTTGTAGCATTTTGCTGACAAAGGCATGGAGCATTGTGACGACAGGTGTTATGGAGCACTGTGATGACAAGCGTCACAGAGCATTGTGAAAACAGTGGTCATGGAGCATAGGGATGACAAGGACATGGATCATTGTGATGACAAGGTTCATGGAACATTGGGCTGAAAATGTTCATGGAGTATTGTGATGACAGGTGTCATGGAGCAGTGTGATGACTAGGGAATGGAACATTGTGATGACAAGAGTCCCGAATCATTGTGTTGTCATGTGTCATGGAGTGTTGTGATGACTGTGGTCATGGAGCATTGTGATGATATTGGCCATGGAGCATTGTGATGAGAAGACCTTGGGTAATTGTGATATCGAGCATCATGGAGCACTGTAATGACAAGGGGCATGAAGCATTGTGATGACAGGTGTCAGCGAGCATTGTGATGACAGGGGTCATGGAGCATTGTGATGAAAAGGGCATGGAGCTTTGTGATGACATGTGCATGGAGCATTGTGATGACAAGTGCATGGAGCATTGCAATGTCAATTGGATGGAGAATTGTGATGACAAGAACATGTAACATTTTGATGAGAAGTGTCATGTAGCATTGTGATGACAAGGACGTGGAGAATTGTGATGACAAGGGACATGGAGCATTTTGATAACCAGGGCATGGTGCATTGTGATGACAGGGGTCTTGGAGCATTATTATGAGAACGGCCATGGTGCATTCTGACATAAGATATCACTTATGAAGGGAATGTAAACATGGCTACATATGAACTGATTTAGGGAAGAGAACAGAGTATCAGATTTAGAAAACAATCTAACGCTTGCTTAAGGGGAAATAGAGGTGGGGAGATGCACAAAACATAAGATTGATATTAGCACAGGTACCGTTCCATAATCCAAAAACAGAAGAGACAAGCCCTACTCCTTCCTCAGTGAACGGAACTCACCAAATCTATTCCCCGCAGAGAAATATATCTGACTAGTAAGAATTTTAAAACCTATGTATTGATATGTCTCCGTAAGGGAACCAAGTGTGTCTAGAACGACATAAACATGGCAGTGAGAATCAGCTCAAACTCACTATAAAAATGAATTTCAAAACAAAACATAAAAACAGTAAAATTCTTACACAATACCTTCAGGGTTTCTGATGAAACCTGGAATGACCGTATCTACAATGACAGCTGGATGTGGCATAAGGCTGGTCACTTGGGACTGAGAGGATTGGTGAGATTGGGTGAAAAAATGCAGACCCTTTAAAGCAATAATGCCTGCCACCCATTCCATGGTTCCCATCTCTCCAGGTAGAAGTGAATATCACTACAGTTATAATGTGTATGGGAACCTAGAGAATGGAAACCAACTGATGGTGAAAGGTTTCTAAAATTCTACTACTTTTTTCTCTCCTTGTGCTCCAGTTTGACATTCCAACTGCTTTACTATCAATCTCCCAACTTGGAAAGTCAGCCCCTATAACCTGCTGGTACGCACATTTGGCAAATTGTGCAGAGGATATAAGGGGAGAGACAGAACCAATGAGAGAGTAGCTGTAGGCATTTGGACGGCCATATGTCTCTCTAATTTTCCGTCACAAAGAGGAATTAACCAAAGTCTCAGCCTGCCCCCCAGAACCAGTATAAGTCCAGGAGCAAAACTGTTGATTTGCGGTCAGCTCACAAAAACGCGAGATGAAAAATGGAGCTCAAGGCCACAGCAATTCACTCACCTGCAGAGTTATAAAGGACTACTCTCTTCGAAAAATCTGTTGAGGGAAAGCCACGAGGCGGAAGGGAAAATGAGGCAGAATGGCATGAAACAGATTTCAAGAGGTACATTGGAATTGCCTTTAAACACAGGAAAAGCATTACAACTTCGAAAATTATGGAAATGGCCATAAAGGGCATATGGGTTTTCACGTGAATATATGCAGGAGAAAACGCATATGCGCTTTTTGGACAAGCAAGCAAGCGGGCAATGCAAATCTGCACTACAAAGAAGTATCACTTCCCACCAGTCCTAAGGGACATCAACATAATGGGTAAAAACCAGAAATTCAAGACAGGCCCTGGAGAACAGGGAGCCTTATTATGCTGATTGGCGGGATGTAAATTGCTAACTGCCTCTCTGGAGGAGTGCATTGTGTTCCCTAAAACAAGTAAACAACAGAGCTACAGAGCCAAGGGCACTTCCAGTCTAGGGAATATACCTTGGGAAAACTGAAAATCATTAAGATAGAGCCACCCCAAAATTTAGGGCTGCACTGCTTACAAAAACCTCAACTTGGGTACACCTTAAATATCCCAGGAAAGACAAAAATGGTTCAAGAAATTGTGGTACTTACGTACGATGGAATATCCCTCAGCCATGAAATCAATGTCATAAGGCCAGTAGCAGCAAAATGAGTGGATTCAGGTACGATAATTCTAAGTGAAATAAGTCACACAGAAAAAGAAACTTATCATAAGATATCACTTAGGAAGATCCTGTAAACATGGCTACACATGAACTGAGTTAGGAAAGAAAAGAGAGACTCACATTTAAAAAAAAACGCTTATTCTTGCTTAAGGGGGAAGGAGAGGTGGGGTGATGCATAAAATCAGAGTTTGATATTAGTACAGGTACCATTCCAAAAACCAAATACGAAATAGACAAAACCTACACCTTCCTCAGTGAAAGGGACTCAACACCCCATATTCACCACAGAGTAATATATCTTAAAAGTATGAATCTTAAAACCTATGTATTGATATGTCTCCGTAAGGGAATCAAGTGGGTCTAGACTGGCATAAACATGACAGTGAGAATCAGCTCAAACCCACTATAAAAAGGAATTTCAAAAACAAAACAAAAAAACAGGGAAATTTCTTTCAATTCCTTCAGGGTCTCTGATGATACCTGGAATGACCTTATCTACAATGACAGCTGGATGTGGCATAAGGCTGGACACTTGGGACTGAGAGGATTGGTGAGATTGGGTGAGCAAATGCAGACCCTTTAAAGCAATAATGAGGGGCACCCATTCCATGGGTCCCAACTCTCCAGGTTGAAGGGAATATTACTACAGCTATTACAGGTACGGAAAACCTAGAGAATGGACACAATGTGAATACGAAAGGTCTCTAAAACTCAACTAATAGTCCCACTCCTGGTGCTCCGGTTTGACTTTCCAACTGCTTTACTATCAATCTCCCAACTAGGAGAGACAGCCCTTTAACCTCCTGGTTCTCACAGGTTGCCAATTTCGCAGAGGATGAATGGGAAGAGGGAGAACCAATAAGAGAGTAGCTGTTAGGCATTTGGACGGGCATATGTCACTCTTATTTTCCGGGAGGAAGAAGAATTGACCAAAGTCTCAGCCACCCACTGGAAACCAGTATATGTCCTGAACCAAAATATTGGACTTGTGTACAGCTCAGAAAAAAAGAGTTAAAAAACGGAGCTCAGGGGCACAGCAATTCACAAACTGGCAGAGTAATAAAGGACAACTATCGTCCAAAAATCTGTTGAGGTAAGGCCACGAGGCGTACTTGAAAGCCAGGCAGAATAGCTGGAAAGGGATTTCAAGAGGTACGTTGGATTCGCCTTTAAAGCACAGGAAGTGAGGCACCACTTCGACAATGATGCACTTGGCCAAAAAGGGCGTATGAATTTTATCCTAAGTATATTCAGGAGAAAACACATAAACTCTTTTTGGCCAGGCAAGCACACGGACAATGCAAGTCTGCACTACAAAGAAGTATCACTTCCCACCGGTCCAAAGGGATATCCACAAAACGGGTAAAAACCAGAAATTAAAGGCAGGCCCTGGAAAACATGGAGCCTTGTTATGCTGAGGGGTGGGATGTAAATTGCCAACTGCCTCTCTGGAGGAGTGCATTGTGTTCCCTAAAACAAGTAAACAACAGAGCTACAGAGCCAAGGACACTTCCAGTCTAGGGAATATACCTTGGGAAAACTGAAAATCAATAAGACAGAGCCACCCCAAAATTTAGGGCTGCACTCCTTACAAGAACATCAACTTCGGTACACCTTAAATATCCCAGGAAATATAAAAATGGTTCAAAAATCGTGGTACTTACGTACGATGAAATATCCCTCAGCCATGAAATCAATGTCATAAGACCAGTAGCAGCAAAATGAGTGGATTCAGGTACGATGATTCTAAGTGAAATAAGTCACACAGAAAAAGAAACGTATCATAAGATATCACTTTTGAAGATCTTGTAAACATGGCTACACATGAACTGAGTTAGGAAAGAGAACGCTGTCTCACATTTAAAAAACAATCTTATGCCTGCTTAAGGGGGAAGGAGAGGTGGGGTGATGCATAAAACCAGAGTTTGATCTAAGCACAGGTACCGTTCCAAAAACCAACTATGGAATAGACAAGACCTACACTTTCCTCAGTGAAAGGGACTCAAAACCCCATATTTCCTGCAGAGGAATATATCTGATTAGTAAGAATCTTAAAACCTATGTATTGATATGTCTCCATAAAAGAATCAAGTGTTTCTAGACTGGCATACACATGGCAGCGAGAATCAGTTCAAACCCATTATAAAAAGGAATTTGAAAAACAAAAAATAATGGGAAATTCTTTACAATTCCTTCAGGAATTCTGATGAAACCTGGAATGACCCTATCTACAATGACTGCTGTATGTGACATAAGGCTGGACACATGGGACTGAGAGGATTGGTGAGATTGGGTGAGCAAATGCAGACCCTTTAAAGCAATAATGCATGGCACCCATTCCATGGGTCCCATGTCCCCAAGTTGAAGGGAACATTACAACAGCTATAACATGTACGGGAATCCTTGAGAATGGACACACTGTGAATACGAAAGGTCTCTAAAACTCAATGAATAGTCCCTCTCCTGGTGCTCCGGTTTGACATTCCAACTGCTTTACTATCAATCTCCCAACTTGGAGAGACAGCACCTTTAACCTCCTGGTTCGCACAGGTTGCCAAATTGACAGAGGATGAAAGGGAAGAGGGAGAACCAATGAGACAGTAGCTGTTATGCTTTTGGACGGGCATATGCCACTCTTATTTCCCAGGAGGAAGATGAATTAACCACAGTCTCAGCCACCAACCGAGAACCAGTATAGGTCCTGAACCAAAATATTAAACATGCGTTCAGCTCAGAAAAAAAACGAGTTAAATAATGGAGCCCAGGGGCACAGCAATTCACAAACAGGCAGAGTAATACAGGACAACTATCGTCCAAAAATCTTTTGAGGGAAGGAAACGAGGCGGACTTGAAAGCGAGGCAGAAGAGTAGGAAACAGATTTCAAGAGGTACAATGGAATCACCTTTAAAGCACAGGAAGACGGGCACAACTTCGAAAATGATGCACTTGGCCAAAAAGAGCGTATGCGTTTTCTCCTGAATATATTCAGCAGAAAACGCATACGACGTTTTTGGCCAAGCAAGCAAGTGGGCAATGTAAATCTGCACTACAAAGAAGTATCACTTCCCACCGGTCAAAAGGGACATCCACAAAATGGGTAAAAACCAGAAAGGCAAGAGCGGCCCTGGAGAACAGGGAGACTTGTTATGCTTATGGCGGGATGTAAATTGCCAACTGCCTCTCTGGAGGAGTGCACTGTGTTCCCTAAAACAAGTAAACAACAGAGCTACAGATACAAGTGCACTTCCAATCTAGGGAATATACATTGGGAAAACTGAAAATCAATAGGACAGAGCCACCCCAAAATTTAGGGCTGCACTGCTTATAAGAACCTGAACTTGGGTACACCTTAAATATCCCAGGAAAGATAAAAATGGTTCAAAAAATTTTGTTACTTACGTACGATGGAATATCCCTCAGCCATGAAATCAATGTCAAAAGGCCAGTAGCAGCAAAATGAGTGGATTCAGGTATGATGATTCTAAGTTAAATAAGTCACAAAGAAAAAGAAACTTATCATAAGATATCACTTATGATGATCCTGTAAACATGGCTACACATGAAGTGAGTTAGGAAAGAGGACAGAGTCTCACATTTAGAAAACACTCTTATGCCAGCTTAAGGGGGAAGGAGAGGTGGGGTGATGCATAAATCCAGTGTTTGATATAAGCACATGTACCGTTCCAAAAACCAACTATGGAATAGACAAGACCTACACCATCCTCAGTGAAAGGGATTCAAAACCCCATTATTCCGGAAGAGGAATATATCTGACTAGTAAGAATCTTAAAACCTATGTATTGATATGTCTCCGTAAGGGAATCAAGTGTGTCTAGACCTTCATAAACATGGCAGTGACAATCAGCTCAAACCCACTATAAAAAGGAATTTGAAAAACAAAAAATAATGGGAAATTCTTTACAATTCCTTCAAGATTTCTGATGAAACCTGGAATGACCTTATCTACAATGACTGCTAGATGTGGCATAAGGCTGGACACATGAGACTGAGAGGATTGGTGATATTGGGTGAGCAAATGCAGACCCTTTAAAGCAATAATGCATGGCACCCATTCCATGGGTCCCATGTCTCCAGGTTGAAGGGAATATTACAACAGCTATAACATGTACGGGAATCCTTGAGAATGGACACATTGTGAATACGAAAGGTCTCTAAAACTCAACGAATAGTCCCTCTCCTGGTGCTCCGGTTTGACTTTCCAACTGCTTTACTATCAATCTCCCAACTTGGAGAGACAGCACCTTTAACATCCTGGTTCACACAGGTTGCCAATTTGACAGAGGAGGAAATGGAAGAGGGAGAACCAATGAGAGAGTAGCTGTTAGGCATTTGGACGGGCACATGCCACTCTTATATCCCGGGAGGAAGAAGAATTAACCAAAGTCTCAGCCACCCACCAAGAATCAGTATAGGTCCTGAACCAAAATTTTAGCCTTGTGTTCAGCTCACAAAAAGCGAGTTAAAAAATGGAGCTCAGGGGCACAGCAATTCAAAAACAGGCAGAGTAATAAAGCACAACTATCGTTCAAAAATCTGTTGAGGGAAGGAAACATGGCGGACTTGAATGCGAGGCAGAATAGCAGGAAACAGATTTCACGAGGTACGTAGGATTCACCTTTAAAGCACAGGAAGAGGGGCACAACATCGACAATGATGCACTTGGCCAAAAAGGGCATAAGCGTTTTCTCCTGAATATATTCAGGAGAAAACGCATACAGCCTTTTTGGCCAAGCAAGCAAGCGGGCAATGCAAATCTGCACTACAAAGAAGTATCACTTCCCACCGGTCATTAGGGGCATCCACAAAATGGGTAAAAACCAGAAGGGCAAGACAGGCCCTGGAGAAAAGGGAGCCTTGTTATGCTGATGGGCCTGATGTAAATTGCCAACTGCCTCTCTAGAGGAGTGCATTGTGTTCCCTAAAACAAGTAAACAACAGATCTACAGAGCTCAGGGCACTTCGAGTCTAGGGAATATACCTTGGGAAAACTGAAAATCAATAAGACAGAGACACGCCAAAATTTAGGCCTGCACTGCTTACAAGAACCTCAACTTGGGTACACCTTACATATCCCTGGAAATAAAAAAATGGTTCAAAAATTTGTGGTACTTACGTACGATGGAATATCCCTCAGCCATGAAATCAATGTCATAAAACCAGTAGCAGCAAAATGAGTGGATTCAGGTACGATGATTCTAAGTGAAATAAGTCACACAGAAAAAGAAACTTATCATAAGATATCATTTATGAAGATCCTGTAAACATGGCTACACATGAACTGAGTTAGGAAAGAGAACAGAGTCCCACATTTAGAAAACACTATTATGCTTTCTTAAGGGGGAAGGAGAGGTGGGGTGATGCATAAAACCGGAGTTTGATATAAGCACAGGTACCGTTCCAAAAACCAACTATGGAATAGACAAGACCTACACCTTCTTCAGTGAAAGGGACTCAAAATCCCATATTTCCCACAGAGGAATATATCCGACTAGTAAGAAACTTAAAACCTATGTACTGATATGTCTCCATAAGGGAACCAAGTGTGTCTAGACAGGCATAAACATGGCAGCGAGAATCAGCTCAAACCCAACCTAAAAAGGAATTTCAAAAACAAAACAAAAAAACAGGGAAATTCTTTACAATTCCTTCAGGGTCTCTGTTGAAACCTGGAATGACCCTATCTACAACGACAGCTGGATGTGGCATAAGGCTGGACACATGGGACTGAGAGGATTGATGAGATTGGGTGAGCAAATGCAGACCCTTTAAAGAAATAATTCATGGCACCCATTCCATGGGTCCCAACTCTCCAAGTTGAAGGGAATATTACTACAGCTATAACATGTATGGGAAACCTAGAGAATGGACACACTGTGAATACAAAAGGTTTCTAAAACTCAATGAATAGTCCCTCTCCTGGTGCTCCAATTTGACTTTCCAACTGCTTTACTATCGAACTCCCAACTTGGAGAGAGAGCTCCTTTAACCTCCTGGTTCGCACAGGTTGCCAATTTGGCATAGGATTAAAGGGAAGAGGGAGAACTAATGAGACAGTAGCTGTTGGCATTTGGATGGGCACATGTCACTCTTATTTCCCCAGAGGAAGAAGAATTAAACAAAGTCTCAGCCAACCACCGGGAACCAGTATAGGTCCTGAACCAAAATATTGGACTTGCGTTCAACTCACAAAAAACGAGTTACAAAATGGAGCTCAGGGGCACAGCAATTCACAAACAGGCAGATTAATAAAGGGCAACTATCGTCCAAAAATCGGTTGAGGGAAGGCAGTGAGGCGAACTTGAAAGGGAGGCAGAATAGCAGGAAACACATTTCAAGAGGTACGTTGGAATCGTCTTTAAAGCACAGGAAGAGGGGCACAACTTCGACAATGATGCACTTGTCCTAAAAGGGCGTATGCGTTTTGTCCTAAATATATTCAGGAGAAAATGCATACGCCCTTTTTGGCCAAGCAAGCAAGCGTGCAATGCAAATCTGGTCTACAAAGAAGTATCACTTCCCACAAGTCAAAAGGGACATATGCAAAATGTTTAAAAAACAGAAAGGCAAGACAGGCCCTGGAGAACTGGGAGCCTTGGTATGCTGATGGGCGGGATGTAAATTGCCAACTGCCTCTCTGGAGGAGTGCATTGTGTTTCCTAAAACAAGTAAACAACAGAGCAACAGAGCCAAGGACACTTCTAGTCTAGGGAATATACCTTGGGAAAACTGAAAATCAATAAGACAGAACCACCCCAAAATTTAGGGCTGCACTGCTTACAGAAACCTCAACTTGTGTACACTTTAAATATCCCAGGAAATATAAAAATGGTTCAAAAAATTGTGGTATACGTATGATGGAATATCCCTCAGCCATGAAATCAATGTCATAAGACCAGTAGCAGCAAAATGAGTGGATTCAGGTACGATGATTCTAAGTGAAATAAGTCACAAAGAAAAAGAAACTTATCATAAGATATCACTTATGAAGATCCTGTAAACATGGCTACACATGAACTGAGTTAGGAAAGAGAACAGAGTCTCACATTTAGAAAACACTCTTATGCCTGCTTAAGGGGGAAGGAGAGGTGGGGTGATGCATAATACAGAGTTTGATATAAGCACAGTTACCGTTCCAAAAACCAACTATGGAATAGAGAAGACCTACAACTTCCTCACTGAAAGGGACTCAAAACCCCATATTTTCCGCAGAGGTATATATCTGACTAGTAAGAATCTTAAAACCTATGTATTGATATGTCTCCACAAGGGAATCAAGTCTGTCTAGACTGGCATAAACATGGCAGTGAGAATCAGCTCAAACCCACTATGAAAAGGAATTTCAAAAACAAAAAAAAAAGGCAAATTCTTTACAATTCCTTCAGGGTCTCTGATGAAACCTGGAATGACCCTATCTACAATGACAGCTGGATGGGGCATAAGGCTGGACACATGGGACTGAGAGGATTGGAGAAATTGGGTGAGCAAAAGCATTCCCTTTATAGCAGTAATGTATGGCACCCGTTCCTTGGGTCCCAACTCTCCAGGTTGAAGGGAATATTAGTATAGCTATAACATGTATGGGAAACCAAGAGAATGGACACACTGTGAATATGAAAGGTTTCTAATACTCAACGAATAGTCCCTCTCCTGGTGCTCCAGTTTGACTTTCCAATTGCTTTACTATCAATCTCTCAACCTGGAGAGACAGCACTTTAACCTCCAGTTTCGCACAGGTCGCCAATTTCGCAGAGGATGAATGGGAAGAAAGAGAAACAATGAGAGAGTAGCTGTTAGGTGTTTGGACGGGCATATGTCACTCTTATTTCCCAGGAGGAATAAGAATTGACCAAAATCTCAGCCACCCACCGGGAACCAGTATAGGTCCTGAACCAATATATTGGACTTGCGTTCAGCTCAGAAAAAAAGGGTTAAAAAATGGAGCTCAGGGGCACAGCAATTCACAAAATGGCAGAGTAATAAAGGGCAACTAACGTCCAAAAATCTGTTGAGGCAAGGCAACGAGGTGGACTTGAAAGCGATGCAGAATAGCAGGAAACAGATTTCAAGACGTACGTTCGAATCGCCTTTAAAGCACAGGAAGAGTGGCACAACTTCGACAATGATGCACTTGGCCAAAAAGGGCGTATGTGATTTCTCCTGAATATATTCAGGAGAAAACGTATACGCACTTTTTGGCCAAGCAAGCAAGCGGGCAATGCAAATCTGCACTACAAAGTAGTATCACTTCCCACCGGTCAAAAGGGACATCGGAAAAATGTGTAAAAACCAGAAAGGCAAGACAAGCCCTGGAGAACAGGGAGCCTTGTTATGCTGATGGGCGGGATGTAAATTGCCAACTGCCTCTCTGGAGGAGTGCATTGTGTTCCCTAAAACAAGTAAACAACAGAGCTACAGAGCCAAGGGCACTTCCAGTCTAGGGAATATACCTTGGGAAAACTGAAAATCAATAAGACAGAGCCACCCCAATATTTACGGCTGCACTGCTGACAAGAACCTCAACTTGGGTACACCTTATATATTCCGTGAAAGATAAAAATGGTTCAAAAAATTGTGGTACTTTCATTATGATGGAATATCCCTCAGCCAGGAAATCAATATCATAAGACCAGTAGCAGCAAAATGAATGGATTCAGGTAAGATGATTCTAAGTGAAATAAGTCACACAGAAAAAGAATCTTATCATAAGATATCACTTATGAAAATCCTGTAAACATGACTACACATGAACTGAGTTAGGAAAGAGAACAGCGTCTCACATTTAGAAAACACTCTTACGCCTGCTTAAGGGGGAAGGGGAGGTGGGGTGTTGCATAAAACCATTGTTTGATATTAGTACAGGCACCATTCCAGAAACCAAATACAGAATAGACAAGATCTACACCTTCCTCACTGAAAAGTTATCAAGACTCCATACTTCACACAGAGGAATATATCTGACTAGTAAGAATCTTAAAACCTATGTATTGATATGTCACCGTAAGGGTATCAAGTGTGTCTAAACTGGCATAAACATGGCAGTGAGGATCAGCTCAAACACAGTAAAAAAAGAAATTTCAAATACAAAACAAAAAAAACAGGGAATATCTTTACAATTCCTTCAGGGGCTCTGATGAAACCTGGAATGACCCTACCTACAACGAGAGCTGTATGTGGCATAAAGCTGGACACTTGAGACTGAGAGGTTTGGTGATACTGGGTGAGCAAATGCAGACCCTTTAAAGCAATAATATGTGGCACACATTCCATGTGTCCCAACTCTCCATGTGTAAGGGAATATTACTACAGCCATAACATTTACGGGAAACCTAGAGAATGGACACACTGTGAATACGAAAGGTTTCTAAAACCCAACTTATAGTCCCTCTCCTTGTGCTCCAGTTTGACCTTCCAATGGCTTTACTATCAATCTCCCAACTTGGAGCGATTGCCCGTAAAACCTCCTGGTTCGCACAGGTTGCCAATTTGGCAGAGGATGAAAGGGAAGAGGGAGAACCAATGAGAGAGTAGCTGTTAGGCATTTGGACAGGTACATGTCACTTTAATTGCCCGGCAGGAAGTAGAATTAACCAATGTCTCAGCCACCCGCCGGGAACCAGTATAGGTTTTGAACCATAATTTTGGATTTGCTGTCAGCTCACAAAAACGAGTTGAAAAATGGAGCTCAGGGGCACAGCAATTTACAAACTGGCAGAGTAATAGAGGACAACTATCGTCCAAAAATCTTTTGAGGGAAGGCAGAGAGGCGGACTTTAAAACGAGGCAGAATAGCAGGAAACAGATTTCAAGAGGTACGTTGGAATCACCCTTCAAGCACAGGAAGAGGGGCACAACTTCGACAATGATGCACTTGGCCAAAAAGGGCGTAAGAGTTTTCTCCTGAGTATATTCAGGAGAAAATGCATATGCCAGTTTTGGCCAAGCAAGCAAGCAGCAATGCAAATCTGCACTACAAAGAAGTATCCCTTCCCACCGGTCAGAAGGGACATCCACAAAATGTGTAAATACCAGAAAGGCAAGACAGGCCCTGGAGATCAGGGAGCCTTGTTATGCTGATGGGCGGGATGTAAGTTGCCAAATGCCTCTCTGGAGGAGTGCATTGTGTTCCCTAAAACAAGTAAACAATAGAGCTACACAGCCAAGGGCAGTTCCAGTCTAGGGAATATACCTTGGGAAAACTGAAAATCAATAAGACACAGCCACCCTAAAATTCAGCGCTGCACTGCTTACAAGAACCTCAACTTGGGTACACCTTAAGTATCCCAGGAAAGACAAAAATGGTTCAAGATATTGTGGTACTTACGTACGATGGAATATCGCTCAGCCATGACATCAATGTCATAAGGCCAGTAGCAGCAAAAAGAGTGGATTCAGGTACGATGATTCTAAGTGAAATAAGTCACACAGAAAAAGAAACTTATCATAAGATATCACTTATGAAGGTCCTGTAAACATGGCTACACATGAACTGAGTTAGGAAAGATTACAGAGTAACTAATCTTATCATAATTTATCACTCATAGCGGAAATGTACACATGACTACACATGAACTGAATTACAAACACAACAGAGTCACACATTTAGAAAACATCTTCTGCCTGCTTAATGGGAAAGCCGAGGTGGGGTGATGCCTAAAACCACAGTTCTAAATTAGCACAGATTCCGTTATATAAACCATGTATGTAATAGAAAACACCTACTCCCGGCACAATGAACTGGACTCAACACCCCCTATTCATTGCAGAGGAATATGTCTGACTCTAAGTATTTTAAAACATATGTATTCTCATGTCTCCATAAAGGAATCATGTGTGTGTATAACGGCATGAACACAGCACTGAAATTCAGTTAAACCCACTTATAAAAATAAATTTCAAAAGCAAAATGCAAAAACAGAGAGAAAGTCTTAAAAATTACGTTCAGGGCCTGTGATGCAAGCTAGATTGACCACCTTTACACCCACAGCTGGATGAGACATATGACTGGACACTTGGGGCTGACAAGATTGCTGAAGTTGTGTGAACAAAAGAATACCACTTAGAGCAATACTGTGTGCTACCCATTCTAGTGGTCCCAACTCTCCAGGTTTAAGGGAATCTTCCTCCAGTTAAAACATGCATGGGAAACCCAGTGGATGGTACACTGTGTAATTGGGAAAGTTTTCTAAAAGGTACCTCATTTTTCCTTTTGTCGTGCTCGGCTTCGCCATTCCATCTGCATTACTCAAAATCTCCACAATTGGAGTGTCAGTGCCTTTACCCTCCCGTTATGCACAGTTTGCAAACTGTGCAGAGGATGAACAGGAAGAGGGGAAATAAATGAGAGATTAGCTGTAGGTGTTTGGATGGGTACATGTCACTCTAGTTTCCCATCAGGAAGAATAATTAACCAAAGGCTCAGCCTGAAGCCCCGGAACAGGACTAGGGCCTAAAGCCATCCTGCGGTATTGCAGCCAGCTCACAAAGAGGCGAGTTGAAAAATGGAAATCAGAGGCACAGCATTTCACAAACTTGCAGAATTATAAAGGACAACTATCATCCAGAAATATATTGAGGAAAGGCAGTGAAGAGGATTTGAATGCAAGGCAGAATTGAAGGAAACAGATTTCAAGAGGTAGATTGGAGTCATCTAATAGCACATGAAAAGCGACAGAATTTCGACAATGTTGCCCTTGGCTGAAAAGGGATTATGTGTATTTTCTTGAATATATTCGGGAAAAAATGCATATGCCCTTTTTGGCTAAGCAAGCCATCAGGCATTGCAAATCCACACTACAGAGAAGTGTCCCTTACCTCCAGTCAAAAGGGCCATCCACAAATAGTGTAAAGTCCACAAATGCAGGACAGGTCATGGAGAAAAGGGAGCCTGGTTACGCCGATGGACAGGATGTAAATTGCCAACAGCCTCTCTGGAGAACTGTATGTTGTTTTCTAAAACAGAGCTACAGAGCATAGCACACTTCCACTCATGGGCGTGTATTTTGGGAAAACTAAAAATCCACAACACACAGCCAGCGCAAAATTTAGGGCTGCTCTGTTTACAAGAACCTCGACTTCGGTACACTTTATATATCCCAGGAAAGGAAAAAAAAATGGATATAGATGTTGTGGTACTTATATACAAAGGAATGTCACTCAGACATAAAATCAATGTCATAAGGGCAATAGCAGCATAATGAGTGGCTTTAGGTACGATGATGCTAAGTGAAATGAGCCACAAAGAAAAAGAAACTTATTGTAATATATCACTTATAGAGGAAATGTAAACATAGCTACACATGAACTGAATTTCAAAAGAGAACAGAGTTACACATTTAGAAAACACACTTATGCCTCCTTAAGGGGAAAGGTGACATGGGGTGATGTGTAAAAGCAGAGTTTGAAATTAGCACAGATCCTATTCCATATACCAAATAGTTAATAGACAAGACCTACTCCTTTCTCAATGAACTGGACACAAAACACCCTATTCACTGAAGAGGAATATATCTGACTGGTAATAACCTTGAAACCTATGTATTTTTACGTCTCCATAATGGAATCAAGTGAATGTAGATTGGCATAAACACAGATCAATGGAACAGGACAAAAAGCCCAGAGATAAACCTACATACATATGGCTATCTCATCTATGACAAAGGAGCTAAGGATATACAATGGAGAAAAGACAGTCTCTTCAGTAATTGGTGCTGGAAAAACTGGACCCCTACACAAAAAAGAATGAAATTAGAACACTCCATAACACCATACACAAAAATAGACTCTAAATTGATTAGAGATCTAAATATAAGACCAGACACTATAAAACACTTAGAGGAAACCATAGGCATAACACTCTATGACATAAATCACAGCAAGATCCTTTTGGACCCACCTCCTAGAGAAATGGAAATAAAAACAGAAATCAACAAATGGGACCTAATGAAACTTAAAAGCTTTTACACAGTACAGGAAAACATAAACAAGATGCAAAAACAACCCTCAGAATGGGAGAAAATATTTTCAAATGAAGCAATTGACAAAGGATTAATCTCCAAACTTTACAAGCACCTCATGTAGCTCAATATCACAAAAACAAACAACCCAATCCAAAAACGGGCAGAAGACCTAAATAGACATTTCTCCAAAGAAGATATACAGATTACCAAGAAACACATGAAAGGATGCTGAACATCACTAATCATTAGAGAAATGCAAATCAAAACTACCCTGAGGTATCATCTCACAGCAGTCAGAGTGGCAATCATCAAAAAAATCTACAAAACAATAAATGATGGAGAGGACTTTATTGCAGAAAAGGGAACACACTTGCACTGTGGGTGGGAATGTAAATTGATATGAGCACTAGGGAGAACAGTACGGAGGTTCCTTTAAATAACTAACAATAGAAGTACCATACGACTCAACAATCCAACTACTGGGCATTTGCGTTGCGAAAACCATAATTCAAAAAGAGTTATGTACAAAAATGTTCATTGCAGCTCTATTTGCATTAGCCAGGACATGGAAGCAACCTAAGTGTCCATCGACAGATGAATGGATAAAGAAGATCTGGCACATATATACAATCAAATATTACTCAACCATAAAAAGAAGCAAAACTGAGTTATTTGTACTGAGGTGGATGGACTTAGAATCTGTCCTACACAGTGAAGTAAGTCTGAAAGGGAAAAACAAATACTGTATGTTAACAGAGATATATGGAATCTAATGAAGAAAAAAAAAAATAATTTTGAAGAACCTAGTTGCAGGACAGGATTAAGGACTCAGACATAGAGAAAGGACTTGAGGACACCAGAAGGGGGATGGGTAAGCTGGGACGAAGTGAGAGAGTGGCATGGACATAAATACATTACCAAATGTAACACCGATAGCTACTGGGAAGCAGCCACATAGAACAGGGAGATCAGCTCGGTGCTTTGTGACCACATAAAGGGGTGGGATATGGAGTGTGGGAGGGAGATGCAAGAAGGAGGGGATCTGGTGATATTTGTATATGTATAGCTGATTCACTTTGTTATACAGCAGAAACGAACACTCCATTGTAAAGCAATTATACTTCAATAAACGTGTAAAAGGAAAAAAAAAAGCCCTAGGATAAATCTACACACTTATGGTCAACTAATCTATGACAAAGGAGGCAAGACTATACAATGGAGATAAGACAGTCTCTTCAATCATTGGTGCTGGGAAATATGGAGAGCTACATATAAAAGAATGAAATTAGAACACTCCCCAACACCATACATAAAAATATATTCAAAATGAATTAGAGACCTTAATGTAAGACCCGACAGTATAAAACTCTGAGAGGAAACCTTACGAAGGATACTCTGACGTAAATCACAGCAAGATTTTTTTTTTTTTTTTTTTTGTGGTACGCGGGCCTCTCACTGTTGTGGCCTCTCCCATTGCAGAGCACAGGCTCCGGACGCGCAGGCTCAGTGGCCATTGCTCACGGGCCCAGCCGCTCCGCGGCATGCGGTATCCTCCCTGACCGGGGCACGAAACCGCGTCCCCTGCATCGGCAGGCGGACTCTCAACCACTGCGCCACCAGGGAAGCCCAGCAAGATCTTTTTTGATCCACCTCCTATAGTAATTAAATAAAAAAGTAAACTAAACAGATGGGAATAATGAAACGTAAAAGCTTTTGCAAAGCAAAGGAAACTACAAACAAGACGAAAAGACAACCCTCAGAATGGCAGAAAATATTTGCAAACGAATCAATGGACAAATGATTAATCTCCAATATATATAAACAGCTCATGCAGCTCAATAGTAATAAAACAAACAACCCAATACAAAAATGGAAGATCTAAATAGACATTTCTTCCAAGAAGACATAGAGATGGCCAGTACGCACATGAAAATCTGCTGAACATCACTAATTATTAGAGAAATGGAAATCGAAACTACAATGAGGTATCACGTCACACCTGTTAGAATGGGCATCATCAGAAAATCTACAAACAACAAATGCTGGAGAGGGTGTGGAGAAAAGGAACCTTCTTCCACTATTGTTGGGAATGTAAATCGATACAGTCTCTATGGAGAACAGTATGGACGTTCCTTAAAAAACAAAAATAGAATTACCATATAATCCAGCAATCCCACTACTGGGCATATACCCAGAGAAAACCATAAATCAAAAAGACACATTCACCACAATGTTCACTGCGGCACTATTTACAATAGACAGGTAATGAAAGCAACCTAATTGCCCACAGACAGACGAATGGATAAAGATGTGGTACATATATACAACGGAATATTACTCAGCCATACATAGAATGAAATTGGGTCATTTGTAGAGACCTCGATGGATCTAGAGACTGTCATACAGAGTGAAGTAAGTCAGAAAGAGAAAAACAAATATTGTATATTAATGCATATATGTGGAACCTAGAAAAATGGTACAGATGAACCAGTTTGCAGGGCAGAGATAGAGACAGATGTAGAGAACAAACATATGGACACCAAGGAGGGAACGCCATGTGAGGGTGGTGGTGGGATGAATTGGGAGACTGGGATTCACATGTGCACACTTATATGTATAAAATACATATCCAATAAGAACCTGCTGTATAAAAGAAATAAATTTAAAAAAATTAAAAATAAATAAATAACATTTAATAAAATAAAACAGAAAAAAAGGTTTTCCCTTCACATAGACGTCTTTATATTAATGCATTATTTCCATGTTTATATCTCCAAATTAAAAAAAAAGAGGAATAAATAAAATCTAACTTGAACCAAAAAGAAAAAAAGAACGAAAAAAAACAGAACTCACCAGTTTTACAGAGGAAAATCGTATCAGGGCACTTGCTCCAGTGGTAAAAAATTCTTAAGTTGGTCAGAGGTGGGAAATCGTCTCCCATGCCGTCAGCAGCACTCTCCCCCACAAGGAGCATCCTCATTGCAAAGCTGGGGGACTGTGTCGAGGCGTCTGTGAGTAAATGTGACCTGAGCCCCAGTCCTGCTGCAGCTGAACTCTTCCCACCCGTTCCAGGTAAAACACCTGAATATGTACAAGCACTTGCAAGCCTAGAGGAAGGGCTGTGGAGACACACTAGCGAGAGCACGCAGGCCGACTTGGTGCCTGCAGGCCAGCCAGGATGGACTTGGCCCCAGATGCTCTTCTGGAAACTTTTCATTTCCCTGCCTGAGATACCCCTCCTGCCACAGCCCCCAGTGCTTTTTTACTTCCTCACCTCTGCCTGGGGAGAAATTCCAGTGGCAAGTATTGGTGACACATCCTCTTCTTTAGCAGGTGGCAGCCTGGCAACTCCTGCAGAAAGTCCAGCAGAGCCCCACTCACACTGGGCCACCCACAATGCCACGGCCCGTCACTCCCTCCCACCACCCCAGCCCCGAAACTGCTGACGGGGCAGAGAATATGGCGTCAGGCACAGCTACAGGGGCTCTTGCTGACTGGAGAGGTGTTTATATTGACCTCAACCCAGGCACACCTGTGGAGGGGGGGGCTGGCAGGCAGTGTCAGGCTGCCCAAGTCAGCCAATCCTCACCCCTCAGTTGCTCACAGTTGCAGAAAATGAACGTTGCTAAACGGGTCAGTCCCAAGGAACAGGTGTGGGCCTTGAGAGTCAGGATAGACAAGTGGCTACAGCTGCGGCTTGTTTTCTTATCATTTTATCTGGTCCATGAGTGGAAAACAACTTCAAGAAGACCCTATCCTAATGAGAGGAACCCAGGAGTCAGGGAGAGGAGTGATGGTGGGTGGAGACAGAGGCCTGGTGCCCTGGCTGCAGTGGAAGTGTCTGGAAGACCAGGCAGAGAGAGGCTGCACAGAGTGATAGCCAGGGTCACAGACCTGTCAGAGCTGCTGTTTGTTAGTTCAACTCCTGCTCTGAGGTGTTCTGTGTCAGCTGTGAGTGACAGGTGAGCTGGGGGTTCTCTGCAAGGTGGGTTATGTGCACAGTTCCTGTGTGTCCAGCCCTGCTGGGGTACCTGCCCAGGGGAGCTCTGTATCCTGGGTGGGGCCTGACTATGAGAGCCCCATGGGCTGCTGGGTAGCTGTACAGGTGAGCTTCATACCCTCGGAGGGACTTGAACACGAGAGCCCCGTGGGCTGTGGGGTGCGGGATGCAGCCCAGGTGAGCTCCATATCCTGGGATTGGCCTGACCACGAGAGCCCCATGGGCTGCTGGAGACCTGGTGAAGGATATCAGGACAGTCAGTGAAGCCACCGAGGATATACATCCAGTAGATCCTATTTCCTACACCCTGCTGCTCATTCTACCATCCACCAGGCCATGGCATTCTGTATTAGACTTCAATGATGCCTTCTTCTGTATTCCATTCATCTCAGAGTCACAAGAATTTTTGGCTTGGGAGTGGCAGGACAAAACATGCACCAAAACCAATAATGCTGGGTCGTCCTGCCCCAATGGTTCAAAAATCCCCACACCATCATTGGGGAAATGTCCTCTAAAGACCTAAACGTTCTACCTCTGTAAAAGGGAACCCTCCTTCAATATGCAGATGACATTCTGATCGCCAGGCCTACTAAAGATGCCTCGGAACTACCTAGCCAAGAAAGGATAGAAGGTGTCCAAGAAAAAGGCTCAAATATCCCAGGCTCAGGTGACTTGCCTGGGCTTCATTCTCACAGATATTTGGAGAAACGCATCCCAGGATAGGGAAGAAGCCATTTGCAGCCTTACCTCTTCTAAAACTAGAAGACAGCTTAAGGGTTCCTGGGGAGGCCAAGGTTTTCTGCATCTGGATCCCTAACTACAATCTAATAGCTGGGCCTCTACATGAAACACTGACACGAAAAGATGATGATCCTTTTGAATAGAATCCAGAAGCAGCCTTTCAAGAATGGAAAGAGCAGTCAATTCAGATCCTTGCCCAGGAACTCGCTAATTTAGCTAAACCCTTTGACCTTTACATACCCGGTCAAATGTTAATCGCCCTTGGAGCCTTAGTGCAAAAACTGGGACCACTTGAAATGGAGCACCACAAGAATGCCTTTCAGGTATGATAAACTATGGTCACCAAGGGCTTTGCCCACCGACTCATCAGGCCAGGATACTGGGGTATCTAAAAAGCTGGAAATCATCAGCCCACAAGGCCAGCTCCCTCCTAAGGGAATAGGACCACACGTGGTGATCCTAACCACCCATCATGTCCTGAAGTTGCAGGGGTCGCTCTGTGGACACACTGACCTCGAGTGAGGAGGCCTTCCAACTCCAACCTCCAGAGAGACAAATGGGGGCATCTGGCCCCCAAGATGACTCATGTGACCATCACTTGACCTGGAGTTTCTCCCAGAAAACAACAAGACTGTGCCCCGAAAGAGCAGACTACTGCTTGCAGGACTTACTGCACCCAGAGGGGAGCTAATAAGTTTGGTGGGGGAAACGTATATCACGCTTTCACCATAGAAAACCCTACAGACACCGCGGTGATGGTGGCCAATATGACCGGCTGGACTGCTGGCTACTTCTAAAGGCCGTTGACTCAGTGGACGTCATGGTCCTGGATCACCACTGACCCTGGACTGTCTGGGAGTTCCGTGGGCAGGGTTCTGACACATGGTGCTGTTTGTACATTAATTCAGGGACCTAATTAAAGAAAGCACAGACTACTGGTCAGAGCATCTAGGCTGGCAAAAAACGTCTGCCTAACGTCACCGAACAAATGTGGGGTGGGGTGAAACCTGCCACCACAGCATCTCTGCGCATCTTTTTCCTGGACCCTTAAAGGTCATTAGAATCTATAACACTTCAAATGCTGGTGCTCAGGCGGATGAGAAGTGAGTCAGGAGGCTTTGGGACAATCAATCTCACCTGGAGGCTGGTGGGGAGACGTTTTTCCCCTTCCCCCAGGTATCAGGGCTGCCACCACAGCATGAAGCAGTTACAAAATAGGGGTCATCACCCTCAACACCCCAAGAATGAGGAACGGAACAAAAAGCAGAGGAGGTGTTCGTCTCTGGCAACGTTCATTAAAAATTCCTGGGAGATAAAAAGAGAATCTGGGCAATAAAATAAAGTCTAACCTGTTTTTCCTTTGTGCTTTGTCTAATTTCACGTGCTCCTAGGGTTCCGCATGCAGAGGTCCCACACCCGGCACTTCAGAGCCGATTTCCTAGTGCAGAATGGCTGGGTCGACACCTCAGATAGCGGAGTCCCATGCAGACTGCACAGCATAGAGCCTGAGCTGCAGCCAACCCAGCCCTCGAGAGCTCCATCCCCTAACTCCCACTGACGCTCCCGGGATCCCTACTCAGCATCCCAGCCCACAGCCCATGGTGGAGGGCACGCTCTCACCTCTCCATTTGGTTTTCAAAATAATGTTTCCTTTGCTTCTGAACCAAACTCAGTCTTGATCTCTTGGATCCAATGACACTGGGCACGGGGACTCCTGTTGGGGTCCACTCTGGAGGATCAGTAACAGAAATTGAGAACTTTGTAACTTCATTGAACAGATGTGTGAGCCAAACTGTAGTTAACATACAGCAGTGTATAATGCTCGGGTAAAATAAGATTTTTCTAAGACTTACATTTGATATTTCCATCACTTTACTATAAGCAAGTTCAGTGAAGACGTCTGTCTTATTTGTCAGGTCAACATTAGAGAAATGAAGTGATTTATTTCCATGGTTGTACATCGAATACTCTTGGCTGAAGCTTCAATCTTGTTTTGAATGCTTTTCCATTGAAAAGGATACCTCTCTTTCAGCTCCCCCATTTCTGAGAAGTATAAAATCTTATAATTTATTATTACCAAAGGGGAAAGGTAGGAAAAGGGATAAATTAACAGTTTGGGATTAACACATACACACTGCTATGTATAAAATAGATCATCAACAAGGAATTACTGTATAGCACAGGGAACTACACTGAATATTTTGCAATAACCTATAAGGGGAAATAATCTGAAAAATAATCGATATTTTTTATTGACATCATCTATCAATGACAGATAAAATGTAACCTAAGCAAGGCCGATGGTGAGCGCTTCTGAACCTGAAGATTTCAATCATCTAAAGTTGGGCTCTGCCTATTTCCCAAGGACCTTAAGGGACATAGGTGTAGCTGTAGCTTAAAAATTCCCCAGTTTGGGGTTCGGGGAGGCACTGATTTGGAAAAATCCCTGGTGTTCTCCTTCCATGCACGGGAACCTTCCTACAGCTAAAACATGCCTGTCACATCTAGAGGATGGTATACCGTTTGATCAGAAAGAGTTTGGAAAAGGCACCTCATCTCCTCATCCCCTGGTGCTCGGGTTCACCCCTCCAGCATCTTTCCTAACAATCTCCTCACTTGGGGATATCAGCACCGTCAACATCCTGTTGCACACAGTTTGGAATTTGTCCAGAGGATGAAGCGGAAGGATGAGAAATATTTAGAGACAAGTCTTAGGTCTTCGGACAGGCACATGCCACTCTAATTTCCAATCCGGAAGACAAATTCATCAAAGGCTAGAATTGCCCACGGAAAGAGAATAGGGCTAGAGGAAATCCCACTGTTTTGTGTCCAGTTTCCAAAAACACAATTTGAAAAATGGAACTCAGGGGCACTAAAATTCATGAAACTGCAGAGTTGAAAATATCTATTGTTGAAAAATGTCTTGAGGTAAGTCACAGAAAAGGACTTGTAAGCAAGGGGGAGTGGCAGGAAACAGATTTGAAGAGGTAGAAAGGACTCCCCATTAAAGCACAAGAAAAGGGGCTGAACATCGCCAATGATGCAGTTGGCCCAAAAGGGCGTATGCATTTTTTTCTGAATATATTCAAGTAAAGGCCATACACACTTTTTATCCAACCAAACAGGTGTGCACTGGAAATCAATACTACAAAATGTATCACTTCACATCAGTCAGAAGGGCCATCCACATAAAGTGTAAACACCAGAAATGCCGGACAGGGTGAGGAGAAAAGGGAGCCCTGTGAGGCTGATAGTGGAAATGTAATTTGCCAACGGCCACTCTGGAGAAGTGTATTGTGTTTGCTAAAACATATGAAAACTGAGCTACAGAGCATAGGGCACTTGCACTCATGGGTGTATACCTTGGAAAAACAAAAAATGACAGAAAACAGGCACCGCGACGTTTACCACCTCTCTGTTAAAAAGGGCCTCCACTTGGATATAACCTAAATGTCCCTGGAAGGATAAAATGGATAAAAGAGATGGGGTACTTATGTAGAGTGGAATATTACTCATCCAGAAATCAATGAAATAAGGCCAGTTGTAACAACTCTGGAGGAGTTACATACGATCATTCTAAGTGACACATGTCAGAAAGAAAAAGACACATATCATAAGATGTCACTTAGAGGTGGAATCAAAAATGGCTACACATGAAATAAACTACAAAACAGAAACATAGTCACATATGTAGAAAATAGACATAAGGCTGCTAAATGGGAAAGTTGTGGAATGGTGAGGTATTATCCAGGAGGTTGAAATTAGCAAAGATACCATTCCAAGTACCAAATTGAATAACTGGCAAGGCCTACACGGTACCTCAAAGAACTGCACTCAGTCCACTCAAGTCACTGGAAAATAATACATATGACTCGTAAGCATCTGAGAAAAAATTTATTGTTGTCTCACAGTACATGAATCAAGTGGATGTACAGCAGCAAAAAACAGAGCTTTGAAAATCAGCTGTAGCCAATATAAAAATAAATTTAAATATATTTATAAAAACAGTGAGACAGACAAAAATTCTTACAACTTTTGTTGAAGGGCTACGATGTAACATGGATTGAACACATGTAGACCCACAGCAGGATGATATATAAGGCTGGAAGCTATGCACGCTAAGAGATGTTAGAGAAGCTGGGTGAGGAAATGCAGACATTTTAAAGTAATACTGCCTGGTACCCATTCCATGGGTCCCAAATCTGCAGTTTCAAGGGAATCTTCTGACAGGGAAAACATGCCTGGGAAACCGAGATGAATGTACACCATGTGCTCAGGAGAGGTGTCTAAAATGCACCTCATTTTTGATCTCCTGGTGCTGGGGTTCGCCATTCCAGCCACATTACTAACAATCTCCCGACTTGGAGAATCAGCACCTTTAACCTCCTGTTTCACACAGTTTGCAATTTTTGCAGAGGATAAATGGGAAGAGGAGGAACCAATGAGAGATTAGCTGTAGGAGTTTTGACAGGCACATGTCACTCTAATTTCCCATTAGGAAGAAGAATTACCCAAAGGCACAGCCTGCCTCCACAGGATCAGATTAGGGCCGGAATCAATCCAATGGTTTGGCGGTCAGCTCACAAAAAAAGCGAGTTGCAAAATGGAGCTCAGGAGCAGACACTTCAAAGACCTGCAAAGATATAAATGATAACCAACGTCCAAAAATATATTCAGGTAAGGCAACGAAGAGGTTCTGAATGAGAGGCAGAATTGCAGGAAACATTTTTCAAAAGGTAGATTGTACTCACATTTAAAACATATGAAAAGCAGCAGAATTTCTCAAAGGATGCAGTTGGGCAAAAGGGTGTATGCGTTTTTTTCGTGAATATCTTCAGGAAAAAAACACATACAGAGTTTTTGGCCAACCAAGCAAGAGGGAAATGAAAATCCGCACAATAAAGAAGTCTCAATTTCCACTGCTCAGAAAGTCCATCCAAAAAATGTATACAAATCAAAAATGCAGAAGAGGCCATGGAAAACAGGGAGACTAGTCACGCTGATGGGTGGGTTATAAATATCCAAGAGCTACTCTGAAGAAGTGTATGCTGTTTCCTAAAACATCTAAAATACAAAGCCCCCGAGCAAAGGGGACTTCAACTCATGGACATATAACTTGGGAAGACTAAATATCAACAAGACACAGGCACCCCAAAGTTTAGGGCTGCTCTGCATACAAGAACCTCAACCTCGGTACACCTAAAGTATCCCAGGAAAAAGGGAAATGCATAAAGAACTTGTGGTAATTTTGTACAACGGAATATCACTCAGACGTGAAATCAATGTCATAAGGCCAGTAGCAGCATAATGAGAGGATTTAGGTATGATGATTCTAAGGGAAATTAGTCACACAGCAAAAGAATCTTATCATAAGATATCACTTACAGAGGGAATGTCAACATCACAACACATGAACTGAATTAGGAAAGAGAGCAGCGTCTCACTTTTAGAAAACACTCTTATGCCTCCTTAAGGGGAAAGGAGAGGTGGGGTGATGCATAAAGCCAGAGTTTGATATTAGCACAGGTACCATTCCATAAACCAAATACAGAATAGACAAGACCTACACCTTCCTCAGTGAACGGGACTCAAAACCCCTATTCCCCACAGAGGAATATATCTGATTAGTAAGAATCTTAAAACCTATGTACTCATATGCCTCTGTAAGGGAATCAAGTGTGTCTAGACCGGCATAAACACGTCAGGGAAAATCAGCTCAACCCCATTATAAAAATGAATTTCAAAAACAAAACAAAAAAAGAGCGAAATTCTTACACAATTCCTTCAGGGGTTCTGATGAAACCTAGAATGACCCTATCTGCAAAGACAGCTGGATGAGACATAAGGCTGGACACTTGGGACTGAGGGGACTGGTGAGATTGGGAGAGAAAATGCAGACCCTTTAAAGTAGTAATGCATGCCACCATTCCATGGGTCCCAAATTTCCAGGTAGAAGGGAATATCACTACAGTTATAACATGTATGGGAAACCTAGAGAATGGACACCCTGTGATGGCGAAAGGTTTCTGAAAGTCTCCTACTTTTTCCTCTCCTTGTGCTACAGTTTGGCATTCCAACAACTTTACTATCAATCTCCCAACTTAGGAGAGTCATCCCCTATAACCTCCTGGTTTGCACAGTTTGCTAATTGTGCAGAGGATGAAAGGGAAGAGGGAGAACCAATCAGAGAGTAGATGTAGGAATTTGGACGGACACATGTCACTCTAAATTCCCGTCAGGAAGAAGAATTAAGCAAAGCCTCAGCCACCCACAGGGAACCAGTATAGCCACCCCTGGAACAAGTATAGGTCCTGAAGCAAAATTGTGGATTTGCGGTCAGCTCCCAAAAATGGGATTTGAAAATTGGAGCTCAGGGGCAAAGCAAATCAAAAACCTGCAGAGTTATAAAGGACTACTCTCTTCCAAAAATCTGTTGAGGGAAGGCAGCAAAGCAGACTTGAAAATGAGTCAGAATTGCACAAAACATATTTCAAGAGGTAAATTGGAATCGCCTTTAAAGCACAGGAAAGGCATCACAACTTCCAGAATGATGCACTTGGCCAAAACCAGTGTATGACTTTTCTCCTGAATATATTCAAGAGAAAAGGCATAGGCCCTTTTTGGCCAATCAAGCAAGCGCGCAATGCAAATCCACACTACAAAGAATTTTCACTTCCCACCGGTCCAAAATGACATCCGAAAATCTTTAAAAACCAGAAAGGCAAGATAGAGATGACAAGGGCATAAAGCAATATGATCCCAAGGGTCATGGAGGATTGTGATGACAAGTGTATGGAGCATTGTGTGGACAAGATTATGTATCATTTTGCTGTCAAAGGCATTGTGATGACAAGGTTCATGGAGCAGTGTAATGACAAGCGTCATGGAGCATTGTGATTACAGGGTTCATGGAGCTTTGGGATGACAAGGGCATGGAGCGTTTTGATGACAAGATTCCCGGATCATTGTGTTGTCAGGGTTCATGGAGCGTTGTGATGACAGTGGTCATGGCGCATTGTGATGACAGAAGTCATGGAGCATTGTGATGAGGACGTCATGGATCATTGGGCTGAAAATGTTCATGGAGTATTGTGATGACAGCGGTCAAGGAGCATTGTGATGACAAGGTACTGGAGCATTGTGATGAGAAAACCATGGAGCCATGTGATGACAAGTCTCATGGAGCATTCTGATGAAAAGGGTCATGGAGCACTGTGATTACAGGGGACTTGGAGCATTGTGATGACAAGGGCATGGAACATTGGGATGAGAATGTCATAGAGCATTCTGATGACATGCATCATGGAGCTTTGTGCTGACAAAGGCATGGAGCAATGTTATGACAAGTGTCACCGAGCATTGTGATGAAAATTTCATGGAGCATTTTGGTGACAAATGTCACAGAGCCTTGTGATGACGAGGGCATGGACCATTGTGATGACAAAGGTCATGAAGCATTGTGATGACTGGAGTCACGGAGCATTGTGATGACAGGGGTCATAGAGTTTTGTGATGAAAAGGCAATGAGCATTGTGATGACAGGGGCATGGAGCATTGGCCTGACATGTTTCATGGATTATTGTGATGACAGTGGGCATGGTGCAATGTGATGACAAAGGCATGGAGCATTGTGATGAGAAGGTCATGGAGTATTTTGAAGACAGGTCTCAGGGAGCATTGTGATGACATATGTCATGGTCCATTGCGATGACATTTGAATGGAACATTGTGATGCCAAGTGTCATGGAGGATTGTGATGACAAATGAAATGGAGCATTTTGATGACAAGGGCTTGGAGCATTGTGATGACAATGGACATGGAGCATTGTGATGACAGGGGCATGGAGCATTGTGATGACAAGGGCCATTGAGAATTTTGATAACAAGTTCATGAAGCATTGTGATAACAAGAACATGGAGCTTCCTATGACAGGGGTCATGGAGCATTGCGATGACAAGTGCATAGAGAATTGTGATGACAGTTCATATAACACGGTGATGAGAAGTGTCATGGAGCACAGTGATGCCAAGAACGAGGAGAATTGTGATGACAGGGGACATGGAGCATTGTGATGACCAGGGCATGGAGCATTGTGATGGCAAGACCGTGGAGTTTTTTGATGAGAAGACCATGGATAATTGTGATGACGAGCGTCATGGAGCACTGTAATGACAAGAGGAATGGAGCATTGTGATGAGAGTGGCCATGGAGCATTGTGATGACAAGGGTCATGGAGCATTTTGATGACAAGGGCGTGGAGCATTGTGATGAGAAGACCATGGATAATTGTGATGACGAGCGTCATGGAGCACAGTAATGACAAGGGGTATGGAGCATTGTGATGACAGTGGCCATGGAGCATTGTGATGACAAGTGTCATGGAGCATTCTGATGACAAGCTTGTGGAGTATTGTGACGACAATGGCATGGAGCATTGTGATGAAAAGGGCATGGAGCATTGTGATAAAAAAGGCATGAAGCCACTTCATGACAGGTTTCAAGGAGCATTCTGATGACAAGTGACAGGGAACATTGTGATGACAAGTGTATTGAGAATGGTGATGAAAAAGATCATGGAGCATTTTGACGAAAAGGATATGGAGTATTGTGATGACAGGCATCATAGAGAATTGTGATGACAAGTGTTATGGAACATTGTGATCACAACGGTTTGGAGCATTGTGATGATAGAAGTCATGGATCATTTTTTTTCAAGGTGCATGGAGCATTGTGATGACAAGGGCATGAAGCAATGTGATCCCAAGTTTAATGGAGGATTGTGATGACAATGGTAAAGGAGTATTGTGATGACAAGCAAATGGAGCATTGTGATGACAAGGTCATGTAGCATTTTGCTGACACAGGCATGGAGCATTGTGATGATAAGGGTGATGGGGCACTGTGATGGGAAGCATCACGGATCATTGTGATTACAGGGGTTATGGAGCATAGGAATGGCAAGGGCATGGATAATTGTCATGACAAGTGTCATGGAGCATTGGGCAGAAAATGTTAATGGAGCACTGTGATGACTAGGGAATGGAGCATTGTGATGACAAGAGTCCCGGATCACTGTGTTGTCAGGGGTCATGGAGCATTGTGATGACAGTGGTCAACGAGTATTGTGATGATAGGGATCATGAAGCATTGTGATGAGAAGTTCCTGGAGAATTGGACTGAAAATGTTCAGGAAGTATTGTGAGGACAGGGGTCATGGAGCATTGTGATGACAAGGGAATGGAGCACTGTGATGAAAAGTTCCTGGAGCATTGTGATGAGAAGACCATGGAGCCTTGTAATAACAAGTCTCATGGAGCATTCTGATGAAAAGGGGCATGGAGTATTGTGATTACAGGGGCCTTGGAGCATTGTGATGACAATGGCATGGAGCATTGTGATTACATGTGTCTTGGAGCATTGTGATGAAAATGGCATGGATCATTGTGATGAAAATGGCATGAAGCCTTGTCATGACAGGGTTCAAGGAGCATATTGACGACAAGTGTCAGGGAGCATTGTGATGACAAGTGTATTTGAGAATTTTTATTACAAAGATCATGGAGCATTGTGATGAGAAGACCATGTATAATTGTGATGACGAGCGTCATGGGGCATTGTGATGACAAGTGTTTTGGAATATTGTGATCACAGGGGTTTGGAGCATTGTTATGACAGAGGTCATGGAGCATTTTGATTTCATTGTGATGACAATAGCATGAAGCATTATGATGATGGGCATGGTGCGTTGTGATGACAGGGTTCATGGAGCATTGAGATGAAAAGGGGCAAGGAGCATTGTGTTTACAGGGGTCTTGGAGCATTGTGATGACAAGGGCATGGAGCATTGTGATGTGTAGGCCATGGAACATTCTGATGACATGTGTCATGGAGCTTTGTGATGACAAGGGCATGGAGCATTGTGATTTAATGTGCCTTCAGCATTTTGATGACAGGTGTCATGGAACCTTGTGATGACTAGGCCGTGGAACATTGTGATGGCAGGGGTCATGGTGCATTGTTATGACAGAGGTAATGGAGCATTGTGATGAGAAGGGTATGGAACATTGGTCTGAAAACTTTCAGGGATTATTGTGATGAGAGTGGGCATGGAGCATTGTGATGACAAGGGTACGGAACACTATGATACATGGGTCATGCAGGATTGTAATGACAAGGGCATGGAGCATTGTGATGAGAGTGGGCATGGAGCATTGTGATGACAAGGGTAAGGAACACTATGATACATGGGTCATGCAGGATTGTAATGACAAGGGCATGGAGCATTGTGATGACAAGGGCATTGAGCAATATGATGGGAGAGTTCATGGAGCATTGTGATGACAATGACATGAACATTGTGATGCCAAGGGTCATGGAGCTTTGTGATGACAAGTCATGGAGCATTTTGATGACAAGAGAATGGTGCATTGTGATGAGAAGGGCAGGGGGCATTTTGATGACCGGGTCATGCAGCAATTTGATGAAAAGTGTAATGGAACATTTTGATGGCAGGTGTTATAGAACATTGTGATGTCAGAGGTCTTGGAGCTTTGGGATGAAATGGATCATAGAGCATTTTGATGACAGGGGTTATGGAACATTGTGATATCAGGGGTCATGGAACATTGTGAAGATAAGGGGATGTAGCACTGTGATGACAGGTTCATGGAACATTGTGATTACAGGGGTGTGGGAGTATTGTGATGACTAGTGATGGAACACTGTGATATCTCTTGTGAGAGAGCATTTTGATGAGAAGTGCATGGAGCATTGTGATTACAAGGATTATGGAGCATGGCAATGACAAGTATGTGGACCGTTGTGATTAAATGCGCGTGGCACATTTTGAAGACAATGGTCATGGAGCATTGTTCTGACAAAGAAATGGAGCATTGTGATGACAAGGGTCACAGAGAATTGTGATGAAATGTTCATGGAGCATTGTGGTTACAAAGGTCACAGAGCATTGTGATGACACGGGCATAGACCATTGTGATGACAAACCTTATGAAGCATTGTGATGACTGGAGTCACGGAGCATTGTGATGTAAGGGGTCATGGAGCATTGTGATGACATGTGTCATGGAGCATTGTGCTGACAAGTGCATGGAGCATTGTGCTGACAAGGGTCATCGAGCATTGTGCTCAGAAAGGCATACTGCATTGTGATGACAAGGGTCAAAGAGCATTGTGATGAAAATTACATGGAGCATTGCGGTTAAAATGGTCACAGAGACTGTTGATGACGAGGGCATGGACCATTGTGGTGACAAAGGTAATGAAGCATTGTGATGACTGGAGTCACGGAGCATTGTGATGTCAGGGGTCATGGAGTATTGTGATAACAAGGGCATGGAGCATTGTGATGACAAGGGCATGGATCATTGGTCTAATAAGTTTCATGGATTATTGCGATGACAGTTGGAATGGTGCATTGTGATGACAAGGGAATGGAGCATTGGGATGACCAGGTCATGCATTATTGTGAAGAGAGGTGTCAGGGAGCATTGTGATGACATATGTAATGGCCCATTGTGATGACAATGGTATGGAGCATTGGGATGCCAAGTGTCATGGAGGATTCTTATGACAAAGGTAATGGAGCATTGTGATGACATTGGCTTGGAGCATTGTGATGACAAGGGTCAGGGAGCATTGTGCTGACAAGTGCATGGAGAATTGTGATGACAAGGGTCATGGAGCATTCTGATGACAAGCTTGTGGAGTATTTTGATGACAATGGCATGGAGCATTGTGATGAAAACGGCATGGCGCATTGTGATGAAAAAGGCATGGAGCCTTTTCGTGACAGGCTTCAAGGAGCATTCTTATGACAAGTGTCAGGGAGCATTGTGATGACAATTGTATTGAGAATTTTGATGAAAATGTCATGGAGCATTGTGATGAAAAGGGCATGGAGTATTGTGATGACAGGCATCATGGAGCGTTGTGATGACAAGTGTTATGGAACATTGTGATCACAAGGGTTTGGAGCATTGTGATGACAGAGGTCATGGATCATTTTGATTTCAGGGAGCATGGAGCATTGTGATGACAAGGGCATGAAACAATATGATCCCAAGTTTCATGGAGGATTTTGATGACAATGGAAGTGGAGTATTGTGATGACAAGCGCATAGAGCATTGTAATGACAAGGTCATGTAGCATTTTGCTGACAAAGGCATGGAGAATTGTGATGACAGGGTTCATGGAGCACTGTGATGACAAGCGTCACGGAGCATTGTGAATACAGGGGTCATGGAGCATTGGGATGACAAGGGCTTGGATAATTTTGATGACAACTGTCATGGAACACTTGGCTGAATATTTTCATGGAGTGTTGTGATGACAGGGGTCATGGAGCATTGTGATGACTACGGAATGGAGCATTGTGATGACAAGAGTCCCGGATCATTGTCTTGTCAGGTGTCATGGAGTGTTGTGATGACAGTGGTCATAGAGCTTTGAGATGATATTGGCCATGGAGCATTGTGATGAATAGGTCTTGGAGCATTGGGCTGAAAATATTCATGGATTATTGTGATGACAGGGGTCATGGCGCATTGTGATGACAAGGGAATTGAGCATGGTGATGACAGGGTCCTGGAGCATTGTGATGAGAAGACCATGGCTACTTATGATGACAAGTCGCATGGAGGATTCTGAGGAAAAGGGACATGGAGCATTGTGACTACAGGGGTCTTGGAGAATTGTGATGACTAGGGCATGGAACACTGTGTTACATGGGTCATGGGTCATGGAGCTTTGTGATGACCAGTCATGGAGCATTGTGATGACAAGGGCATGGAGCATTGTGATGACAGGGGCATGGAGCATTGGTCTGACAATTTTCACAGATTATTGTGATGACAGTGGCCATGGTGCATTGTGATGACAAGGGCATGGATCATTGTGAAGAGAAGGTCATGGAGTATTCTGAAGACAGGTGTCAGGGAGCATTGTGATGACATATGTCATGGTCCATTGCGATGACAATGGCTGGGAGTATTGTGATGCCAAATGTAATGGAGGATTGTGATGACAAATATAATGGAGCATTGTGATGACTAGGGCTTGGAGCATTATGATGACAATGGCCATTGAGAATTTTCATGACAAGGTCGTGAAGCATTGTGATGACAAGGTCCTGGAGCATTGTGATGAGAAAACAATGGAGCTTTGTGATGACAAATCTCCTGGAGCATACTGATGAAAATGGGCATGGATCATTGTGATTAGAGGGGTCTTGGCACATTGTGATGACAAGGGCATGGAGCGTTGTGAGGAGAAGGCCAAGGAGCATTCTGATGACATGGGTCATTGAGCTTTGTGATTACAAGGGCATGGAGCACTGTGATTACAGGGGCATGGAGCATTGGTCTGACAAGTTTAACAGATTATTGTGATGACAGTGGACATGGTGCATTGTGATGACAAGGGCATGGATCATTGTGAAGAGAAGGTCATGGAGTATTCTGAAGACAGGTGTCAGGGAGCATTGTGATGACATATGTCATGGTCCATTGCGATGACAATGGCTGGGAGTATTGTGATGCCAAATGTAATGGAGGATTGTGATGACAAATATAATGGAGCATTGTGATGACTAGGGCTTGGAGCATTATGATGACAATGGCCATTGAGAATTTTCCTGACGAGGTCGTGAAGCATTGTGATGACAACGTCCTGGAGCATTGTGATGAGAAAACCATGGAGCCTTGTGATGACAAGTCTCCTGGAGCATACTGATGAAAATGGGCATGGAGCATTGTGATTAGAGGGGTCTTGGCACATTGTGAGGACAAGGGCATGGAGCGTTGTGAGGAAAAGGCCAAGGAGCATTCTGATGACATGGGTCATTGAGCTTTGTGATGACAAGGGCATGGAGCACTGTGATTACAGGGGTTTTGGAGCATTGTGATGAAAATGTCATGGATCATTGTGATGAAAACTGCATGGAGCCTTGTCATGACAGGATTCAATGAGCATGCAGACAACAAGTGTCAGGGAATATTTTGATGACAAGTGTACTGAGCATTGTGATGACAAAGGTCATGGAGCATTTTGATGAGAAGACCATGGATAACTGTGATGACGAGCGTCAGGGTGCATTGTGATGACAAGTGATATGTAATATTGTGATCCCAAGGGTTTGGAGCATTGTTATGACAGTGGTCATGGAGCATTTTGATTTCATTGTGATGACAATAGCATGAAGCATTATGATGATGGGCATGGTGCATAGTAATGAGAGGGTTCGTGGATCATTAAGATCAAAAGGGGCATAGAGCATTGTGATTAGAGGGTTCTTGGAGCATTGTGATGAGAAGTGTCAAGTAGCTTTGTGATGACAAGGCCATGGAACATCGTGATAGCAGGGGTCATGGAGCATTGTTATGACTGGGATAATGGAGCATTGTGATGGCAAGGGCATGGAGCATTGTCATGACAAATCATGGAGCATTTTGATGACAAGGGTGAGGTGCATTTTGATGAGAAGTGAAGGGAGCATTTTGATGACAGGGTCATGGAACAATTTGATGAAAAGTATCATGGAACATTTTGATGACAGGTGTTATGAAACATTGTGATGTCAGGTGTCATGGAGCCTTTTGATGAAAAGGATCATGGAGCAGTTTGATGACAGGTGTTATGGAACATTTTGATGTCAGGGGTCATCGAACATTGTGATGATAAGTGCATGTAGCATTGTGATGACAGGTGCCATGAAACATTGTGATGACAGTGGTGAGGGAGTATTGTGACCAATAGTGATGTAGCATTGTGATATCAGTGGTGAGAGAGCATTTTGATGAGAAGTGCATGGAGCATTGTGATGACAAGATTTATGGAGCATTGTGAAGACAATTTGTTGGAGCATTGTGATGACAAGCGCATGGTGCATTGTGATGACATGTGTCATGGAGCATTGTGCTGAGAAAGGCATAGAGCATTTTGATGACAAGGGTCAAAGAGCATTGTGATGAAAATTTCATGGAGCATTGTGGTTAAAAAGGTCACAGAGGCTGTTGATGACGAGGACATGGACAATTGTGATGACAAAGTTCATGAAGCATTTTGATGACTGGAGTCACGGAGCATTGTGATAACAAGGGCATGGAGCATTGTGATGACAAGGGGATGGAACAGTGATCTATTTAGTTTCATGGATTATTGCAATGACAGTTGGAATGGCGCATTGTGATGACAAGGGCATGGAGCTTTGTGATGACCAGGTCATGCAGTATTGTGAAGACAGGTGTCAGGGAGCATTGTGATGACATATGTAATGGCCCACTGTGATGACAATGCCATGGAGCATTGTGATGCCAAGTGTCATGAAGGATTCTGATGATAAAGGTAATGGAGCATTGTGATGACAATGTCTTGGAGCATTGTGATGACAAGGGTCAGGGACATTGTGCTGACAAGTGTATTGAGAATTGTGATGAGAAATGTCATGGAGAATTGTGATGAAAAGGGCAATGAGTATTGTGATGACAGGCATCATGGAGCGTTGTGCTGACAAGTGTTATGGAACATTGTGATCACAAGGGTTTGGAGCATTGTGATGACAGGGGTCATGGATCATTTTGATTTCAAGGAGCATGGAGCATTGTGATGAAAAGGGCATGAAGCAATGTGATCCCAATGTTCATGGAGGATTGTGTTGACATTGGAAATGGAGTATTGTGATGACAAGCGCACAGAGCATTGTAATGAAAAGGTCATGTAGCATTTTTCTGACAAAGGCATGGAGCATTGTGATGACTGGTGTCATGGAGCACTGTGATGACAAGCGTCACGGAGCATTGTGAATAAAGGGGTTATGGAGCAATGGGATGACAAGGGCATGGATCATTGTGATGACAAGTGTCATGGAGCACTGGGCTAACAATGTTCATGGAGTATTGTTATGACATGGGTCAAGGAGCACTGTGATGACTAGGGAATGGAGCAATGTGATGACAAGAGTCCTGGATCATTGTGTTGTCAGATGCCATGGAGTGTTGTGATGACAGTGGTCAAGGAGAATTGTGATGATATTGGCCATGGAGCATTGTGATGAGTAGGTCGTGGAGCACTGGGCTGAAAATATTCATGGATTATTGTGATGACAGGGGTCATGGAACATTGTGATGACAAGGGAATGGAGCATGGTGATGACAAGGTCCCGGAGCATTGTGATGAGAAGAGCATGGAGACTTGTGATGACAAGTGTTATGGAGCATTCTGATGAAAAGGGGCATGGACCATTGTGATTACAGGGGTCTTGGAGCATTGTGATGACTAGAGCATGGAGCATTGTGATGAGAAGGCCATGGAGCATTCTGATGACATGCGTCATGGAGTTTTGTGATGACAAGGGCATGGAGCATTGTTATTACAGGGATCTTGGAGCATTGTGATGAAAAGGGCATGGATCATCGTGATGAAAAAAGCATGGAGCCTTGTCATAACAGGGTTCAAGGAGCATATTGACGACAAGTGTCAGTGAGCAATGTGATGACAAGTGTTTTGAGCATTCTGATGACAAAGATCACGGAGTATTGTGATGAGGAGACCATGGATAATTGTGATGATGAGCGTCATGGGGTGTTGTGATGATAAGTGTTATGGAACATTGTGATCACAAGGGTTTGGAGCATTATGATGACAGAGGTCATGGAGAATATTGATTTCATTGTGATGACAATAGCCTGAAGCATTATGATGATGGGCATGGTGCACTGTGATGACAGGGTTCATGGAGCATTGAGATGAAAAGGGGCATGGATCATTGTGATTACAAGGGTCTTGGAGCATTGTGATGACAAGGGCATGGAGCATGGTGATGAGAAGGCGATGGAACATTCTGATGACATGCGTCATGGAGCATTGTGATGACAAGGGCATGGAACATTGTGATTTCAGTGGTATTGAGCATTGTGATGACAAGTGTCATGGCACCTTGTGATGACTAGCCCGTGGATCATTGTGATGGCTGTGGTCATGGTGCATTGTTATGACAGGTGTAATGGAGCATTTTGATGAGAAGGGCATGGAACATTGGTCTCAAATGTTTCATTGATTATTGTGATGAGAGTGGGCATGAAGCATTGTGAGGATAAGGGCACAGAACACTATGATACATGGGTCATGCAGGATTTTAATGACAAGTGCATGGAGCATTTTGATGAGAAGGGCATCGAGCATTATGATGACAAGTGTCATGGAGCCTTCTGATGACAAGGGCATTGAGTAATGTGATGAGAGTTTTCATGGAGCATTGTGATGACAATGAAATGGAGCATTGTGATGCCAAGGGTCATGGAGCTTTGTGATGACAAGTCATGGAGCATTTTGATGACAAGGGCATGGTGCATTGTGTTGAGAAGGGCAGGGAGACTTTTGATGAACGGGTCATGCAGCAATTTTAAGAAAATTGAAATGGAATATTTTGATGGCAGGGGTTATAGAACATTTTGATGTCAGGGGTCTTGGAGCTTTGGGACGAAAAGGGTCATGGAGCATTTTCATGACAGGGGTTATGGAACATTGTGATGTCAGGTGTCATGGAGCATTTTGATGACAAGTGTTATGGAACATTGTGATCACAAGGGATTGGAGCATTGTGATGACAGAGGTCATGGATCATTTTGCTTTGAAGGAGCATGGAGCATTGTGATGACAAGGGCATGAAGCAATGTGATCCCATTGTTCATGGAGGATTGTGATGACAATGGTAATGGAGTATTTTGATGACACGCACATAGAGCATTGTAATGACAAGGCCATGTAGCATTTTGCTGACAAAGGCATGGAGCATTGTGATGACAGGGGTCCTGGAGCACTGTGATGACAAGCGTCACGGAGCATTGTGAAAACAGTGTTCATGGAGCATAGGGATGACAAGGACATGGATCATTGTGATGACAAGTGTCATGGAACATTGGGCTGAAAATGTCCATGGAGTAATGTGATGACTGGTGTAATGGAGCATTGTGATGACTAGGGAATGGAACATTGTGATGAAAAGAGTCCCGAATCATTGTGTTGTCAGGTGTCATGGAGTGTTGTGATGACAGTGGTCATGGAGCATTGTGATGATATTGGCCAATGAGCTTTGTGATGAGAAGACCTTGGGTAATTGTGATGTCGAGCATCATGGAGCACTGAAATGACAAGGGGCATGAAGCATTGTGATGACAGGTGTCACGGAGCATTGTGACGACAGGGGTCATGGAGCATTGTGATGACAAGTGCATGGAGCTTTGTGATGACATGTGCATGGAGCATTGTGATGACAAGTGCATGGAGCATTGCAATGTCAAGTGGATGGAGAATTGTGATGACAAGAGCATGTAACATTTTGATGAGAAGTGTCATGTAGCCTTGTGATTACAAGGACATGGAGAATTGTGATGACAAGGGACATGGGGCATTGTGATAACCAGGGCATGGTGCATTGTTATGACATGGGTCATGGTGCATTATTATGAGAACGGCCATGGTGCATTCTGACTTAAAATATCACTTATGAAGGGAATGTAAACATGGCTACATATGAACTGATTTAGGGAAGAGAACAGAGTCTCAGATTTAGAAAACAATCTAACGCTTGCTTAAGGGGAAAGAGAGGTGGGGAGATGCACAAAACATAAGATTGATATTAGCACAGGTACCGTTCCATAATCCAAAAACAGATGAAACAAGCCCTACTCCTTCCTCAGTGAATGGAACTCAACATCCCTATTCCCCGCAGAGAAATATATCTGACTAGTAAGAATTTTAAAACCTATGTATTGATATGTCTCCGTAAGGGAACCAAGTGTCTCTAGAACGATATAAACATGGCAGTGAGAATCAGCTCAAACCCAGTATAAAAATGAATTTCAAAACAAAACATAAAAACAGTAAAATTCTTACACAATACCTTCAGGGGTTCTGATGAAACCTGGAATGACCCTATCTACAATGACAGCTGGATGTGGCATAAGGCTGGTCACTTGGGACTGAGAGGATTGGTGAGATTGGGTGAAAAAATGCAGACCCTTTAAAGCAATAATGCCTGCCACCCATTCCATGGTTCCCAACTCTCCAGGTAGAAGGGAATATTACTAGTTATAACGTGTATGGGAACCTAGAGAATGGAAACCAGCTGATGGTGAAAGTTTTCTAAAACTCTACTACTTTTTTCTCTCCTTGTGATCCAGTTTGACATTCCAACTGCTTTACTATCAATCACCCAACTTGGAAAGTCAGCCCCTATAACCTCCTGGTTCGCACAGTTGGCAAATTGTGCAGAGGATATAAGGGAGGACAGAGAACCAATGAGAGAGTAGCTGTAGGCATTTGGACGGCCACATGTCTCTCTAAATTCCCGTCACAAAGAGGAATTAACCAAAGTCTCAGCCTGCCTCCCATAACCAGTATAAGTCCAGAAGCAAAACGGTTGATTTGCTGTCATCTCACAAAAACGCGAGTTGAAAAATGGAGCTCATGGCCACAGCAATTCACAAACCTGCAGAGTTATAAAGGACTACTCTCTTCCAAAAATCTGTTGAGGGAAAGCCACGAGGCGGAAGGGAAAATGAGGAAGAATGGCATAAAACAGATTTCAAGAGGTACATTGGAATCGCCTTTAAACACAGGAAAAGCATTACAACTACGAAAATTATGGAAATGGTCATAAAGGGCATATGGGTTTTCACGTGAATATATTCAGGAGAAAACGCATAGGCCCTTTTTGGACAAGCAAGCAAACGGGCAATGCAAATCGGCACTAAAATGAAGTATCACTTCCCACCGGTCAAAAGGGACATCCAAAAAAATGGGTAAAAACCAGACAGGCAAGACAGCCCCTGGAGAAAAGGGAGCCTTGTTAGGCTGATGGGCGGGATGTAAATTGCCAACTGCCTCTCTGGAGGAGTGCATCGTGTTCCCTAAAACAAGTAAACAACAGAGCTACACAGCCAAGGGCACTTCCAGTCTAGGGAATATACCTTGGGAAAACTGAAAAGCAATAAGACAGAGCTACCCCCAAATTTAGGGCTGCACTGCTTACAAAAACCTCAACTTTGGTACACCTTAAATACGCCAGGAAAGACAAAAATGGTTCAAGAAATTGTGGTACTTACGTACGATGGAATGTCCCTCAGCCATGAAATCAATGTCATAAGACAAGTAGCAGCAAAATGAGTGGATTCAGGTATGATGATTCTAAGTGAAATAAGTCACACAGAAAAAGAAACTTATCATAAGATATCACTTATGAAGATCCTGTAAATATGGCTACACATCAACTGAGTTAAAAAAGAGAACAGAGTCTCACATTTAGAAAACACGCTTATGCCTGCTTAAGGGGGAAGGAGAGGTGGGGTGATGCATAAAACCAGAGTTTGATATTAGTACAGGTACCGTTCCAAAAATCAAATATGGAATAGACAAGACCTTCAACTTCCTCAGTGCAAGGGACTCAAAAGCCCATATTCCCCGCAGAGGAATATATCTTACTAGTAAGAATTTTAAAACCTATGTATTGATATGTCTCCGTAAGGGAATCAAGTGTGTCTAGACTGGCATAAACATGGCAGTGAGAATCAGCTCAAACCCACTATAAAAAGGAATTTCAAAAAAAAAAAAATACAGGGAAATTCTTTACAATTTCTTCAGGGTCTATGATGAAAGCTGGAATGACCCTATCTACAGCAACAGCTGGAAGTGGCATAAGGCTGGACACCTGGGACTGAGAGGATTGGTGAGACTGGGTGATCAAATGCACACCCTTTAAAGCAATAATACGTGGCACCCATTCCTTGGGTCCCAACTCTCCAGGTTGAAGGGAATATTGCAACAGCTATAACATGTACCGGAAACCAAGAGAATGTACATTTCCAAAAACCTAATACGGAATAGACAAGACCTACACCTTCCTCAGGGAAAGGGACTCAACCACCCATATTCCCCGCAGAGGATTTTATCATACTATTAAGAATCTTAAAACCTATGTATTGATATATCTCCGTAAGGGAATCACGTATGTCTAAACTGGCATAAACATGGCAGTGAGAGTCAGCTCAAACCCAATATAAAAAGGAATTTCAAAATCAAAGCAAAAACACCGGGAAATTCTTTACAAGTCCTTCAGGGTCTCTGATGAAACCTGGTATGACTCTACCTAAAATGACAGCAGGATGTGGCATAATGCTGGACACTTGGGACTGAGAGGATTGGTGAGATTGTGTGAGCAACTGCAGACCCTTTAAAGCAATAATGCATGGCACCCATTCCATGTGTCCCAACTCTGCAGGTTGAAGGGAATATTACTACAGCTATAACATGTACGGGAAACCTAGAGAATGGACACACTGTGAATAGGAATGGTCTCTAAAACTCAACGAATACTCCCTCTCCTGGTGCTCCGGTTTGACTTCCAACTGCTTTACTATCAATCTCCCAACTTCCAGAGAGAGCCTCTTTAACCTCCTGGTTCGCACAGGTTGCCAATTTGGCAGAGGATGAAAGGGAAGTGGGTGAACCAATGAGAGAGTAGCTGTTAGGCATTTGGACGGGCACATGTCACTGTAATTGCCCGGCAGGAAGAAGAATTAACCAAAGTCTCAGCCACCCGCCGTGAACCAGTGTAGGTCCTGAACCAAATTTTGGACTTGGGGTCAGCTCACACAAAACGCATTGAAAAATGGAGATCAGGGGCACAGCAATTCACAAATTGGCAGAGTAAAAAAGGACAACTATCGTCCAAAAAATCTGTTAAGGGAAGGCAACGAGGCAGCCTTAAAGCGAGGCAGAATAGCAGGAAAGAGATTTCAAGTGGTTCGTTGGAATCACCTTTAAAGCACAGGAAGATGGGCACAACTTCGACAGTGATGCACTTGGCCAAAAAGGGCGTATGCATTTTCTCCTGAATATATTCAGGAGAAAACGCATACGCAATTTTTGCCCAAGCAAGCAAGTGGGCAATGCAAATCTGCACAGCAAAGTAGTATCATTTCCCACCGGTCAAAAGGGACATCCACAAAATGTGTAAAAACCAGAAATCCTAGACAGGCCCCGGAGAACATGGAGCCTTGTTATGCTGATGGGCGGAATGTAATTTGCCAACTGCCTCTCTGGAGGAGTGCATTGTGTTCCCTTAAACAAGTAAACAACAGGGCTACAGAGCCAAGGGCACTTCCAGTCTAGGGAATATACCTTGGGAAAACTGAAAATCATTAAGATAGAGCCACCGCAAAATTTAGGGCTGCACTGCTTACAAGAATCTCAAATTGGGTACTCTATAAATATCCCACGATAGATAAAAATGGTTCAAAAAATTGTTGTACTAATGTACGATGGATTATCCCTCAGCCATGATATCAATGTCATAATGCCAGTAACAGGAAAATGAGTGGATTCAGATACGATGATTCTAAGTGAAATAAGTCACACAGAAAAACAAACTCATCATAAGATAGCACTTACGAATTTTCTGTAACATGGCTACACGTGAACTGAGTTATGAAAGGGAACAGAGTCTCACATTTAGAAAAGACACTTATGCCTGCTTAAGGAGGAAGGAGAGGTGGGGTGATGCATAAAACCAGAGTTTGATATTAGTACAAGTACCATTCCAAAATCGAAATAGGGAATAGACAAGACCTACACCTTCATCAGTGAAAGGGACTCAAAACCCAATATTCTGTGCAGAGAAAAATATCTGACTAGTAAGAATTTTAAAACTTATGTATTGATATGTCACCCTAAGGGAATCACGAGTGTCTAGACTGGCATAAACATGGCAGTGAGAATCAGCTCAAACCCACTATAAAAAGGAATTTCAAATACAAACCAAAAAAACAGGGAAATTATTCACTAATCCTTCAGGGGCTCTGATGAAACCTGGAATGACCATACCTACAACGAGAGCTTGATGTGGCATAAAGGTGGACACTTGAGACTGAGAGGTTTGGTGAGACTGGATGAGCAAATGCAGACCCTTTAAAGCAATAATGTGTGGCACCCATTCCATGGGTCCCAACTCTCCATGTGTAAGGGAATATTACTACAGCCATTACATTTATGGGAAACCAAGAGAATGGACACACTGTGAATACGAAAGGTCTCTAAAACTCAACGAATAGTCCCTCTCCTTTTGCTCCAGTTTGACCTTCCAACTGCTTTACTATCAATCTCCCAACTTGGAGCGATTGCCCGTAAAACCTCCTGGTTCACACAGGTTGCCAATTTGGCAGAGGATGAAAAGGAAGAGGGAGAACCAATGAGAGAGTAGCTGTTAGGCATTTGGACGGGCACATGTCACTTTAATTACACAGCAGGAAGTAGAATTAACAAAAGTCTCAGCCACCCGGCGGGAACCAGTATAGGTTTTGAACCATAATTTTGCATTTGCGGTCAGCTCACAAAAATGAGTTGAAACATGGACCTCAGGGACACACAATTTCAAACAGGCAGAGTAATAAAGGACAACTATCGTCCAAAAATCTTTTGAGGGAAGGCAGAGAGGCGGAGTTTAAAACGAGGCAGTATAGCAGGAAACAGATTTCAAGAGGTACGTTGGAATCACCTTTCAAGCACAGGAAGAGGGGGACAACTTCGACAATGATGCACTTGGCCAAAAAGGGCATATGCGTTTTCTCCTGAATATATTCAGGAGAAAATGCATACGCCCTTTTTGGCCAAGCAAGCAAGCAGCAATGCAAATCTGCACTACAAAGAAGTATCCCTTCCCACCGGTCAAAATGGACATCCGCAAAATGTGTAAAAACCAGAAAGGCAAGACAGGCCCTGGAGATCAGGGAGCCTTGTTATGCTGATAGGCGGGATGTAAGTTGCCAACTGCCTCTCTGGAGGAGTGCACTGTCTTCCCTAAAACAAGTAAACAACAGAGCTACACAGCCAAGGGCACTTCCAGTCTAGGGAATATACCTTGGGAAAACTGAAAATCAATAAGACACAGCCACCCTAAAATTTAGAGCTGCACTGCTTACAAGAACCTCAACTTGGGTACACCTTAAGTATCCCAGGAAAGACAAAAATGGTTCAAGATATTGTGGTACTTACGTACGATGGAATATCGCTCAGCCATGAAATCAATGTCATAAGGCCAGTAGCAGCAAAAACAGGGGATTCAGGTATGGTGATTCTAAGTGAAATAATTCACACAGAAAAAGAAACTTATCATGAGATATCACTTATGAAGGTCCTGTAAACATGGCTACACATGAACTGAGTTAGGAAAGATTACAGAGTAACTAATCTTATCATAAGATATCACTCATAGCGGGAATGTACACATGACTACACATGAACTGAATGACAAACACAACAGAGTCACACATTTAGAAAACATCTTTTGCCTGCTTAAGGGGAAAGCCGAGGTGGGGTGATGCCTAAAACCACAGTTTTAAATTAGCACAGATACCGTTATATAAACCATGTATGTAATAGACAACACCTACTCCCGGCACAATGAACTGGACTCAACACCCCCTATTCATTGCAGAGGAATATGTCTGACTCTATGTATTTTAATACATATGTATTCTCATGTCTCCATAAAGGAATCATGTGTTTGAATAACGGCATGAACACAGCACTGAAATTCAGTTAAACCCACTTATAAAAATAAATTTCAAAATCAAAATGCAAAAACAGAGAGAAAGTCTTAAAAATTACGTTCAGGGCCTGTGATGCAAGCTAGATTGACCACCTTTACACCCACAGCTGGATCAGACATAAGACTGGACACTTGGGGCTGACAAGATTGCTGAGGTTGTGTGAACAAAAGAACACCACTTAGAGCAATACTGTGTGCTACCCATTCTAATGGTCCCAACTCTCCAGGTTTAAGGGAATCTTCCTCCAGTTAAAACATGCATGGGAAACCCAGTGGGTGGTACACTGTGTAATTGGGAAAGTTTTCTAAAAGGTACCTCATTTTTCCTTTTGTCGTGCTCGGCTTCGCCATTCCATCTGCATTACTCAAAATCTCCCCACTTGGAGTGTCAGCGCCTTTCCCCTCCTGTTATGCACAGTTTGCAAATTGTGCAGAGGATGAACAGGAAGAGGGGAAATAAATGAGAGATTAGCTGTAGGTGTTTGGATGGGCACATGTCACTCTAGTTTCCCATCAGGAAGAAGAATTAACCAAAGGCTCAGCCTGAAGCCCTGGAACTAGACTAGGGACTAAAGCCATCCTGCAGTATTGCAGCCAGCTCACAAAGAGGCGAGTTGAAAAATGGAAATCAGGGGCACAGCAATTCACAAACTTGCAGAGTTATAAAGGACAACTATCATCCAGAAATATATTGAGGAAAGGCAGTGAAGAGGATTTGAATGCAAGGCAGAATTGAAGGAAACAGATTTCAAGAGGTAGATTGGAGTCGTCTTTAAAGCACATGAAAAGCGACAGAATTTCGACAATGTTGCCCTTGGCTGAAAAGGGACTATGTGTATTTTCCTGAATATATTCGGGAAAAAATGCATATGCCCTTTTTGGCCAAGCAAGCCATCAGGCATTGCAAATCCACACTACATAGAAGTGTCCCTTACCTCCAGTCAAAAAGACCATCCACAAATAGTGTAAAAGCCACAAATGCAGGACAGGCTATGGAGAAAAGGGAGCCTGGTTACGCCGATGGACAGGATGTAAATTGCCAACAGCCTCTCTGGAGAACTGTATGTTGTTTTCTAAAACACAGCTACAGAGCATAGCACACTTCCACTCATGGGCGTGTATTTTGGGAAAACTAAAAATCCACAACACACAGCCAGCGCAAAGTTTAGGGCTGCTCTGTTTACAAGAACCTCGACTTCGGTACACTTTATATATCCCAGGAAAGGAAAAAAAAATGGATATAGATGTTGTGGTACTTATATACAATGGAATGTCACTCAGACATAAAATCAATGTCATAAGGCCAATAGCAGCATAATGAGTGGCTTTAGGTACGATGATGCTAAGTGAAATGAGCCACAAAGAAAAAGAAACTTATTGTAATATATCACTTATAGAGGAAATGTAAACATGGCTACACATGAACTGAATTTCAAAAGAGAACAGAGTTACACATTTAGAAAACACACATATGCCTCCTTAAGGGGAAAGGTGACGTGGGGTGATGTGTAAAAGCAGAGTTTGAAATTAGCACAGATCCCATTCCATATACCAAATATGTAATAGACAAGACCTACTCCTTTCTCAATGAACTGGACACAAAACACCCTATTCACTGAAGAGGAATATATCTGACTGGTAATAACCTTGAAACCAATGTATTTATATGTCGCCATAATGGAATCAAGTGTATGTAGGTTGGCATAAACACAGATCAATGGAACAGGACAGAAAGCCCAGAGATAAACCTACATACCTATGGCTATCTCATCTATGACAAAGGAGCTAAGGATATACAATGGAGAAAAGACAGTCTCTTCAGTAATTGGTGCTGGGAAAACTGGACCCCTACACATAAAAGAATGAAATTAGAACACTCCATAACACCATACACAAAAATAAACTCTAAATTGATTAGAGATCTAAATATAATACCAGACACTATAAAACACTTAGAGGAAACCATAGGCAGAACACTCTATGACATAAATCACAGCAAGATCCTTTTGGACCCACCTCCTAGAGAAATGGAAATAAAAACAGAAATCAACAAATGGGACCTAATGAAACTTAAAAGCTTTTACACAGTACAGGAAAACATAAACAAGATGCAAAAACAACCCTCAGAATGGGAGAAAATATTTTCAAATGAAGCAATTGACAAAGGATTAATCTCCAAACTTTACAAGCACCGCATGTAGCTCAATATCACAAAAACAAACAACCCAATCCAAAAACGGGCAGAAGACCTAAATAGACATTTCTCCAAAGAAGATATACAGATTACCAAGAAACACATGAAAGGATGCTGAACATCACTAATCATTAGAGAAATGCAAATCAAAACTACCCTGAGGTATCACCTCACAGCAATTAGAGTGGCAATCATCAAAAAAATCTACAAAACAATAAATGCTGGAGAGGCCTTTATTGGAGAAAATGGAACACACTTGCACTGTGGGTGGGGATGTAAATTGATATGGGCACTAGGGAGAACAGTACGGAGGTTCCTTTAAATAACTAACAATAGAATTACCATATGACACAACAATCCAAGTACTGGGCATTTGCCTTGCGAAAACCATAATTCAAAAAGAGTTATGTACAAAAATGTTCATTGCAGCTCTATTTGCATTAGCCAGGACATGGAAGCAACCTAAGTGTCCATCGACAGATGAATGGATAAAGAAGATCTGGCACATATATACAATCAAATATTACTCAACCATAAAAAGAAATAAACCTGAGTTATTTGTACTGAGGTGGATGGATTTAGAATCTGTCCTACATAGTGAAGTAAGTCTGAAAGGGAAAAACAAATACTGTATGTTAACAGAGATATATGGAATCTAATGAAGAAAAAAAAAAGATTTTGAAGAACCTAGTGGCAGGACAGGATTAAGGACACAGACATAGCGAAAGGACTTGAGGACACCAGAAGGGGGATGGGTAAGCTGGTACGAAGTGAGAGAGTGGCATGGACATAAATACATTACCAAATGTAACACCGATAGGTACTGGGAAGCAGCCACATAGAACAGGGAGATCAGCTCGGTGCTTTGTGACCACATAAAGGGGTGGGATATGGGGTGTGAGAGGGAGATGCAAGAGGGAGTGTATCTGGTGATATTTGTATATGTATAGCTCATTCATTTTTTTATACAGCAGAAACGAACACTCCATTGTAAATCAATTATACTCCAATAAACGTGTAAAAGGAAAAAAAAAGAAAGCACAGGGATAAACCTACATATCTATGGTCACCTAATCTATGACAAAGGAGGCAAGACTATACAATGGAGATAAGACAGTCTCTTCAATCATTGGTGCTGGGAAATATGGACAGCTACATGTAAAAGAATGAAATTAGAACACTCCCCAACACCATACATAAAAATATATTCAAAATGGATTAGAGACATTAATGTAAGACCGGATAGTATAAAACTCTGAGAGGAAAACTTACGAAGGATACTCTGACGTAAATCACAGCAAGATCTTTTTTGATCCACCTCCTATAGTAATGAAATAAAAAAGAAAACTAAACAGATGGGACCTAATGGAACGTAAAACTTTTGCAAAGCAAAGGAAACTACAAACAAGACGAAAAGACAACCCACAGAATGGCAGAAAATATTTGCAGATGAATCAATGGACAAATGATTAATCTCCAATATATATAAACAGCTCATGCAGCTCAATATTAATAAAACAAACAACCCAATACAAAAATGGGAGAAGATATAAATAGACATTTCTTCCAAGAAGACATAGAGGTGGCCAGTACGCACATGAAAATCTGCTCAATATCACTAATTATTAGAGAAATGGAAATGGAAACTACAATGAGGTGTCATGTCAAACCTGTTAGAATGGGCATCAACAGAGAATCTACAAACAACAAATGCTGGAGAGGGTATGGAGGAAAGGATCCTTCTTCCACTATTTTTGGGAATGTAAATTGATACAGTCTCTATGGGGAACAGTATGGAGGTTCCTTAAAAAAGTAAAAATAGAATTACCATATAATCCAGCAATCCCACTACTGGGCATATACCCAGAGAAAACCATAAATCAAAAAGACACATTCACCACAATCTTCACTGCAGCACTATTTACAATAGCCAGGTAATGAAAGCAACCTAAGTGCCCACAGACAGACGAATGGATAAAGATGTGGTACATATATACAATGGAATATTACTCAGCCATACATAGGAATGAAATTGGGTCATTTGTAGAGACCTTAATGGATCTACAGACTGTCATACGGAGTGAAGTAAGTCAGAAAGAGAAAAACAAGTATTGTATATTAATGCATATATGTGGAACCTAGAAAAATGGTACAGATGAACCGGTTTGCAGGGCAGAGATAGAGACACAGATGTAGAGAACAAACATATGGACACCAAGGGGGAAACGCCATGCGAGGGTGGTGGTGGGATGAATTGGGAGACTGGGATTCACATGTGCACACTTATATGTATAAAATAGATATCCAATAAGAACCTGCTGTATAAAAGAAATAAATTAAAAAAAATAAAAATAAATAGCATTTAATAAAAGAAAACAGAAAAAAAGTATTTCACTTCACATAGACGTCTTTATATTAATGCATTATTTCCATGTTTATATCTGCAAATTAAAAAAAAAAAAGAGGAATAAATAAAATCTACCTTGAACCAAAAAGAAAAAAAAAAAACAAACAAAAAAAAACAGAACCCACCAGTTATACAGAGGAAAATCATATCAGGGCACTTGCTCCAGTGGTAAAAAATTCTTAAGTTGGTCAGAGGTGGGATATCGTCTCCCATGCAGTCAGCAGTGCTCCCCCCGACAAGGAGCATCCTCATTGCAAAGCTGGGGGACTGTGTCGAGGCGTCTGTGAGTAAATGTGAGCTGAGCCCCAGTCCTGCTGCAGCTGAAATCTTCCCACCCTTTCCAGGTAAAACACCTGAATATGTACAAGCACTTGCAAGCCTAGAGGAAGGGCTGTGGAGCCACACTAGTGAGAGCACGCAGGCCGACTTGGTGCCTGCAGGCCAGCCAGGATGGTCTTGGCCCCAGAAGCTATTCTGGAATCTTTCCATTTCCCTGCCTGAGATACCCTTCCTGCCACGGCCCCCACTGCTTTTTTACTTCCTCACCTCTGACTGCGGAGAAATTCCAGTGGCAGGTATGGGTGACACATCCTCTTCTTTAGCAGGTGGCAGCCTGGCAACTCCTGCAGAAAGTCCAGCAGAGCCCAAATCACACTGGGCCACCCACAAAGCCACGGCCCTTCACTCCCTCCCACTACCCCAGCCCCGACACTGCTGACGGGGCAGAGAATATGGCGTCAGGCACAGCTACAGGGGCTCTTGCTGACTGGAGAGGTGTTTATATTGACCTCAACCCAGGCACACCTGTGGGGGGGGGCTGGCAGGAAGTGTCAGGCTGCCCAAATCAGCCAATCCTCACCCCTCAGGGGCTCACAGTTGCAGAAAATGAACCTTGCTAAACGGGTCAGTACCAAGGAACAGGTGTGGGCTCTTCAGAGTCAGGCTAGACAAGGGGCTGCAGCTGCGGCTTGTTTTCTTATCATTTTATCTGGTCCATGAGTGGAAAACAACTTCAAGAAGACCCTATCCTAATGAGAGGAACCCAGGAGTCAGGGAGAGGAGTGATGTTGGGTGGAGACAGAGGCCTGGTGCCCTGGCTGCAGTGGAAGTTTCTGGAAGACCAGGCAGACAGAGGCTGCACAGAGTGATAGCCAGGGTCACAGACCTGTCAGAGCTGCTGTTTGTTAGTTCAAGTCCTGCTCTGAGGTGTTCTGTGTCAGCTGTGAGTGACAGGTGAGCTGGGGGTTCTCTGCAAGGTGGGCTATGTGCACAGTTCCTGTGTGTCCAGCCCTGCTGGGGTACCTGCCCAGGGGAGTCCGTATCCTGGGAAGGCCCTGACTATGAGAGCCCCATGGGCTGCTGGGTAGCTGCACAGGTGAGCTCCGTACCCTGGGAGGGACTTGAACACGAGAGCCCCATGGGCTGTGGGGTGCGGGATGCAGCCCAGATGAGCTCCATATCCTGGGATTGGCCTGACCACGAGAGCCCCATGGGCTGCTGGAGACCTGGTAAAGGATATCAGGACAGTCAGTGAAGCCACTGAGGATCTACATCCAGTAGATCCTATTTCCTACACCCTGCTGCTCATTCTACCATCCACCAGGCCATGGCATTCTGTATTAGACTTCAATGATGCCTTCTTCTGTATTCCATTCATCTCAGAGTCACAAGAATTTTTGGCTTGTGAGTGGCAGGACACAACATGCAACACAAGCAATAATGCTGGGCCGTCCTGCACCAATGGTTCAAAAATCCCCACACCATCATTGGGGAAATGTCCTCTAAAGACCTAAAAGTTCTACCTCTGTAAAAGGGAACCCTCCTTCAATATGCAGATGACATTCTGATCACCAGGCCTACTAAAGACGCCTCTGAACTACCTAGCCAAGAAAGGATAGAAGGTGTCCAAGAAAAAGGCTCAAATATCCCAGGCTCAGGTGACATGCCTGGGCTTCATTCTCACAGATATTCGGAAAAACGCATCCCAGGATAGGGAAGAAGCCATTTGCAGCCTTACATCTTCTAAAACTCGAAGACAGCTTAGGGGTTCCTGGGGAGGCCAAGGTTTTCTGCATCTGGATCCCTACCTACAGTCTAATAGCTGGGCCTCTACATGAAACACTGACAGGAAAAGATGATGATCCTTTTGAATAGAATCCAGAAGCAGCCTTTCAAGAATGGAAAGAGCAGTCAATTCATATCCTTGCCCAGGAACTCACTAATTTAGCTAAACCCTTTGACCTTTACATACCCGGTCAAAGGTTAATCGCCCTTGGAGACTTAGTGCAAAAACTGGGACCACTTGAAATGGAGCACCACAAGAATGCCCTTCAGGTATGATAAACTATGGTCACCAAGGGCTTTGCCCACCGACTCATCAGGCCAGTATACTGGGGTATCTAAAAAGCTAGAAATCAGCAGCCCACAAGGCCAGCTCCCTCCTAAGGGAAAAGGAACCCACGTCGTGATCCTAACCACCCATCATGCCCTGAAGTTGCAGGTGTCGCTCTGTGGACACACTGACCTCGAGTGAGGAAGCCTTCCAACTCCAACCTCCAGAGAGACAAATGGGGGCATCGGGCCCCCAAGATGACTTGTGTGACCATCACTTGACCTGGAGTTTCTCTCAGAAAACAACAAGACTGTGCCCCGAAAGAGCAGACTACTGCTTGGAGGACTTACTGCACCCAGAGGGGAGCTAATAAGCTTGGCGGGGGAAACGTATATCACGCTTTCACCATAGAAAACCCTACAGACACCGCGGTGATGTTGGCCAATATGACCAGCTGGACTGCTGGCTACTTCTAAAGACCGTTGACTCAGTGGACATCATGGTCCTGGATCTCCACTGACCCTGGACTGTCTGGGAGTTGCGCGGGCAGGGCTCTGACACATGGTGCTCTTTGTACATTAATTCAGGGACCTAATTAAAGAAAGCACAGACTACTGGTCAGAGCATCTAGGCTGGCAAAAACCGTCAGCCTAAGGTCACCGAACAAATGTGGGGTGGGGTGAAACCTGCCACCACAGCATCTTTGCACATCTCTTTCCTGGACCCTTAAAGGTCATTAGAATCTATAACACTTCCAATGCTAGTGCTCAGGCGGACAAGAAGTGAGGAAGGAGGCTTTGGAACAATCAACCTCACATGGAGGCTGGTGGGGAGACGTTTTGCCCCTCCCCCCAGGTATCAGGGCTGCCACCACAGCATGAAGCAGTTACAAAACAGTGGTCTGCACCCTCAACACCCCAAGAATGAGGAACAGAACAAAAAGCAGAGGAGGTGTTCGTCTCTGGCAACGTTCATTAAAAATTCCTGGGAGATAAAAAGAGAATCTGGACAATAAAATATAGTCTAACCTGTTTTTCCTTTGTGCTTTGTCTAATTTCACGTGCTCCTAGGGTTCCGCATGCAGAGGTCCCACACCCGGCACTTCAGACCCGATTTCCTAGTGCAGAATGGCTGGGTCGACACCTCAGCTAGCGGAGTCCCATGCAGACTCCACGGCATAGAGCCTGAGCTGCAGCCAACCCAGCCCTCGAGAGCTCCATCCCCTAACTCCCACTGATGCTGCCGGGATCCCTACACAGCAGCCCAGCCCACAGCCCGTGGGGGAGTGCACGCTCTCACCTCTCCATTCGGTTTTCAAAATAATGTTTCCTTTGCTTCTGAACCAAACTCAGTCTTGATCTCTTGGATCCAATGACACTGGGCTCGGGGACTCCTGTTGGGGTACACTCTGGATGATCAGTAACAGAAATTGAGAACATTGTAACTTCAATGAACAGATGTGTGAGCCAAACTGTAGTTAACATATAGCAGTGGATAATGCTCGGGTAAAATAAGATGTTTCTAAGACTTACATTTGATAATTCCATCACTTTACTATAAGCAAGTTCAGTGAAGACGTCTGTCTTATATTTCAGGTCAACATTAGAGAAATGAAGTGATTTATTTCCATGGTTGTACATCGAATACTCTTGGCTGAAACTTCAATCTTGTTTTGAATGCTTTTCCATTGAAAATGATACCTCTCTTTCAGCTCCCCCATTCCTGAGAAGTATAAAATCTTATAATTTATTATTACCAAAGGGGAAAGGTAGGAAAACGGATAAATTAACAGTTTGGGATTAACACATACACACTGCTATGTATAAAATAGATCATCAACAAGGAAATACTGTATAGCACAGGGAACTACAATGAATATTTTGCAATAACCTATAAGGGGAAATAATCTGAAAAAGAATCGATATTTTTATTGACATCATCTATCAATGACAGATAAAATGTAACCTAAGCAAGGACAATGGTGAGTGCTTCTGAACCTGAAGATTTCAATCATCTAAAGTTTGGGCTCTGCCTATTTCCCAAGGCCCTTAATAGACATACGTGTAGCCGTAGCTTAAAAATTCCCCAGTTTGGGGTTCGGGGAGGCACTGATTTGGAAAAATCCCTGGTGTCCTCCTTACATGCACGGGACCCTTCCTACAGCTCAAACATGCCTGTCACACCTAGAGGATGGTACACCTTTTGATCGGAAAGAGTTTGGAAAAGGCACCTCATCTCCTCATCGCCTGGTGCACGGGTTCACACCTCCAGCATCTTTCCTGACAATCTCCTTACTTGGGGATATCAGCACCGTCAACATCCTGTTGCACACAGTTTGGAATTTGTCCAGAGGATGAAGCGGAAGGATGAGAAAAATTTAGAGACAAGTCTTAGTTGTTCAGACAGGCAAATGCCACTCTAATTTCCTATCTGGAAGACAAATTCATCAAAGGCTAGAATTGCCCATGGAAACAGAATAGGGCTAGAGGAAATCCCGCTGTTTTGTGTCCAGTTACCAAAAACACAAGTTGAAAAATGGAACTTGGGGGCACTAAAATTCATGAAACTGCAGAGTTGAAAATATCTATTGTCGAAAAATGTCTTGAGGAAAGTCACAGAAAAGGACTTGTAAGCAAGGGAGAGTGGCAGGAAACAGATTTGAAGAGGTAGAAAGGACTCCCCATAAAAGCACAAGAAAAGGGGCTGAACATCGCCAATGATGCAGTTGGCCCAAAAGGGCGTATGCATTTTTTCTGAATATATTCAAGTAAAGGCCATACACACTTTGTATCCATCCAAACAGGTGGGCACTGGAAATCAATACTACAAAATGTATCACTTCACATCAGTCAGAAGGGCCATCCACATAAAGTGTAAACACCAGAAATGCCGGACAGGGTGAGGAGAAAAGGGAGCCCTGTGAGGCTGATAGTGGAAATGTAATGTGCCAACGGCCACTCTGGAGAAGTGTATTGTGTTTGCTAAAACATATGAAAACTGAGCTATAGAGCATAGGGCACTTGCACTCATGGGCGTATACCTTGGGAAAAACAAAAAAAATGACAGAAAACAGGCACTCCAACGTTTACCACCTCTCTGTTAAAAAGGGCCTCCACTTGGATATAACCTAAATGTCCCTGGAAGGATAAAATGGATAAAAGAGATGGGGTACTTATGTAGAGTGGAATATTACTCATCCAGAAATCAATGAAATAAGGCCAGTTGGAACAACTCTGGAGGAGTTACATATGATCATTCTAAGTGACATATGTCAGAAAGAAAAAGAAACATATCATAAGATGTCACTTAAAGGTGGAATGAAAAATGGCTACACATGAAATAAACTACAAACAGAAACATAGTCAAATATGTAGAAAATAGACATAAGGCTGCTAAATGGGAAAGGTGGGGAATGGTGAGGTATTATCCAGGAGGTTGAAATTAGCAAAGATACCATTCCAAGTACCGAATTGAATAACTGGCAAGGCCTACACGGTACCTCAAAGAACTGCACTCAGTCCACTCAAGTCACTGGAAAATAATACATATGACTCGTAAGCATCTGAGAAAGAATTTATTGTTGTCACACAGTAAATGAATCTAGTGGATGTACAGCAGCAAAAAACAGAGCTTTGAAAATCAGCTGAAACCAATATAAAAAAAATTTAAAAATATTTATAAAAACAGTGAGACAGACAAAAATTCTTACAACTTTTGTTGAAGGACTATGATGTAACATGGATTGAACACATGTAGACCCACAGCAGGATGATATATAAGGCTGGAAGCTATGCACGCTAAGAGATGTTAGAGAGGCTGGGTGAGGAAATGCAGACCTTTTAAAGTAATACTGCCTGGTACCCATTCCATGGGTCCCAAATCGGCAGTTTCAAGGGAATCTTCTGACAGCAAAAACATGCCTGGGAAACCGAGATGAATGTACACCGTGTGCTCAGGAAAGGTGTCTAAAATGCACCTCATTTTTGATCTCCTGGTGCTGGGGTTCGCCATTCCAGCCACATTACTAACAATCTCCCCACATGGAGAATCAGCACCTTTAACCTCCTGTTTCACACAGTTTGCAATTTTTGAAGAGGATAAATGGGAAGAGGAGGAACCAGTGAGATTAGCTGTAGGAGTTTTGACAGGCACATGTCACTCTAATATCCCTTTAGGAAGAAGAATTAACCAAAGGCTCAGCCTGCCTCCCCAGAACCAGAATAGGGCCGGAATCAATCCAATGGTTTGGCGGCCAGCTCACAAAATGCGAGGTGCAAAATGGAGCTCAGGAGCAGACAATTCAAAGACCTGCAAAGATATAAATGATAACCAACGTCCAGAAATATATTCAGGTAAGGCAACGAAGAGGTTCTGAATGAGAGACAGAATTGCAGGAAACATTTTTCAAAAGGTAGATTGTACTCAGATTTAAAGCATATAAAAAGCAGCAGAATTTCTCAAATGATGCAGTTGGGCAAAAGGGTGTATGCGTTTTTTTTCGTGAATATCTTCAGGAAAAAAAAACACATACAGAGTTTTTGGCCAACCAAGCTAGAGGGAAATGCAAATCCGCACAATAAAGAAGTCTCAATTTCCACTGCTCAGAAAGTCCATCCAAAAAATGTGTACAAATCAAAAATGCAGGAGAGGCCATGGAAAACAGGGAGACTAGTCACGCTGATGGGTGGGGTATAAATATCCAAGAGCTACTCTGAAGAAGTGTATGCTGTTTCCTAAAACATCTAAAATACAAAGCCCCCGAGCAAAGGGGACTTCAACTCATGGACATATAACTTGGGAAGACTAAATATCAACAAGACACAGGCACCCCAAAGTTTAGGGCTGCTCTGCATACAAGAACCTCAACTTCAGTACACCTAAAGTATCCCAGGAAAAAGAGAAATGCATAAAGAACTTGTGGTAATTTTGTACAACGGAATATCACTCAGACGTGAAATCAATGTCATAAGGCCAGTAGCAGCATAATGAGAGGATTTAGGTATGATGATTCTAAGGGAAATTAGTCACACAGAAAAAGAATCTTATCATAAGATATCACTTACAGAGGGAATGTCAACATCACAACACATGAACTGAATTAGGAAAGAGAGCAGCGTCTCACATTTAGAAAACACTCTTATGCCTCCTTAAGGGGAAAGGAGAGGTGGGGTGATGCATAAAACCAGAGTTTGATATTAGCACAGGTACCATTCCATAAACCAAATACAGAATAGACAAGACCTACACCTTCCTCAGTGAACGGGACTCAAAACCCCTATTCCTCACAGAGGAATATATCTGATTAGTAAGAATCTTAAAACCTATGTACTCATATGCCTCTGTAAGGGAATCAAGTGTGTCTAGACCGGCATAAACACGTTAGTGAAAATCAGCTCAACCCCATTATAAAAATGAATTTCAAAAACAAAACAAAAAACAGCGAAATTCTTACACAATTCCTTCAGGGGTTCTGATGAAACCTAGAATGACCCTATCTGCAAAGACAGCTGGATGAGACATAAGGCTGGACACTTGGGACTGAGAGGACTGGTGAGATTGGGAGAGAAAATGCAGACCCTTTAAAGTAGTAATGCATGCCACCATTCCATGGGTCCCAAATTTCCAGGTAGAAGGGAATATCACTACAGTTATAACATGTATGGGAAACCTAGAGAATGGACACCCTGTGATGGCGAAAGGTTTCTGAAAGTCTCCTACTTTTTCCTCTCCTTGTGCTACATTTTGACATTCCAACTACTTTACTATCAATCTCCCAACTTAGGAGAGTCATCCCCTATAACCTCCTGGTTCGCACAGTTTGCTAATTGTTCAGAGGATGAAAGGGAAGAGAGAGAACAAATCAGAGAGTAGATGTAGGCCTTTGGACGGACACATGTCACTCTAAATTCCCGTCAGGAAGAAGAATTAACCAAAGCCTCAGCCACCCACAGGGAACCAGTATAGCCACCCCTGGAACCAGTATAGTTCCTGAAGCAAAATTGTGGATTTTCGGTCAGCTCCCAAAAATGGGAATTCAAAATTGGAGCTCAGGGGCAAAGCAAATCAAAAACCTGCAGTTATAAAGGACTACTCTCTTCCAAAAATCTGTTGAGGGAAGGCAACAAAGCGGACTTGAAAATGAGGCGGAATTGCAAAAAACATATTTCAAGAGGTAAATTGCAATCGCCTTTAAAGCCCAGGAAAGGCATCACAACTTCGAGAATGATGCACTTGGCCAAAAACAGCATATGAATTTTCTCCTGAATATATTCAGGAGAAAAGGCATAGGCCCTTTTTGGCCAATCAAGCAAGTGCGCAATGAAAATCCACACTACAAAGAATTGTCACTTCCCACCGGTCAAAAAGGACATCCGAAAATCTGTAAAAACCAGAAAGGCAAGATAGAGATGACAAGGGCATAAAGCAATATGATCCCAAGGGTCATGGAGGATTGTGATGACAAGCGCATGGAGCATTGTGATGACAAGATTATGTATCATTTTGCTGTCAAAGGCATTGTGATGACAAGGTTCATGGAGCACTGTGATGACAAGCGTCATGGAGCATTTTGATTACAGGGTTCATGGAGCATTGGGATGACAAGGGCATGGAGCATTGTGATGACAAGATTCCCGGATCATTGTGTTGTCAGGGTTCATGGAGCGTTGTGATGACAGTGGTCATGGAGCATTGTTATGACAGAGGTCATGGAGCATTGTGATGAGAACGTCATGGATCATTGGGCTGAAAATGTTCATGGAGTATTGTTATGACAGGGGTCAAGGAGCATTGTGATGACAAGGTACTGGAGCATTGTGATGAGAAGACCATGGAGCCATGTGATGACAAGTCTCATGGAGCATTCTGATGAAAAGGGTCATGGAGCATTGTGATTACAGGGGTCTTGGAGCATTGTGATGACAAGGGCATGGAACATTGGGATGAGAATGTCATGGAGCGTTCTGATGACATGCATCATGGAGCTTTGTGATGAAAAGGGCATGGAACATTGTGATTACAGGGCTCTTGGAGCATTGTGATGACAAGGGCAGTGAACAATGGGATGAGAATGTCATGGAGCGTTCTGATGACATGCATCATGGAGCTTTGTGATGACAAGGGCATGGAGCATTGTGATTACAGGGGTCTTGGAGCACTGTGAGGGAAAGGGCATGTAACATTGTGATGAAAAAGGCATGGAGCCTTGTCATGACAGGGTTCAAGGAGCATACTGATGACAAGTGTCAGGGACCATTGTGATGACAAGGGTATTGGGCACTGTGATGATAAATGTCATGGAGCATTGTGATTAGAAGACCATGGATACTTGTGATGATGAGCCTTATGGGGCGTTGTGATGATACGTGTTATTGAATATTGTGATCACAAGGATTTGGAGCATTGTGATGACAGAGGTCATAGAGCATTTTGATTTCATTGTGATGACAATAGCATGAAGCATTATGATGATGCGCATTTGGTGCATTGTGATGACAGCGTTCATGGAGCATTGAGATGAAAAGGGGCATGGAGCATTATGATTACAGGAGTCTTGGATCATTGTGATGAAAAGGGCATGGAACATTGGTCTGAAATGTTTCATGGATTATTGTGATGAGAGGGGGCAAGGAGCATTGTGATAACAATGGCACGGAACACTGTGATACATGGTTCATGGAGGATTGTAATGAGAAACGCAAGGAGCATTGTGAGAAGAATGGCATCGAGCATTGTGATGAAAAGCATCATGGATCCTGTGATGACAAGGGCTTGGAACAATGTGATGAGAGGTTTTTGGAGCATTGTGATGACAATGGCATGGAGCATTGTGATGCCAAGGGTCATGGAGTTTTGTGATGACAAAGGTCATGGAGCCTTTTGATGACAAGGGTGTGGTGCATTCTCTTGTGATGGTCAGGGAGCATTGTGATGAAAGTGTCATGGAGCAATTTGATGAAAAGTGTCATGGAACATTTTGATGACGGGTTATGGAACATTGTGATGTCAGGAGTCATGGAACATTTTCATGACGGTGTTGTGGACCATTGTGATGACAGGGGAGTGGGTGTATGGTGATGACTAGTGAGGGAACATTTTGATATCATTCGTGAGAGAGCATTTTGATAAGAAATGCATGGAGCATTGTGAGGACAAGTTTTATGGAGCATTGTGATGACAAGATTGTGGAGCACTGTGATGACAAGCACATGGCGCATTGTGATGACATGGGTCATGGAGCACTGTGCTGACAAAGGCATGGAACAATGTGATGACAAGGGTCACCGAGCATTGTGATGAAAGTTTCATGGAGCATTTTGGTGACAAAGGTCACAGAGTCTTGTGATGACGAGGGCATGGACCATTGTGATGACAAAGGTCATGAAGCATTGTGATGACTGGAGTCACGGAGCATTGTGATGACAGGGGTTATAGAGTTTTGTGATGAAAAGGCAATGAGCATTGTGATGACAGGGACATGGAGCATTGGCCTGACATGTTTCATGGATTATTGTGATGACAGTGGGCATGGTGCAATGTGATGACAAAGGCATGGAGCATTGTGATGAGAAGGTCATGGAGTATTTTGAAGACAGGTCTCAGGGAGCATCGTGATGACATATGTCATGTTCCATTGCGATGACAATGGAATGGAATATTGTGATGCCAAGTGTCCTGGAGGATTGTGATGACAAATGTAATGGAGCATTTTGATGACAAGGGCTTGGAGCATTGTGATGACAATGGACATGGAGCATTGTGATGACAAGGGCATGGAGCATTGTGATGACAAGGGCCATTGAGAATTTTGATGACAAATTCATGAAGCATTGTGATGACAAGCACATGGAGCTTCCTATGACAGGGGTGATGGATCATTGCGATGAAAAGTGCATAGAGAATTGTGATGACAAATCATGTAACACGGTGATGAGAAGTGTCATGGAGCATAGTGATGCCAAGAACGAGGAGAATTGTGATGATAGGGGACATGGAGCATTGTGATGACCAGGGCATGGAGAATTGTGATGACCAGGGAATGGAGCATTGTGATGGCAAGACCGTGGAGCATTGTGATGACGAGCGTCATGGAGCACTGTAATGACAAGGGGAATGGAGCATTGTGATGAGAGTGGCCATGGAGCATTGTGATGACAAGGGTCATGGAGCATTTTGATGACAAGGGCGTGGAGCATTGTTATGAGAAGACCATGGATAATTATGATGACGAGCGTCATGGAGCACAGTAATGACAAGGGGTATGGAGCATTGTGATGACAGTGGCCATGGAGCATTGTGATGACAAGTGTCATGGAGCATTCTGATGACAAGCTTGTGGAGTATTGTGATGACAATGGCATGGAGCATTGTGATGAAAAGGGCATGGAGCATTGTGATAAAAATGGCATGAAGCCATTTCATGACAGGTTTCAAGGAGCATTCTGATGACAAGTGTCAGGGAACATTGTGATGACATGTGTATTGAGAATGGTGATGAAAAAGATCATGGAGCATTTTGACGAAAAGGGCATGGAGTATTGTGATGACATTCATCATGGAGCGTTGTGATGACAAGTGTTATGGAACTTTGTGATAACAAGGGTTTGGAGCATTGTGATGATAGAAGTCATGGGTAATTTTGTTTTCAAGGAGCATGGAGCATTGGGATGACAAGGGCATGAAGCAATGTGATCCCAAGGTTCATGGAGGATTATGATGACAATGGTAATGGAGTATTGTGATGACAAGCAAATGGAGCATTGTGATGACAAGGTCATGTAGCATTTTGCTGACACAGGCATGGAGAATTGTGATGATAAGGGTCATGGAGCACTGTGATGAGAAGCATCACGGATCATTGTGATTACAGGGGTCATGGAGCATAGGGATGGCAAGGCCATGGATCATTGTGATGACAAGTGTCATGGAGCATTGGGCTGAAAATGTTCATGGAGCATTGTGAGGACTAGGGAATGGTGCATTGTGATGACAAGAGTCCCGGATCACTGTGTTGTCAGGGGTCATGGAGCGTTGTGATGACAGTGGTCATGGAGCATTTTGATGATAGGGATCATGAAGCATTGTGATGAGAAGTTCCTGGAGAATTGGACTGAAAATGTTCAGGAAGTATTGTGAGGACAGGGGTCATGGAGCATTGTGATGACAAGGGAATGGAGCACTGTGATGAAAAGTTCCTGGAGCATTGTGATGAGAAGACCATGGAGCCTTGTAATAACAAGTCTCATGGAGCATTCTGATGAAAAGGGGCATGGAGTATTGTGATTACAGGGGTCTTGGAGCATTGTGATGACAAGGGCATGGAGCACTGTGATTACTGGTGTCTTCGAGCATTGTGATGAAATTGGCATGGATCATTGTTATGAAAATGGTATGGAGCCTTCTCATGACAGGGTTCCAGGAGCATACTGATGACAAGTGTCAGGGAGCATTGTGATGACAAGTGTAGAGAGCATTGTGATGACAAAGGTCATGGAGCACTGTGATGAGAAGAGCATGGATAATTGTGATGATGAGCATCATGGGGCGATGTGATGATAAGTGTTATAGAACATTGTGATCACAAGGATTTGGAGCATTGTGGTGAGACAGATGATCGAATATTTTATTTCATTGTGATGACAAGAGCCTGAAGCATTATGATGAAGGGCATGGTGCATTTTGATGACAGGGTTCATGAAGCATTGAGATGCAAAGGGGCATGGAGCATTGTGATTACATGGGTCTTGGAGCACTGTGATGAAAATGTCATGGATCATTGTGATGAAATAGGCATGGAGCCTTGTCATGACAGGGTTCAAGGAGCATAGAGACAACAAGTGTCAGGGAGCATTTTGATGACAAGTGTATTGAGCATTGTGATGACAATGGTCATGGAGCATTGTGATGAGAAGACCATGGATAATTGTGATGACGAGCGTCATGGGGCATTGTGATGACAAGTGTTATGGAATATTGTGATCACAAGGGTTTGGAGCATTGTTATGACAGAGGCCATGGAGCATTTTGATTTCATTGTGATGACAATAGCATGAAGCATTATGATGATGGGCATGGTGCATTGTGATGACAGGGTTCATGGATCATTGAGATGAAAAGGGGCATAGAGCATTGTGATTAGAGCGTTCTTGGAGCATTGTGATGAGAAGGGTCATGGAGCTTTGTGATGACAAGGGCATTGAGCAATGTTATGAGAGGGTTCATGGAGCATTGTGATGACAATGACATGGAGCATTGTGATGCCAAGGGTCATGGAGTTTTGTGATGACAAGTCATGGAGCATTTTGATGACAAGGGAATGGTGCATTGTGATGAGAAGTGCAGGGAGCATTTTGATGACCGGGCCATGCAGCAATTTGATGAAAAGTGTAATGGAATATTTTGATGGCAGGTGTAATAGAACATTGTGATGTCAGGGGTCTTGGAGCTTTGGGATGAAAAGGATCATGGAGCATTTTGATGACAGGGGATATGAAACATTGTGATGTCAGTGGTCATGGAACATTGTGATGATAAGGGGATGTATCAGTGTGATGACAGTGTCATGGAATATTGTGATTACAGGGGTGTGGGTGTATTGTGATGAGTAGTCATGGAACACTGTGATATCTCCGGTGAGAGAGCATTTTGATGAGAAGTGCATGGACCATTGTGATTCCAAGGTTTATGGAGCATTGCAATGCCAAGGTTGTGGACCGTTGTGATGAAATGCGCGTGGCACATTGTGAAGACAATGGTCATGGAGCATTGTTCTGACAAAGAAATGGAGCATTGTGATAACAAGTGTCACTGTGAATTGTGATGAAATGTTCATGGTGCATTGTGGTTACAAAGGTCACAGAAACTTGTGATGACACGGGCATGGATCATTGTGATGACAAACGTTATGAAGCACTGTGATGACTGGAGTCACGGTGCATTGTGATGACAGGGGTCATGGAGCATTGTGATGACATATGTCATGGAGCATTGTGTTGACAAGCGCATGGAGCATTGTGATGACAAGGGTCATGGAGCATTGTGCTGAGAAAGGCACAGAGCATTGTGATGACAAGGGTCAAAGAGCATTGTGAAGAAAAGTTCATGGATCATTTTGGTTAAAAAGCTCACAGAGAGTGATGATGACGAGGGCATGGCCCATTGTGGTGACAAAGGTCATGAAGCATTGTGATGACTGGAGTCACAGAGCATTGTGATGGCAGGGGTCATGGAGCATTGTGATAACAAGGGCATGGAGCATTGTGATGACCAGGGCAAGGAGCATTGGTCTAATAAGTTTCATGGATTATTGCGATGACAGTTGGAATGGCGCATTGTGATGACAAGGGCATGGAGCATTGTGATGGCCAGGTCATGCAGTATTGTGAAGACAGGTGTCAGGGAGCATTGTGATGACATATGTAATGGCCCATTGTGATGACATTGGCATGGAGCATTGGGATGCCAAGTGTCATGGAGGATTCTGATGGCAAAGGTAATGGAGCATTGTGATGACAATGGCTTGGAGCATTGTGATGACAAGGGTCAGGGAGCATTGTGCTGACAAGTGCATGGAGAAATGTGATGACAACGGTCATGGACCATTCTGATGACAAGCTTGTGGAGTATTTTGATGACAATGGCATGGAGCATTGTGATGAAAACGGCATGGGGCATTGTGATGAAAAAGGCATGGAGACTTTTCCTGACAGGGTTCAAGGAGCATACTGATGACAAGTGTCAGGGAGCCTTGTGATGACAAGTGTATTGAGAATTGTGATGAAAAAGGTCATGGAGCTTTGTGATGAAAAGAGCATGGAGTATTGTGATGACAGGCATCATGGAGCATTGTGATGACAAGTGTTATGGAACATTGTGATCACAAGGTTTTGGAGCATTGTGATGACAGAGGTCATGGATCATTTCGATTTCAAACAGCATGGAGCATTGTGAGGACAAGGGCATGAAGCAATGTGATCCCAAGTTTCATGGAGGATTGTGATGACAATGGAAATGGAGTATTGTGATGACAAGCGCATAGAGCATTGTAATGACAAGGTCATGTAGCATTTTGCAGACCAAGGCATGGAGCATTGTGATGACATGTGTCATGGAGCACTGTGATGACAAGCGTCACGGAGTATTGTGAATACAGGGGTCATGGAGCATTGGGATGACAAGGGCATGGATCATTGTGATGACAAGTGTCATGGAGCACTGGGCTGATAATGTTCATGGAGTGTTGTGATGACAGGTGTCATGGAGCATTGTGATGACTATGGAATGGAGCATTGTGATGACAAGAGTCGCGGATCATTGTGTTGTCGGGTGTCATGGAGTGTTGTGATGACAGTGGTCATGGAGCATTGTGATGATATTGGCCATGGAGCATTGTGATGAATAGGTCTTGGAGCATTGGGCTGAAAATATTCATGGATTTTTGTGATGACAGGTGTAATGGAGCATTGTGATGAGAAGGGAATGGAGCATGGCGATGACAAGGTCCAGGAGCATTTTGATGAGAAGACCATGGAGACTTGTCATGACAAGTCTCATGGAGCATTCTGATGAAAAGGGGCATGGAGCATTGTGATTACAGGGGTCTTGGAGCATTGTGATGACTAGGGCATGGAACACTGTGATACATCTGTCTTGGGTCATGGAGGATTGTGATGACAAGTCATGGAGCATTGTGATGACAAGGGCATGGAGCATTGTGATGACAGGAGCATGGAGCATTTGTCTGACAAGATTCATAGATTATTGTGATGACAGTGGACATGGTGCATTGTGATGACAAGGGCATGGATCATTGTGTAGAGAAGGTCATGGTTTTTTGTGAAGACAGGTGTCAGGGAGCATTGTGATGACATATGTCATGGTCCATTGCGATGACAATGGCAGGGAGTATTGTGATGCCAAATGAAATGGAGAATTGTCATGACAAATATAATGGAGCATCGTGATGACTATGGCTTGAAGCATTATGATGACAATGGCCATTGAGAATTTTCATGACAAGATCGTGAAGCATTGTGATGACAAGTTCCTTGAGCATTGTGATGACAAAACCATGGAGCCTTGTGATGACAAGTCTCATGGAGCATACTGATGAAAAGGGTCTTGGAACATTGTGATGACAAGGGCATGGAGCATTGTGAGGAGAAGACCAAGGAGCATTCTGATGGCATGCGTCATGGAGCATTGTGATGACAAGGGCATGGAGCATTGTGATTACATGGGTCTTGGAGCATTGTGATGAAAATGGCATGGATCATTGTGATGAAAGAGGCATGGAGCCTTGTCATGACAGGTTTCAAGGATCATACAGACAACAAGTGTCAGGGAGCATTTTGATGACAAGTGTATTGAGCATTGTGATGACAATGGTCATGGAGCATTGTGATGAGAAGACCATGGATAATTGTGATGACGAGCGTCATGGGGCATTGTGATGACAAGTGTTATGGAATATTGTGATCACAAGGGTTTGGAGCATTGTTATGACAGAGGTCATGGAGCAATTTGATTTCATTGTGATGACAATAGCATGAAGCATTATGATGATGGGCATGGTGCATTGTGATGACAGGGTTCATGGATCATTGAGATGAAAAGGGGCATAGAGCATTGTGATTAGAGCGTTCTTGGAGCATTGTGATGAGAAGGGTCATGGAGCCTTGTGATGACAAGGCCATGGAACATCGTGATGGCAGGGGTCATGGAGCATTCTTATGACAGTGGTAATGGAGCATTGTGATGGCAAGGGTATGGATCATTGTGATGAGAAGGCCATGGAGCATTCTGATGACCTGTGTCATGGAGCTTTGTGAAGCCAAGGGCATGGAGCAATGTGATGAGAGCGTGCATGGAGCATTGTGATGACAATGACATGGAGCATTGTGATGCCAAGGGTCACGGATCTTTGTGATGACAAAGTTCATGGAACATTTTGATGGCAAGGGCGTTGTGCATTGTGATGAGAAAGGCAGGGAACATTCTGATGACAGGGTCTTTGAGCAATTTGATGAAAAGTGTCATGGAACATTTTGATGACAGGTGTTATGGAACATTGTGATGTCAGGGGTCATCGAACATTGTGATGATAAGTGCATGTAGCATTGTGATGACAAATTTTATGGAGCATTGTGATGACAAGATTGTGGAGCACTGTGATGACAAGCAAATGGTGCATTGCGATGACATGTGTCATGGAGCATTGTGATGACAAGTGTCAAAGAGCATTGTGATGAAAAGTTCATGGAGCATTGTGGTTCAAAAAAGTCACAGAGACTGTTGACGACCAGGGCATGGACCATTGTGATGACAAAGGTCATGAAGCATTGTGATGATTGGAGTCACGGAGCATTGTGATGACAGGGTTCATGGAGCATTTTGATAACAAGGGCATGGAGCATTGTGATGACAAGGGCATGGAACATTGGTCTAATAAGTTTCATGGATTATTGTGATGACAGTTTGAATGGCGCATTGTGATGACAATGGCATGGAGCATTGTGATGACCAGGTCATGCAGTATTGTGAAGACAGGTGTCAGGGAGCATTGTGATGACATAGGAAATGGCCCATTGTGATGAAAATGGCATGGAGCATTGTGATGACAAGGGTCAGGGAGGATTATGATGACACAAGTAATGGAGCATTGTGATGACAATGGCTTGGAGCATTGTCATGACAAGGGTCAGGGAGCATTGTGCTGACAAGTGCATGGAGAATTGTAATGACAAGTGTCATGGAGCATTCTGATGACAAGCTTGTGGAGTATTTTGATGACAATGGCATGGATCATTTTGATGAAAACGGCATGGGGCATTGTGATGAAAAAGGCATGGAGCCTTTTCCTGACAGGGTTCAAGAAGCATTCTGATGACAAGTGTCAGGGAGCATTGTGATGACAAGTGTATTGAAAATTGTGATGACAAAGGTCATGGAGCATTGTGATGAAAAGAGCATGGAGTATAGTGATGACAGGCATCATGGAGCATTGTGATGACAAGTGTTATGGAACTTTGTGACCACAAGAATTTGGAGTATTGTGATGACAGTGGTCATGGATCATTTTGATTTCAAGGAGCAGGGAGCATTGTGATGACAAGGGCATGAAGCAATGTGATCCCGAAGTTCATGGAGGATTGTGATGACAATGGAAATGGAGTAGTTTGATGACAAGCGCATAGAGCATTGTAATGACAAGGTCATGTAGCATTTTGCTGACAAAGGCATGGAGCATTGTGATGACAGGTGTCACGTAGCATTGTGAATACAGGGGTCATGGAGCATTGGGATGACAAGGGCATGGATCATTGTGATGACAAGGGTCATGGAGCACTGGGCTGAAAATGTTCATGGAGTGTTGTGATGACAGGGGTCATGGAGCATTGTGAGGACTAGGGAATGGAGCATTGTGATGACAAGAGTCCCAGATCATTTTGTTGTCAGTTGTCATGGAGTGTTGTGATAACCGTGGTCATGGAGCATTGTGAAGATATTGGCCAAGGAGCATTGTGATGAGTAGGTCTTGGAGCATTGGGCTGAAAATGTTAATGGACTACTGTGATGACAGTGGTCATGGAGCATTGTGATGACAAGGGAATGGAGCATGGTGATGACAAGGTCCTGGAGCATTGTGAGGAGAAGACCATGGAGACTTGTGATGACAAGTCTCATGGACCATTCTGATGAAAAGGGGGATGGAGCATTGTGATTACAGGGATCCTGGAGCATTGTGATGACAAGGGCATGGAGCATTATTGTGAGAAGGCCATGAAGCATTCTGATGACATGCATCATGGAGCTTTTTGATGACAAGGGCATGGATCATTGTGATTACAGGGATCTTGGAGCATTGTGATGAAAAGGGCATGGATTATTGTGATGACAAAGGCATGGAGCCTTGTCATGACAGGGTTCAAGGAGCATACTGACGACAAGTGTCAGGGAGCATTGTGATGACAAGTGTATTGAGCATTGTGATGACAAAGATCATGGAGCATTGTGAAGAGAAGACCATGGATAATTGTGAAGATGAGCGTCATGGGGTGTTGTAATGATAAGTGTTATGGAACATTGTGATCACAAGTGTTTGGAGCATTATGATGACAGAGGTCATGGAGAATATTGATTGCATTGTGATGACAATAGCCTGAAGCATGATGATGATGGGCATGGTGCATTGTGATAGCAGGGTTCATGGAGCATTGAGATAAAAAGTGGCATGGAGCATTGTGTTTACAAACGTCTTGGAGCATTGTGATGCCAAGGACATGGAGCATTGTGATGAGAAGGCCATGGAACTTTCTGATGACATGCGTCATGGAGCTTTGTGATGACAAGGGCAAGGAGCATTGTGATTACAGGGGCCTTCAGCATTGTGATGACAAGTGTCATGGAACCTTGTGATGACTAGGCCATGGAACATTGTGATGGCAGGGGTCATGGTGCATTGTTATGACAGAGGTAATGGAACATTGTGATGAGAAGGGCATGGGACATTGGTCTGAATTGTTTCATGGATTATTGTGATGAGAGTGGGCCTGGAGCATTGTGATGACAAGGGTACGGAACTCTATGATACATGGGTCATGCAGCATTGTAATGACAAGGGCATGGAGCATTGCTATGAGAAGGGCATCGAGCATTGTGATGACAAGTGTCATGGAGCCTTGTGATGACAAGGGCACAGAGCAATGTTATGAGAGGGTTCATGGAGCATTGTGATGACAATGACATGGAGCATTGTGATGCCAATGGTCATGGAGCTTTGTGATGACAAGTCATGGAGCATTTTGGTGACAAGGGCATGGTGCATTTTGATGAGAAGTGCAGGGAGCATTTTGATGACCGGGCCATGCAGCAATTTGATGAAAAGTGTAATGGAATATTTTGATGGCAGGTGTTATAGAACATTGTGATGTCAGGGGTCTTGGAGCTTTGGGATGAAAAGGATCATGGAGCATTTTGATGACAGGGGTTATGGAACATTGTGATGTCAGGGGTCATCAACATAGTGATGATAAGGGGATGTAGCAGTGTGATGACAGGGTCATGGAACATTGTGATTACATGGTTGAGGGTGTATTGTGATGACTAGTCATGGAACACTGTGATATCTCTGGTAAGAGAGCATTTTGATGAGAAGTGCCTAGACCATTGTGATTACAAGTTTTATGGAGCATTGCAATGACAAGGTTGTGGACCGTTGTGATGAAATGCGTGTGGCACATTGTGAAGACAATGGTCATGGAGCATTGCTCTGACAAAGACATGGAGCATTGTGATGACAAGGGTCACTGTGAATTGTGATGAAAAGTTCTTGGAGCATTGTGGTTACAAAGGTCACAGAACCTTGTGATGACACGGGCATGGATCATTGTGATGACAAACGTTATGAAGCATTGTGATGAATGTAGTCACGGAGCATTGTGATGACAGGGGTTATGGAGCATTGTGATGACATGTGTCATGGAGCATTGTGCTGACAAGCGCATGGAGCATTGTGATGACAAGGGTCATGGAGCATTGTGCTGAGAAAGGCATAGAGCATTGTGATGACAAGGGTCAAAGAGCATTGTGAAGAAAAGTTCATGGATCATTTTGGTTAAAAAGCTCACAGAGAGTGATGATGACGAGGGCATGGCCCATTGTGGTGACAAAGTTCATGAAGCATTGTGATGACTGGAGTCACAGAGCATTGTGATGGCAGGGGTCATGGAGCATTGTGATAACAAGGGCATGGAGCATTGTGATGACCAGGGCAAGGAGCATTGGTCTAATAAGTTCCATGGATTATTGCGATGACATTTGGAATGGCGCATTGTGATGACAAGGGCATGGAGCATTGTGATGAGAAGGTCATTGAGTATTGTGAAGACAGTTGTCAGGGAGCATTGTGATGACATATGTCATGGTCCATTGCGATGACAATAGCAGCGAGACTTGTGATGCCAAATGTAATGGAGGATTGTGTTGACAAATATATTGGAGCACTGTGATGACTAGGGCTTGGACCATTATGATGACAAGGGCCATTGAGAATTTTCAGGACAAGGTCGTGAAGCATTGTGATGACAATGTCCTGGAGCATTGTGATGAGAAAAACATGGAGGCTTGTGATGACAAATCTCATGGAGCATACTGATGAAAATGGACATGGACCATTGTGATTACAGGCGTCTTGGAACTTTGTGATGACATGTGCATGGAGCATTGTGAGGAGAAGGCCAAGAGAATTCTGAAGACATGCGTCCTTTAGCTTTGTGATGACAAGCGCATGGAGCATTGTGATTACATGGGTCTTGGAGCATTGTGATGAAAAAGCATGGAGCTTTGTCATGACAGGGTTCAAGGAGCATAGAGACAACAAGTGTCAGGGAACATTTTGATGACAAGTGTATTGAGCATCGTGATGAAAAAGGTCATGGAGCATTGTGATGAGAAGACCATGGATAACTGTGATGATGAGCGTCATGGAGCATTGTGATGACAAGCGTTTTGGAATATTGTGATCACAAGCTTTTGGAGCATTGTTATGACAGACGTCATGGAGCATTTTGATTTCATTGTGATGACAATAGCATGAAGCATTATGATGATGCTCATGGTGCATTGTGATGACAGGGTTCATGAATCATTGAGATGAAAATGGGCATGGATCATTGTGGTTACAGGGTTCTTGGAGCATTGTGATGAGAAGGGTCATGGAGCCTTGTGATGACAAGGCCATGGAATATCGTGATGGCAGGGGTAATGGATCATGGGTATGACAGGGATAATGGAGCATTGTGATGGCAGGGCAAGGAGCATTGTGATGAGAAGGCCATGGAGCATTCTGATGATATGTGTCATGGAGGTTTGTGATGACAAGGACATGAAGCAATGTGATGAGAACCTTAATGGAGCATCGTGATGACAATGACATGGAGCATTTTGATGACAAGTGCGTTGTGCATTGTGATGAGAAGAGCAGGGAGCATTTTGATGACAGGGTCATGCAGCAATTTGATGAAAAGTGTAATGGAACATTTTGGTGACAGGTGTTATAGAACATTGTGAAGCCAGGGGTCATGGATCTTTGGGATGAAAAGGGTCATGGAGCATTTTGATGACATGGGTTATGGAACATTGTGATGTCAGGGGTCATGGAACATTGTGCAGATAAGGAGATGTAGCATTGTGATGACAGTGGTCATGGAACATTGTGCTAACAGGGATGAGGGAGGATAGTGATGACTAGTGATAGAACATTGTGATATCTCATGTGAGAGAGCATTTGGATGAGAAGTTCATGGAGCATTGTGATTACAAGGTTTATGGAGCATAGCGATGATAAGTTTGTGGATCATTGTGATGAAAAGCACATGGCACATTGTGAGGACAAGGGTCATGGAGCATTGTTCTGACAAAGGCATGGAGCATTGTGATGACAAGGGTCACGGTGCATTGTGATGAAAAGTTCATGGAGCATTGTGGTTAAAATGGTCACAGAGCCTTGTGATATTGCGGGCATGGACCGTTGTGATGACAAACGTCATGAAGCATTGTGATGACTGGAGACACGGGGCAGTGTGATGACAGGGGTCATGGAGCATTGTGATGACAAGGGCATGGAACACTGTGATGACAGGTGCATGGAGCATGGGTCTGACAAGTTTCATAGATGATTGTGATGACAGTGGACATGGTGCATTGTGATGAAAAGGGCATGGAGCATTATGATGACAAGGTCATGGAGTACTGTGAAGACAGTTGTCAGGGAGCATTGTGATGACATATATCATGGTCCATTGCGATGACAATGGCATGGAGCATTGTGATGCGAAATGTAATGGAGAATTGTAACGACAAATATAATGGAGCATTGTGATGACTACGGCTTGGAGCATTATGATGACAAGGGCCAATGAGAATTTTCATGACAATGTCGTGAAGCATTGTGATGACAAGGTCCTGGAGCATTGTGATGAGAAATCCTTGGAGCCTTGAGATGACAAGTCTCATGGAGCATACTGATGAAAAGGGGCATGGAGCATTCTGATTACAGGGGTCTTGGAACATTGTGATAAAAAGGGCATGGAACATTGTGATGACAAGGGCATGCAGCATTGGTCTAATAAGTTTCATGGATTATTGTGATGACAGTTGGAATGGCGCATTGTGATAACAAGGGCATGGAGCATTGTGATGACCAGGTCAGGCAGTATTGTGAAAAGAGGTGTCACGGAGCATTGTGATGACATATGTATTAGCCCATTGTGATGACAATGGCATGGAGCATTTTGATGCCAAGTGTCATGGAGGATTCTGATGACAAAGGTAAAGGAGCATTGTGATGACAATGGATTGGCGCATACTGATGACAAGGTTCAGGGAGCATTGTGCTGACAAGTGCATGCATAATTGTGATGACAAGGGTCATGGAGCATTCTGATCACAAGCTTGTGGAGTATTTTGATGACAATGGCATGGAACATTGTGATGAATACGGCAGGGGCTTTGTGAAGAAAAAGGCAAGGAGCCTTTTCGTGACAGGGTTCAAGGAGCATTCTGACGACAAGTGTCAGGGAGCATTGTGATGACAAGTGCATTGAGAATTGTGATGACAAACGTCATGGAGCATTGTGATGAAAAGGGCATGGAGTATTGTGATGACAGGCATCATGGAGCATTGTGATGAAAAGTGTTATGGAACATTGTGATCACAAGGGTTTGGAGCATTGCGATGACAGAGGTCTTGGATCATTTTGATTTCAAGTAGCATGGAGCATTGTGATGATAAGGGCATGAAGCAATGGGTTCCCAAGGTTCATGGAGGATAGTGATGACAATGGTAATGCAGTATTGTGATGACAAGCACATAGAGCATTGTAATGACAAGGTCATGTAGCATTTTGCTGACAGAGGCATGGAGCATTGTGATGACAGGTGTCATGGAGCACTGTGATGACAAGCGTCACAGAGCATTGTGAATACAGGGGTCATGGAGCATTGGGATGACAAGGGCATGGATCATTGTGATGATAAGTGTCATTGAGCATTGGGCTGAAAATGTTCATGGAGTATTGTGATGAAAGTGGTCATGGAGCATTGTGATGACTAGGGAAAGGAGCATTGTGATGACAAGAATCCCGGATCATTGTGTTTTCAGGTGTCATTGCTTGTTGTGATGACAGTGATCATGGAGCATTGTGATGATATTGGTCTTGGAGCATTGTGATGAGAAGGTCATGGGGCATTGGGCTGAAAATGTTCATGGAGTATTGTGATGACAGGCTTCATGGAGCATTGTGATGACAAGGGAATGGAGCATGGTGATGACAAGGTCCTGGAGCATTGTGATGAGATGACCAATGAGACTTGTGATGACAAGCGTCATGGAGCATTCTGATGAAAAGGGGCATGGAGCATTGTGATTACAGGGGTCTTGGAGCATTGTGATGACAAGGGCATTGATCATTGTGTGGAGAAGGCCATGGAACATTCTGATGACATGAGTCATGGAGCTTTGTGATGACAAGGGCATGGAGCTTTGTGATTACAGGGGTCTTGGTGCATTGTGATGACAGAGGTAATGGAGAATTGTGATGAGAAGGGAATGGAGCATTGTGATTACAATGTTTATGGAGCATTGTGATGACAAATTTCTGGACCGTTGGGATGAAAAGCGTGTCGCACATTGTGATGACAAGTGTCATGGAACATTTTTCTAACAAAGGCATCGAGCATTGTGATGACAAGTGTCACGGAGCATTGTGATGAAAATTTCATGGAGCATTGTGGTTACAAAGGTAACAGTGCCTTGTGATGACACGGGTATCGACCATTGTGATGACAAATGTTATGAAGAATTGTGATGAGTGGAGTCACGGAGCATTGTGATGACAGGGGTCATGGAACATTGTGATGCAAAGGGCATGGAGCATTGTGCTGAGAATGGCACAGAGCATTGTGATGACATGTGTCATGGAGCATTGTGATGACAAGCGTCACGGAGCATTGTGAATACAGGGGTCATGGAGCATTAGGATGACAAGTGCATGGATCATTGTGATGACAAGGGTCATGGAGAATTGGCCTGAAAATATTCCTGGATTATTGTGATGACGGGGTTCAAGGAGCGTTGTGATGACAATGAAATGGAGCATGGTGATGACAAGGTCCTGGAGCATTGTGATGAGATGACCAGGGAGACTTGTGATGACAAGTTTCATGGAGCATCCTGATGAAAAGGGGCATGGAGCATTGTGATTACAGGGGTCTTGGAGGATTGTGATGACAAGGGCATGGAGCATTGTGAGGAGAAGGCCATGGAACATTCTGATTACATGCGTAATGGAGCTTTGTGATGAAAAGGGCATGGAGCATTGTGATTACAGGGGTCTTGGAGCATTGTGATGACAAGGGTCATGGAGCCTTGTGATGACAAGTCCGTGGAACATTGTGATGGCAGGTGTCATAGAGCATTGTTATGACAGAGGTAATGGAGCATTGTGATGAGAAGAGCATTGAGCATTGGTCTGAAATATTTCATGGATTGTTGTGATGAGAGTGGGCATGGAGCATTGTGATGACAAGGGCACGGAGCACTGTGATACATGGGTCATGGAGGATTGTAATGACAAGTGCATGGAGCATTGTGATGAGAAGGACATCGAGCATTGTGATGACAAGTGTCATGGTGCTTTGTGATGACAAGGGCATGGAGCCATATGATGAGAGGGTTCATGGAGCATTGTGATGACAATGACATGGAGCATTGTGATGTCAAGGGTCATGGAGCTATGTGATGACAAATGTCATGGAGCATTTTGATGACAAGCGTGTGGTGCATTGGGATGAGAAGTGCAGGGAGCATTTTGATTACAGGGTCATGCAGCAATTTGATGAAAAGTGTAATGGAATATTTTGATGACAGGCGTTTTAGAACACTGTGATGCCAGGGGTCATGGAGCTTTGGGATGAAAAGAGTCATGGAGCATTTTGATGACAGTGGTTATGGAACATTGTGATGTCATGGGTCATGGAACTTTGTGATGGTAAGGGGATGTAGCATTGTGATGACAGGGGTCATGGAACATTGTGATAACAGGGGTGAGGGAGGATTGTGATGACTAGTGATGGAACATTGTGATATCTCTGGTGAGAGAGCATTTGGATGAGAAGTTCATGGCACATTGTGATTACAAGGTGTATGGAGCATAGCGATGACAAGGTTGTGGATCATTGTGATGAAAAGCGCATGGCACATTGTGATGACAAGGGTCATGGAGCATTGTTTTGACAAAGGCATGGAGCATTTGATGACAAGTGTCATGGAGCATTGTGATGAAAAGTTCATGGAGCATTGTGGTTAAAATGGTAACAGAGCCTTGTGATGACACGGGCATGGACCGTTGTGATGACAAACGTTATGAAGAATTGTGATGACTAGAGTCACGGGGCATTGTGATGACTGGGGTCATGGAGCATTGTGAAGACAGGGGCATGGAGCATTGGTCTGACAAGTTTCATAGATGATTGTGATGACAGTGGACAATGTGCATTGTGATGACAAGGGCATGGAGCATTATGATGACAAGGTCATGGAGTATTGTGAAGACAGGTGTCAGGGAGCATTTTGATCACATATGTCATGGTCCATTGCGATGACAATGGCATGGAGCATTGTGATGCCAAATGTAATGGAGGATTGTAATGACAAATATAATGGAGCATTGTTATGACTACGGCTTGTAGCATTATGATGACAAGGGCCATTGAGAATTTTCATGACAATGTCATGAAGCATTGTGATGACAAGGTCCTGGAGCACTGTGATGAGAAAACCATGGAGCCTTGTGATGACAAGTCTCATGGAGCATACTGATGAAAAGGGCATGGAGCATTCTGATTACAGGGCTCTTGGAACATTGTGATAACCAGGGCATGGAGCATTGTGATGACAAGCGCATGGGGCATTGGTCTAATAAGTTTCATGGATTATTGTGGTGAGAGTTGGAATGGCGCATTGTGATGACATGGGCATGGAGCATTGTGATGACCAGGTCAAGCAGTATTGTGAGAAGAGGTGTCACGGAGCATTGTGATGACATATGTATTAGCCCATTGTGATGACAATGGCATGGAGCATTGTGATGCCAAGTTCATTGGAGGATTCTGATGACAAAGGTAAAGGAGCATTGTGATGACAATGGCTTGGAGCATTGTGATGACAAGGTTCAAGGAGCCTTGTGCTGACAAGTGCATGGAGAATTGTGATGACATGGGTCATGGAGCATTCTGATGACAAGCTTGTGTAGTATTTTGATGACAATGGCATGGAGCATTGTGATGAAAACGGCATGGGGCTTTGTGATGAAAAAGGCAAGGAGCCTTTTCGTGACAGGGTTCAAGGAGCATTCTGTCGACAAGTGTCTGGGAGCATTGTGATGACAAGTGTATTGAGAATTGTGATGACAAATGTCATGGAGCATTGTGATGAAAAGGGCATGGAGTATTGTGATGACAGGCATCATGGAGCGTTGTGATGAAAAGTGTTATGGAACACTGTGATCACAAGGGTTTGGAGCATTGTGATGACAGAGGTCATGGATCATTTTGATTTCAAGGAGCATGGAGCATTGTGATGAATACGGCATGAAGCAATGTGATCCCAAGGTTCATGGAGGATTGTGATGACAATGGTAATGCAGTATTGTGATGACAAGCACATAGAGCATTGTAATGACCAGTCATGTAGCATTTTGCTGACAAAGGCATAGAGCATTGTGATGACAGGTGTTATGGAGCACTGTGATAAAAAGCGTCACAGAGCATTGTGAATACAGGGGTCATGGAGCATTGGGATGACAAGGGCATGGATCATTGTGATGACAAGGGACATGGAGCATTGGGCTGAAAATATTCATGGAGTATTGTGATGACAGGTGTAATGGAGCATTGTGATGACTAGGGAATGGAGCATTGTGATGACAATTGTCCCTGATCATTGTGTTTTCAGGTGTCATTGACTGTTGTGATGACAGTGATCATGGAGCATTGTGATGAGAAGGTCATGGGGAATTGGGCGGAAAATGTTCATGGAGTATTGTGATGACAGGGGTCATGGAGCATTGTGATCACTAGGGAATGGAGCATGGTGATGACAAGGTCCTGGAGCATTGTGATGAGATGACCATGGAGACTTGTGATGACAAGTCTCATGGAGCATTCTGATGAAAAGGGGCATGGAGCATTCTGATTACAGGGGTCTTGGAGCATTGTGATGACAAGGGCATGGAGCATTGTGTGGAGAAGGCCATGGAACATTCTGATGATATGCGTCATGGAGCTTTGTGATGACAAGGGCATGGAGCATTGTGATGACCAGGTCATGCAGTATTGTGAAAAGTGGTGTCACGGAGCATTGTGATGACATATGTATTGGCCCATTGTGATGGCAATGGCATGGAGCATTGTGATGAAAACGGCATGGGGCTTTGTGATGAAAATTGCAAGGAGCCTTTTCGTGACAGGGTTCAAGGAGCATTCTGACGACAAGTGTCAGGGAGCATTGTGATGACAAGTGTATTGAGAATTGTGATGACAAAGGTCATGGAGCATTGTGATGACAAGGGCATGGAGCATTGTGATTACAGGGGTTTTAGAGCATTGTGACGACAAGGGGCATGGAGCCTTGTGATGACAAGGCCGTGGAACATATTGCTGGCAGGGGCCATGGAGCATTTTTATGACATAGGTAATGGAGCATTGTGATGAGAAGGGCAATGAGCATTGGTCTGAAATGTTTCATGGATTATTGTGATGAGAGTGGGCATGGAGCATTGTGATGACAAGGGCACGGTACACTGTGATACATGGGTCATGGAGGATTGTAATGACAAGGTCATGGAGCATTGTGATGAGAAGCGCATCGAGCATTGTGATGACAAGTGTCATGGAGCTTTTGATGACAAGGGCATGGAGCAATGTGATGAGATGGTTCATGGAGCATTGTGATGACAATGACATGGAGCATTGTGATGCCAAGGGTCATGGAGCTTTGTGATGACAAATGTCATGGAGCATTTTGATGACAAGTGTGTTGTGCATTGTGATGAGAAGGGCAGGGAGCATTTTGATGACAGGGTCATGCAGCAATTTGATGAAAAGTGTCATGGGACATTTTGATGACATGGTTTATAGAACATTGTGTTGCCAGGGATCATGGAGCTTTGGGTTGAAAAGGGTCATGGAGCATTTTGATGACAGGTATTATGGAACATTGTGATGTCAGCGGCCAACGAACATTTTGCTGATAAGGGGATGTAGCACTGTGATGACAGGTTTCATGGAACATTGTGATAACAGGGTTGAGAGAGGATTGTGATGACTAGTGATGGAACATTGTGATATCTCATGTGAGAGAGCATTTGGATGAGAAGTGCATGGAGAATTGTGATTACAAGGTTTATGGAGGATAGCGATGACAAGGTTGTGGATCATTGTGATGAAAATTGCATGGCACATTGTGATGACAAAAGTCATGGAGCATTGTTCTGACAAATGCATGGAGCATTGTGATGACAAGGGTCACGGAGCATTGTAATGAAAAGTTCTTGGAGCATTGGGGTTACAAAGGTAACAGAGCCTTGTGATGATGCGGTCATGGACCGTTGTGATGACAATCATTATGAAGCATAGTGATGACTGGAGTCACCGAGCTTGTGATGACAGGTGTCATGGACAATTGTGATGACAATGGCATGGAGCATTGTGATGACAGGGGCATCGAGCATTGGTCTGACAAGTTTCATAGATTATTGTGATGACAGTGGACATGGTGCATTGTGATGACTAGGGCATAGAGCATTGTGAAGACAAGGGCATGGAGTATTGTGAAGACAGGTGTCAGGGAGCATTTTGATGACCTATGTCATGGTCCATTGCGATGACAATAGCATGGAGCATTGTGATGCTAAATGTAATGGAGGATGTGATGACAAATATAATGGAGCATTGTGATGACTAGGGCTTGGAGCATTATGTTGATAAGGGCCATTGAGAATTTTCATGACAATGTCGTGAAGCATTGTGATGACAAGGTCCTGGAGCATTGTGTTGAGAAAACCATGGAGGCTTGTGATGACAAATCTCAAGGAGCATACTGATGAAAAGGGGCGTGGAGCATTCTGATTACAGGGGACTTGGAACATTGTGATACAAGGGCATGGAGCATTGTGATGACAAGGGCATGCAGTATTGTGAAGAGAGGTGTCAGCGAGCATTGTGATGACATATGTAATGGCCCTTTGTGATAACAAAGGCATGGAGCATTGTTATGCCAAGTGTCATGGAGGATTCTAATGACAAATGTAATGGAGCATTGTGATGACAAGGGTTTGGAGGCTTGTGATGACAAGGGTCAGGGAGCATTGTGCTGACAAGTGCATGGATAATTGTGATGACAAGAGACATGGAGCATACTGATGACAAGCTTGTGGAGTATTTTGAGGACAATTGTATGGAGCATTGTGATGAAAATGGCATGGGGCCTTGTGATGAAAAAGGAATGGAGCCTTTTGGTGACAGTGTTCAAGGAGCACTCTGACGACAATGTCAGGGAGCATTGTGATGACAAGTGTATTGAGAATTGTGATGACAAAGGTCATGGAGCATTGTGATGAAAAGGGCATGGAGTATTGTGATGACAGGCATCATGGAGCTTTGTGATGACAAGTGTTACGGAACATTGTGATCACAAGGGTTTGGATCATTGTGATGACAGAGGTCATGGGTCATTTTGATTTCAAGGAGCAGGGAGCATTGTGATGACAAGGGCATGAAGCAATGTTATCCCAAGTTTCATGGAGGATTGTGATGAAAATGGTAAAGGAGTATAGTGATGACATGTGCAAAGAGCATTGTAATGACAAGGTCATGTAGCATTTTGCCGACAAAGGCATGGAGCATTGTGATGACAAGTTTCATGGAGCACTGTGATAACAAGCGTCACGGAGCATTGTGAATACAGGGGTCATGGAGCATTGGGATGACAAGGGCATGGATCATTGTGATGACAAGGGTAATGGAGAATTGGGCGGAAAATGTTCATGGAGTACTGTGATGACTGGGGTCATATAGAATTTTGATTTCATTGTGCTGACAATAGCCGGAATCATTATGATGATTGGCATGATGCATTGTGATGACAGGTTTCATGGAGCATTGAGATGAAGAGGGGCATGGAGCATTGTGATTACTGGGGTCTTGGAGCATTGTGATGACAAGGGCATAGAAAATTGTGATGGCAGGTGTCATGGAGCATTGTTATGACAGGGGTAATGGGGCATTGTGATGAGAAGTGCATGGAGCATTGTGATTACAGGGTTCATGGAGCATTGTGATGACAAATTTGTGGACTGTTGGGATGAAAAGTACGTGGCACATTGTGATGACAAGGGTCATGGAGCATTTTTTTGACAAAGACATGGAGCATTGTGATGACAAGGGTCACGGAGCATTGTGATGAAATGTTCATGGAGCATTGTGGTTACAAAGGTAACAGAGCCTTGTGATGACGTGGGTATCGCCCATTGTGATGACAAATGTTATGAAGAATTGTGATGACTGGAGTCATGGAGCATTGTGATGACAGGGGTCATGGAGCAATGTGATGAAAAGGGCATGGAACATTGTGCTGAGAAAGGCATAGAGCATTGTGATGACATGTGTCATGGAGCACGGTGATGACAAGCGTCACGGACCACTGAGAATACAGGGGTCATGGAGCATTAGGATGACAAGAGCATGGATCATTGTCATGACAAGGTTCATGGAGAATTGGGCTGAAAATGTTCCTGGAGTATTGTGACGACAGGTGTCATGGGGCATTGTGATTACAGGGGTCTTGGAGCATTATGATGACAAAGGACCCAGATCATTAGGTTGTCAGGTGTCATGGAGTGTTGTGATGACAGTGGTCATGGAGCATTGTGATGGTATTGTTCATGGAGCATTGTGATGATAAGGTCATGGAGCAGTGGGCTAAAAATGTTCATGGAGTATTGTGATGACAGGGGTCATGGAGAATTGTGATGACAACGGAATGGAGCATGGTGATGACAAGTTCCTGGAGCATTGTGATGAGATGACCATGGAGACTTGTGATGACAAGTCTCATGGAGCATTCTGATGATAAGGGGCATGGAGCATTGTGATTACAGGGGTCTTGGAGCATTGTGATGACAAGGGCATGGAGCATTTTGAGGAGAAGGCAATGGAACATTGTGATGGCAGGGGTCATGGAGCATTGTTATGACAGAGATAATGGAGCATTGTGATGAGAAGGGCATTGAGCATTGGTCTGAATTGTTTCATGGATTATTGTGATGAGAGTGGGCATGGAGCATTGTGATGACAAGGGCACGGAACACTGTGATACATGGGTCATGGAGGATTGTAATTACAAGGGCATGGAGCATTGTGATGGGAAGGGCATCGAGCATTGTGATGACAAGTGTCATGGTGCTTTGTGATGACAAGGTCATGGAGCCATGTGATGAGAGGGTTCATGGAGCATTGTGATGACAATGACATGGAGCATTGTGATGACAAGGGCCAAGGAGATTTGTGATGACAATGGTCATGGAGCTTTTTGATGACAAGTGTGTGGTGCATTGTGATGAGAAGGGCAGGGAGCATTTTGATGACAGGGTCTTGCAGCAATTTGATGAAAAGTGTAATGGTACATTTTAATGACAGGGGTTATGAACATTGTGATGCCACGGGTCATGGATCTTTGGGATAAAAAGTGTCATGGAGCATTTTGATGACAGGGGTTATGGAACATTGTGATGTCATGGGTCATGGAACATTGTGCAGATAAGGGGATGTAGCATTGGGATGACAGGGATCATGGAACATTGTGATAACAGGGGTGAGGGAGGATTGTGATGACTAGTGGTGGAACATTGTGATATCGCATGTGAGAGAGCATTTGGATGAGAAGTTCATGGAGCATTGTGATTACAATGTTTATGGAGCATAGCGATGACAAGGTTGTGGATCATTGTGATGAATAGTGCATGGCACATTGTGAAGAAAAAGGTCATGGAGCATTGTTCTGACAAAGGCATGGAGCATTGTGATGACAAGGGTCACGGAGCATTGTGATGAAAAGTTCTTGGAGCATTGTGTTTAAAATGGACACAGAGCCTTGTGATGACACGGGCATGGACCGTTGTGATGACAAACGTTATGAAGCATTGTGATGACTGGAGTCACGAGGCACTGTGATGACAGGGGTCATGGAGCATTGTGATGACAAGGGCATGGAGCACTGTGATGACAGGGGCATGGAGCATTGGTCTGACAAGTTTCATAGATGATTGTGATGACAGTGGACATGGTGCATTGTGATGACAAGGGCATGGAGCATTGTGATGACAAGGTCATGGAGTATTGTGAAGACAGGTGTCAGGGAGCTTTGTGATGACATATGTCATGGTCCATTGCGATGGCAATGGCATGGAGCATTGTGATGCCAAATGTAATGGAGGATTGTAATGACAAATATAATGGAGCATTGTGATGACTACAGCTTGGAGCATTATGATGACAAGGAGCAATGAGAATTTTCATGACAATGTCGTGAAGCATTGTGATGACAAGTTCCTGGAGCATTGTGATGAGAAAACCATGGAGCCTTGTGATGACAAGTCTCATGGAGCATACTGATGAAAAGGGGCATGGAGCATTCTGATTACAGGGGTCTTGGAACATTGTGATAACATGGGCATGGAGCATTGTGATGACAAGGGCATGGAGAATTGTTCTAATAAGTTTCATGGATTATTGTGATGACAGTTGGAATGGCGCATTGGGATGACAAGGGCATGGAACATTGTGATGACCAGGTCATGCAGTATTGTGAAAAGAGTTGTCAAGGAGCATTGTGATGACATATGTATTGGCCCATTGTGATGACAATGGCATGGAGCATTGTGATGACAAGTGTCATGGAGGATTCTGATGACAAAGGTAATGGAGCATTGTGATCACAATGGCTTGGAGCATAGTGATGACAAGGTTCATGGAGCACTGTGCTGACAAGTGCATGGAGAATTGTGATGACAAGGGTCATGGATCATTTTGATTTCAAAGAGCATGGAGCATTGTGATGAAAAGGGCATGAAGCAACGTGATCCCAAGGTTCATGGAGGATAGTGATGACAATGGTAATGGAGTATTGTGATGACAAGCACATAGAGTATTGTAATGAGAAAGTCATGTAGCATTTTGATGACAAAGGCATGGAGCATTGTGATGACAGGTGTCATGGAACACTGTGATGACAAGCTTCACGGAGCATTGTGAATACAGGCGTCATGGAGCATTGGGATGACAAAGACATGGATCATTGTGAGGACAAGCGTCATGGAGCATTGGGCTGAAAATATTCATGGAGTATTGTGATGACAGTGGTTATGGAGCATTGTGATGACTAGGGAATGGAGCATTGTGATGACAAGAGTCCCGGATCATTGTGTTGTCAGGTGTCATGGAGTGTTGTGATGACTGTGGTCATGGAATATTTTGATGATATTTGTCATGGAGCATTTTGATGAGAAGTTCCTGGAGCATTAGGCTGAAAATGTTCATGAAGTATTGTGATGACAGGGGTCATGGAGCATTGTGATGACAAGGGAATGGAGCATGCTGATGACAAGTTCCTGGAGCATTGTGATGAGAAGAACATGAAGACTTGTGATGACAAGGCTCATGGAGCATTCTGATGAAAAGGGGCATGGAGCATTGTGATGACAAGGGTCATGGAGCATTGTGCTGAGAAAGGCATAGAGCATGGTGATAACAAGGGTCAAAGAGCATTGTGATGAAAAGTTCATAGAGCATTGTGGTTAAAAACGTCACAGAGACTGTTGATGATGAGGGCATGGACCCTTGTGATGACAAAGGTCAAGAATCATTGTGATGACTGGAGTCACAGAGCATTGTGATGACAGGGGTCATGGAGCATTGTAATAACAAGGGAATGGTGCATTGTGATGACAAGGACATGGAGCATTGGTCTAATAAGTTTCATGGATTATTGCGATGAGAGTTGGAATGGCGCATTGTGATGACAAGGGCATGGAGCACTGTGATGACCAGGTCATGCATTATTGTGAAGACAGGTGTCAGGGAGCATTGTGATGACATATATAATGGCCCATTGTGATGACAATGGCATGAAGCATTGTGATGCCAAGTGTCATGGATGATTCTGAGGACAAAGGTTATAGAGCATTGTGATGACAATGGCTTGGAACACTGTGATGACAAGGGTCAGGTAGCTTTGTGCTGAGAATTGCATGGAGAATTATGATGACAAGTGTCATGGAGCATTCTGATGACAAGCTTGTGGAGTATTTTGATGACAATGACATGGAGCATTGTGATGAAAACGGCATGGGGCATTGTGATGAAAAAGTCATGGAACCTTTCATGACCGCGTTCAAAAAGCATTCTGACGACAAGTGTCAGGGAGCATTGTGATGACAATTGTATTGAGAATTGTGATGACAAAGGTCATGGAGCATTGTGATGAAAAGGTCATGCAGTATTGTGATGACAGTCATCATGGAGTGTTGTGATGAAAGTGTTATGAAACATTGTGATCACAATGGTTTGGATCATTGCGATGACAGAGGTCATGGATCATTTTGATTTCAAGGAGCATGGAACATTGTGATGACAAGGTCATGAAGCAATGTGATCCCAAGGTTCATGGAAGATTTTGATGACAATGGTAATGGAGTATTGTGTTGACAAGCGCATAGAGCATTGTAATGACAAGGTCATGTAGCATTTTGCTGACAAAGGCATGGAGCATTGTAATGACAGGTGTCATGGAGCACTGTGATGACAAGCGTAACGGAGCATTGTGAATACAGGGATCATGGAGCATTGGGATGACAAGAGCATGGATCATTGTGATGACATGGATCATGGAGCAATGTGATGACAAAGGTCATGGAGAATTTTGATTTCACTGTGCTGACAATAGCCGGAAGCATTATGATGATGGGCATGGTGCATTGTGATGACAATGTTCATGGAGCATTGAGATGAAAAGGGGCATGGAGCATTGTGATTACAGGGGTCTGGGATCATTGTGATGACAAGGGCATGGAACATTTTTTTTTTTAAATATCTAGTATTTATTGAATTCTTATTATGTGTCAGAAACTGTTCTGTACACTTTACATATTTAATTTTACACATTTAATTCTCAAATCACTTTAAGAGGTATTTACTAGTATTATCTATTACTAACCAAGAGACAGTAGTATAATGTTTTTTTTTTTTTCTAATTCAATTATTTTTATTTAAATTTGTATTGTTTTGTCGAGTAAACTGAATAACTATTTCTCTCATTTTTTTTTTTGCCTTATAACAAATTTAATCAGTTATACATATACATATGTTTCCATATCCCCTCCCTTTTGCGTCTCCCTCCCACCCTCCCTATCCCAACCCTCCAGACGGTCACAAAGCACCGAGCTGATCTCCCTGTGCTATGCGGCTGCTTCCCACTAGCTATCTACCTTACGTTTGGTAGTGTATATATGTCCATGCCGCTCTTTCACTTTGTCACAGCTTACCCTTCCCCCTCCCCATATCCTCAAGTCCATTCTCTAGTAGGTCTGTGTCTTTATTCCTGTTTTACCCCTAGGTTCTTCATGACATTTTTTTTCTTAAATTCCATATATATGTGTTAGCATACAGTATTTGTCTTTCTCTTTCTGACTTACTTCACTCTGTATGACAGACTCTAGGTCTATCTACCTCATTACAAATAGCTCAATTTCATTTCTTTTTATGGCTGAGTAATATTCCATTGTATATATGTGCCACATCTTCTTTATCCATTCATCCAATGATGGACACTTAGGTTGTTTCCATCTCCGGGCTATTGTAAATAGGGCTGCTATGAACATTTTGGTACATGTCTCTTTTTGAATTATGGTTTTCTCAGGGTATATGCCCAGTAGTGGGATTGCTGGGTCATATGGTAGTTCTATTTGTAGTTTTTTAAGGAACCTCCATACCGTTCTCCATAGCGGCTGTACCAATTCACATTCCCACCAGCAGTGCAAGAGTGTTCCCTTTTTTCCACACCCTCTCCAGCATTTATTGTTTCTAGATTTTTTGATGATGGCCATTCTGACTGGTGTGAGATGATATCTCATTGTAGTTTTGATTTGCATTTCTCTAATGAGTAAAGATGTTGAGCATCCTTTCATGTGTTTGTTGGCAGTCTGTATATCTTCTGTGGAGAAATGTCTATTTAGGTCTTCTGCCCATTTTTGGATTGGGTTGTTTGTTTTTTTGTTATTGAGCTGCATGAGCTGCTTATAAATTTTGGAGATTAATCCTTTGTCAGTTGCTTCATTTGCAAATATTTTCTCCCATTCTGAGGGTTGTCTTTTGGTCTTGTTTATGGTTTCCTTTGCTGTGCAAAAGCTTTGAAGTTTCATTAGGTCCCATGTGTTTATTTTTGTCTTTATTTCCATTTATCTAGGAGGTGGGTCAAAAAGGATCTTGCTGTGATTTATGTCATAGAGTGTTCTGCCTATGTTTTCCTCTAAGAGTTTGATAGTGTCTGGCCTTACATTTAGGTCTTTAATCCATTTTGAGCTTATTTTTGTGTATGGTGTTAGGGAGTGATCTAATCTCATACTTTTACATGTACCTGTCCAGTTTTCCCAACACCACTTATTGAAGAGACTGTCCTTTCTCCACTGTACATTCCTGCCTCCTTTATCAAAGATAAGGTGACCATATGTCCGTGGGTTTATCTCTGGGCTTTCTATCCTGTTCCATTGATCTATCTTTCTGTTTTTGTGCCAGTACCATACTGTCTTGATTACTGTAGCTTTGTAGTATTGTCTGAAGTCAGGGAGCCTGATTCCTCCAGCTCCATTTTTCGTTCTCAAGATTGCTTTGGCTATTCGGGGTCTTTTGTGTTTCCATACAAATTGTGAAATTTTTTGTTCTAGTTCTGTGAAAAATGCCAGTGGTAGTTTGATAGGGATTGCATTGAATCTGTAGATTGCTTTGGGTAGTAGAGTCATTTTCACAATGTTGATTCTTCCAATCCAAGAACATGGTACATCTCTCCATCTATTTGTATCATCTTTAATTTCTTTCATCAGTGTCTTATAATTTTCTGCATACAGGTCTTTTGTCTCCTTAGGTAGGTTTATTCCTAGATATTTTATTCTTTTTGTTGCAATGGTAAATGGGAGTGTTTCCTTGATTTCACTTTCAGATTTTTCATCATTAGTATATAGGAATGCCAGAGATTTCTGTGCATTAATTTTGTATCCTGCAACTTTAACAAATTCATTGATTAGCTCTAGTAGTTTTCTGGTAGCATCTTTAGGATTCTCTATATATAGTATCATGTCATCTGCAAACAGTGACAGCTTTACTTCTTCTTTACCGATTTGGATTCCTTTTATTTCCTTTTCTTCTCTGATTGCTGTGGCTAAAACTTCCAAAACTAGGTTGAATAAGAGTGGTGAGAGTGGGCAACCTTGTCTAGTTCCTGATCTTAGTGGAAATGGTTTCAGTTTTTCACCATTGAGGACGATGCTGGCTGTGGGTTTGTCATATATGGCCTTTATTATGTTGAGGAAAGTTCCCTCTATGCCTACTTTCTGCAGGGTTTTTATCATAAATGGGTGTTGAATTTTGTCGAAAGCTTTCTCTGCATCTATTGAGATGATCATATGGTTTTTCTCCTTCAATTTGTTAATATGGTGTATCACGTTGATTGATTTGCGTATATTGAAGAATCCTTGCATTCCTGGAATAAACCCCACTTGATCATGGTGTATGATCCTTTTAATGTGCTGTTGGATTCTGTTTGCTAGTATTTTGTTGAGGATTTTTGCATCTATGTTCATCAGTGATATTGGCCTGTAGTTTTCTTTCTTTGTGACATCCTTGTCTGGTTTTGGTATCAAGGTGATGGTGGCCTCGTAGAATGAGTTTGGGAGTGTTCCTCCCTCTGCTATATTTTGGAAGAGTTTCAGAAGGATAGGTGTTAGCTCTTCTCTAAATGCTTGATAGAATTCGCCTGTGAAGCCATCTGGTCCTGGGCTTTTGTTTGTTGGAAGATTTTTTATCACAGTTTCAATTTCAGTGCTTGTGATTGGTCTGTTCATATTTTCTATTTCTTCCTGATTCAGTCTTGGCAGGTTGTGCATTTCTAAGAATTTGTCCATTTCTTCCAGGTTGTCCTTTTTATTGGCAAAGAGTTTCTTATAGTAATCTCTCATGATCTTTTGTATTTCTGCAGTGTCAGTTGTTACTTCTCCTTTTTCATTTCTAATTCTATTGATTTGAGTCTTCTCCCTTTTTTTCTTGATGAGTCTCGCTAATGGTTTATCAATTTTGTTTATCTTCTCAAAGAACCAGCTTTTAGTTTTATTGATCTTTGCTATCATTTCCTTCATTTCTTTTTCATTTATTTCTGATCTGATTTTTATGATTTCTTTCCTTCTGCTAACTTTGGGATGTTTTTGTTCTTCTTTCTCTAATTGCTTTAGGTGCAAGGTTAGGTTGTTTATTCGAGATGTTTCCTGTTTCTTAAGGTGGGATTGTATTGCTATAAACTTCCCTCTTAGAACTGCTTTTGCTGCATCCCATAGGTTTTGGGTCGTCGTGTCTCCATTGTCATTTGTTTCTAGGTATTTTTTAATTTCCTCTTTGATTTCTTCAGTGATCACTTCGTTATTAAGTAGTGTATTGTTTAGCCTCCATGTGTTTGTATTTTTTACAGACCTTTTCCTGTAATTGATATCTAGTCTCATAGCATTGTGGTCGGAAAAGATACTTGATACAATTTCAATTTTCTTAAATTTACCAAGGCTTGATATGTGACCCAAGATATGATCTATCCTGGAGAATGTTCCATGAGCACTTGAGAAAAATGTGTATTCTGTTGTTTTTGGATGGAATGTCCTGTAAATATCACTTAAGTCCATCTTGTTTAATGTATCATTTAAAGCTTGTGTTTCCTTATTTATTTTCATTTTGGATGATCTGTCCATTGGTGAAAGTGGGGTGTTAAAGTCCCCTACTATGAGTGTGTTACTGTCAATTTCTCCTTTTATGGCTGTTAGTATTTGCCTTATGTATTGAGGTGCTCCTATGTTGGGTGCATAAATATTTACAATTGTTATATCTTCTTCTTGGATCGATCCCTTGATCATTAGGTAGTGTCCTTCTTTGTCTCTTCTAGTAGTCTTTATTTTAAAGTCTATTTTGTCTGATATGAGAATTGCTACTCCAGCTTTCTTTTGGTTTCCATTTGCATGGAATATCTTTTTCCATCCCCTTACTTTCAGTCTGTATGTGTCTCTAGGTCTGAAGTGGGTCTCTTGTAGACAGCATATAGATGGGTCTTGTTTTTGTATCCATTCAGCCAATCTGTGTCTTTTGGTGGGAGCATTTAGTCCATTTACATTTAAGGTAATTATTGATATGTATGTTCCTGTTCCCATTTTCTTAATTGTTTTGGGTTCATTATTGTAGGTCTTTTACTTCTGTTGTGTTTCTTGCCTAGAGAAGTTCCTTTAGCATTTGTTGTAAAGCTGGTTTGGTGGTGCTGAATTCTCTCAGCTTTTGCTTGTCTGTAAACGTTTTAATTTCTCCATCAAATCTGAATGAGATCCTTGCTGGGTAGAGTAATCTTGGTTGCAGGTTTTTCTCCTTCATCACTTTAAGTATGTCCTGCCACTCCCTTCTGGCTTGTAGAGTTTCTGCTGAGAGATCAGCTGTTATCCTGATGGGGATTCCCTTGTGTGTTATTTGTTGTTTTTGCCTTGCTGCTTTTAATATGATTTCTTTGTGTTTAATTTTTGACAGTTTGATTAATATGTGTCTTGGCGTATTTCTCCTTGGATTTATTCTGTATGGGACTCTCTGTGCCTCCTGGACTTGATTAACTATTTCCTTTCCCATATTAGGGAAGTTTTCAACTATAATCTCTTCAAATATTTTCTCAGTCCCTTTCTTTTTCTCTTCTTCTTCTGGAACCCCTATAATTCGAATGTTGGTGCGTTTAATGTTGTCCCAGAGGTCTCTGAGACTGTCCTCTGTTCGTTTCATTCTTTTTTCTTTATTTTGCTCTGCAGCAGTTATTTCCACTATTTTATCTTCCACCTCACTTATCCGTTCTTCTGCCTCAGTTATTCTGCTATTGATCCCATCTAGAGTATTTTTTATTTCATGTATTGTGTTTTTAATCGATGCTTGATTCATCTTTAGTTCTTCTAGGTCCTTGTTAACTGTTTCTTGCATTTTGTCTATTCTATTTCCAAGATTTTGGATCTGGGAAATAGAATCTTGGATCATCTTTACCATCATTATTCTGAATTCTTTTTCAGGTAGACTGCCTATTACCTCTTCATTTGTTAGATCTGGTGGGTTTTTATCTTGCTCCTTCTCCTGCTGTGTGTTTTTCTGTCTTCTCATTTTGCTTATGTTACTGTGTTTGGGGTCTCCTTTTTGCAGGCTGCAGGTTCGTAGTTCCCGTTGTTTTTGGTGTCTGTCCCCAGTGGCTAAGGTTGGTTTAGTGGGTTGTGTAGGCTTCCTGGTGGAGGGGACTAGTGCCTGTGTTCTGGTGGATGAGGCTGGATCTTGTCTTTCTGGTGGCCAGGTCCACGTCTGGTGGTGTGTTTTGGGGTGTCTGCAGACTTTTTATGAGTTTAGGCCACCTCTCTGCTAATGGGTGGCGTTGTGTTCCTGTCTTGCTAGTTGTTTGGCTTAGGGTGTCCAGCACTGTAGCCTGCTGGTCGTTGAGTGAAGCTGGGTGCTGGTGTTGAGATGGAGATCTCTGGAAGATTTTTGCCGTTTGATATTATGTGGAGCTGGGAGGTCTCTTGTGGACCAGTGTCCTGAAGTTGGCTCTCCCACCTCAGAGGCACAGCACTGACTCCTGGCTCCTCAATTTGGGATGATGTGTTGTCTATTCATGTATTCCACAGATGCAGGGTACATCAAGTTGATTGTGGAGCTTTAATCCGCTGCTTCTGAGGCTGCTGGGAGAGGTTTCCCTTTCTCTTCTTTGTTCTCACAGCTCCTGGGTCTCAGCTTTGGATATGGCCCCGCCTCTGCGTGTAGGTCGCCGGAGGGCGTCTGTTCTTCGCTCAGGCAGGACAGGGTTAAAGGAGCAGCCTCTTCGGGGACTCTGGCTCACTCAGGCCGGGCGGGAGGGAGGGGCACGTAGTGCGGGGCGAGCCTGCAGCGGCAGAGGTCGGCGTGACGTTGCACCAGCCCGAGGCGCGCCGTGCGTTCTCCCAGGGAAGCCGCCCCTGGATCCCGGGACCCCGGCAGTGGCGGGCTGCACAGGCTCCCGGAAGGGCGGTGTGGGCAGTGACCTGCGGTCACACACAGGCTTCTTGGCGGCGGCAGCAGCAGCCCCAGCGTCCCACGCCCGTCTCTGGGCTCCACGCTTTCAGTCGCGACTCGCGCCCGTCTGCGGAGCCCTTTTAAGCAGCGCTCTTAATCCCCTCTCCTCGCGCACCAGGAAACCAAGAGGGAAGAAAAAGTCTCTTGCCTCTTCGGCAGCTCCAGAGTTTTCCCGGACTCCCTCCCGGCTAGCTGTGGCACATTAGCCCCCTTCAGGCTGAGTTCTCGCCGCCAGCCCCAGTCCTCTCCCTGCGCTCTGACCGAAGCCCGAGCCTCAGCTTCCAGCGCTGCGCGCCCCGGCGGGTGAGCAGACAAGCCTCTCGGGCTGCTGAGTGCCGCTCGGCACTGATCCTCTGTGTGGGGATCTCTCCGCTTTGCCCTACCCAGGTATGTGGGGAGTTTCTTGCCTTTTGGGAGGTCTGGGGTCTTCTGCCAGCGTTCAGTAGGTGTTCTGTAGGAGTTGTTCCACGTGTAGCTGTATTTCTGGTGTATCCGTGGGGAGGAAGGTGATCTCCGTGTCTTACTATTCCGCCATCTTACCCGGAAGTCCGGCATGGAACATTTTGATGAGAAGGCCATGGAACATTCTGATGACATGTGTCACGGAGCTTTGTGATGACAAGGGCATGGAACATTGTGATTAAAGGTGTTTTGGAGCATTGTCTTGACAAGGGTCATGATGCATTGTGATGGCAAGGCCATGGAACATTGTGATGGCAGGGGTCATGGAACATTGCTATGACAGGGGTAATGGAGCATTTTGATGAAAAGGGCATGGAACATTGTGATTACAAGGTTTATGGAGCATTGCCATGTCAAATTTGTGGACCGTTGGGGTGAAAAGCGCGTGGCACTTTGTGATGATAATGGACATGGAGTATTTTTCGGACAAATGCATGGAGCATTGTGATGACAAGGGTCACGGAGCATTGTGATGAAAATATCATGGAGCATTGTGGTTCCAAATGTAACAGAGCCCTGTGATGACGTGGGCATCGACCATTGTGATGACAAATGTTATGAAGAATTGTGATGACTGGAGTCAAAGAGCATTGTGATGACAAGGGTCATAGAGCATTGTGATGACAAGAGCAAGGAGCATTGTGCTGAGAAAGGCATATAGCATTGTGATGACAAGGGGTAAAGAGCATTGTGATGAAATGTTCATGGAGCATTGTGGTTAAAAAAGTCACAGAGACTGTTGATGATGAGGGCATGGACCATTGTGATGACAAAGGTCATGGAGCATTGTGATGACTGGAGTCACGGAGCATTGTGATGACAGGGGTCATGGAGCATTGTGATAACAACGGCATGGAGCATTGTGAAGACAAGGGCATGGATCATTGGTCTAATATGTTTCATGGATTATTGCGATGACAGTTGGAATGGCATATTGTGATGAGAAGGACATGGAGCATTGTGATGACCAGGTCTTGCAGTATTGTGAAGACAGGTGTCAGGGTGCATCGTGATGACATATGTAATGGCCCATTGTAATGACAATAGAATGGAACATTGTGATGCCAAGTGTCATGGAGGATTCTGATGACAAAGGTAATGGAGCATTGTGATGACAATGGCTTGGAGCATTGTGATGACAAGGGTCAGGGAGAATTGTGCTGACAAGTGCATGGAGAATTGTGATGACAACGGTCATGGAGAGTTCTGATGACAAGCTTGTAGAGTATTTTGATGACAATGGCATGGAGCATTGTGATGAAAACGGCATGGGGCTTTGTGATGAAAAAGGCATGGAGCCTTTTCGTGACAGGGTTCAAGGAGCATTCTGACGACAAGTGTCAGGGAGCATTGTGATGACAAGTTTATTGAGAATTGTGATGACAATGGTCATGGAGCATTGTGATGAAAATGGCATGGAGTATTGTGATGACAGTCATCATGGAGCATTGTGATCAAAAGTGTTATGGAACATTGTGATCACAAGTGTTTGGAGCATTGTGATGACAGAGGTCATGCATCATTTTGATTTCAAGGATCATGGAGCACTGTGATGAGAAGGGCATGAAGCAATGTGAAGAAAATGTTCATGGAGGATTGTGATGACAATGGTAATGGAGTCTTGTGATGACAAGCGCATAGAGCATTGTAATGACAAGGTCATGTAGCATTTTGCTGACAAAGGCATGGAACACTGTGATGACTGGTGTCATGGAGCACTGTGATGACAAGCGTCATGGAGCATTGTGAATACAGGGGTCATGGAGCATTGGGATGACAAGGGCTTGGATCATTGTGATGACAATTGTCATGGAGCAGTTGTCTGAAAATCTTCATGGAGTATTGTGATGACAGGGGTCATGGAGCATTATGATGACAGAGGTCATGGAGAATTTTGATTGCATTGTGCTGACAATAGCTGGAAGCATTATGATGATGGGCATGATGCATTGTGATGATAGGTTTCATGGACCATTGAGTTGCAAAGGGGCATGGAGTATTGTGATTACAGGGGTCTGGGAGCATTGTGATGACAAGGGCATGGAGCATTTTGATGAGAAGACCATGGAACCTTCTGATGACATGTGTCATGGAGCTTTGTGATGACAAGGGCATGGAACATTGTGAGTACAGGGGTTTTGGAGCATTGTGATGACAAGGGTCATGGAGCATTGTTATGACAGGTATAATGGAACATTGTGATGAGAACGGCATGGAGCATTTTGATTAGAAAGTTTATGGAGCATTGCACTGACTAATTTGTGGACCGTTGGGATTAAAAGCGTGTGGCATATTGTGATGACAAGTATCATGGAGCATTTTTCAGACAAAGGCATGGAGCATTGTGATGACAAGGGTCTCGGAGCATTGTGATGAAAAGTTCATGCAACATTGTGGTTAAAAAGGTAACAGAGCCTTTTGATGACGCGAGCATTGACCATTGTGATGACAAATGATATGAAGTATTGTGATGACTTGAGTCACGGAGCATTGTGATGACAGGGGTCATGGAGCAATGTGATGACAAGGGCATGGAACATTGTCCTGAGAAAAGCATAGATCATTGTGATGTCAAGTGTCAAAGAGCATTGTGATGAAATGTTCATGGAGCATTGTGCTTAAGAAGGTCACAGAGACTGTTGATGATGAGGGCATAGATCATTGTGATGACAAAGGTCATGGAGCATTGTGATGACTGGAGTCACGGAGCATTGTGATGACAGGGGTCATGGAACATTGTGATAACAAGGGCATGGAGCATTGTGATGACAATGGCATGGAGCATTGGTCTAATAATTTTCATGGAGTATTGCGATGACAGTTGGAATGGCGCATTGTGATGACAAGGTCATGGAGCATTGTGATGACCAGGTCTTGCTGTATTGAGAAGAGAGGTGTCAGGGAGCACTGTGATGACATATGTAATGGCCCATTGTGATAACAACGGCCTGGAGCATTGTGATGCCAAGTTTCATGGAGGATTCTGATGAATAAGTTAATGGAGCATTGTGATGACATGGGTCAGTGATCACTGTGCTGACAAGTGCATGGAGAATTGTGGTGACAAGGGTCATAGAGCATTCTGATGACAAGCTTGTGGAATATGTTGATGACAATGGCATGGAGCATTGTGATGAAAATGGCATGGGGCTTTGTGATCAAAAAGGCATGGAGCCTTTTCGTGACAGGGTTCAAGGAGCATTCTGATGACAAGTGTTAGGGAGCATTGTGATGAAAAGTGTATTGAGAATTGTGATGACAAAGGTCATGGAGCATTGTGATGAAAAGGGCATGGAGTATTGTGATGGCAGGCATCATGGAGCGTTGTGATGACAAGTGTTATGGAACATTGTGATTCCAAGTGTATGGAGCATGGTGATGAGAGGGGTCATGGATCATTTTGATTTCAAAGTCCATGGAGCATTGTGATGACAAGGGCATGAAGCAATGTGATCCCAAGGTTCATGGAGGTTTGTGATGACAATGGCAATGGAGTATGGTGATGACAAGCACATAGAGCATTGTAATGACAATGTCATGTAGCATTTTGCTGACAATGGCATGGAGCATTGTGATGACAAGTGTCATGGAGCACTGGGCTGAAAATGTTCATGGAGTATTGTGATGACAGGGGTCATGGAGCATTGTGATGAGTAGGGAATGGAGCACTGTGATAACAAGAGTCCCGGATCATTGTGTTGTCAGGTGTCATGGAGTGTTTTGATGACAGTGGTCATGGATCATTTTGATGATATTTGTCATGGAGCATTGTGATGAGAATTTCATGGAGCATTGGGCTGAAAATATTCATGGAGTATTGTGATGACAGGGGTCATGGAGCATTGTGATGACAAGGGATTGAATCATTGTGATGACAAGGTACTGGAGATTTGTGATGATAAAAGCATGGAGACTTGTGATGAGTAGTCTCATGGAGCATTCTGATGAAAAGGGGCATGGAGCATTGTGATTACAGGGGTCTTGGAGCATTGTGATGACAAGGGGCATGGAGCATTGTGATTACAGGGGTCTTGGAGCATTGTGATGACAAGGGGCATGGAGCATTGTGATTACAGTGGTCTTGGAGCATTGTGATGACAAGGGACTGGAGCATTTTGAGGAGAAGGCCATGGAGCATTCTGATGACCTGTGTCATTGAGCTTTGAGATGACAAGGGCCTGGAGCACTGTGATTACAGGTGTTTTGGAACATTTTGATGAAAAGGCATGGAGCCTTGTCATGACAGGGTTCAAGGAGCATACTGACGACAATTGTCAGGGAGAATTGTGATGACAATAGTAATGAGTATTGTGATGACAAAGGTCATGGAGCATTGTGATGAGAAGACCATGGATAATTGTGATGATGAGTGTCATAGGGTGTTGTGATGATAAGTGTTATGGAACATTGTGATCACAAGGGTTTGGAGCATTATGATGACAGTGGTCATGGATAATTTTGATTTCATTGTGATGACAATAGCCTGAAGCATTTTGATGATGGGCATGGAGCATTCTGATGACAGGCTTCATGGAGCATTGAGATGAAAAGTAGCATGGAGAATTATGAATACAGGGGTCTTGGAGCATTGTCATGACAAGGGCATGGAGGATTGTGATGAGAAGGCCATGGAACATTCTGATGGCATGCGTCATGGGGCTTTGTGATGACAAGGTCATGGAGCATTGTGATTAGAGGGGTCTTGGAGCATTGTGATGACAAGGGTCATGGAGCCTTGTGATGACAGGGCCGTGGAACATTGTGTGGGCAGTGGTCATGGAGCATTGTTATGACAGAGGTAATGGAGCATTGTGATGAGAAGGGCATTGAGCATTGGTCTGAAAGGTTTCATGGATTTTTGTGATGAGATTGGGCATGGAGCACTGTGATGACAAGGGCAAGGAACACTGTGATACATAGGTCATGGAGGATTGTAATGACAACGGCATGGAGCATTGTGATGAGAAGGGCATCGAGCATTGTGATGACAAGTGTCATGGAGCTTTGTGATGAAAAAGGCATGGAGCAATGTGATGAGTGGGTTCATGGAGCATTGTGATGACAATGACATGGAGCATTGTGATGCCAAGGGTCATGGAACTTTGTGATGACAAAGGTCATTGAGCATTTTGATGACAAGGGTGTGGTGCATTGTGATGAGAAGGGCAGGGAGCAATTTGATGACAGGGTCATGCAGCAATTTGATGAAAATTGTAATGGGACATTTTGATGACAGCTGTTATAGAACATTGTGATGCCAGGGGTCATGGAGCTTTGTGATAAAATGGGTCTTGGAGCATTTTGATGACAGGGGTTATGGAACATTGTGATGTCAGGGGTCATGGAACACTGTGATTACAAGCGTCACAGAGCATTGTGAATACAGGGGTCATGGAGCATTGGGATGACAAGGACATGGATGATTGTGATGACAAGTGTCATGGAGGATTGGGCTGAAAATGTTCAAGGAGTATTTTGATGACAGTGGTCATGGAGCATTGTGCTGATAAGGGGATGTAGCATTGTGATGACAGGGGTCATGGAACATTGTGATAACAGGGTTAAGGGAGGATTGTGATGACTAGTGATGGAATACTGTGATATCTCATGTGAGAGAGCATTTGGATGAGAAGTGCATGGAGAATTGTGATTACAAGCTTTATGGAGCATAGCAATGACAAGGTTGTGTATCATTGTGATGAAATGCGCATGGCCCAATGTGATGACAAGGGTCATGGAGCATTGTTCTGACAAAGGCATGGAGCATTGTGATGACAAGTGTCACGGAGCATTGTGATGAAAAGTTCATGGAACATTGTGGTTACAAAGGTCACAGAGCCTTGTGATGACACGGGCATAGACCGTTGTGATGACAAACGTTATGAAGCACTGTGATGACTGGATTCACGGAGCATTGTGATGACAGGGGTCATGGAGCATTGTGATGAATAGGGCATGGAGCATTGTGATGAAAGGGGCATGGAGATTTGGTCTGACAAGTTTCATAGATTATTGTGATGACAGAGGGCATGTAGCATTGTGATGACAAGGACATGGAGCATTGTGATGACAAGGGCATGGAGTATTGTGAAGACGTGTCAGGGAGCATTGTGATGACATATGTCATGGTCCATTGTGATGACAATGACATGGATCACTGGTCTAATAAGTTTCACGGATTATTGTGATGAGAGTTGAAATGGCGCATTGTGATGACAAGGTCATGAAGCATTTTGATGACCAGGTCATGCAGTATTGTGAAGAGAGGAGTCAGGGAGCATTGTGATGACATATGTAATGGCCCATTGTGATGACAATGGCATGGAGCATTGTGTTGCCAAGTGTCATGGAGGATTCTGATTACAAAGGTAATGGAGCATTGTGATGACAATGGCTTGGAGCATTGTGATGACAAGGGTCAGGGAGCATTGTGGTGACAAGTGCATGGAGAATTGTGATGACAAGGGTCATGGAGCATTCTGATGACAATCTTTTGGAGTGTTTTGATGTCAATGGCATGGTGCATTGTGAAGAAAATGGCATGGGGCTTTATGATGAAAAAAGCATGGAGCCTTTTCGTTTTAGGGTTCAAGGAGCATTCTGACGACAAGTGTCAGGGAGCATTGTGATGACAAGTGTATTGAGAATTGTGATGACAAAGGTCATGGAGCATTGTGATGAAAATGGCATGGAGTATTGTGATGACAGGCATCATGGAGCGTTGTAATGACAAGTGTTATGGACACTGGAATCACAAGTGTTTGGAGCATTGTGATGACAGAGGTCATGGATCATTTTGATTTCAAGGAGCATGGTGCATTGTGATGACAAGGGCATGAACCAATGTGATCACAAGTTTCATGGAGTATTGTGATGAAAATGGTAATGGAGTATTGTGATGACAAGCGCATAGAGCATTGTAATGAAAAGGTCATGTAGCATTTTGCTGACAAAGGCATGGAGCATTGTGATGACAGGTGTCATGGAGCACTGTGATGACAAGCGTCACGGAGCATTGTGAATAAAGGGGTCATGGAGCATTGGGATGACAAGGGCATGGATCATTGTGATGACAAGTGTCATGGAGCATTGGGCTGAAAATGTTCATGGAGTATTGTGATGACAGGGGTCATGGTGCATTGTGATGACTAGGGAATGGAGCATTGTGATGACAAGAGTCCCAGATCATTGTGTTGTCAGGTGTCATGGAGTGTTGTGATGACAGTGATCATGGAGCATTGTGATGATATTGGTCATGGAGCATTGTGATGGGAAGGTCATGGAGAATTGGGCTGAAAATATTCATGGAGAATTGTGATGACAGTGGTCAAGGAGCATTGTGATGACAAGGGAATGAAGCATGGTGATGACAAGGTCCTGGAGCATTGTGATGAGATGAGCATGGAGACTTGTGGTGACAAATCTCATGGAGCATTCTGATGAAAAAGGGCATGAAGCATTGTGATTACAGGGGTCTTGGACCATTGTGATGATAAGGGTCATGGAGCCTTGTCATGACAAGGCCGTGGAACATTGTGATGGCAGGGGTCATGGAGCATTGTTATGACGGAGGTAATGGAGCATTGTGATGATAAGGGCAAGGAGCATTGTGATGACCATGTCATGGAGTATTGTGAAAAGTGGTGTCAGGTAGCATTGTGATGACATATGTATTGGCCCATTGTGATGACAATGGCATGGAGCATTGTGATGCCAAGTGTCATGGAGGATTCTGATGACAAAGGTAATGGAGCATTGTGATGACAATGGCTTGGAGCATAGTGATAATAAGGGTCAGGGGGCATTGTGCTGACAAGTGCATGGAGAATTGTGATGACAAGGGTCATGGAGCATTCTGATGACAAGCTTGTGGAGTATTTTGATGACAATGGCATGGATCATTGTGATGAAAACGGCATGGGGCTTTGTGATGAAATAGGCATGGAGCCTTTTCGTGACAGGGTTCAAGGAGCATTCTGACGACAAGTGTCAGGGAACACTGTGATGACAAATGTATTGAGATTTGTGATGACAAAGGTCATGGAGCATTGTGATGAAAAGAGCATCCAGTATTGTGATGATAGGCATCATGGAGCATTGTGATGACAAGTGTTATGGAACATTGTGATCACAAGGGTTTGGAGCACTGCGATGACAGTAGTCATGGATCATTTTGATTTCAAGGAGCATGGAGCATTGTGATGACAAGGGCATGAAGCAATGTGATCCCAAGGTTCATGGAGGATAGTGATGACAATGGTAATGGAGCATTGTGATGAAAAGCGCATAGACCATTGTAATGACAAGGTAATGTAGCATTTTGCTGAAAAAGGCATGGAGGATTGTGATGACAGGTGTCATGCAGCACTGTGATGACAAGCGTCACGGAACATTGTGAATACAGGGGTCATGGAGCATTGGGATGACAGGTATAATGGGCCATTGAGATGACAGTGGCAGGGAGCATTGTGATGCCAAATGTAATGGAGGATTGTGATGACAAATATAATGGAGCATTGTGATGACTAGGGCTGGGGGCATTATGATGACAAAACCATGGAGCCATGTGATGACAAGTCTCATGGAGTTTACTGATGAAAAAGGGCATGCAGCATTGTGATTACAGGGGTCTTGGAACTTTGTGATGACAAGGGCATGAAGCATTGTGAGGAGAAGTCCAAGGAGCATTCTGATCGCATGCATCATTGAGCTTTGTGATGACAAGTGCATGGAGCATCGTGATTACATGGGTCTTGGAGCATTGTGATGAAAAGGACATGGAGCCTTGTCATGACAGGGTAAAAGGAGCATACAGAAAACAAGTGTCAGGGAGCAGTATGATGACAAGTGTATTGAGCATTGTGATGACGATGGTCATGGAGCATTGTGATAAGAAGACCATGGATAATTGTGATGACGAGCGTCATGGGGCACTGTGATGTCAAGTGTTATGGAATATTGTGATCACAAGGGTTTGGAGCATTGTTATGACAGAGGTCATGGAGCATTTGATTTCATTGTTATGACAATAGCATGAAGAATTATGATGATGGGCATGGTGCATTGTGATGACAGGTTTCATGGATCATTGAGATTGAAAGGGGCATGGAGCATTGTGATTACAGTGTTCTTGGAGCATTGTGATGAGAAGGGTCATGGAGCCTTGTGATGACAAGGCCATGGAACATCGTGATGGCAGGGGTCATGGAGCATTGTTATGACAGTTATAATGGAGCATTGTGATGGCAAGGGCATGGAGCATTGTGATGAGAATGTCATGGAGCATTCTGATGACATGTGTCATGGAGCTATGTGAAGTTAAGGTCATGGAGCAATGTGATGAGAGCGTTCATGGAGCATTGTGATGACAATGACATGGAGCATTGTGATGCCAAGGGTCATGGATATTTGTGATGACAATGGTCATGGAGCATTTTGATGGCAAGGGCGTTGTGCATTGTGATGAGAAGGGCAGGGAGCATTGTGATGACAGGTTCATGGAGCAATTTGATGAAATGTGTCAAGGAACATTTTGATGACAGGTGTTATGGAACATTGTGATGTCATGGGTCATCGAACATTATGATGATAAGTGCATGTAGCATTGTGATGACAGGAGTCATGGAATATTGTGATAACAGGGGTGAGGGAGTATGGTGACAAATAGTGATGTAGCATTGTGATATCAGTGGTGAGATAGCATTTTGATGAGAAGTGCATGGAGCATTGTGATGAAAAATTTTATGGAGCATTGTGATGACAAGATTGTGGAGCACAGTGATGATAAGCGCATGGTGCATTGTGATGACATGTGTCATGGAACATTGTGCTGACAAGCGCATGGAGCATTGTGATGACAAGGTCATGGAGCATTGTGCTGAGAAAGGCATAGAGCATTTTGATGACACGGGTCAAAGAGCATTGTGATGAAAATTTCATGGAGCATTGTGGTTAAATAGGTCACAGAGACTGTTTATGACGAGGACATGGACCATTGTGATGACAAAGGTAATGAAGCACTGTGATGACTGGAGTCAAGGAGAATTGTGATGACAGGGGTCATGGAGCATGGTGATAAAAAGGGCATGGAACATTGTGATGACAAGGGCAATGAACATTTGTCAAATAAGTTTCATGGATTATTGCGATGACAGTTGGAATGGCGCATTGTGATGACAAGGGCATGGAGCATTGTGATGACCAGGTCATGCAGTATTGTGAAGACAGGTGTCAGGGAGCATTGTGATAACATATGTAATGGCCCATTGTGATGACAATGGCATGGAGCATTGTGATGCCAAGTGTCATGGAGGATTCTGATGACAAAGGTAATGGAGCATTGGGATGAAAATGCCTTGGAGCATTGCGATGACAAGTGTCAAGGAGAATTGTGCTGACAAGTGCATGGAGAATTGTGATGACAAGGGTCATGGAGCATTCTGATGACAAGCCTGTGGAGTATTTTGATGACAATGGCATGGAGCACTGTGATGAAAACGGCATGGGACAGTGTGATGAAAAAGGCATGGAGCCTTTTTGTGACAGGGTTCAAGGAGCATTCTGATGACAAGTGTCAGGGAGCATTGTGATGACAAGTGTATTGAGAATTGTGATGACAAAGGTCATAGAGCATTGTGATGAGAAGGCCAAGGATAACTGTGATGATGATCGTCATGGGGTGTTGTGATGATAAGTGTTATGGAACATTGTGATCACAAGGTTTTGGAGCATTATGATGACAGAGGTCATGGAGAATTTTGATTTCATTGTGATGACAATAGCCTGAAGCATTATGATGATGGGCATGGTGCATTGTGATGACAGGGTTCATGGAGCATTGAGATGAAAAGGGGCATGGAGCATTGTGATTACAGGGATCTTGGAGCACTCTGATGACAAGGGAATGGAGCATTGTGATTACAGGTTTCTTGGAGCATTGTGATGACAAGGGTCATGGTGCCTTGTGATGACAAGGCCGTGGAAAATTGTGATGGCAGTGGTCATGGATCATTGTTATGACAGAAGTAATGGAGCATATTGATGAGAAGGGCATTGAGCATTGGTCTGAAATATTTCATGGATTATTGTGATGAGAGTGCGCATGGAGCATTGTGATGACAAGGGCACAGAAGACTGTGATACTTGGGTCATGGTGGATTTTAATGACAGGGGCATGGAGCATTGTGATGAGAACGCATCGAGGATTGTGATGACAAGTGTCATGAAGCTTTGTGATGAAAAGGGCATGGAGCCATGTGATGAGAGGGTTCATGGAGCATTGTGATGACAATGACATGGAGCATTGTGATGCCAAGTATCATGGAGATTTGTGATGATAAAGGTCATGGAGCATTTTGATGACAAGGATGTGGTGCATTGTGATGAGAAGGGCAGGGAGCATTTTGTTGACAGGGTCATGCAGCAATTTGATGAAAAGTGTAATGGAATATTTTGATGACAGGGGTTATAGAACATTGTGATGCCAGGGATCATGGAGCTTTGGGATGAAAAGTGTCATGGAGCATTTTGCTGACAGGGGTTATGGAACATTGTGATGTCAGGGGTCAAGGAACATTGTGCTGATAAGGGGATGTAGCACTGTGATGACAGGGGTCATGGAACATTGTGATAACAGGGGTGAGGGAGGATTGTGATGACTAGTGATGGAACATTGTGATATCTCATGTGAGAGAGCATTTGGATGAGAAGTGCATGGAGCATTCTGATTACAAGGTTTATGGAGCATAGCGATGACAAGGTTGTGGATCAATGTGATGAAAAGCGCACGGCACATTGGGATGACAAGGGTCATGGAGCATTGTTCTGACAAAGGCATGGAGCATTGTGATGACAAGGGTCACGGAGCATTGTTATGAAAAGGGCATGGAATATTGTGATGACATGCATCATGGAGCGTTGTGATGACAAGTGTTATGGAACATTGTGATCAAAAGGGTTTGAAGAATTGTGATGCCAGAGGTCACGGATCATTTTGATTTCAAGGATCATGGAGCATTGTGATGACAAGGGCATGAAGCAATGTGATTCCAAGGTTCATGGAGGATTGTGATGAAAATGTTAATGTAGTACTGTGATGACAAGCACATAGAGCATTGTAATGAAAATGTCATGTAGCATTTTGCTGACAAAGGCATGGAGCATTGTGATGACCGGTGTGATGGAGCACTGGGATGACAAGCGTCACGGAGCATTGTGAATACAGGGGTCATGGAGCATTGTGATGACAAGGGCATGGAGCATTGTGATGACACGGGCATGAAACATTGGTCTGATACGTTGCTTAGATTATTGTGATGACTGTGGACATGGTGCATTGTGATGACAAGGACATGGAGCATTGTGATGAGAATGTCATGGAATATGGTGAAGACAGATGTTAGGGAGCATTGTGATGACATATGTCATGGTCCATTGCGATGACACTGTAATGGAGCATTGTGATGCGAAATGTAATGGAGGATTGTGATAGAAAATATAATGGAGCATTGTGATGACTAGGGCTTGGAGCATTATGATGACAAGGGCCATTGAGTATTTTCATAAAAAGGTTATGAAGCATTGTGATAAAAAGTCCTGGAGCATTTTGATGAGAAAACCATGGAGCCTTGTGATGACAAATCTCACGGAGCATACTGATGAAAAGGGGCATGGACCATAGTGATTACATGGGTCTAGGAACATTGTGATGACAAGGGCATGGAGCATTGTGATGAGAAGGTCATGGAATATGGTGAAGAGAGATGTCAGGGAGCATTGTGATGACATATGTAATGGCCCATTGTGATGACAATGGCATGGAGCATTGTGATGCCAAGTGTCCTGGAGGATTCTGATGACAAAGGCAATGGAGTTTTGTGATGACAATGGCTTGGAGCATTGTGATGACAAGGGTCAGGGAGCATCGTGCTGACAAGTGCATGGAGAATTGTGATGACAACTGTCATGGAGCATTCTGATGACAAGCTTGTGGAGTATTTTGATGACAATGGCATGGAGCATTGTGATGAAAATGGCATGGGGCCTTGTGATGAAAAAGGCATGGAGACGTTTCGTGACAGGGTTCAAGGAGCATTCTAATGACAAGTGTCAGGGAGCATTGTGATGACAAGTGTATTGAGAATTGTGATGACAAAGTCATGGAGCATTGTGATGAAAAGGGCATGGAGTATTGTGATGAGAGGCATCATGGAGCATTGTGATGACAAGTGTTATGGAACATTGTGATCACAAGGGTTTGGAGCATTGTGATGACAGAGGTCATGGATCATTTTGATTTCAAGTAGCATGGAGCATTGTGATGACAAGGGCATGAAGCAATGTGATCCCAAATTTCATGGATCATTGTGATGACAAGGGTCATGGAGCATTGGGCTGAAAATATTCATGGAGTATGTTGATGACAGGGGTCATGGAGCATTGTGATGGCTTGGGAATGGGGCATTGTGATGACAAAAGTCCCAGATCATTGTGTTGTCAGGTGTCATGGAGTTTTGTGACGACAGTGGTCATGGACCATTGTGATGATATTGGTCATGGAGCATGGTGATGAGAAGGTCATGGAGCATTGGGGTGAAAACGTTCATGGAGTATTGCGATGTAAAGGGTCAAAGAGCATTGTGATGAAACGTTCATGGAACATTGTGCTTAAGAAGGTCACAGAGACTGTTGATGATGAGGGCATGGACATTTGTGATGACAAAGGTCATGATGCATTGTGATGACTGGAATCACGGAACATTGTGATGACACGGGTCATGGATCACTGTGATAACAAGGGCATGGAGCATTGTGATGACAAGGGCATGGAGCATTGGTCTAATAAGTTTCATGAATTATTGCGATGAGAGTTGGAATGGCGATTTGTGATGAAAAGGGCATAGAGCATTGTGATGACCAGGTCATGCAGTATTGTAAAGAGAGGTGTCAGAGCATATTGTGATGACATATGTAATGGCCCATTGTGATGACAATGGCATGGAGCATTGTGATGCCAAGTGTCATGGAGGATTCTGATGACAAATGTAATGGAGCATTGTGATGACAATGGCTTGGAACATTGTGATGACAAGTGTCAGGGAGCATTTTGCTGACAAGTGCATAGAGAATTATGATGACAAGGGTCATGTAGCATTCTGATGACAAGCTTTGGAGTATTTTGATGACAATGACTTGGAACATTGTGATGAAAACGGCATGGGGCATTGTGATGAAAAAGTCATGGAACCTTTCGTGACATGGTTCAAGGAGCATTCTGACGACAAGTGTCATGGAGCATTGTGATGACAAGTGTATTGCGAATTGTGATGACAAAGGTCATGGTGCATTGTGATGAAAAGGGCATGGAGTATTGTGATGACAGGCATTATGGAGTGTTGTGATGACAAGTGTTATGGAACATTGTTATCACAATGGTTTGGAGTATTGTGATGACAGAGGTCATGGATCATTTTGATTTCAAGGAGCATGGAGCATTGTGATGACAAGGGCATGAAGCAACGTGATGAGAGGGTTCATGGAGCATTGAGATGACAATGACAAGGAGCATTGTAATGCCAAGGGTCATGGAGCTGTGTGATGACAAAGGTCATGGAGCATTTTGATGACAAGTGTGTGGTGCATTGTGATGAGAAGGGCAGGGAGCATTTTGATGACAGGGTCATGCAGCAATTTGATGAAAAGTGTAATGGAATATTTTGATGACAGGGGTTATAGAACATTGTGATGCCAGGGATCATGGAGCTTTGGGATGAAAAGGGTCATGGAGCATTTTGCTGACAGGGGTTATGGATCATTGTGATGTCAGGGGTCAAGGAACATTGTGCTGATAAGGGGATGTAGCACTGTGATGACAGGGGTCATGGAGCATTGCGATGAGTAGGTCGTGGAGCATTGGGCTGAAAATGTTAATGGACTACTGTGATGACAGGGGTCATGGAGCATTGTGATGACAAGGGAATGGAGCATGATGATGACAAGGTCCTGGAGCATTGTGAGGAGAAGACCATGGAGACTTGTGATGACAAGTCTCATGGAGCATTCTGATGAAAAGGGGCATGGAGCATTGTGATTACACGGGTCTTGGAACATTGTGATGACAAGGGCATGGAGCATTATGATGAGAAGGCCATGAAGCATTCTGATGACATGCGTCATGGAGCTTTTTGATGACAAGGACATGGATCATTGTGATTACAGGGATCTTGGAGCATTGTGATGAAAAGGGCACGGATCATTGTGATGACAAAGGCATGGAGCCTTGTCATGACAGGGTTCAAGGAGCATACTGACGACAAGTGTCAGGGAGCATTGTGATGACAAGTGTATTGAGCATTGTGATGACAAAGATCATGGAGAATTGTGAAGAGAAGACCATGGATAATTGTGATGATGAGCATCATGGGGTGTTGTGATGATAAGTGTTATGGAACATTGTGATCACAAGTGTTTGGAGCATTATGATGACAAGGTCATGGAGAATATTGATTTCATTTTGATGACAATAGCCTGAAGCATTATGATGATGGGCATGGTGCATTGTGATGGCAGGGTTCATGGAGCATTGAGATGAAAAGGGGCATGGAGCATTGTGTTTACGAAGGTCTTGGAGCATTGTGATGACAAGGGCATGGAGCATTGTGATGAGAAGGCCATGGAACTTTCTGATGACATGCGTCATGGAGCTTTCTGATGACAAGGGCAAGGAGCATTGTGATTACAGGGGCCTTCAGCATTGTGATGACAAGTGTCATGGAACCTTGTGATGACTAGGCCGTGGAACATTGTGATGACAGGGGTCATGGTGCATTGTTATGACAGAGGTAATGGAGCATTGTGATGAGAAGGGCATGGAACATTGGTCTGAAATGTTTCATGGATTATTGTGATGAGAGTGGGCATGGAGCATTGTGATGACAAGGGTACGGAACACTATGATACATGGGTCATGCAGGATTGTAATGACAAGGGCATGGAGCATTGCAATGAGAAAGGCATCGAGCATTGTGATGACAAGTGTCATGGAGCTTTGTGATGACAAGGGCATTGAGCAATGTTATGAGAGGGTTCATGGAGCATTGTGATGACAACGGCATGGAGCATTGTGATGCCAAGGGTCATGGAGTTTTGTGATGAGAAGTCATGGAGCATTTTGATGACAAGGGCATGGTGCATTGTGATGAGAAGTGCAGGGAGCATTTTTATGACCGGGCCATGCAGCAATTTGATGAAAAGTGTAATGGAATATTTTGATGGCAGGTGTTATAGAACATTGTGATGTCAGGGGTCTTGGAGCTTTGGGATGAAAAGGATCATGGAGCATTTTGATGACAGGGGTTATGGAACATTGTGATGTCAGGGGTCATGGAACATTGTGATGATAAGGGGATGTAGCAGTGTGATGACAGGGTCATGGAACATTGTGATTCCAGGGGTGAGGTTGTATTGTGATGACTAGTCATGGAACACTGTGATATTTCTGGTGAGAGAGCATTTTGATGAGAAGTGCATGGACCATTGTGATTACAAGGATTATGGAGCATTGCAATGACAAGGCTGTGGACCGTTGTGATGAAATGCGCGTGGAACATTGTGAAGACAATGGTCATGAAGCATTGTTCCGACAAAGACATGGAGCATTGTGATGACAAGGGTCACAGAGAATTGTGATGAAATGTTCATGGAGCATTGTGGTTACAAATGTCACAGAGTCTTGTCATGACGTGGGAATGGACCATTGTGATGACAAACGTTTTGAAGCATTGAGATGACTGGAGTCACGGATCATTGTGATGACAGGGGTCATGGAGCATTTTTATGACAGGTGTCATGGAGCATTGTGATGAGAAGGGCATGCAGCATTGTGATTACAATTTTTATGGTGCATTGTGATGACAAATTTTTGGACCGTTGGGATGAAAAACGCGTGGCACATTGTGATGACAATGGTCATGGAGCATTTTAATGACAAAGGCATGGAGCATTGTGATGACAAGGGTCACGGAACATTGCGATGAAATGTTCATGGAGCATTGTGGATACAAAGGTAACAGAGCCTTGTGATGACTTTGGCATGGACCATTGTGATGACAAATATTATGAAACACTGTGATGACCGGAGTCACAGAGCATTGTGATGACAAGGTCCTGGAGCATTGTGATGAGATGACCATGGAGACTTGTGATGACAAGTCTCATGGAGCATTCTGATGAAAAGGGGCAAGGAGCATTGTGATTACAGGGGTCTTGGAGCATTGTGATGACAAGGGTAAGGAGCACTGTGAGGAGAAGGCCATGGAGCATTCTGATGACATACGTCATGGTGCATTGTGCTGAGAAAGGCATAGAGCTTTGTGATGACAGGGGATAAAGAGCATTGTGAAGAAAAGTTCATGGAGCATTCTGGTTTTAAAGGTCACAGAGACTCTTGATGATGAGGGCATGGACCATTGTGATGACAAAGGTCATAAAGCATTGTGATGACTGGAGTCACGGATCATTGTGATGACAGGGGTCATGGAGCATTGTGATAACAAGGGCATGGAGCATTGTGATGACAAGGGCATGGAGCACTGTGATGACCTTGTCATGCAGTATTGTGAAGACAGTTGTCAGGGAGCATTGTGCTGACATATATAATGGCCCATTGTGATGACAATGGCATGGAGCATTGTGATGCCAAGTGTCATGGAGGATTCTGAAGACAAAGGTAATGGAGCATTGTGATAACAATGGCTTGGAGCATTGTGATGACAAGGTTCAGGCAACATTGTGCTGACAAGTGCATGGAGAATTGTGATGAAAAGGGTCATGGAGCATTCTGCTGACAAGCTTGTGGACTATTTTGATGACAATGGCATGGAGCATTGTGATGAAAACCGCATGGGGCATTGTGATGAAAAAGGCATGGAGCCTTTTCGTGACAGGTTTCAAGGAGCATTCTGATGACAAGTGTCAGGGAGCATTGTGATGACAAGTGTATTGAGCATTGTGATGACAAAGGTAATGGAGCATTGTGATGAAAAGGGCATGGAGTATTGTGATGACAGGCATCATGGAGCGTTGTGATGACAAGTGTTATGGAACATTGTGATCACAAGAATTTGGAGTATTGTGATACCAGAGGTCATGGATCATTTTGATTTCAAGGAGCATGGAGCATTGTGATGACAAGGGCATGAAGCAATGTGATCCCAAGGTTCATGGAGGATTGTGATGACAATGGAAATGGAGTATTCTGATGACAAGCACATAGAGCATTGTAATGAAAAGGTCATGTAGCCTTTTGCTGACAAAGGCATGGAGCATTGTTATGACATGTGTCATGGAGCACTGTGATGACAAGTGTCACGGAGCATTGTGAATACAGGGGTCATGTTGCTTTGGGATGACAAGGGCATGGATCATTGTGATGACAAGGGTCATGGAGCATTGGGCTGAAAATGTTCATGGAGTATTGTGATGACAGGGGTCATGGAGCATTGTGATGACTAGGGAATGGAGCATTGTAATGACAAGAGTCCCGGATCATTGTGTTGTCGGTTGTGATGGAGTGTTGTGATGACAGTGGTCATGGAGCATTGTGATGATATTTGTCATGGAGCATTGTGATGAGAAGGTCATCGAGTATTTGGCTGAAAATATTCATGGAGTATTGTGATGACAGTCGTCATGGAACATTGTGATGACAAGGGAATGGAACATGGTGATGACAGGGGTCATGGAACATTTTGATTACAGGGGTGAGGGAGGATTGTGATGACTAGTGAGGGAACATGGTCATATCTCAGGTGAGAGAGCATTTGGATGAGAAGAGCATGGAGCATTGTGATTACAAGGTTTATGGAGCGTAGTGATGACAAGGTTGTGTATCATTGTGATGGAAAGCCCGTGGCACATTTTGATGACAAGAGTCATGGAGCATTTTTCTGACAAAGGCATGGAGCATTGTGATGACAAGTGTCACGGAGCACTGTGTTGAAATGTTCATGGAGCACTGTGGTTACAAATGTCAGAGAGACTTGTGATGATGCGGGCATGGACCGTTGTGATGACAAACGTTATGAAGCATTGTGATGACTGGAGTCACGGAGCATTGTGTTGACAGGGTTCATGGAGCATTGTGATGACAAAGTCATGGAGTATTGTGAAGACAGGTGTCAGGGAGCATTTTGATGACATATGTCATGGTCCATTTCGATGACAATGGCATGGTGCATTGTGATGCCAAATGTAATGGAGGATTTTGATGACAAATATGATGGAGCATTGTGATGACTAGGGCTTGGAGCATTATGATGACAAGGGCCATTGAGAATTTTCATGACAATGTCGTGAAGCATTGTGATGACAAGGTCCTTGAGCATTGTGATGAGAAAAACATGGAGCCTTGTGATGACAGGTCTCATGGAGCATACTGATGAAAAGGGGCATGGAGCAATCTGATTACAGGGGTCTTGGAACTTTGTGATAGCAAGGGCATGGAGCATTGTGATGACAAGGGCATGGAGCATTGTGATGACAAGGGCATGGAGCATTGGTATAATAAGTTTCATGGATTATTGTGATGACAGTTGGAATGGCGCATTGTGATGACAGTGGTCATGGAGCATTGTGATGATACTGGTCATGGAGCATTGTGATGAGAAGGTAATGGAGCACTGGGTTGAATATGTTCATGGAGTATTGTGATGACAGGTGTCATGGAGCATTGTGATGACAAGGGAATGGAGCATGGTGATGACAAGGTCCTGGAGTATTGTGATGAGATGACGATGGAGACTTGTGATGACAAGTCTCATGGAGCATTCTGATGAAAAGGGGCATGGAGCATTGTGATTACAGGGGTCTTGGAGCATTGTGATGACAAGGGCATGGAGTACTGTGAGTAGAAGGCCATGGAACCTCCTGATGGCATGCGTCATGGAGATTTGTGATGACAAGCGCATGGAGCATTGTGATTACAGGGGTCTTGGAGCATTGTGATGACATGGGTCATGGAGCCTTTTGATGGCAGGGCTGTGGAACATATTGATGGCAGGGGTCATAGAGCATTGTTATGACAGTGGTAATGGAGCATTGTGATGAGAAGGGCATTGAGCATTGGTCTGAAATGTTTCATGGATTATTGTGATGAGAGTGGGCATGGAGCATTGTGATGAAAAGGGCACGGTACACTGTGATACATGGGTCATGGAGGACTGTAATGACAACGGCATGGAGCATTGTGATGAGAAGGGCATCGAGCATTGTGATGACAAGTGTCATGGAGCTTTGTGATGACAAAGGCATGGAGCAATGTGATGAGAGGGTTCATGGAGCATTGTGATGACAATGACATGGAGCATTGTGATGCCAAGTGTCATGCAGCTTTTTGATGACAAAAGTCATGGAGCATTTTGATGACAAGTGTGTGGTTCATTGTGATGAGAAGGGCAGGGAGCATTTTGATGACAGGGTCATGCAGCAATTTGATGAAAAGTGTAATGGAATATTTTGATGACAAGGGTTATAGAACATTGTGATGCCAGGGATCATGGAGCTTTGGGATGAAAGGAGTCATGGAGCATTTTGCTGACAGGGGTTATGGAACATTGTGATGTCAGGGGTCAAGGAACATTGTGCTGATAAGGGGTTGTAGCACTGTGATGACAGGGGTCATGGAACATTGTGATAACAGGGGTGAGGGAGGATTGTGATGACTAGTGATGGAACATTGTGATATCTCATGTGAGAGAGCATTTGGATGAGAAGTGCATGGAGCATTCTGATTACAAGGTTTATGGAGCATAGCGATGACAAGGTTGTGGATCATTGTGATGAAAAGCGCACGGCACATTGTGATGACAAGGGTCATGGAGCATTGTTCTGACAAAGGCATGGAGCATTGTGATGACAAGGGTCACGGAGCATTGTTATGAAAAGGGCATGGAATATTGTGATGACATGCATCATGGAGCGTTGTGATGACAAGTGTTATGGAACATTTTGATCACAAGGGTTTGAAGAATTGTGATGCCAGTGGTCACGGATCATTTTGATTTCAAGGATCATGGAGCATTGTGATGACAAGGGCATGAAGCAATGTGATTCCAAGGTTCATGGAGGATTGTGATGAAAATGTTAATGGAGTACTGTGATGACAAGCACATAGAGCATTGTAATGAAAAGGTCATGTAGCATTTTGCTGACAAAGGCATGGAGCATTGTGATGACCGTTGTGATGGAGCACTGGGATGACAAGCGTCACGGAGCATTGTGAATACAGGGGTCATGGAGCATTGTGATGACAAGGGCATGGAGCATTGTGATGACACGGGCATGAAACATTGGTCTGATATGTTGCTTAGATTATTGTGATGACTGTGGACATGGTGCATTGTGATGACAAGGACATGGAGCATTGTGATGAGAATGTCATGGAATATGGTGAAGACAGATGTTAGGGAGCATTGTGATGACATATGTCATGGTCCATTGCGATGACACTGTAATGGAGCATTGTGATGCGAAATGTAATGGAGGATTGTGATAGAAAATATAATGGAGCATTGTGATGACTAGGGCTTGGAGCATTATGATGACAAGGGCCATTGAGAATTTTCATAACAAGGTCATGAAGCATTGTGATAAAAAGTCCTGGAGCATTTTGATGAGAAAACCATGGAGCCTTGTGATGACAAATGTCACGGAGAATACTGATGAAAAGGGGCATGGACCATAGTGATTACATGGGTCTAGGAACATTGTGATGACAAGGGCATGGAGCATTGTGATGAGAAGGTCATGGAATATGTTGAAGAGAGATGTCAGGGGGCATTGTGATGACATATGTAATGGCCCATTGTGATGACAATGGCATGGAGCATTGTGATGCCAAGTGTCCTGGAGGATTCTGATGACAAAGGCAATGGAGTTTTGTGATGACAATGGCTTGGAGCTTTGTGATGACAAGGGTCAGGGAGCATCGTGCTGACAAGTGCATGGAGAATTGTGATGACAACTGTCATGGAGCATTCTGATGACAAGCTTGTGGAGTATTTTGATGACAATGGCATGGAGCATTGTGATGAAAATGGCATGGGGCCTTGTGATGAAAAAGGCATGGAGACGTTTCGTGACAGGGTTCAAGGAGCATTCTAATGACAAGTATCAGGGAGCATTGTGATGACAAGTGTATTGAGAATTGTGATGACAAAGTCATGGAGCATTGTGATGAAAAGGGCATGGAGTATTGTGATGAGAGGCATCATGGAGCATTGTGATGACAAGTGTTATGGAACATTGTGATCACAAGGGTTTGGAGCATTGTGATGACAGAGGTCATGGATCATTTTGATTTCAAGTAGCATGGAGCATTGTGATGACAAGGGCATGAAGCAATGTGATCCCAAATTTCATGGATCATTGTGATGACAAGGGTCATGGAGCATTGGGCTGAAAATATTCATGGAGTATGTTGATGACAGGGGTCATGGAGCATTGTGATGGCTAGGGAATGGAGCATTGTGATGACAAAAGTCCCAGATCATTGTGTTGTCAGGTGTCATGGAGTTTTGTGACGACAGTGGTCATGGACCATTGTGATGATATTGGTCATGGAGCATGGTGATGAGAAGGTCATGGAGCATTGGGGTGAAAACGTTCATGGAGTATTGCGATGTAAAGGGTCAAAGAGCATTGTGATGAAACGTTCATGGAGCATTGTGCTTAAGAAGGTCACAGAGACTGTTGATGATGAGGGCATGGACCATTGTGATGACAAAGGTCATGATGCTTTGTGATGACTGGAATCACGGAACATTGTGATGACACGGGTCATGGATCACTGTGATAACAAGGGCATGGAGCATTGTGATGACAAGGGCATGGAGCATTGGTCTAATAAGTTTCATGAATTATTGCGATGAGAGTTGGAATGGCGATTTGTGATGAAAAGGGCATAGAGCATTGTGATGACCAGGTCATGCAGTATTGTAAAGAGAGGTGTCAGGGCACATTGTGATGACATATGTAATGGCCCATTGTGATGACAATGGCATGGAGCATTGTGATGCCAAGTGTCATGGAGGATTCTGATGACAAATGTAATGGAGCATTGTGATGACAATGGCTTGGAACATTGTGATGACAAGTGTCAGGGAGCATTTTGCTGACAAGTGCATAGAGAATTATGATGACAAGAGTCATGTAGCATTCTGATGACAAGCTTTGGAGTATTTTGATGACAATGACTTGGAACATTGTGATGAAAACGGCATGGGGCATTGTGATGAAAAAGTCATGGAACCTTTCGTGACATGTTTCAAGGAGCATTCTGACGACAAGTGTCATGGAGCATTGTGATGACAAGTGTATTGCGAATTGTGATGACAAAGGTCATGGTGCATTGTGATGAAAAGGGCATGGAGTATTGTGATGACAGGCATTATGGAGTGTTGTGATGACAAGTGTTATGGAACATTGTTATCACAATGGTTTGGAGTAATGTGATGACAGAGGTCATGGATCATTTTGATTTCAAGGAGCATGGAGCACTGTGATGACAAGGGCATGAAGCAATGTGATGAGAGGGTTCATGGAGCATTGTGATGACAATGACATGGAGCATTGTGATGCCAAGGGTCATGGAGCTTTGTGATGACAAAGGTCATGGAGCATTTTGATGACAAGTGTGTGGTGCATTGTGATGAGAAGGGCAGGGAGCATTTTGATGACAGGGTCATGCAGCAATTTGATGAAACGTGTAATGGAATATTTTGATGACAGGGGTTATAGAACATTGTGATGCCAGGGATCATGGAGCTTTGGGATGAAAAGGGTCATGGAGCATTTTGCTGACAGGGGTTATGGAACATTGTGATGTCAGGGGTCAAGGAACATTGTGCTGATAAGGGGATGTAGCACTGTGATGACAGGGGTCATGGAGCATTGCGATGAGTAGGTCGTGGAGCATTGGGCTGAAAATGTTAATGGACTACTGTGATGACAGGGGTCATGGAGCATTGTGATGACAAGGGAATGGAGCATGATGATGACAAGGTCCTGGAGCATTGTGAGGAGAAGACCATGGAGACTTGTGATGACAAGTCTCATGGAGCATTCTGATGAAAAGGGGCAAGGAGCATTGTGATTACAGGGGTCTTGGAGCATTGTGATGACAAGGGCAAGGAGCACTGTGAGGAGAAGGCCATGGAGCATTCTGATGACATACGTCATGGAGCATTGTGCTGAGAAAGGCATAGAGCATTGTGATGACAGGGGATAAAGAGCATTGTGAAGAAAATTTCATGGAGCATTCTGGTTATAAAGGTCACAGAGACTCTTGATGATGAGGGCATGGACCATTGTTATGACAAAGGTCATAAAGCATTGTGATGACTGGAGTCACGGATCATTGTGATGACAGGGGTCATGGAGCATTGTGATAACAAGGGCATGGAGCATTGTGATGACAAGGGCATGGAGCACTGTGATGACCTTGTCATGCAGTATTGTGAAGACAGTTGTCAGGGAGCATTGTGCTGACATATATAATGGCCCATTGTGATGACAATGGCATGGAGCATTGTGATGCCAAGTGTCATGGAGGATTCTGAAGACAAAGGTAATGGAGCATTGTGATAACAATGGCTTGGAGCATTGTGATGACAAGGTTCAGGCAACATTGTGCTGACAAGTGCATGGAGAATTGTGATGAAAAGGGTCATGGAGCATTCTGCTGACAAGCTTGTGGACTATTTTGATGACAATGGCATGGAGCATTGTGATGAAAACCGCATGGGGCATTGTGATGAAAAAGGCATGGAGCCTTTTCGTGACAGGTTTCAAGGAGCATTCTGATGACAAGTGTCAGGGAGCATTGTGATGACAAGTGTATTGAGCATTGTGATGACAAAGGTAATGGAGCATTGTGATGAAAAGGGCATGGAGTATTGTGATGACAGGCATCATGGAGCGTTGTGATGACAAGTGTTATGGAACATTGTGATCACAAGAATTTGGAGTATTTTGATACCAGAGGTCATGGATCATTTTGATTTCAAGGAGCATGGAGCATTGTGATGACAAGGGTATGAAACAATGTGATCCCAAGGTTCATGGAGGATTGTGATGACAATGGAAATGGAGTATTCTGATGACAAGCACATAGAGCATTGTAATGAAAAGGTCATGTAGCCTTTTGCTGACAAAGGCATGGAGCATTGTTATGACATGTGTCATGGAGCACTGTGATGGCAAGTGTCACGGAGCATTGTGAATACAGGGGTCATGTTGCTTTGGGATGACAAGGGCATGGATCATTGTGATGACAAGGGTCATGGAGCATTGGGCTGAAAATGTTCATGGAGTATTGTGATGACAGGGGTCATGGAGCATTGTGATGACTAGGGAATGGAGCATTGTAATGACAAGAGTCCCGGATCATTGTGTTGTCAGGTGTCATGGAGTGGTGTGATGACAGTGGTCATGGAGCATTGTGATGATATTTGTCATGGAGCATTGTGATGAGAAGGTCATCGAGTATTTGGCTGAAAATATTCATGGAGTATTGTGATGACAGTGGTCATGGGACATTGTGATGACAAGGGAATGGAACATGGTGATGACAGGGGTCATGGAACATTTTGATTACAGGGGTGAGGGAGGATTTTGATGACTAGTGAGGGAACATGGTCATATCTCAGGTGAGAGAGCATTTGGATGAGAAGAGCATGGAGCATTGTGATTACAAGGTTTATGGAGCGTAGCGATGACAAGGTTGTGTATCATTGTGATGGAAAGCCCTTGGCACATTTTGATGACAAGGGTCATGGAGCATTTTTCTGACAAAGGCATGGAGCATTGTGATGACAAGTGTCACGGAGCACTGTGTTGAAATGTTCATGGAGCACTGTGGTTACAAATGTCAGAGAGACTTGTGATGACGCAGGCATGGACCGTTGTGATGACAAACGTTATGAAGCATTGTGATGACTGGAGTCACGGAGCATTGTGTTGACAGGGTTCATGGAGCATTGTGATGACCAGGGCATGGAGCATTGTGATGACAAAGTCATGGAGTATTGTGAAGACAGGTGTCAGGGAGCATTTTGATGACATATGTCATGGTCCATTTCGATGACAATGGCATGGTGCATTGTGATGCCAAATGTAATGGAGGATTTTGATGACAAATATGATGGAGCATTGTGATGACTAGGGCTTGGAGCATTATGATGACAAGGGCCATTGAGAATTTTCATGACAATGTCGTGAAGCATTGTGATGACTAGGTCCTTGAGCATTGTGATGAGAAAAACATGGAGCCTTGTGATGACAGGTCTCATGGAGCATACTGATGAAAAGGGGCATGGAGCAATCTGATTACAGGGGTCTTGGAACTTTGTGATAGCAAGGGCATGGAGCATTGTGATGACAAGGGCATGGAGCATTGTGATGACAAGGGCATGGAGCATTGGTATAATAAGTTTCATGGATTATTGTGATGACAGTTGGAATGGCGCATTGTGATGACAGTGGTCATGGAGCATTGTGATGATACTGGTCATGGAGCACTGTGATGAGAAGGTAATGGAGCACTGGGTTGAAAATGTTCATGGAGTATTGTGATGACAGGTGTCATGGAGCATTGTGATGACAAGGGAATGGAGCATGGTGATGACAAGGTCCTGGAGTATTGTGATGAGATGACAATGGAGACTTGTGATGACAAGTCTCATGGAGCATTCTGATGAAAAGGGGCATGGAGCATTGTGATTACAGGGGTCTTGGAGCATTGTGATGACAAGGGCATGGAGTAATGTGAGTAGAAGGCCGTGGAACCTCCTGATGGCATGCGTCATGGAGATTTGTGATGACAAGCGCATGGAGCATTGTGATTACAGAGGTCTTGGAGCATTGTGATGACATGGGTCATGGAGCCTTTTGATGGCAAGGCCGTGGAACATTTTGATGGCAGGGGTCATAGAGCATTGTTATGACAGTGGTAATGGAGCATTGTGATGAGAAGGGCATTGAGCATTGGTCTGAAATGTTTCATGGATTATTGTGATGAGAGTGGGCATGGAGCATTGTGATGAAAAGGGCATGGTACACTGTGATACATGGGACATGGAGGACTGTAATGACAACGGCATGGAACATTGTGATGAGAAGGGCATCGAGCATTGTGATGACAAGTGTCATGGAGCTTTGTGATGACAAAGGCATGGAGCAATGTGATGAGAGGGTTCATGGAGCATTGTGATGACAATGACATGGAGCATTGTGATGCCAAGTGTCATGGAGCTTTTTGATGACAAAAGTCATGGAGCATTTTGATGACAAGTGTGTGGTGCATTGTGATGAGAAGGGCAGGGAGCATTTTGATGACAGGGTCATGCAGCAATTTGATGAAAAGTGTAATGGAATATTTTGATGACAGGGGTTATAGAACATTGTGATGACAGGGATCATGGAGCTTTGGGATGAAAGGAGTCATGGAGCATTTTGCTGAAAGGGGTTATGGAACATTGTGATGTCAGGGGTCAAGGAACATTGTGCTGATAAGGGGATGTGGCATTGTGATGACAGGGGTCATGGAACATTGTGATAACAGGGGTGAGGGAGGATTGTGATGACTAGTGATGGAACATTGTGATATCTCATGTGAGAGAGCATTTGGATGAGAAGTGCATGGAGCATTCTGATTACAAGGTTTATGGAGCATAGCAATGACAAGGTTGTGGATCATTGTGATGAAAAGCACAGGGCACATTGTGATGACAAGGGTCATGGAGCATTGTTCTGACAAAGGCATGGAGCATTGTGATGACAAGGGTCACGGAGCATTGTTATGAAAAGGGCATGGAATATTGTGATGACATGCATCATGGAGCGTTGTGATGACAAGTGTTATGGAACATTGTGATCACAAGGGTTTGAAGAATTGTGATGCCAGAGGTCACGGATCATTTTGATTTCAACGATCATGGAGCATTGTGATGACAAGGGCATGAAGCAATGTGATTCCAAGGTTCATGGAGGATTGTGATGAAAATGTTAATGGAGTACTATGATGACAAGCACATAGAGCATTGGAATTAAAAAGTCATGTAGCATTTTGCTGACAAAGGCATGGAGCATTGTGATGACCGGTGTGATGGAGCACTGGGATGACAAGCGTCACGGAGCATTGTGAAAACAGGGGTCATGGAGCATTGTGATGACAAGGGCAGGGAGCATTGTGATGACACGGGCATGAAACATTGGTCTGACATGTTGCTTAGATTATTGTGATGACTGTGGACATGGTGCATTGTGATGACAAGGTCATGGAGCATTGTGATGAGAATGTCATGGAATATGGTGAAGACAGATGTTAGGGAGCATTGTGATGACATATGTCATGGTCCATTGCGATGACACTGTAATGGAGCATTGTGATGCGAAATGTAATGGAGGATTGTGATGGAAAATATAATGGAGCATTGTGATGACTAGGGCTTGGAGCATTATGATGACAAGGGCCATTGAGAATTTTCATAACAAGGTCATGAAGCATTGTGATAAAAAGTCCTGGAGCATTTTGATGAGAAAACCATGGAGCCTTGTGATGACAAATCTCACGGAGCATACTGATGAAAAGGGGCATGGACCATAGTGATTACATGGGTCTAGGAACATTGTGATGACAAGGGCATGGAGAATTGTGATGAGAAGGTCATGGAATATGGTGAAGAGAGATGTCAGGGAGCATTGTGATGACATATGTAATGGCCCATTGTGATGACAATGGCATGGAGCATTGTGATGCCAAGTGTCCTGGAGGATTCTGATGACAAAGGTAATGGAGTTTTGTGATGACAATGGCTTGGAGCATTGTGATGACAAGGGCATGGAGTATTGTGAGAAGAAGGCCATGGAACTTCCTGATGACATGCATCATGGAGATTTGTGATGACAAGGGCATGGAGCATTGTGATTAGAGGGGTCTTGGAGCATTGTGATGACAAGGGTCATGGAGCCTTTTGATGGCAAGGCCGTGGAACATTGTGATGGCAGGGGTCATAGAGCATTGTTATGACAGTGGTAATGGAGCATTGTGATGAGAAGGGCATTGAGCATTGGTCTGAAATATTCCATGGATTATTGTGATGAGAGTGGGCATGGAGCATTGTGATGAAAAGGGCATGGTACACTGTGATACATGGGTCATGGAGGATTGTAATGACAACGGCATGGAGCATTGTGATGAGAATGGCATCGAGCATTGTGATGACAAGTGTCATGGAGCTTTGTTATGACAAAGGCATGGAGCAATGTGATGAGAGGGTTCATGGAGCATTGTGATGACAATGACATGGAGCATTGTGATGCCAAGGGTCATGGAGATTTGTGATGACAAATGTCATGGAGCATTTTGATGACAGGGTCATGCAGCAATTTGATGAAAAGTGTAATGGAATATTTTGATGACAGGAGTTATAGAACATTGTGATGCCAGGGATCATGGAGCTTTGGGATGAAAAGTGTCATGGAGCATTTTGCTGACAGGGGTTATGGAACATTGTGATGTCAGGGGTCAAGGAACATTGTGCTGATAAGGGGATGTAGCACAGTGATGACAGGGGTCATGGAACATTGTGATAACAGGGGTGAGGGAGGATTGTGATGACTAGTGATGGAATATTGTGATATCTCATGTGAGAGAGCATTTGGATGAGAAGTGCATGGAGCATTCTGATTACAAGGTTTATGGAGCATAGCGATGACAAGGTTGTGGATCATTGTGATGAAAAGCGCACGGCACATTGTGATGACAAGGGTCATGGAGCATTGTTCTGACAAAGGCATGGAGCATTGTGATGACAAGGGTCACGGAGCATTGTTATGAAAAGGGCATGGAATATTGTGATGACATGCATCATGGAGCGTTGTGATGACAAGTGTTATGGAACATTTTGATCACAAGGGTTTGAAGAATTGTGATGCCAGAGGTCACGGATCATTTTGATTTCAAGGATCATGGAGCATTGTGATGACAAGGGCATGAAGCAATGTGATTCCAAGGTTCATGGAGGATTGTGATGAAAATGTTAATGGAGTACTGTGATGACAAGCACATAGAGCATTGTAATGAAAAGGTCATGTAGCATTTTGCTGACAAAGGCATGGAGCCTTGTGATGACACGGGCATGAAACATTGGTCTGATATGTTGCTTAGATTATTGTGATGACTGTGGACATGGTGCATTGTGATGACAAGGACATGGAGCATTGTGATGAGAATGTCATGGAATATGGTGAAGACAGATGTTAGGGAGCATTGTGATGACATATGTCATGGTCCATTGCGATGACACTGTAATGGAGCATTGTGATGCGAAATGTAATGGAGGATTGTGATAGAAAATATAATGGAGCATTGTGATGACTAGGGCTTGGAGCATTATGATGACAAGGGCCATTGAGAATTTTCATAACAAGGTCATGAAGCATTGTGATAAAAAGTCCTGGAGCATTTTGATGAGAAAACCATGGAGCCTTGTGATGACAAATCTCACGGAGCATACTGATGAAAAGGGGCATGGACCATAGTGATTACATGGGTCTAGGAACATTGTGATGACAAGGGCATGGAGCATTGTGATGAGAAGGTCATGGAATATGGTGAAGAGAGATGTCAGGGAGCATTGTGATGACATATGTAATGGCCCATTGTGATGACAATGGCATGGAGCATTGTGATGCCAAGTGTCCTGGAGGATTCTGATGACAAAGGCAATGGAGTTTTGTGATGACAATGGCTTGGAGCTTTGTGATGACAAGGGTCAGGGAGCATCGTGCTGACAAGTGCATGGAGAATTGTGATGACAACTGTCATGGAGCATTCTGATGACAAGCTTGTGGAGTATTTTGATGACAATGGCATGGAGCATTGTGATGAAAATGGCATGGGGCCTTGTGATGAAAAAGGCATGGAGACGTTTCGTGACAGGGTTCAAGGAGCATTCTAATGACAAGTGTCAGGGAGCATTGTGATAACAAGTGTATTGAGAATTGTGATGACAAAGTCATGGAGCACTGTGATGAAAAGGGCATGGAGTATTGTGATGAGAGGCATCATGGAGCATTGTGATGACAAGTGTTATGGAACATTGTGATCACAAGGGTTTGGAGCATTGTGATGACAGAGGTCATGGATCATTTTGATTTCAAGTAGCATGGAGCATTGTGATGACAAGGGCATGAAGCAATGTGATCCCAAATTTCATGGATCATTGTGATGACAAGGGTCATGGAGCATTGGGCTGAAAATATTCATGGAGTATGTTGATGACAGGGGTCATGGAGCATTGTGATGGCTAGGGAATGGAGCATTGTGATGACAAAAGTCCCAGATCATTGTGTTGTCAGGTGTCATGGAGTTTTGTGACGACAGTGGTCATGGACCATTGTGATGATATTGGTCATGGAGCATGGTGATGAGAAGGTCATGGAGCATTGGGGTGAAAACGTTCATGGAGTATTGCGATGTAAAGGGTCAAAGAGCATTGTGATGAAACGTTCATGGAGCATTGTGCTTAAGAAGGTCACAGAGACTGTTGATGATGAGGGCATGGACCATTGTGATGACAAAGGTCATGATGCATTGTGATGACTGGAATCACGGAACATTGTGATGACACGGGTCATGGATCACTGTGATAACAAGGACATGGAGCATTGTGATGACAAGGGCATGGAGCATTGGTCTAATAAGTTTCATGAATTATTGCGATGAGAGTTGGAATGGCGATTTGTGATGAAAAGGGCATAGAGCATTGTGATGACCAGGTCATGCAGTATTGTAAAGAGAGGTGTCGGGGCACATTGTGATGACATATGTAATGGCCCATTGTGATGACAATGGCATGGAGCATTGTGATGCCAAGTGTCATGGAGGATTCTGATGACAAATGTAATGGAGCATTGTGATGACAATGGCTTGGAACATTGTGATGACAAGTGTCAGGGAGCATTTTGCTGACAAGTGCATAGAGAATTATGATGACAAGAGTCATGTAGCATTCTGATGACAAGCTTTGGAGTATTTTGATGACAATGACTTGGAACATTGTGATGAAAACGGCATGGGGCATTGTGATGAAAAAGTCATGGAACCTTTCGTGACATGGTTCAAGGAGCATTCTGACGACAAGTGTCATGGAGCATTGTGATGACAAGTGTATTGCGAATTGTGATGACAAAGGTCATGGTGCATTGTGATGAAAAGGGCATGGAGTATTGTGATGACAGGCATTATGGAGTGTTGTGATGACAAGTGTTATGGAACATTGTTATCACAATGGTTTGGAGTAATGTGATGACAGAGGTCATGGATCATTTTGATTTCAAGGAGCATGGAGCACTGTGATGACAAGGGCATGAAGCAATGTGATGAGAGGGTTCATGGAGCATTGTGATGACAATGACATGGAGCATTGTGATGCCAAGGGTCATGGAGCTTTGTGATGACAAAGGTCATGGAGCATTTTGATGACAAGTGTGTGGTGCATTGTGATGAGAAGGGCAGGGAGCATTTTGATGACAGGGTCATGCAGCAATTTGATGAAACGTGTAATGGAATATTTTGATGACAGGGGTTATAGAACATTGTGATGCCAAGGATCATGGAGCTTTGGGATGAAAAGGGTCATGGAGCATTTTGCTGACAGGGGTTATGGAACATTGTGATGTCAGGGGTCAAGGAACATTGTGCTGATAAGGGGATGTAGCACTGTGATGACAGGGGTCATGGAGCATTGCGATGAGTAGGTCGTGGAGCATTGGGCTGAAAATGTTAATGGACTACTGTGATGACAGGGGTCATGGAGCATTGTGATGACAAGGGAATGGAGCATGATGATGACAAGGTCCTGGAGCATTGTGAGGAGAAGACCATGGAGACTTGTGATGACAAGTCTCATGGAGCATTCTGATGAAAAGGGGCATGGAGCATTGTGATTACACGGGTCTTGGAGCATTGTGATGACAAGGGCATGGAGCATTATGATGAGAAGGCCATGAAGCATTCTGATGACATGCGTCATGGAGCTTTTTGATGACAAGGACATGGATCATTGTGATTACAGGGATCTTGGAGCATTGTGATGAAAAGGGCACGGATCATTGTGATGACAAAGGCATGGAGCCTTGTCATGACAGGGTTCAAGGAGCATACTGACGACAAGTGTCAGGGAGCATTGTGATGACAAGTGTATTGAGCATTGTGATGACAAAGATCATGGAGAATTGTGAAGAGAAGACCATGGATAATTGTGATGATGAGCGTCATGGGGTGTTGTGATGATAAGTGTTATGGAACATTGTGATCACAAGTGTTTGGAGCATTATGATGACAAGGTCATGGAGAATATTGATTTCATTTTGATGACAATAGCCTGAAGCATTATGATGATGGGCATGGTGCATTGTGATGGCAGGGTTCATGGAGCATTGAGATGAAAAGGGGCATGGAGCATTGTGTTTACGAAGGTCTTGGAGCATTGTGATGACAAGGGCATGGAGCATTGTGATGAGAAGGCCATGGAACTTTCTGATGACATGCGTCATGGAGCTTTGTGATGACAAGGGCAAGGAGCATTGTGATTACAGGGGCCTTCAGCATTGTGATGACAAGTGTCATGGAACCTTGTGATGACTAGGCCGTGGAACATTGTGATGGCAGGGGTCATGGTGCATTGTTATGACAGAGGTAATGGAGCATTGTGATGAGAAGGGCATGGAACATTGGTCTGAAATGTTTCATGGATTATTGTGATGAGAGTGGGCATGGAGCATTGTGATGACAAGGGTACGGAACACTATGATACATGGGTCATGCAGGATTGTAATGACAAGGGCATGGAGCATTGCAATGAGAAGGGCATCGAGCATTGTGATGACAAGTGTCATGGAGCTTTGTGATGACAAGGGCATTGAGCAATGTTATAAGAGGGTTCATGGAGCATTGTGATGACAACGGCATGGAGCATTGTGATGCCAAGGGTCATGGAGTTTTGTGATGAGAAGTCATGGAGCATTTTGATGACAAGGGCATGGTGCATTGTGATGAGAAGTGCAGGGAGCATTTTTATGACCAGGCCATGCAGCAATTTGATGAAAAGTGTAATGGAATATTTTGATGGCAGGTGTTATAGAATATTGTGATGTCAGGGGTCTTGGAGCTTTGGGATGAAAAGGATCATGGAGCATTTTGATGACAGGGCTTATGGAACATTGTGATGTCAGGGGTCATGGAACATTGTGATGATAAGGGGATGTAGCAGTGTGATGACAGGGTCATGGAACATTGTGATTCCAGGGGTGAGGGTGTATTGTGATGACTAGTCATGGAACACTGTGATATTTCTGGTGAGAGAGCATTTTGATGAGAAGTGCATGGACCATTGTGATTACAAGGATTATGGAGCATTGCAATGACAAGGTTGTGGACCGTTGTGATGAAATGCGCGTGGAACATTTTGAAGACAATGGTCATGAAGCATTGTTCTGACAAAGACATGGAGCATTGTGATGACAAGGGTCACAGAGAATTGTGATGAAATGTTCATGGAGCATTGTGGTTACAAATGTCACAGAGTCTTGTCATGACGCGGGAATGGACCATTGTGATGACAAACGTTTTGAAGCATTGAGATGACTGGAGTCACGGTTCATTGTGATGACAGGGGTCATGGAGCATTTTTATGACAGGTGTCATGGAGCATTGTGATGAGAAGGGCATGCAGCATTGTGATTACAATTTTTATGGTGCATTGTGATGACAAATTTTTGGACCGTTGGGTTGAAAAGCGCGTGGCACATTGTGATGACAATGGTCATGGAGCATTTTAATGACAAAGGCATGGAGCATTGTGATGACAAGGGTGACGGAACATTGCGATGAAATGTTCATGGAGCATTGTGGATACAAATGTAACAGAGCCTTGTGATGACTTGGGCATGGACCATTGTGATGACAAATATTATGAAACACTGTGATGACCGGAGTCACAGAGTATTGTGATGACAAGGTCCTGGAGCATTGTGATGAGATGACCATGGAGACTTGTGATGAGAAGTCTCATGGAGCATTCTGATGAAAAGGGGCAAGGAGCATTGTGATTACAGGGGTCTTGGAGCATTGTGATGACAAGGGCAAGGAGCACTGTGAGGAGAAGGCCATGGAGCATTCTGATGACATACGTCATGGAGCATTGTGCTGAGAAAGGCATAGAGCATTGTGATGACAGGGGATAAAGAGCATTGTGAAGAAAATTTCATGGAGCATTCTGGTTATAAAGGTCACAGAGACTCTTGATGATGAGGGCATGGACCATTGTTATGACAAAGGTCATAAAGCATTGTGATGACTGGAGTCACGGATCATTGTGATGACAGGGGTCATGGAGCATTGTGATAACAAGGGCATGGAGCATTGTGATGACAAGGGCATGGAGCACTGTGATGACCTTGTCATGCAGTATTGTGAAGACAGTTGTCAGGGAGCATTGTGCTGACATATATAATGGCCCATTGTGATGACAATGGCATGGAGCATTGTGATGCCAAGTGTCATGGAGGATTCTGAAGACAAAGGTAATGGAGCATTGTGATAACAATGGCTTGGAGCATTGTGATGACAAGGTTCAGGCAACATTGTGCTGACAAGTGCATGGAGAATTGTGATGAAAAGGGTCATGGAGCATTCTGCTGACAAGCTTGTGGACTATTTTGATGACAATGGCATGGAGCATTGTGATGAAAACCGCATGGGGCATTGTGATGAAAAAGGCATGGAGCCTTTTCGTGACAGGTTTCAAGGAGCATTCTGATGACAAGTGTCAGGGAGCATTGTGATGACAAGTGTATTGAGCATTGTGATGACAAAGGTAATGGAGCATTGTGATGAAAAGGGCATGGAGTATTGTGATGACAGGCATCATGGAGCGTTGTGATGACAAGTGTTATGGAACATTGTGATCACAAGAATTTGGAGTATTGTGATACCAGAGGTCATGGATCATTTTGATTTCAAGGAGCATGGAGCATTGTGATGACAAGGGTATGAAACAATGTGATCCCAAGGTTCATGGAGGATTGTGATGACAATGGAAATGGAGTATTCTGATGACAAGCACATAGAGCATTGTAATGAAAAGGTCATGTAGCCTTTTGCTGACAAAGGCATGGAGCATTGTTATGACATGTGTCATGGAGCACTGTGATGACAAGTGTCACGGAGCATTGTGAATACAGGGGTCATGTTGCTTTGGGATGACAAGGGCATGGATCATTGTGATGACAAGGGTCATGGAGCATTGGGCTGAAAATGTTCATGGAGTATTGTGATGACAGGGGTCATGGAGCATTGTGATGACTAGGGAATGGAGCATTGTAATGACAAGAGTCCCGGATCATTGTGTTGTCGGTTGTGATGGAGTGTTGTGATGACAGTGGTCATGGAGCATTGTGATGATATTTGTCATGGAGCATTGTGATGAGAAGGTCATCGAGTATTTGGCTGAAAATATTCATGGAGTATTGTGATGACAGTGGTCATGGGACATTGTGATGACAAGGGAATGGAACATGGTGATGACAGGGGTCATGGAACATTTTGATTACAGGGGTGAGGGAGGATTTTGATGACTAGTGAGGGAACATGGTCATATCTCAGGTGAGAGAGCATTTGGATGAGAAGAGCATGGAGCATTGTGATTACAAGGTTTATGGAGCGTAGCGATGACAAGGTTGTGTATCATTGTGATGGAAAGCCCTTGGCACATTTTGATGACAAGGGTCATGGAGCATTTTTCTGACAAAGGCATGGAGCATTGTGATGACAAGTGTCACGGAGCACTGTGTTGAAATGTTCATGGAGCACTGTGGTTACAAATGTCAGAGAGACTTGTGATGACGCAGGCATGGACCGTTGTGATGACAAACGTTATGAAGCATTGTGATGACTGGAGTCACGGAGCATTGTGTTGACAGGGTTCATGGAGCATTGTGATGACCAGGGCATGGAGCATTGTGATGACAAAGTCATGGAGTATTGTGAAGACAGGTGTCAGGGAGCATTTTGATGACATATGTCATGGTCCATTTCGATGACAATGGCATGGTGCATTGTGATGCCAAATGTAATGGAGGATTTTGATGACAAATATGATGGAGCATTGTGATGACTAGGGCTTGGAGCATTATGATGACAAGGGCCATTGAGAATTTTCATGACAATGTCGTGAAGCATTGTGATGACTAGGTCCTTGAGCATTGTGATGAGAAAAACATGGAGCCTTGTGATGACAGGTCTCATGGAGCATACTGATGAAAAGGGGCATGGAGCAATCTGATTACAGGGGTCTTGGAACTTTGTGATAGCAAGGGCATGGAGCATTGTGATGACAAGGGCATGGAGCATTGTGATGACAAGGGCATGGAGCATTGGTATAATAAGTTTCATGGATTATTGTGATGACAGTTGGAATGGCGCATTGTGATGACAGTGGTCATGGAGCATTGTGATGATACTGGTCATGGAGCACTGTGATGAGAAGGTAATGGAGCACTGGGTTGAAAATGTTCATGGAGTATTGTGATGACAGGTGTCATGGAGCATTGTGATGACAAGGGAATGGAGCATGGTGATGACAAGGTCCTGGAGTATTGTGATGAGATGACAATGGAGACTTGTGATGACAAGTCTCATGGAGCATTCTGATGAAAAGGGGCATGGAGCATTGTGATTACAGGGGTCTTGGAGCATTGTGATGACAAGGGCATGGAGTAATGTGAGTAGAAGGCCATGGAACCTCCTGATGGCATGCGTCATGGAGATTTGTGATGACAAGCGCATGGAGCATTGTGATTACAGAGGTCTTGGAGCATTGTGATGACAAGGGTCATGGAGCCTTTTGATGGCAAGGCCGTGGAACATTTTGATGGCAGGGGTCATAGAGCATTGTTATGACAGTGGTAATGGAGCATTGTGATGAGAAGGGCATTGAGCATTGGTCTGAAATGTTTCATGGATTATTGTGATGAGAGTGGGCATGGAGCATTGTGATGAAAAGGGCATGGTACACTGTGATACATGGGACATGGAGGACTGTAATGACAACGGCATGGAACATTGTGATGAGAAGGGCATCGAGCATTGTGATGACAAGTGTCATGGAGCTTTGTGATGACAAAGGCATGGAGCAATGTGATGAGAGGGTTCACGGAGCATTGTGATGACAATGACATGGAGCATTGTGATGCCAAGTGTCATGGAGCTTTTTGATGACAAAAGTCATGGAGCATTTTGATGACAAGTGTGTGGTGCATTGTGATGAGAAGGGCAGGGAGCATTTTGATGACAGGGTCATGCAGCAATTTGATGAAAAGTGTAATGGAATATTTTGATGACAGGGGTTATAGAACATTGTGATGCCAGGGATCATGGAGCTTTGGGATGAAAGGAGTCATGGAGCATTTTGCTGACAGGGGTTATGGAACATTGTGATGTCAGGGGTCAAGGAACATTGTGCTGATAAGGGGATGTGGCATTGTGATGACAGGGGTCATGGAACATTGTGATAACATGGGTGTGGGTGGATTCTGATGACTAGTGATGGAACATTGTGATATCTCATGTGAGAGAGCATTTGGATGAGAAGTGCATGGAGCATTCTGATTACAAGGTTTATGGAGCATAGCAATGACACGGTTGTGGATCATTGTGATGAAAAGCACAGGGCACATTGTGATGACAAGGGTCATGGAGCATTGTTCTGACAAAGGCATGGAGCATTGTGATGACAAGGGTCACGGAGCATTGTTATGAAAAGGGCATGGAATATTGTGATGACATGCATCATGGAGCGTTGTGATGACAAGTGTTATGGAACATTGTGATCACAAGGGTTTGAAGAATTGTGATGCCAGAGGTCACGGATCATTTTGATTTCAACGATCATGGAGCATTGTGATGACAAGGGCATGAAGCAATGTGATTCCAAGGTTCATGGAGGATTGCGATGAAAATGTTAATGGAGTACTATGATGACAAGCACATAGAGCATTGGAATTAAAAAGTCATGTAGCATTTTGCTGACAAAGGCATGGAGCATTGTGATGACCGGTGTGATGGAGCACTGGGATGACAAGCGTCACGGAGCATTGTGAATACAGGGGTCATGGAGCATTGTGATGACAAGGGCAGGGAGCATTGTGATGACACGGGCATGAAACATTGGTCTGACATGTTGCTTAGATTATTGTGATGACTGTGGACATGGTGCATTGTGATGACAAGGTCATGGAGCATTGTGATGAGAATGTCATGGAATATGGTGAAGACAGATGTTAGGGAGCATTGTGATGACATATGTCATGGTCCATTGCGATGACACTGTAATGGAGCATTGTGATGCGAAATGTAATGGAGGATTGTGATGGAAAATATAATGGAGCATTGTGATGACTAGGGCTTGGAGCATTATGATGACAAGGGCCATTGAGAATTTTCATAACAAGGTCATGAAGCATTGTGATAAAAATTCCTGGAGCATTTTGATGAGAAAACCATGGAGCCTTGTGATGACAAATCTCACGGAGCATACTGATGAAAAGGGGCATGGACCATAGTGATTACATGGGTCTAGGAACATTGTGATGACAAGGGCATGGAGAATTGTGATGAGAAGGTCATGGAATATGGTGAAGACAGATGTCAGGGAGCATTGTGATGACATATGTAATGGCCCATTGTGATGACAATGGCATGGAGCATTGTGATGCCAAGTGTCCTGGAGGATTCTGATGACAAAGGTAATGGAGTTTTGTGATGACAATGGCTTGGAGCATTGTGATGACAAGGGCATGGAGTATTGTGAGTAGAAGGCCATGGAACTTCCTGATGACATGCATCATGGAGATTTGTGATGACAAGCGCATGGAGCATTGTGATTACAGGGGTCTTGGAGCATTGTGATGACAAGGGTCATGGAGCCTTTTGATGGCAAGGCCGTGGAACATTGTGATGGCAGGGGTCATAGAGCATTGTTATGACAGTGGTAATGGAGCATTGTGATGAGAAGGGCATTGAGCATTGGTCTGAAATATTCCATGGATTATTGTGATGAGAGTGGGCATGGAGCATTGTGATGAAAAGGGCATGGTACACTGTGATACATGGGTCATGGAGGATTGTAATGACAACGGCATGGAGCATTGTGATGAGAATGGCATCGAGCATTGTGATGACAAGTGTCATGGAGCTTTGTTATGACAAAGGCATGGAGCAATGTGATGAGAGGGTTCATGGAGCATTGTGATGACAATGACATGGAGCATTGTGATGCCAAGGGTCATGGAGCTTTGTGATGACAAATGTCATGGAGCATTTTGATGACAGGGTCATGCAGCAATTTGATGAAAAGTGTAATGGAATATTTTGATGACAGGAGTTATAGAACATTGTGATGCCAGGGATCATGGAGCTTTGGGATGAAAAGGGTCATGGAGCATTTTGCTGACAGGGGTTATGGAACATTGTGATAACAGGGGTGAGGGAGGATTGTGATGACTAGTGATGGAACATTGTGATATCTCATATGAGAGAGCATTTGGATGAGCAGTGCATGGAGCATTCTGATTACAAGGTTTATGGAGCATAGCGATGACAAGGTTGTGGTTCATTGTGATGAAAAGCGCACGGCACATTGTGATGACAAGGGTCATGGAGCATTGTTCTGACAAAGGCATGGAGCATTGTGATGACAAGGGTCACGGAGCATTGTTATGAAAAGGGCATGGAATATTGTGATGACATGCATCATGGAGCGTTGTGATGACAAGTGTTATGGAACATTGTGATCACAAGGGTTTGAAGAATTGTGATGCCAGAGGTCACGGATCATTTTTATTTCAAGGATCATGGAGCATTGTGATGACAAGGGCATGAAGCAATGTGATTCCAAGGTTCATGGAGGATTGCGATGAAAATGTTAATGGAGTACTATGATGACAAGCACATAGAGCATTGGAATTAAAAAGTCATGTAGCATTTTGCTGACAAAGGCATGGAGCATTGTGATGACCGGTGTGATGGAGCACTGGGATGACAAGCGTCACGGAGCATTGTGAATACAGGGGTCATGGAGCATTGTGATGACAAGGGCAGGGAGCATTGTGATGACACGGGCATGAAACATTGGTCTGACATGTTGCTTAGATTATTGTGATGACTGTGGACATGGTGCATTGTGATGACAAGGTCATGGAGCATTGTGATGAGAATGTCATGGAATATGGTGAAGACAGATGTTAGGGAGCATTGTGATGACATATGTCATGGTCCATTGCGATGACACTGTAATGGAGCATTGTGATACGAAATGTAATGGAGGATTGTGATGGAAAATATAATGGAGCATTGTGATGACTAGGGCTTGGAGCATTATGATGACAAGGGCCATTGAGAATTTTCATAACAAGGTCATGAAGCATTGTGATAAAAAGTCCTGGAGCATTTTGATGAGAAAACCATGGAGCCTTGTGATGACAAATCTCACGGAGCATACTGATGAAAAGGGGCATGGACCATAGTGATTACATGGGTCTAGGAACATTGTGATGACAAGGGCATGGAGCATTGTGATGAGAAGGTCATGGAATATGGTGAAGAGAGATGTCAGGGAGCATTGTGATGACATATGTAATGGCCCATTGTGATGACAATGGCATGGAGCATTGTGATGCCAAGTGTCCTGGAGGATTCTGATGACAAAGGCAATGGAGTTTTGTGATGACAATGGCTTGGAGCTTTGTGATGACAAGGGTCAGGGAGCATCGTGCTGACAAGTGCATGGAGAATTGTGATGACAACTGTCATGGAGCATTCTGATGACAAGCTTGTGGAGTATTTTGATGACAATGGTATGGAGCATTGTGATGAAAATGGCATGGGGCCTTGTGAAGAAAAAGGCATGGAGACGTTTCGTGACAGGGTTCAAGGAGCATTTTAATGACAAGTGTCAGGGAGCATTGTGATAACAAGTGTATTGAGAATTGTGATGACAAAGTCATGGAGCACTGTGATGAAAAGGGCATGGAGTATTGTGATGAGAGGCATCATGGAGCATTGTGATGACAAGTGTTATGGAACATTGTGATCACAAGGGTTTGGAGCATTGTGATGACAGAGGTCATGGATCATTTTGATTTCAAGTAGCATGGAGCATTGTGATGACAAGGGCATGAAGCAATGTGATCCCAAATTTCATGGATCATTGTGATGACAAGGGTCATGGAGCATTGGGCTGAAAATATTCATGGAGTATGTTGATGACAGGGGTCATGGAGCATTGTGATGGCTAGGGAATGGGGCATTGTGATGACAAAAGTCCCAGATCATTGTGTTGTCAGGTGTCATGGAGTTTTGTGACGACAGTGGTCATGGACCATTGTGATGATATTGGTCATGGAGCATGGTGATGAGAAGGTCATGGAGCATTGGGGTGAAAACGTTCGTGGAGTATTGCGATGTAAAGGGTCAAAGAGCATTGTGATGAAACGTTCATGGAGCATTGTGCTTAAGAAGGTCACAGAGACTGTTGATGATGAGGGCATGGACCATTGTGATGACAAAGGTCATGATGCATTGTGATGACTGGAATCACGGAACATTGTGATGACACGGGTCATGGATCACTGTGATAACAAGGGCATGGAGCATTGTGATGACAAGGGCATGGAGCATTGGTCTAATAAGTTTCATGAATTATTGCGATGAGAGTTGGAATGGCGATTTGTGATGAAAAGGGCATAGAGCATTGTGATGACCAGGTCATGCAGTATTGTAAAGAGAGGTGTCGGGGCACATTGTGATGACATATGTAATGGCCCATTGTGATGACAATGGCATGGAGCATTGTGATGCCAAGTGTCATGGAGGATTCTGATGACAAATGTAATGGAGCATTGTGATGACAATGGCTTGGAACATTGTGATGACAAGTGTCAGGGAGCATTTTGCTGACAAGTGCATAGAGAATTATGATGACAAGAGTCATGTAGCATTCTGATGACAAGCTTTGGAGTATTTTGATGACAATGACTTGGAACATTGTGATGAAAACGGCATGGGGCATTGTGATGAAAAAGTCATGGAACCTTTCATGACATGGTTCAAGGAGCATTCTGACGACAAGTGTCATGGAGCATTGTGATGACAAGTGTATTGCGAATTGTGATGACAAAGGTCATGGTGCATTGTGATGAAAAGGGCATGGAGTATTGTGATGACAGGCATTATGGAGTGTTGTGATGACAAGTGTTATGGAACATTGTTATCACAATGGTTTGGAGTATTGTGATGACAGAGGTCATGGATCATTTTGATTTCAAGGAGCATGGAGCATTGTGATGACAAGGGCATGAAGCAATGTGATGAGAGGGTTCATGGAGCATTGTGATGACAATGACATGGAGCATTGTGATGCCAAGTGTCATGGAGATTTGTGATGACAAAGGTCATGGAGCATTTTGATGACAAGTGTGTGGTGCATTGTGATGAGAAGGGCAGGGAGCATTTTGATGACAGTGTCATGCAGCAATTTGATGAAAAGTGTAATGGAATATTTTGATGACAGGAGTTATAGAACATTGTGATGCCAGGGATCATGGAGCTTTGGGATGAAAAGGGTCATGGAGCATTTTGCTGACAGGGGTTATGGAACATTGTGATGTCAGGGGTCAAGGAACATTGTGCTGATAAGGGGATGTAGCATTGTGATGACAGGGGTCATGGAACATTGTGATAACAGGGGTGAGGGAGGATTTTGATGACTAGTGATGGAACATTGTGATATCTCATGTGAGAGAGCATTTGGATGAGAAGTGCATGGAGCATTCTGATTACAAGGTTTATGGAGCATAGCGATGACAAGGTTGTGGATCATTGTGATGAAAAGCGCATGGCACATTGTGATGACAAGGGTCATGGAGCATTGTTCTGACAAAGGCATGGAGCATTGTGATGACAAGGGTCACGGAGCATTGTTATGAAAAGGGCATGGAATATTGTGATGACATGCATCATGGAGCGTTGTGATGACAAGTGTTATGGAACATTGTGATCACAAGGGTTTGAAGAATTGTGATGCCAGAGGTCACGGATCATTTTGATTTCAAGGATCATGGAGCATTGTGATGACAAGGGCATGAAGCAATGTGATTCCAAGGTTCATGGAGGATTGTGATGAAAATGTTAATGGAGTACTGTGATGACAAGCACATAGAGCATTGTAATGAAAAGGTCATATAGCATTTTGCTGACAAAGGCATGGAACATTGTGATGACCGTTGTGATGGAGCACTGGGATGACAAGCGTCACGGAGCATTGTGAATACAGGGGTCATGGAGCATTGTGATGACAAGGGCATGGAGCATTGTGATGACACGGGCATGAAACATTGGTCTGATATGTTGCTTAGATTATTGTGATGACTGTGGACATGGTGCATTGTGATGACAAGGACATGGAGCATTGTGATGAGAATGTCATGGAATATGGTGAAGACAGATGTTAGGGAGCATTGTGATGACATATGTCATGGACCATTGCGATGACACTGTAATGGAGCATTGTGATGCGAAATGTAATGGAGGATTGTGATGGAAAATATAATGGAGCATTGTGATGACTAGGGCTTGGAGCATTATGATGACAAGGGCCATTGAGAATTTTCATAACAAGGTCATGAAGCATTGTGATAAAAAGTCCTGGAGCATTTTGATGAGAAAATCATGGAGCCTTGTGATGACAAATCTCACGGAGCATACTGATGAAAAGGGGCATGGACCATAGTGATTACATGGGTCTAGGAACATTGTGATGACAAGGGCATGGAGCATTGTGATGAGAAGGTCATGGAATATGGTGAAGAGAGATGTCAGGGAGCATTGTGATGACATATGTAATGGCCCATTGTGATGACAATGGCATGGAGCATTGTGATGCCAAGTGTCCTGGAGGATTCTGATGACAAAGGCAATGGAGTTTTGTGATGACAATGGCTTGGAGCTTTGTGATGACAAGGGTCAGGGAGCATCGTGCTGACAAGTGCATGGAGAATTGTGATGACAACTGTCATGGAGCATTCTGATGACAAGCTTGTGGAGTATTTTGATGACAATGGCATGGAGCATTGTGATGAAAATGGCATGGGGCCTTGTGATGAAAAAGGCATGGAGACGTTTCGTGACAGGGTTCAAGGAGCATTCTAATGACAAGTGTCAGGGAGCATTGTGATAACAAGTGTATTGAGAATTGTGATGACAAAGTCATGGAGCACTGTGATGAAAAGGGCATGGAGTATTGTGATGAGAGGCATCATGGAGCATTGTGATGACAAGTGTTATGGAACATTGTGATCACAAGGGTTTGGAGCATTGTGATGACAGAGGTCATGGATCATTTTGATTTCAAGTAGCATGGAGCATTGTGATGACAAGGGCATGAAGCAATGTGATCCCAAATTTCATGGATCATTGTGATGACAAGGGTCATGGAGCATTGGGCTGAAAATATTCATGGAGTATGTTGATGACAGGGGTCATGGAGCATTGTGATGGCTAGGGAATGGAGCATTGTGATGACAAAAGTCCCAGATCATTGTGTTGTCAGGTGTCATGGAGTTTTGTGACGACAGTGGTCATGGACCATTGTGATGATATTGGTCATGGAGCATGGTGATGAGAAGGTCATGGAGCATTGGGGTGAAAACGTTCATGGAGTATTGCGATGTAAAGGGTCAAAGAGCATTGTGATGAAACGTTCATGGAGCATTGTGCTTAAGAAGGTCACAGAGACTGTTGATGATGAGGGCATGGACCATTGTGATGACAAAGGTCATGATGCATTGTGATGACTGGAATCACGGAACATTGTGATGACACGGGTCATGGATCACTGTGATAACAAGGGCATGGAGCATTGTGATGACAAGGGCATGGAGCATTGGTCTAATAAGTTTCATGAATTATTGCGATGAGAGTTGGAATGGCGATTTGTGATGAAAAGGGCATAGAGCATTGTGATGACCAGGTCATGCAGTATTGTAAAGAGAGGTGTCAGGGCACATTGTGATGACATATGTAATGGCCCATTGTGATGACAATGGCATGGAGCATTGTGATGCCAAGTGTCATGGAGGATTCTGATGACAAATGTAATGGAGCATTGTGATGACAATGGCTTGGAACATTGTGATGACAAGTGTCAGGGAGCATTTTGCTGACAAGTGCATAGAGAATTATGATGACAAGAGTCATGTAGCATTCTGATGACAAGCTTTGGAGTATTTTGATGACAATGACTTGGAACATTGTGATGAAAACGGCATGGGGCATTGTGATGAAAAAGTCATGGAACCTTTCGTGACATGGTTCAAGGAGCATTCTGACGACAAGTGTCATGGAGCATTGTGATGACAAGTGTATTGCGAATTGTGATGACAAAGGTCATGGTGCATTGTGATGAAAAGGGCATGGAGTATTGTGATGACAGGCATTATGGAGTGTTGTGATGACAAGTGTTATGGAACATTGTTATCACAATGGTTTGGAGTAATGTGATGACAGAGGTCATGGATCATTTTGATTTCAAGGAGCATGGAGCACTGTGATGACAAGGGCATGAAGCAATGTGATGAGAGGGTTCATGGAGCATTGTGATGACAATGACATGGAGCATTGTGATGCCAAGGGTCATGGAGCTTTGTGATGACAAAGGTCATGGAGCATTTTGATGACAAGTGTGTGGTGCATTGTGATGAGAAGGGCAGGGAGCATTTTGATGACAGGGTCATGCAGCAATTTGATGAAAAGTGTAATGGAATATTTTGATGACAGGGGTTATAGAACATTGTGATGCCAGGGATCATGGAGCTTTGGGATGAAAAGGGTCATGGAGCATTTTGCTGACAGGGGTTATGGAACATTGTGATGTCAGGGGTCAAGGAACATTGTGCTGATAAGGGGATGTAGCACTGTGATGACAGGGGTCATGGAGCATTGCGATGAGTAGGTCGTGGAGCATTGGGCTGAAAATGTTAATGGACTACTGTGATGACAGGGGTCATGGAGCATTGTGATGACAAGGGAATGGAGCATGATGATGACAAGGTCCTGGAGCATTGTGAGGAGAAGACCATGGAGACTTGTGATGACAAGTCTCATGGAGCATTCTGATGAAAAGGGGCATGGAGCATTGTGATTACACGGGTCTTGGAGCATTGTGATGACAAGGGCATGGAGCATTATGATGAGAAGGCCATGAAGCATTCTGATGACATGCGTCATGGAGCTTTTTGATGACAAGGACATGGATCATTGTGATTACAGGGATCTTGGAGCATTGTGATGAAAAGGGCACGGATCATTGTGATGACAAAGGCATGGAGCCTTGTCATGACAGGGTTCAAGGAGCATACTGACGACAAGTGTCAGGGAGCATTGTGATGACAAGTGTATTGAGCATTGTGATGACAAAGATCATGGAGAATTGTGAAGAGAAGACCATGGATAATTGTGATGATGAGCGTCATGGGGTGTTGTGATGATAAGTGTTATGGAACATTGTGATCACAAGTGTTTGGAGCATTATGATGACAAGGTCATGGAGAATATTGATTTCATTTTGATGACAATAGCCTGAAGCATTATGATGATGGGCATGGTGCATTGTGATGGCAGGGTTCATGGAGCATTGAGATGAAAAGGGGCATGGAGCATTGTGTTTACGAAGGTCTTGGAGCATTGTGATGACAAGGGCATGGAGCATTGTGATGAGAAGGCCATGGAACTTTCTGATGACATGCGTCATGGAGCTTTGTGATGACAAGGGCAAGGAGCATTGTGATTACAGGGGCCTTCAGCATTGTGATGACAAGTGTCATGGAACCTTGTGATGACTAGGCCGTGGAACATTGTGATGGCAGGGGTCATGGTGCATTGTTATGACAGAGGTAATGGAGCATTGTGATGAGAAGGGCATGGAACATTGGTCTGAAATGTTTCATGGATTATTGTGATGAGAGTGGGCATGGAGCATTGTGATGACAAGGGTACGGAACACTATGATACATGGGTCATGCAGGATTGTAATGACAAGGGCATGGAGCATTGCAATGAGAAGGGCATCGAGCATTGTGATGACAAGTGTCATGGAGCTTTGTGATGACAAGGGCATTGAGCAATGTTATGAGAGGGTTCATGGAGCATTGTGATGACAACGGCATGGAGCATTGTGATGCCAAGGGTCATGGAGTTTTGTGATGAGAAGTCATGGAGCATTTTGATGACAAGGGCATGGTGCATTGTGATGAGAAGTGCAGGGAGCATTTTTATGACCGGGCCATGCAGCAATTTGATGAAAAGTGTAATGGAATATTTTGATGGCAGGTGTTATAGAACATTGTGATGTCAGGGGTCTTGGAGCTTTGGGATGAAAAGGATCATGGAGCATTTTGATGACAGGGCTTATGGAACATTGTGATGTCAGGGGTCATGGAACATTGTGATGATAAGGGGATGTAGCAGTGTGATGACAGGGTCATGGAACATTGTGATTCCAGGGGTGAGGGTGTATTGTGATGACTAGTCATGGAACACTGTGATATTTCTGGTGAGAGAGCATTTTGATGAGAAGTGCATGGACCATTGTGATTACAAGGATTATGGAGCATTGCAATGACAAGGTTGTGGACCGTTGTGATGAAATGCGCGTGGAACATTTTGAAGACAATGGTCATGAAGCATTGTTCTGACAAAGACATGGAGCATTGTGATGACAAGGGTCACAGAGAATTGTGATGAAATGTTCATGGAGCATTGTGGTTACAAATGTCACAGAGTCTTGTCATGACGCGGGAATGGACCATTGTGATGACAAACGTTTTGAAGCATTGAGATGACTAGAGTCACGGTTCATTGTGATGACAGGGGTCATGGAGCATTTTTATGACAGGTGTCATGGAGCATTGTGATGAGAAGGGCATGCAGCATTGTGATTACAATTTTTATGGTGCATTGTGATGACAAATTTTTGGACCGTTGGGTTGAAAAGCGCGTGGCACATTGTGATGACAATGGTCATGGAGCATTTTAATGACAAAGGCATGGAGCATTGTGATGACAAGGGTGACGGAACATTGCGATGAAATGTTCATGGAGCATTGTGGATACAAATGTAACAGAGCCTTGTGATGACTTGGGCATGGACCATTGTGATGACAAATATTATGAAACACTGTGATGACCGGAGTCACAGAGTATTGTGATGACAAGGTCCTGGAGCATTGTGATGAGATGACCATGGAGACTTGTGATGAGAAGTCTCATGGAGCATTCTGATGAAAAGGGGCAAGGAGCATTGTGATTACAGGGGTCTTGGAGCATTGTGATGACAAGGGCAAGGAGCACTGTGAGGAGAAGGCCATGGAGCATTCTGATGACATACGTCATGGAGCATTGTGCTGAGAAAGGCATAGAGCATTGTGATGACAGGGGATAAAGAGCATTGTGAAGAAAATTTCATGGAGCATTCTGGTTATAAAGGTCACAGAGACTCTTGATGATGAGGGCATGGACCATTGTTATGACAAAGGTCATAAAGCATTGTGATGACTGGAGTCACGGATCATTGTGATGACAGGGGTCATGGAGCATTGTGATAACAAGGGCATGGAGCATTGTGATGACAAGGGCATGGAGCACTGTGATGACCTTGTCATGCAGTATTGTGAAGACAGTTGTCAGGGAGCATTGTGCTGACATATATAATGGCCCATTGTGATGACAATGGCATGGAGCATTGTGATGCCAAGTGTCATGGAGGATTCTGAAGACAAAGGTAATGGAGCATTGTGATAACAATGGCTTGGAGCATTGTGATGACAAGGTTCAGGCAACATTGTGCTGACAAGTGCATGGAGAATTGTGATGAAAAGGGTCATGGAGCATTCTGCTGACAAGCTTGTGGACTATTTTGATGACAATGGCATGGAGCATTGTGATGAAAACCGCATGGGGCATTGTGATGAAAAAGGCATGGAGCCTTTTCGTGACAGGTTTCAAGGAGCATTCTGATGACAAGTGTCAGGGAGCATTGTGATGACAAGTGTATTGAGCATTGTGATGACAAAGGTAATGGAGCATTGTGATGAAAAGGGCATGGAGTATTGTGATGACAGGCATCATGGAGCGTTGTGATGACAAGTGTTATGGAACATTGTGATCACAAGAATTTGGAGTATTGTGATACCAGAGGTCATGGATCATTTTGATTTCAAGGAGCATGGAGCATTGTGATGACAAGGGCATGAAGCAATGTGATCCCAAGGTTCATGGAGGATTGTGATGACAATGGAAATGGAGTATTCTGATGACAAGCACATAGAGCATTGTAATGAAAAGGTCATGTAGCCTTTTGCTGACAAAGGCATGGAGCATTGTTATGACATGTGTCATGGAGCACTGTGATGACAAGTGTCACGGAGCATTGTGAATACAGGGGTCATGTTGCTTTGGGATGACAAGGGCATGGATCATTGTGATGACAAGGGTCATGGAGCATTGGGCTGAAAATGTTCATGGAGTATTGTGATGACAGGGGTCATGGAGCATTGTGATGACTAGGGAATGGAGCATTGTAATGACAAGAGTCCCGGATCATTGTGTTGTCAGGTGTCATGGAGTGGTGTGATGACAGTGGTCATGGAGCATTGTGATGATATTTGTCATGGAGCATTGTGATGAGAAGGTCATCGAGTATTTGGCTGAAAATATTCATGGAGTATTGTGATGACAGTGGTCATGGGACATTGTGATGACAAGGGAATGGAACATGGTGATGACAGGGGTCATGGAACATTTTGATAACAGGGGTGAGGGAGGATTGTGATGACTAGTGAGGGAACATGGTCATATCTCAGGTGAGAGAGCATTTGGATGAGAAGAGCATGGAGCATTGTGATTACAAGGTTTATGGAGCGTAGCGATGACAAGGTTGTGTATCATTGTGATGGAAAGCCCGTGGCACATTTTGATGACAAGGGTCATGGAGTAGTTTTCTGACAAAGGCATGGAGCATTGTGATGACAAGTGTCACGGAGCACTGTGTTGAAATGTTCATGGAGCACTGTGGTTACAAATGTCAGAGAGACTTGTGATGACGCGGGCATGGACCGTTGTGATGACAAACGTTATGAAGCATTGTGATGACTGGAGTCACGGAGCATTGTGTTGACAGGGTTCATGGAGCATTGTGATGACCAGGGCATGGAGCATTGTGATGACAAAGTCATGGAGTATTGTGAAGACAGGTGTCAGGGAGCATTTTGATGATATATGTCATGGTCCATTTCGATGACAATGGCATGGTGCATTGTGATGCCAAATGTAATGGAGGATTTTGATGACAAATATGATGGAGCATTGTGATGACTAGGGCTTGGAGCATTATGATGACAAGGGCCATTGAGAATTTTCATGACAATGTCGTGAAGCATTGTGATGACTAGGTCCTTGAGCATTGTGATGAGAAAAACATGGAGCCTTGTGATGACAGGTCTCATGGAGCATACTGATGAAAAGGGGCATGGAGCAATCTGATTACAGGGGTCTTGGAACTTTGTGATAGCAAGGGCATGGAGCATTGTGATGACAAGGGCATGGAGCATTGTGATGACAAGGGCATGGAGCATTGGTATAATAAGTTTCATGGATTATTGTGATGACAGTTGGAATGGCGCATTGTGATGACAGTGGTCATGGAGCATTGTGATGATACTGGTCATGGAGCACTGTGATGAGAAGGTAATGGAGCACTGGGTTGAAAATGTTCATGGAGTATTGTGATGACAGGTGTCATGGAGCATTGTGATGACAAGGGAATGGAGCATGGTGATGACAAGGTCCTGGAGTATTGTGATGAGATGACAATGGAGACTTGTGATGACAAGTCTCATGGAGCATTCTGATGAAAAGGGGCATGGAGCATTGTGATTACAGGGGTCTTGGAGCATTGTGATGACAAGGGCATGGAGTAATGTGAGTCGAAGGCCATGGAACCTCCTGATGGCATGCGTCATGGAGATTTTTGATGACAAGCGCATGGAGCATTGTGATTACAGAGGTCTTGGAGCATTGTGATGACAAGGGTCATGGAGCCTTTTGATGGCAAGGCCGTGGAACATTTTGATGGCAGGGGTCATAGAGCATTGTTATGACAGTGGTAATGGAGCATTGTGATGAGAAGGGCATTGAGCATTGGTCTGAAATGTTTCATGGATTATTGTGATGAGAGTGGGCATGGAGCATTGTGATGAAAAGGGCACGGTACACTGTGATACATGGGTCATGGAGGACTGTAATGACAACGGCATGGAACATTGTGATGAGAAGGGCATCGAGCATTGTGATGACAAGTGTCATGGAGCTTTGTGATGACAAAGGCATGGAGCAATGTGATGAGAGGGTTCACGGAGCATTGTGATGACAATGACATGGAGCATTGTGATGCCAAGTGTCATGGAGCTTTTTGATGACAAAAGTCATGGAGCATTTTGATGACAAGTGTGTGGTGCATTGTGATGAGAAGGGAAGGGAGCATGTTGATGACAGGGTCATGCAGCAATTTGATGAAAAGTGTAATGGAATATTTTGATGACAGGGGTTATAGAACATTGTGATGCCAGGGATCATGGAGCTTTGGGATGAAAGGAGTCATGGAGCATTTTGCTGACAGGGGTTATGGAACATTGTGATGTCAGGGGTCAAGGAACATTGTGCTGATAAGGGGATGTGGCATTGTGATGACAGGGGTCATGGAACATTGTGATAACAGGGGTGAGGGAGGATTGTGATGACTAGTGATGGAACATTGTGATATCTCATGTGAGAGAGCATTTGGATGAGAAGTGCATGGAGCATTCTGATTACAAGGTTTATGGAGCATAGCAATGACAAGGTTGTGGATCATTGTGATGAAAAGCACAGGGCACATTGTGATGACAAGGGTCATGGAGCATTGTTCTGACAAAGGCATGGAGCATTGTGATGACAAGGGTCACGGAGCATTGCTATGAAAAGGGCATGGAATATTGTGATGACATGCATCATGGAGCGTTGTGATGACAAGTGTTATGGAACATTGTGATCACAAGGGTTTGAAGAATTATGATGCCAGAGGTCACGGATCATTTTGATTTCAACGATCATGGAGCATTGTGATGACAAGGGCATGAAGCAATGTGATTCCCAGGTTCATGGAGGATTGTGATGAAAATGTTAATGGAGTACTATGATGACAAGCACATAGAGCATTGGAATTAAAAAGTCATGTAGCATTTTGCTGACAAAGGCATGGAGCATTGTGATGACCGGTGTGATGGAGCACTGGGATGACAAGCGTCACGGAGCATTGTGAATACAGGAGTCATGGAGCATTGTGATGACAAGGGCAGGGAGCATTGTGATGACACGGGCATGAAACATTGGTCTGACATGTTGCTTAGATTATTGTGATGACTGTGGACATGGTGCATTGTGATGACAAGGTCATGGAGCATTGTGATGAGAATGTCATGGAATATGGTGAAGACAGATGTTAGGGAGCATTGTGATGACATATGTCATGGTCCATTGCGATGACACTGTAATGGAGCATTGTGATGCGAAATGTAATGGAGGATTGTGATGGAAAATATAATGGAGCATTGTGATGACTAGGGCTTGGAGCATTATGATGACAAGGGCCATTGAGAATTTTCATAACAAGGTCATGAAGCATTGTGATAAAAAGTCCTGGAGCATTTTGATGAGAAAACCATGGAGCCTTGTGATGACAAATCTCACAGAGCATACTGATGAAAAGGGGCATGGACCATAGTGATTACATGGGTCTAGGAACATTGTGATGACAAGGGCATGGAGAATTGTGATGAGAAGGTCATGGAATATGGTGAAGACAGATGTCAGGGAGCATTGTGATGACATATGTAATGGCCCATTGTGATGACAATGGCATGGAGCATTGTGATGCCAAGTGTCCTGGAGGATTCTGATGACAAAGGTAATGGAGTTTTGTGATGACAATGGCTTGGAGCATTGTGATGACAAGAGCATTGAGTATTGTGAGAAGAAGGCCATGGAACTTCCTGATGACATGCATCATGGAGATTTGTGATGACAAGGGCATGGAGCATTGTGATTACAGGGGTCTTGGAGCATTGTGATGACAAGGGTCATGGAGCCTTTTGATGGCAAGGCCGTGGAACATTGTGATGGCAGGGGTCATAGAGCATTGTTATGACAGTGGTAATGGAGCATTGTGATGAGAAGGGCATTGAGCATTGGTCTGAAATATTCCATGGATTATTGTGATGAGAGTGGGCATGGAGCATTGTGATGAAAAGGGCATGGTACACTGTGATACATGGGTCATGGAGGATTGTAATGACAACGGCATGGAGCATTGTGATGAGAATGGCATCGAGCATTGTGATGACAAGTGTCATGGAGCTTTGTGATGACAAAGGCATGGAGCAATGTGATGAGAGGGTTCATGGAGCATTGTGATGACAATGACATGGAGCATTGTGATGCCAAGGGTCATGGAGCTTTGTGATGACAAATGTCATGGAGCATTTTGATGACAGGGTCATGCAGCAATTTGATGAAAAGTGTAATGGAATATTTTGATGACAGGAGTTATAGAACATTGTGATGCCAGGGATCATGGAGCTTTGGGATGAAAAGGGTCATGGAGCATTTTGCTGACAGGGGTTATGGAACATTGTGATAACAGGGGTGAGGGAGGATTGTGATGACTAGTGATGGAACATTGTGATATCTCATATGAGAGAGCATTTGGATGAGCAGTGCATGGAGCATTCTGATTACAAGGTTTATGGAGCATAGCGATGACAAGGTTGTGGTTCATTGTGATGAAAAGCGCACGGCACATTGTGATGACAAGGGTCATTGAGCATTGTTCTGACAAAGGCATGGAGCATTGTGATGACAAGGGTCATGGAGCATTGTTATGAAAAGGGCATGGAATATTGTGATGACATGCATCATGGAGCGTTGTGATGACAAGTGTTATGGAACATTGTGATCACAAGGGTTTGAAGAATTGTGATGCCAGAGGTCACGGATCATTTTGATTTCAACGATCATGGAGCATTGTGATGACAAGGGCATGAAGCAATGTGATTCCAAGGTTCATGGAGGATTGCGATGAAAATGTTAATGGAGTACTATGATGACAAGCACATAGAGCATTGGAATTAAAAAGTCATGTAGCATTTTGCTGACAAAGGCATGGAGCATTGTGATGACCGGTGTGATGGAGCACTGGGATGACAAGCGTCACGGAGCATTGTGAATACAGGGGTCATGGAGCATTGTGATGACAAGGGCAGGGAGCATTGTGATGACACGGGCATGAAACATTGGTCTGACATGTTGCTTAGATTATTGTGATGACTGTGGACATGGTGCATTGTGATGACAAGGTCATGGAGCATTGTGATGAGAATGTCATGGAATATGGTGAAGACAGATGTTAGGGAGCATTGTGATGACATATGTCATGGTCCATTGCGATGACACTGTAATGGAGCATTGTGATGCGAAATGTAATGGAGGATTGTGATGGAAAATATAATGGAGCATTGTGATGACTAGGGCTTGGAGCATTATGATGACAAGGGCCATTGAGAATTTTCATAACAAGGTCATGAAGCATTGTGATAAAAAGTCCTGGAGCATTTTGATGAGAAAACCATGGAGCCTTGTGATGACAAATCTCACGGAGCATACTGATGAAAAGGGGCATGGACCATAGTGATTACATGGGTCTAGGAACATTGTGATGACAAGGGCATGGAGAATTGTGATGAGAAGGTCATGGAATATGGTGAAGACAGATGTCAGGGAGCATTGTGATGACATATGTAATGGCCCATTGTGATGACAATGGCATGGAGCATTGTGATGCCAAGTGTCCTGGAGGATTCTGATGACAAAGGTAATGGAGTTTTGTGATGACAATGGCTTGGAGCATTGTGATGACAAGAGCATTGAGTATTGTGAGAAGAAGGCCATGGAACTTCCTGATGACATGCATCATGGAGATTTGTGATGACAAGGGCATGGAGCATTGTGATTAGAGGGGTCTTGGAGCATTGTGATGACAAGGGTCATGGAGCCTTTTGATGGCAAGGCCGTGGAACATTGTGATGGCAGGGGTCATAGAGCATTGTTATGACAGTGGTAATGGAGCATTGTGATGAGAAGGGCATTGAGCATTGGTCTGAAATATTCCATGGATTATTGTGATGAGAGTGGGCATGGAGCATTGTGATGAAAAGGGCATGGTACACTGTGATACATGGGTCATGGAGGATTGTAATGACAACGGCATGGAGCATTGTGATGAGAATGGCATCGAGCATTGTGATGACAAGTGTCATGGAGCTTTGTGATGACAAAGGCATGGAGCAATGTGATGAGAGGGTTCATGGAGCATTGTGATGACAATGACATGGAGCATTGTGATGCCAAGGGTCATGGAGCTTTGTGATGACAAATGTCATGGAGCATTTTGATGACAGGGTCATGCAGCAATTTGATGAAAAGTGTAATGGAATATTTTGATGACAGGAGTTATAGAACATTGTGATGCCAGGGATCATGGAGCTTTGGGATGAAAAGGGTCATGGAGCATTTTGCTGACAGGGGTTATGGAACATTGTGATGTCAGGGGTCAAGGAACATTGTGCTGATAAGGGGATGTAGCATTGTGATGACAGGGGTCATGGAACATTGTGATAACAGGGGTGAGGGAGGATTTTGATGACTAGTGATGGAACATTGTGATATCTCATGTGAGAGAGCATTTGGATGAGAAGTGCATGGAGCATTCTGATTACAAGGTTTATGGAGCATAGCGATGACAAGGTTGTGGATCATTGTGATGAAAAGCGCATGGCACATTGTGATGACAAGGGTCATGGAGCATTGTTCTGACAAAGGCATGGAGCATTGTGATGACAAGGGTCACGGAGCATTGTTATGAAAAGGGCATGGAATATTGTGATGACATGCATCATGGAGCGTTGTGATGACAAGTGTTATGGAACATTGTGATCACAAGGGTTTGAAGAATTGTGATGCCAGAGGTCACGGATCATTTTGATTTCAAGGATCATGGAGCATTGTGATGACAAGGGCATGAAGCAATGTGATTCCAAGGTTCATGGAGGATTGTGATGAAAATGTTAATGGAGTACTGTGATGACAAGCACATAGAGCATTGTAATGAAAAGGTCATATAGCATTTTGCTGACAAAGGCATGGAACATTGTGATGACCGTTGTGATGGAGCACTGGGATGACAAGCGTCACGGAGCATTGTGAATACAGGGGTCATGGAGCATTGTGATGACAAGGGCATGGAGCATTGTGATGACACGGGCATGAAACATTGGTCTGATATGTTGCTTAGATTATTGTGATGACTGTGGACATGGTGCATTGTGATGACAAGGACATGGAGCATTGTGATGAGAATGTCATGGAATATGGTGAAGACAGATGTTAGGGAGCATTGTGATGACATATGTCATGGACCATTGCGATGACACTGTAATGGAGCATTGTGATGCGAAATGTAATGGAGGATTGTGATGGAAAATATAATGGAGCATTGTGATGACTAGGGCTTGGAGCATTATGATGACAAGGGCCATTGAGAATTTTCATAACAAGGTCATGAAGCATTGTGATAAAAAGTCCTGGAGCATTTTGATGAGAAAATCATGGAGCCTTGTGATGACAAATCTCACGGAGCATACTGATGAAAAGGGGCATGGACCATAGTGATTACATGGGTCTAGGAACATTGTGATGACAAGGGCATGGAGCATTGTGATGAGAAGGTCATGGAATATGGTGAAGAGAGATGTCAGGGAGCATTGTGATGACATATGTAATGGCCCATTGTGATGACAATGGCATGGAGCATTGTGATGCCAAGTGTCCTGGAGGATTCTGATGACAAAGGCAATGGAGTTTTGTGATGACAATGGCTTGGAGCTTTGTGATGACAAGGGTCAGGGAGCATCGTGCTGACAAGTGCATGGAGAATTGTGATGACAACTGTCATGGAGCATTCTGATGACAAGCTTGTGGAGTATTTTGATGACAATGGCATGGAGCATTGTGATGAAAATGGCATGGGGCCTTGTGATGAAAAAGGCATGGAGACGTTTCGTGACAGGGTTCAAGGAGCATTCTAATGACAAGTGTCAGGGAGCATTGTGATAACAAGTGTATTGAGAATTGTGATGACAAAGTCATGGAGCACTGTGATGAAAAGGGCATGGAGTATTGTGATGAGAGGCATCATGGAGCATTGTGATGACAAGTGTTATGGAACATTGTGATCACAAGGGTTTGGAGCATTGTGATGACAGAGGTCATGGATCATTTTGATTTCAAGTAGCATGGAGCATTGTGATGACAAGGGCATGAAGCAATGTGATCCCAAATTTCATGGATCATTGTGATGACAAGGGTCATGGAGCATTGGGCTGAAAATATTCATGGAGTATGTTGATGACAGGGGTCATGGAGCATTGTGATGGCTAGGGAATGGAGCATTGTGATGACAAAAGTCCCAGATCATTGTGTTGTCAGGTGTCATGGAGTTTTGTGACGACAGTGGTCATGGACCATTGTGATGATATTGGTCATGGAGCATGGTGATGAGAAGGTCATGGAGCATTGGGGTGAAAACGTTCATGGAGTATTGCGATGTAAAGGGTCAAAGAGCATTGTGATGAAACGTTCATGGAGCATTGTGCTTAAGAAGGTCACAGAGACTGTTGATGATGAGGGCATGGACCATTGTGATGACAAAGGTCATGATGCATTGTGATGACTGGAATCACGGAACATTGTGATGACACGGGTCATGGATCACTGTGATAACAAGGGCATGGAGCATTGTGATGACAAGGGCATGGAGCATTGGTCTAATAAGTTTCATGAATTATTGCGATGAGAGTTGGAATGGCGATTTGTGATGAAAAGGGCATAGAGCATTGTGATGACCAGGTCATGCAGTATTGTAAAGAGAGGTGTCGGGGCACATTGTGATGACATATGTAATGGCCCATTGTGATGACAATGGCATGGAGCATTGTGATGCCAAGTGTCATGGAGGATTCTGATGACAAATGTAATGGAGCATTGTGATGACAATGGCTTGGAACATTGTGATGACAAGTGTCAGGGAGCATTTTGCTGACAAGTGCATAGAGAATTATGATGACAAGAGTCATGTAGCATTCTGATGACAAGCTTTGGAGTATTTTGATGACAATGACTTGGAACATTGTGATGAAAACGGCATGGGGCATTGTGATGAAAAAGTCATGGAACCTTTCGTGACATGGTTCAAGGAGCATTCTGACGACAAGTGTCATGGAGCATTGTGATGACAAGTGTATTGTGAATTGTGATGACAAAGGTCATGGTGCATTGTGATGAAAAGGGCATGGAGTATTGTGATGACAGGCATTATGGAGTGTTGTGATGACAAGTGTTATGGAACATTGTTATCACAATGGTTTGGAGTAATGTGATGACAGAGGTCATGGATCATTTTGATTTCAAGGAGCATGGAGCACTGTGATGACAAGGGCATGAAGCAATGTGATGAGAGGGTTCATGGAGCATTGTGATGACAATGACATGGAGCATTGTGATGCCAAGGGTCATGGAGCTTTGTGATGACAAAGGTCATGGAGCATTTTGATGACAAGTGTGTGGTGCATTGTGATGAGAAGGGCAGGGAGCATTTTGATGACAGGGTCATGCAGCAATTTGATGAAAAGTGTAATGGAATATTTTGATGACAGGGGTTATAGAACATTGTGATGCCAGGGATCATGGAGCTTTGGGATGAAAAGGGTCATGGAGCATTTTGCTGACAGGGGTTATGGAACATTGTGATGTCAGGGGTCAAGGAACATTGTGCTGATAAGGGGATGTAGCACTGTGATGACAGGGGTCATGGAGCATTGCGATGAGTAGGTCGTGGAGCATTGGGCTGAAAATGTTAATGGACTACTGTGATGACAGGGGTCATGGAGCATTGTGATGACAAGGGAATGGAGCATGATGATGACAAGGTCCTGGAGCATTGTGAGGAGAAGACCATGGAGACTTGTGATGACAAGTCTCATGGAGCATTCTGATGAAAAGGGGCATGGAGCATTGTGATTACACGGGTCTTGGAGCATTGTGATGACAAGGGCATGGAGCATTATGATGAGAAGGCCATGAAGCATTCTGATGACATGCGTCATGGAGCTTTTTGATGACAAGGACATGGATCATTGTGATTACAGGGATCTTGGAGCATTGTGATGAAAAGGGCACGGATCATTGTGATGACAAAGGCATGGAGCCTTGTCATGACAGGGTTCAAGGAGCATACTGACGACAAGTGTCAGGGAGCATTGTGATGACAAGTGTATTGAGCATTGTGATGACAAAGATCATGGAGAATTGTGAAGAGAAGACCATGGATAATTGTGATGATGAGCGTCATGGGGTGTTGTGATGATAAGTGTTATGGAACATTGTGATCACAAGTGTTTGGAGCATTATGATGACAAGGTCATGGAGAATATTGATTTCATTTTGATGACAATAGCCTGAAGCATTATGATGATGGGCATGGTGCATTGTGATGGCAGGGTTCATGGAGCATTGAGATGAAAAGGGGCATGGAGCATTGTGTTTACGAAGGTCTTGGAGCATTGTGATGACAAGGGCATGGAGCATTGTGATGAGAAGGCCATGGAACTTTCTGATGACATGCGTCATGGAGCTTTGTGATGACAAGGGCAAGGAGCATTGTGATTACAGGGGCCTTCAGCATTGTGATGTCAAGTGTCATGGAACCTTGTGATGACTAGGCCGTGGAACATTGTGATGGCAGGGGTCATGGTGCATTGTTATGACAGAGGTAATGGAGCATTGTGATGAGAAGGGCATGGAACATTGGTCTGAAATGTTTCATGGATTATTGTGATGAGAGTGGGCATGGAGCATTGTGATGACAAGGGTACGGAACACTATGATACATGGGTCATGCAGGATTGTAATGACAAGGGCATGGAGCATTGCAATGAGAAGGGCATTGAGCATTGTGATGACAAGTGTCATGGAGCTTTGTGATGACAAGGGCATTGAGCAATGTTATGAGAGGGTTCATGGAGCATTGTGATGACAACGGCATGGAGCATTGTGATGCCAAGGGTCATGGAGTTTTGTGATGAGAAGTCATGGAGCATTTTGATGACAAGGGCATGGTGTATTGTGATGAGAAGTGCAGGGAGCATTTTTATGACCGGGCCATGCAGCAATTTGATGAAAAGTGTAATGGAATATTTTGATGGCAGGTGTTATAGAACATTGTGATGTCAGGGGTCTTGGAGCTTTGGGATGAAAAGGATCATGGAGCATTTTGATGACAGGGCTTATGGAACATTGTGATGTCAGGGGTCATGGAACATTGTGATGATAAGGGGATGTAGCAGTGTGATGACAGGGTCATGGAACATTGTGATTCCAGGGGTGAGGGTGTATTGTGATGACTAGTCATGGAACACTGTGATATTTCTGGTGAGAGAGCATTTTGATGAGAAGTGCATGGACCATTGTGATTACAAGGATTATGGAGCATTGCAATGACAAGGTTGTGGACCGTTGTGATGAAATGCGCGTGGAACATTTTGAAGACAATGGTCATGAAGCATTGTTCTGACAAAGACATGGAGCATTGTGATGACAAGGGTCACAGAGAATTGTGATGAAATGTTCATGGAGCATTGTGGTTACAAATGTCACAGAGTCTTGTCATGACGCGGGAATGGACCATTGTGATGACAAACGTTTTGAAGCATTGAGATGACTAGAGTCACGGTTCATTGTGATGACAGGGGTCATGGAGCATTTTTATGACAGGTGTCATGGAGCATTGTGATGAGAAGGGCATGCAGCATTGTGATTACAATTTTTATGGTGCATTGTGATGACAAATTTTTGGACCGTTGGGTTGAAAAGCGCGTGGCACATTGTGATGACAATGGTCATGGAGCATTTTAATGACAAAGGCATGGAGCATTGTGATGACAAGGGTGACGGAACATTGCGATGAAATGTTCATGGAGCATTGTGGATACAAATGTAACAGAGCCTTGTGATGACTTGGGCATGGACCATTGTGATGACAAATATTATGAAACACTGTGATGACCGGAGTCACAGAGTATTGTGATGACAAGGTCCTGGAGCATTGTGATGAGATGACCATGGAGACTTGTGATGAGAAGTCTCATGGAGCATTCTGATGAAAAGGGGCAAGGAGCATTGTGATTACAGGGGTCTTGGAGCATTGTGATGACAAGGGCAAGGAGCACTGTGAGGAGAAAGCCATGGAGCATTCTGATGACATACGTCATGGAGCATTGTGCTGAGAAAGGCATAGAGCATTGTGATGACAGGGGATAAAGAGCATTGTGAAGAAAATTTCATGGAGCATTCTGGTTATAAAGGTCACAGAGACTCTTGATGATGAGGGCATGGACCATTGTTATGACAAAGGTCATAAAGCATTGTGATGACTGGAGTCACGGATCATTGTGATGACAGGGGTCATGGAGCATTGTGATAACAAGGGCATGGAGCATTGTGATGACAAGGGCATGGAGCACTGTGATGACCTTGTCATGCAGTATTGTGAAGACAGTTGTCAGGGAGCATTGTGCTGACATATATAATGGCCCATTGTGATGACAATGGCATGGAGCATTGTGATGCCAAGTGTCATGGAGGATTCTGAAGACAAAGGTAATGGAGCATTGTGATAACAATGGCTTGGAGCATTGTGATGACAAGGTTCAGGCAACATTGTGCTGACAAGTGCATGGAGAATTGTGATGAAAAGGGTCATGGAGCATTCTGCTGACAAGCTTGTGGACTATTTTGATGACAATGGCATGGAGCATTGTGATGAAAACCGCATGGGGCATTGTGATGAAAAAGGCATGGAGCCTTTTCGTGACAGGTTTCAAGGAGCATTCTGATGACAAGTGTCAGGGAGCATTGTGATGACAAGTGTATTGAGCATTGTGATGACAAAGGTAATGGAGCATTGTGATGAAAAGGGCATGGAGTATTGTGATGACAGGCATCATGGAGCGTTGTGATGACAAGTGTTATGGAACATTGTGATCACAAGAATTTGGAGTATTGTGATACCAGAGGTCATGGATCATTTTGATTTCAAGGAGCATGGAGCATTGTGATGACAAGGGCATGAAGCAATGTGATCCCAAGGTTCATGGAGGATTGTGATGACAATGGAAATGGAGTATTCTGATGACAAGCACATAGAGCATTGTAATGAAAAGGTCATGTAGCCTTTTGCTGACAAAGGCATGGAGCATTGTTATGACATGTGTCATGGAGCACTGTGATGACAAGTGTCACGGAGCATTGTGAATACAGGGGTCATGTTGCTTTGGGATGACAAGGGCATGGATCATTGTGATGACAAGGGTCATGGAGCATTGGGCTGAAAATGTTCATGGAGTATTGTGATGACAGGGGTCATGGAGCATTGTGATGACTAGGGAATGGAGCATTGTAATGACAAGAGTCCCGGATCATTGTGTTGTCAGGTGTCATGGAGTGGTGTGATGACAGTGGTCATGGAGCATTGTGATGATATTTGTCATGGAGCATTGTGATGAGAAGGTCATCGAGTATTTGGCTGAAAATATTCATGGAGTATTGTGATGACAGTGGTCATGGGACATTGTGATGACAAGGGAATGGAACATGGTGATGACAGGGGTCATGGAACATTTTGATAACAGGGGTGAGGGAGGATTGTGATGACTAGTGAGGGAACATGGTCATATCTCAGGTGAGAGAGCATTTGGATGAGAAGAGCATGGAGCATTGTGATTACAAGGTTTATGGAGCGTAGCGATGACAAGGTTGTGTATCATTGTGATGGAAAGCCCGTGGCACATTTTGATGACAAGGGTCATGGAGTAGTTTTCTGACAAAGGCATGGAGCATTGTGATGACAAGTGTCACGGAGCACTGTGTTGAAATGTTCATGGAGCACTGTGGTTACAAATGTCAGAGAGACTTGTGATGACGCGGGCATGGACCGTTGTGATGACAAACGTTATGAAGCATTGTGATGACTGGAGTCACGGAGCATTGTGTTGACAGGGTTCATGGAGCATTGTGATGACCAGGGCATGGAGCATTGTGATGACAAAGTCATGGAGTATTGTGAAGACAGGTGTCAGGGAGCATTTTGATGATATATGTCATGGTCCATTTCGATGACAATGGCATGGTGCATTGTGATGCCAAATGTAATGGAGGATTTTGATGACAAATATGATGGAGCATTGTGATGACTAGGGCTTGGAGCATTATGATGACAAGGGCCATTGAGAATTTTCATGACAATGTCGTGAAGCATTGTGATGACTAGGTCCTTGAGCATTGTGATGAGAAAAACATGGAGCCTTGTGATGACAGGTCTCATGGAGCATACTGATGAAAAGGGGCATGGAGCAATCTGATTACAGGGGTCTTGGAACTTTGTGATAGCAAGGGCATGGAGCATTGTGATGACAAGGGCATGGAGCATTGTGATGACAAGGGCATGGAGCATTGGTATAATAAGTTTCATGGATTATTGTGATGACAGTTGGAATGGCGCATTGTGATGACAGTGGTCATGGAGCATTGTGATGATACTGGTCATGGAGCACTGTGATGAGAAGGTAATGGAGCACTGGGTTGAAAATGTTCATGGAGTATTGTGATGACAGGTGTCATGGAGCATTGTGATGACAAGGGAATGGAGCATGGTGATGACAAGGTCCTGGAGTATTGTGATGAGATGACAATGGAGACTTGTGATGACAAGTCTCATGGAGCATTCTGATGAAAAGGGGCATGGAGCATTGTGATTACAGGGGTCTTGGAGCATTGTGATGACAAGGGCATGGAGTAATGTGAGTCGAAGGCCATGGAACCTCCTGATGGCATGCGTCATGGAGATTTTTGATGACAAGCGCATGGAGCATTGTGATTACAGAGGTCTTGGAGCATTGTGATGACAAGGGTCATGGAGCCTTTTGATGGCAAGGCCGTGGAACATTTTGATGGCAGGGGTCATAGAGCATTGTTATGACAGTGGTAATGGAGCATTGTGATGAGAAGGGCATTGAGCATTGGTCTGAAATGTTTCATGGATTATTGTGATGAGAGTGGGCATGGAGCATTGTGATGAAAAGGGCACGGTACACTGTGATACATGGGTCATGGAGGACTGTAATGACAACGGCATGGAACATTGTGATGAGAAGGGCATCGAGCATTGTGATGACAAGTGTCATGGAGCTTTGTGATGACAAAGGCATGGAGCAATGTGATGAGAGGGTTCACGGAGCATTGTGATGACAATGACATGGAGCATTGTGATGCCAAGTGTCATGGAGTTTTTGATGACAAAAGTCATGGAGCATTTTGATGACAAGTGTGTGGTGCATTGTGATGAGAAGGGAAGGGAGCATGTTGATGACAGGGTCATGCAGCAATTTGATGAAAAGTGTAATGGAATATTTTGATGACAGGGGTTATAGAACATTGTGATGCCAGGGATCATGGAGCTTTGGGATGAAAGGAGTCATGGAGCATTTTGCTGACAGGGGTTATGGAACATTGTGATGTCAGGGGTCAAGGAACATTGTGCTGATAAGGGGATGTGGCATTGTGATGACAGGGGTCATGGAACATTGTGATAACAGGGGTGAGGGAGGATTGTGATGACTAGTGATGGAACATTGTGATATCTCATGTGAGAGAGCATTTGGATGAGAAGTGCATGGAGCATTCTGATTACAAGGTTTATGGAGCATAGCGATGACAAGGTTGTGGATCATTGTGATGAAAAGCACAGGGCACATTGTGATGACAAGGGTCATGGAGCATTGTTCTGACAAAGGCATGGAGCATTGTGATGACAAGGGTCACGGAGCATTGCTATGAAAAGGGCATGGAATATTGTGATGACATGCATCATGGAGCGTTGTGATGACAAGTGTTATGGAACATTGTGATCACAAGGGTTTGAAGAATTATGATGCCAGAGGTCACGGATCATTTTGATTTCAACGATCATGGAGCATTGTGATGACAAGGGCATGAAGCAATGTGATTCCCAGGTTCATGGAGGATTGTGATGAAAATGTTAATGGAGTACTATGATGACAAGCACATAGAGCATTGGAATTAAAAAGTCATGTAGCATTTTGCTGACAAAGGCATGGAGCATTGTTATGACCGGTGTGATGGAGCACTGGGATGACAAGCGTCACGGAGCATTGTGAATACAGGGGTCATGGAGCATTGTGATGACAAGGGCAGGGAGCATTGTGATGACACGGGCATGAAACATTGGTCTGACATGTTGCTTAGATTATTGTGATGACTGTGGACATGGTGCATTGTGATGACAAGGTCATGGAGCATTGTGATGAGAATGTCATGGAATATGGTGAAGACAGATGTTAGGGAGCATTGTGATGACATATGTCATGGTCCATTGCGATGACACTGTAATGGAGCATTGTGATGCGAAATGTAATGGAGGATTGTGATGGAAAATATAATGGAGCATTGTGATGACTAGGGCTTGGAGCATTATGATGACAAGGGCCATTGAGAATTTTCATAACAAGGTCATGAAGCATTGTGATAAAAAGTCCTGGAGCATTTTGATGAGAAAACCATGGAGCCTTGTGATGACAAATCTCACAGAGCATACTGATGAAAAGGGGCATGGACCATAGTGATTACATGGGTCTAGGAACATTGTGATGACAAGGGCATGGAGAATTGTGATGAGAAGGTCATGGAATATGGTGAAGACAGATGTCAGGGAGCATTGTGATGACATATGTAATGGCCCATTGTGATGACAATGGCATGGAGCATTGTGATGCCAAGTGTCCTGGAGGATTCTGATGACAAAGGTAATGGAGTTTTGTGATGACAATGGCTTGGAGCATTGTGATGACAAGAGCATTGAGTATTGTGAGAAGAAGGCCATGGAACTTCCTGATGACATGCATCATGGAGATTTGTGATGACAAGGGCATGGAGCATTGTGATTACAGGGGTCTTGGAGCATTGTGATGACAAGGGTCATGGAGCCTTTTGATGGCAAGGCCGTGGAACATTGTGATGGCAGGGGTCATAGAGCATTGTTATGACAGTGGTAATGGAGCATTGTGATGAGAAGGGCATTGAGCATTGGTCTGAAATATTCCATGGATTATTGTGATGAGAGTGGGCATGGAGCATTGTGATGAAAAGGGCATGGTACACTGTGATACATGGGTCATGGAGGATTGTAATGACAACGGCATGGAGCATTGTGATGAGAATGGCATCGAGCATTGTGATGACAAGTGTCATGGAGCTTTGTGATGACAAAGGCATGGAGCAATGTGATGAGAGGGTTCATGGAGCATTGTGATGACAATGACATGGAGCATTGTGATGCCAAGGGTCATGGAGCTTTGTGATGACAAATGTCATGGAGCATTTTGATGACAGGGTCATGCAGCAATTTGATGAAAAGTGTAATGGAATATTTTGATGACAGGAGTTATAGAACATTGTGATGCCAGGGATCATGGAGCTTTGGGATGAAAAGGGTCATGGAGCATTTTGCTGACAGGGGTTATGGAACATTGTGATAACAGGGGTGAGGGAGGATTGTGATGACTAGTGATGGAACATTGTGATATCTCATATGAGAGAGCATTTGGATGAGCAGTGCATGGAGCATTCTGATTACAAGGTTTATGGAGCATAGCGATGACAAGGTTGTGGTTCATTGTGATGAAAAGCGCACGGCACATTGTGATGACAAGGGTCATGGAGCATTGTTCTGACAAAGGCATGGAGCATTGTGATGACAAGGGTCATGGAGCATTGTTATGAAAAGGGCATGGAATATTGTGATGACATGCATCATGGAGCGTTGTGATGACAAGTGTTATGGAACATTGTGATCACAAGGGTTTGAAGAATTGTGATGCCAGAGGTCACGGATCATTTTGATTTCAACGATCATGGAGCATTGTGATGACAAGGGCATGAAGCAATGTGATTCCAAGGTTCATGGAGGATTGCGATGAAAATGTTAATGGAGTACTATGATGACAAGCACATAGAGCATTGGAATTAAAAAGTCATGTAGCATTTTGCTGACAAAGGCATGGAGCATTGTGATGACCGGTGTGATGGAGCACTGGGATGACAAGCGTCACGGAGCATTGTGAATACAGGGGTCATGGAGCATTGTGATGACAAGGGCATGGAGCATTGTGATGACACGGGCATGAAACATTGGTCTGACATGTTGCTTAGATTATTGTGATTACTGTGGACATGGTGCATTGTGATGACAAGGGCATGGAGCATTGTGATGAGAATGTCATGGAATAGGGTGAAGACAGATGTTAGGGAGTATTGTGATGACATATGTCATGGTCCATTGCGATGACACTGTAATGGAGCATTGTGATGCGAAATGTAATGGAGGATTGTGATAGAAAATATAATGGAGCATTGTGATGACTAGGGCTTGGAGCATTATGATGACAAGGGCCATTGAGAATTTTCATAACAAGGTCATGAAGCATTGTGATAAAAAGTCCTGGAGCATTTTGATGAGAAAACCATGGAGCCTTGTGATGACAAATCTCACGGAGCATACTGATGAAAAGGGGCATGGACCATAGTGATTACATGGGTCTAGGAACATTGTGATGACAAGGGCATGGAGCATTGTGATGAGAAGGTCATGGAATATGGTGAAGAGAGATGTCAGGGAGCATTGTGATGACATATGTAATGGCCCATTGTGATGACAATGGCATGGAGCATTGTGATGCCAAGTGTCCTGGAGGATTCTGATGACAAAGGCAATGGAGTTTTGTGATGACAATGGCTTGGAGCTTTGTGATGACAAGGGTCAGGGAGCATCGTGCTGACAAGTGCATGGAGAATTGTGATGACAACTGTCATGGAGCATTCTGATGACAAGCTTGTGGAGTATTTTGATGACAATGGCATGGAGCATTGTGATGAAAATGGCATGGGGCCTTGTGATGAAAAAGGCATGGAGACGTTTCGTGACAGGGTTCAAGGAGCATTCTAATGACAAGTATCAGGGAGCATTGTGATGACAAGTGTATTGAGAATTGTGATGACAAAGTCATGGAGCATTGTGATGAAAAGGGCATGGAGTATTGTGATGAGAGGCATCATGGAGCATTGTGATGACAAGTGTTATGGAACATTGTGATCACAAGGGTTTGGAGCATTGTGATGACAGAGGTCATGGATCATTTTGATTTCAAGTAGCATGGAGCATTGTGATGACAAGGGCATGAAGCAATGTGATCCCAAATTTCATGGATCATTGTGATGACAAGGGTCATGGAGCATTGGGCTGAAAATATTCATGGAGTATGTTGATGACAGGGGTCATGGAGCATTGTGATGGCTAGGGAATGGAGCATTGTGATGACAAAAGTCCCAGATCATTGTGTTGTCAGGTGTCATGGAGTTTTGTGACGACAGTGGTCATGGACCATTGTGATGATATTGGTCATGGAGCATGGTGATGAGAAGGTCATGGAGCATTGGGGTGAAAACGTTCGTGGAGTATTGCGATGTAAAGGGTCAAAGAGCATTGTGATGAAACGTTCATGGAGCATTGTGCTTAAGAAGGTCACAGAGACTGTTGATGATGAGGGCATGGACCATTGTGATGACAAAGGTCATGATGCATTGTGATGACTGGAATCACGGAACATTGTGATGACACGGGTCATGGATCACTGTGATAACAAGGGCATGGAGCATTGTGATGACAAGGGCATGGAGCATTGGTCTAATAAGTTTCATGAATTATTGCGATGAGAGTTGGAATGGCGATTTGTTATGAAAAGGGCATAGAGCATTGTGATGACCAGGTCATGCAGTATTGTAAAGAGAGGTGTCAGGGCACATTGTGATGACATATGTAATGGCCCATTGTGATGACAATGGCATGGAGCATTGTGATGCCAAGTGTCATGGAGGATTCTGATGACAAATGTAATGGAGCATTGTGATGACAATGGCTTGGAACATTGTGATGACAAGTGTCAGGGAGCATTTTGCTGACAAGTGCATAGAGAATTATGATGACAAGAGTCATGTAGCATTCTGATGACAAGCTTTGGAGTATTTTGATGACAATGACTTGGAACATTGTGATGAAAACGGCATGGGGCATTGTGATGAAAAAGTCATGGAACCTTTCATGACATGGTTCAAGGAGCATTCTGACGACAAGTGTCATGGAGCATTGTGATGACAAGTGTATTGTGAATTGTGATGACAAAGGTCATGGTGCATTGTGATGAAAAGGGCATGGAGTATTGTGATGACAGGCATTATGGAGTGTTGTGATGACAAGTGTTATGGAACATTGTTATCACAATGGTTTGGAGTAATGTGATGACAGAGGTCATGGATCATTTTGATTTCAAGGAGCATGGAGCATTGTGATGACAAGGGCATGAAGCAATGTGATGAGAGGGTTCATGGAGCATTGTGATGACAATGACATGGAGCATTGTGATGCCAAGGGTCATGGAGCTTTGTGATGACAAATGTCATGGAGCATTTTGATGACAAGTGTGTGGTGCATTGTGATGAGAAGGGCAGGGAGCATTTTGATGACAGGGTCATGCAGCAATTTGATGAAAAGTGTAATGGAATATTTTGATGACAGGGGTTATAGAACATTGTGATGCCAGGGATCATGGAGCTTTGGGATGAAAAGGGTCATGGAGCATTTTGCTGACAGGGGTTATGGAACATTGTGATGTCAGGGGTCAAGGAACATTGTGCTGATAAGGGGATGTAGCATTGTGATGACAGGTGTCATGGAACATTGTGATAACAGGGGTGAGGGAGGATTGTGATGACTAGTGATGGAACATTGTGATATCTCATATGAGAGAGCATTTGGATGAGAAGTGCATGGAGCATTCTGATTACAAGGTTTATGGAGCATAGCGATGACAAGGTTGTGGATCATTGTGATGAAAAGCGCATGGCACATTGTGATGACAAGGGTCATGGAGCATTGTTCTGACAAAGGCATGGAGCATTGTGATGACAAGGGTCACGGAGCATTGTTATGAAAAGGGCATGGAATATTGTGATGACATGCATCATGGAGCGTTGTGATGACAAGTTTTATGGAACATTGTGATCACAAGGGTTTGAAGAATTGTGATGCCAGAGGTCACGGATCATTTTGATTTCAAGGATCATGGAGCATTGTGATGACAAGGGCATGAAGCAATGTGATTCCAAGGTTCATGGAGGATTGTGATGAAAATGTTAATGGAGTACTGTGATGACAAGCACATAGAGCATTGTAATGAAAAGGTCATATAGCATTTTGCTGACAAAGGCATGGAGCATTGTGATGACCGTTGTGATGGAGCACTGGGATGACAAGCGTCACGGAGCATTGTGAATACAGGGGTCATGGAGCATTGTGATGACAAGGGCATGGAGCATTGTGATGACACGGGCATGAAACATTGGTCTGATATGTTGCTTAGATTATTGTGATGACTGTGGACATGGTGCATTGTGATGACAAGGACATGGAGCATTGTGATGAGAATGTCATGGAATATGGTGAAGACAGATGTTAGGGAGCATTGTGATGACATATGTCATGGTCCATTGCGATGACACTGTAATGGAGCATTGTGATGCGAAATGTAATGAAGGATTGTGATAGAAAATATAATGGAGCATTGTGATGACTAGGGCTTGGAGCATTATGATGACAAGGGCCATTGAGAATTTTCATAACAAGGTCATGAAGCATTGTGATAAAAAGTCCTGGAGCATTTTGATGAGAAAATCATGGAGCCTTGTGATGACAAATCTCACGGAGCATACTGATGAAAAGGGGCATGGACCATAGTGATTACATGGGTCTAGGAACATTGTGATGACAAGGGCATGGAGCATTGTGATGAGAAGGTCATGGAATATGGTGAAGAGAGATGTCAGGGAGCATTGTGATGACATATGTAATGGCCCATTGTGATGACAATGGCATGGAGCATTGTGATGCCAAGTGTCCTGGAGGATTCTGATGACAAAGGCAATGGAGTTTTGTGATGACAATGGCTTGGAGCATTGTGATGACAAGGGTCAGGGAGCATCGTGCTGACAAGTGCATGGAGAATTGTGATGACAACTGTCATGGAGCATTCTGATGACAAGCTTGTGGAGTATTTTGATGACAATGGCATGGAGCATTGTGATGAAAATGGCATGGGGCCTTGTGATGAAAAAGGCATGGAGACGTTTCGTGACAGGGTTCAAGGAGCATTCTAATGACAAGTGTCAGGGAGCATTGTGATGACAACTGTATTGAGAATTGTGATGACAAAGTCATGGAGCATTGTGATGAAAAGGGCATGGAGTATTGTGATGAGAGGCATCATGGAGCATTGTGATGACAAGTGTTATGGAACATTGTGATCACAAGGGTTTGGAGCATTGTGATGACAGAGGTCATGGATCATTTTGATTTCAAGTAGCATGGAGCATTGTGATGACAAGGGCATGAAGCAATGTGATCCCAAATTTCATGGATCATTGTGATGACAAGGGTCATGGAGCATTGGGCTGAAAATATTCATGGAGTATGTTGATGACAGGGGTCATGGAGCATTGTGATGGCTAGGGAATGGGGCATTGTGATGACAAAAGTCCCAGATCATTGTGTTGTCAGGTGTCATGGAGTTTTGTGACGACAGTGGTCATGGACCATTGTGATGATATTGGTCATGGAGCATGGTGATGAGAAGGTCATGGAGCATTGGGGTGAAAACGTTCGTGGAGTATTGCGATGTAAAGGGTCAAAGAGCATTGTGATGAAACGTTCATGGAGCATTGTGCTTAAGAAGGTCACAGAGACTGTTGATGATGAGGGCATGGACCATTGTGATGACAAAGGTCATGATGCATTGTGATGACTGGAATCACGGAACATTGTGATGACACGGGTCATGGATCACTGTGATAACAAGGGCATGGAGCATTGTGATGACAAGGGCATGGAGCATTGGTCTAATAAGTTTCATGAATTATTGCGATGAGAGTTGGAATGGCGATTTGTGATGAAAAGGGCATAGAGCATTGTGATGACCAGGTCATGCAGTATTGTAAAGAGAGGTGTCAGGGCACATTGTGATGACATATGTAATGGCCCATTGTGATGACAATGGCATGGAGCATTGTGATGCCAAGTGTCATGGAGGATTCTGATGACAAATGTAATGGAGCATTGTGATGACAATGGCTTGGAACATTGTGATGACAAGTGTCAGGGAGCATTTTGCTGACAAGTGCATAGAGAATTATGATGACAAGAGTCATGTAGCATTCTGATGACAAGCTTTGGAGTATTTTGATGACAATGACTTGGAACATTGTGATGAAAACGGCATGGGGCATTGTGATGAAAAAGTCATGGAACCTTTCATGACATGGTTCAAGGAGCATTCTGACGACAAGTGTCATGGAGCATTGTGATGACAAGTGTATTGTGAATTGTGATGACAAAGGTCATGGTGCATTGTGATGAAAAGGGCATGGAGTATTGTGATGACAGGCATTATGGAGTGTTGTGATGACAAGTGTTATGGAACATTGTTATCACAATGGTTTGGAGTATTGTGATGACAGAGGACATGGATCATTTTGATTTCAAGGAGCATGGAGCATTGTGATGACAAGGGCATGAAGCAATGTGATGAGAGGGTTCATGGAGCATTGTGATGACAATGACATGGAGCATTGTGATGCCAAGGGTCATGGAGCTTTGTGATGACAAACGTCATGGAGCATTTTGATGACAAGTGTGTGGTGCATTGTGATGAGAAGGGCAGGGAGCATTTTGATGACAGGGTCATGCAGCAATTTGATGAAAAGTGTAATGGAATATTTTGATGACAGGGGTTATAGAACATTGTGATGCCAGGGATCATGGAGCTTTGGGATGAAAAGGGTCATGGAGCATTTTGCTGACAGGGGTTATGGAACATTGTGATGTCAGGGGTCAAGGAACATTGTGCTGATAAGTGGATGTAGCACAGTGATGACAGGGGTCATGGAACATTGTGATAACAGGGGTGAGGGAGGATTGTGATGACTAGTGATGGAATATTGTGATATCTCATGTGAGAGAGCATTTGGATGAGAAGTGCATGGAGCATTCTGATTACAAGGTTTATGGAGCATAGCGATGACAAGGTTGTGGATCATTGTGATGAAAAGCGCACGGCACATTGTGATGACAAGGGTCATGGAGCATTGTTCTGACAAAGGCATGGAGCATTGTGATGACAAGGGTCACGGAGCATTGTTATGAAAAGGGCATGGAATATTGTGATGACATGCATCATGGAGCGTTGTGATGACAAGTGTTATGGAACATTGTGATCACAAGGGTTTGAAGAATTGTGATGCCAGAGGTCACGGATCATTTTGATTTCAAGGATCATGGAGCATTGTGATGACAAGGGCATGAAGCAATGTGATTCCAAGGTTCATGGAGGATTGTGATGAAAATGTTAATGGAGTACTGTGATGACAAGCACATAGGCATTGTAATGAAAAGGTCATGTAGCATTTTGCTGACAAAGGCATGGAGCATTGTGATGACACGGGCATGAAACATTGGTCTGATATGTTGCTTAGATTATTGTGATGACTGTGGACATGGTGCATTGTGATGACAAGGACATGGAGCATTGTGATGAGAATGTCATGGAATATGGTGAAGACAGATGTTAGGGAGCATTGTGATGACATATGTCATGGTCCATTGCGATGACACTGTAATGGAGCATTGTGATGCGAAATGTAATGGAGGATTGTGATAGAAAATATAATGGAGCATTGTGATGACTAGGGCTTGGAGCATTATGATGACAAGGGCCATTGAGAATTTTCATAACAAGGTCATGAAGCATTGTGATAAAAAGTCCTGGAGCATTTTGATGAGAAAACCATGGAGCCTTGTGATGACAAATCTCACGGAGCATACTGATGAAAAGGGGCATGGACCATAGTGATTACATGGGTCTAGGAACATTGTGATGACAAGGGCATGGAGCATTGTGATGAGAAGGTCATGGAATATGGTGAAGAGAGATGTCAGGGAGCATTGTGATGACATATGTAATGGCCCATTGTGATGACAATGGCATGGAGCATTGTGATGCCAAGTGTCCTGGAGGATTCTGATGACAAAGGCAATGGAGTTTTGTGATGACAATGGCTTGGAGCTTTGTGATGACAAGGGTCAGGGAGCATCGTGCTGACAAGTGCATGGAGAATTGTGATGACAACTGTCATGGAGCATTCTGATGACAAGCTTGTGGAGTATTTTGATGACAATGGCATGGAGCATTGTGATGAAAATGGCATGGGGCCTTGTGAAGAAAAAGGCATGGACACGTTTCGTGACAGGGTTCAAGGAGCATTCTAATGACAAGTGTCAGGGAGCATTGTGATAACAAGTGTATTGAGAATTGTGATGACAAAGTCATGGAGCACTGTGATGAAAAGGGCATGGAGTATTGTGATGAGAGGCATCATGGAGCATTGTGATGACAAGTGTTATGGAACATTGTGATCACAAGGGTTTGGAGCATTGTGATGACAGAGGTCATGGATCATTTTGATTTCAAGTAGCATGGAGCATTGTGATGACAAGGGCATGAAGCAATGTGATCCCAAATTTCATGGATCATTGTGATGACAAGGGTCATGGAGCATTGGGCTGAAAATATTCATGGAGTATGTTGATGACAGGGGTCATGGAGCATTGTGATGGCTAGGGAATGGAGCATTGTGATGACAAAAGTCCCAGATCATTGTGTTGTCAGGTGTCATGGAGTTTTGTGACGACAGTGGTCATGGACCATTGTGATGATATTGGTCATGGAGCATGGTGATGAGAAGGTCATGGAGCATTGGGGTGAAAACGTTCATGGAGTATTGCGATGTAAAGGGTCAAAGAGCATTGTGATGAAACGTTCATGGAGCATTGTGCTTAAGAAGGTCACAGAGACTGTTGATGATGAGGGCATGGACCATTGTGATGACAAAGGTCATGATGCATTTTGATGACTGGAATCACGGAACATTGTGATGACACGGGTCATGGATCACTGTGATAACAAGGACATGGAGCATTGTGATGACAAGGGCATGGAGCATTGGTCTAATAAGTTTCATGAATTATTGCGATGAGAGTTGGAATGGCGATTTGTGATGAAAAGGGCATAGAGCATTGTGATGACCAGGTCATGCAGTATTGTAAAGAGAGGTGTCAGGGCACATTGTGATGACATATGTAATGGCCCATTCTGATGACAATGGCATGGAGCATTGTGATGCCAAGTGTCATGGAGGATTCTGATGACAAATGTAATGGAGCATTGTGATGACAATGGCTTGGAACATTGTGATGACAAGTGTCAGGGAGCATTTTGCTGACAAGTGAATAGAGAATTATGATGACAAGAGTCATGTAGCATTCTGATGACAAGCTTTGGAGTATTTTGATGACAATGACTTGGAACATTGTGATGAAAACGGCATGGGGCATTGTGATGAAAAAGTCATGGAACCTTTCGTGACATGGTTCAAGGAGCATTCTGACGACAAGTGTCATGGAGCATTGTGATGACAAGTGTATTGCGAATTGTGATGACAAAGGTCATGGTGCATTGTGATGAAAAGGGCATGGAGTATTGTGATGACAGGCATTATGGAGTGTTGTGATGACAAGTGTTATGGAACATTGTTATCACAATGGTTTGGAGTAATGTGATGACAGAGGTCATGGATCATTTTGATTTCAAGGTGCATGGAGCACTGTGATGACAAGGGCATGAAACAATGTGATGAGAGGGTTCATGGAGCATTGTGATGACAATGACATGGAGCATTGTGATGCCAAGGGTCATGGAGCTTTGTGATGACAAAGGTCATGGAGCATTTTGATGACAAGTGTGTGGTGCATTGTGATGAGAAGGGCAGGGAGCATTTTGATGACAGGGTCATGCAGCAATTTGATGAAAAGTGTAATGGAATATTTTGATGACAGGGGTTATAGAACATTGTGATGCCAGGGATCATGGAGCTTTGGGATGAAAAGGGTCATGGAGCATTTTGCTGACAGGGGTTATGGAACATTGTGATGTCAGGGGTCAAGGAACATTGTGCTGATAAGGGGATGTAGCACTGTGATGACAGGGGTCATGGAGCATTGCGATGAGTAGGTCGTGGAGCATTGGGCTGAAAATGTTAATGGATTACTGTGATGACAGGGGTCATGGAGCATTGTGATGACAAGGGAATGGAGCATGATGATGACAAGGTCCTGGAGCATTGTGAGGAGAAGACCATGGAGACTTGTGATGACAAGTCTCATGGAGCATTCTGATGAAAAGGGGCATGGAGCATTGTGATTACACGGGTCTTGGAGCATTGTGATGACAAGGGCATGGAGCATTATGATGAGAAGGCCATGAAGCATTCTGATGACATGCGTCATGGAGCTTTTTGATGACAAGGACATGGATCATTGTGATTACAGGGATCTTGGAGCATTGTGATGAAAAGGGCACGGATCATTGTGATGACAAAGGCATGGAGCCTTGTCATGACAGGGTTCAAGGAGCATACTGACGACAAGTGTCAGGGAGCATTGTGATGACAAGTGTATTGAGCATTGTGATGACAAAGATCATGGAGAATTGTGAAGAGAAGACCATGGATAATTGTGATGATGAGCGTCATGGGGTGTTGTGATGATAAGTGTTATGGAACATTGTGATCACAAGTGTTTGGAGCATTATGATGACAAGGTCATGGAGAATATTGATTTCATTATGATGACAATAGCCTGAAGCATTATGATGATGGGCATGGTGCATTGTGATGACAGGGGTCCTGGAGCATTGAGATGAAAAGGGGCATGGAGCATTGTGTTTACGAAGGTCTTGGAGCATTGTGATGACAAGGGCATGGAGCATTGTGATGAGAAGGCCATGGAACTTTCTGATGACATGCGTCATGGAGCTTTGTGATGACAAGGGCAAGGAGCATTGTGATTACAGGGGCCTTCAGCATTGTGATGACAAGTGTCATGGAACCTTGTGATGACTAGGCCATGGAACATTGTGATGGCAGGGGTCATGGTGCATTGTTATGACAGAGGTAATGGAGCATTGTGATGAGAAGGGCATGGAACATTGGTCTGAAATGTTTCATGGATTATTGTGATGAGAGTGGGCATGGAGCATTGTGATGACAAGGGTACGGAACACTTTGATACATGGGTCATGCAGGATTGTAATGACAAGGGCATGGAGCATTGCAATGAGAAGGGCATCGAGCATTGTGATGACAAGTGTCATGGAGCTTTGTGATGACAAGGGCATAGAGCAATGTTATGAGAGGGTTCATGGAGCATTGTGATGACAACGGCATGGAGCATTGTGATGCCAAGGGTCATGGAGTTTTGTGATGAGAAGTCATGGAGCATTTTGATGACAAGGGCATGGTGCATTGTGATGAGAAGTGCAGGGAGCATTTTGATGACCGGGCCATGCAGCAATTTGATGAAAAGTGTAATGGAATATTTTGATGGCAGGTGTTATAGAACATTGTGATGTCAGGGGTCTTGGAGCTTTGGGATGAAAAGGATCATGGAGCATTTTGATGACAGGGGTTATGGAACATTGTGATGTCAGGGGTCATGGAACATTGTGATGATAAGGGGATGTAGCAGTGTGATGACAGGGTCATGGAACATTGTGATTCCAGGGGTGAGGGTGTATTGTGATGACTAGTCATGGAACACTGTGATATTTCTGGTGAGAGAGCATTTTGATGAGAAGTGCATGAACCATTGTGATTACAAGGATTATGGAGCATTGCAATGACAAGGTTGTGGACCGTTGTGATGAAATGCGCGTGGAACATTGTGAAGACAATGGTCATGAAGCATTGTTCTGACAAAGACATGGAGCATTGTGATGACAAGGGTCACAGAGAATTGTGATGAAATGTTCATGGAGAATTGTGGTTACAAATGTCACAGAGTCTTGTCATGACGTGGGAATGGACCATTGTGATGACAAACGTTTTGAAGCATTGAGATGACTGGAGTCACGGATCATTGTGATGACAGGGGTTATGGAGCATTGTGATGACATGTGTCATGGAGCATTGTGCTGACAAGCGCATGGAGCATTGTGAAAACAAGGGCATGGAGCATTGTGATGACAAGGGCATGGAACATTGGTCTAATATATTTCATGGATTATTGTGATGACAGTTGGAATGGCGCATTGTGATGACAAGGACATGGAGCATTGTGATGACAAGGGTCATGGAGCTTTGTGATGACAAGTCATGTACCATTTTGATGACTAGCGCATGGGGCATTGTGATGAGAAGGGCAGGGAGCATTTTGATGACCGGGTCATGCAGCAATTTGATGAAAAGTGTAATGGAACATTTTGATGGCAGGGGTTATAGAATATTGTGTTATCAGGGGTCTTGGAGCTTTCGGATGAAAAGGGTCATGGAGCATTTTGATGACATGGGTCATGGAACATTGTGATGATAAGTGGATGTAGCAGTGTGATGACAGGATCATGGAACACTTTGATTACAGGGGTGAGGGAGTATTGTGATGACTAGTGATGGAACACTGTGATATCTCTGGTGAGAGAGCATTTTGATGAGAAGTGCATGGAGCATTGTGATTACAAGGTTTATGGAGCATTGCAATGACAATGTTGTGGACCGTTGTGATGAAATGCGTGTGGCACTTTGTGAAGACAATGGTCATGGAGCATTGTTCTGACAAAGACATGGAGCATTGTGATGACAAGGGTCACAGAGAATTGTAATGAAAAGTTCATGGATGATTGTGGATAAAAAGGTCACAGAGCCTTGTGATGACACGGGCATGGACCATTGTGATGACAAACGTTATGAAGCATTGTGATGACTGGAGTCACGGAGCATTGTGATCACAGGGTTCATGGAGCATTGTGATGGCATGTGTCAATGAGCATTGTGTTGACAAGCGCATGGCGCATTGTGATGACAAGGGTTATAGAGCTTGTGATGACATGTGTCATGGAGCATTGTGCTGACAAACGCATGGAGCATTGTGATGACAATTTTCATGGAGCATTGTGTTGAGAAAGGCAAAGAGCATTGTGATGACAAGGGTCAAATAGCATTGTGATGAAAAGTTCATGGATCATTTTGGTTAAAAAGCTCACAGAGACTGATGATGACTAGTGCATGGACCATTGTGGTGACAAAGGTCATGAAGCATTTTGAAGACTGGAGTCAGAGAGCATTGTGATGGCAGGGGTCATGGAGCATTGTGATAACAAGGACATGGAGCATTGTGATGACCAGGGCATGGAGCATTTGTCTAATAAGTTTCAGGGATTATTGCGATGACAGTTGGAATGGCACATTGTGATGTCAAGGGTATGGAGCATTGTGATGGCCAGGACATGCAGTATTGTGAAGACAGATGTCAGGGAGCATTGTGATGACATATGTAATGGCCCATTGTGAAGACAATGGCATGGAGCATTGGGATGCCAAGTGTCATGGAGGATTCTGATGACAAAGGTAATGGAGCATTGTGATGACAATGGCTTGGAGCATTGTGATGAGAAGGGTCAGGGAGCATTGTGCTGACAAGTGCATGGAGAAATGTGATGACAAGGGTCATGGAGCATTCTGATGACAAGCTTGTGGAGTATTTTGATGACAATGGAATGGAGCATTGTGATGAAATGGCATGGGGCATTGTGATGCAAAAGGCATGGAGCCTTTTCGTGACAGGGTTCAAGGAGCATTCTGATGACAAGTGTCAGGGAGCATTGTGATGACAAGTGTATTGAAAATTGTGATGACAAAGGTCTTGGAGCATTGTGATGACAAGGGCATGAAGCAATGTGATCCCAAGGTTCATGGAGGATTGTGATGACAATGGTAATGGAGTATTGTGATGACAAGCGCATAGAGCATTGTAATTGAGAGGTCATTTAGCATTTTGCTGACAAAGGCATGGAGCATTGTGATGACATGTGTCATGGAGCACTGTGATGACAAACGTCATGGAGTATTGTGAATACACGGGTCATGGAGCATTGGGATGACAAGGGCATGGATCATTGTGATGACAAGTGTCATGGAGCACTGGGCTGAAAATGTTCATGGAGTGTTGTGATGACAGGGGTCATGGAGCATTGTGAAGACTAGGGAATGGAGCACTGTGATGACAAGAATCCCGGATCATTGTGTTGTCAGTTGTCATGGAGTGTTGTGCTGACCGTGGTCATGGAGCATTGTGATGATATTGGCCATGGAGCATTGTGATGAGTAGGTCGTGGAGCACTGGGCTGAAAATGTTCATGGACTATTGTGATGACAGTGGTCATGGAGCATTGTGATGACAAGGGAATGGAGCATGGTGATGACAAGGTCCTGGAGCATTGTGAGGAAAAGACCATGGAGACTTGTGATGACAAGTCTCATGGAGCATTCTGATGAAAAGGGGCATGGAGCATTGTGATTACAGGGGTCTTGGAGCATTGTGATGAAAAGGGCATGGAGCATTATGATGAGAAGACCATGAAGCATTCTGATCACATGCGTCATGGAGCTTTTTGATGACAATCGCATGGATCATTGTGATTACAGGGTTCTTGGAGCATTGTGATGAAAAGGGCATGGATTATTGTGATGCCAAAGGCATGGAGCCTTGTCATGACAGGGTTCAAGGAGCATACTGATGACAAGTGTCAGGGAGCATTGTGATGACAAGTGTATTGAGCATTGTGATGACAAAGATCATGGAGCATTGTGAAGAGAAGACCATGGATAATTGTGATGATGAGCGTCATGGGGTGTTGTGATGATAAGTGTTATGGAACATTGTGATCACAAGTGTTTGGAGCATTATGATGACAGAGGTCATGGAGAATATTGATTTCATTGTGATGACAATAGCCTGAAGCATTATGATGATGGGCATGGTGCATTGTGATGGTAGGTTTCATGGAGCATTGAGATGAAAAATGGGCATGGAGCATTCTGATGACAAGGGCATGGAGCATTGTGATAAGAAGGCCATGGAACATTCTGATGACATGCGTCATGGAGCTTTGTGATGACAAGTGCATGGAGCATTGTGATTACAGGGGCTTTCAGCATTGTGATGACAAGTGTCATGGAACCTTGTGATGACTAGGCCGTGGAACATTTTGATGGCAGGGGTCATGATGCATTGTTATGACAGAGGTAATGGAGCATTGTGATGAGAAGGGCATGGAACATTGGTCTGAAATGTTTCATGGATTATTGTGATGAGAGTGGGCATGGAGCATTGTGATGACAAGGGTACGGAACACTATGATACATGGGTCATGCAGGATTGTAATGACAAGGGCATGGAGCATTGTGATGAGAAGGGCATCGAGCATTGTGATGACAAGTTTCATGGAGCTTTGTGATGACAAGGGCATTGAGCAATGTGAAGAGAGTGTTCATGGAGCATTGTGATGACAATGACATGGAGCATTGTGATGCCAAGGGTCATGGAGCTTTGTGATGACAAGTCATGGAGCATTTTGATGACAAGGGCATGGTGCATTGTGATGAGAAGTGCAGGAAGCAATTTGATGACCGGGCCATGCAGCAATTTGATGAAAAGTGTAATGGAACATTTTTATGGCAGGTGTTATACAACATTGTGATGTCAGGGATCTTGGTGCTTTGGGATGAAAAGGATCATGAAGCATTTTGATGACAGGGGTTATGGACCATTGTGATATGAGGGGTCATGGAACATTGTGATGATAAGGGGATGTAGCAGTGTGATTACAGGGTCATGGAACATTGTGATTATAGGGGTGAGGGAGTATTGTGTTGACTAGTCATGGAACAGTGTGATATCTGTGGTGAGAGAGCATTTTGATGAGAAGTGCATGGAGCATTGTGATTACAAGGTTTATGGAGCATTGCAATGACAAGGTTGTGGACCGTTGTGATGACATGCGTGTGGCACATTGTGAAGACAATGGTCATGGAGCATTGTTATGACAAAGACATGGAGCATTGTGATGACAAGGGTCACTGTGAATTGTGATGCATAGTTCATGGATCATTGTGGTTACAGAAGTCACAGAACCTTGTGATGACACGGGCATGGATCATTGTGATGACAAACGTTATGAAGCATTGTGATGACTGGAGTCAGAGAGCATTGTGATGACAGGGGTCCTGGAGCATTGTGATGACGTGTCATGGAGCATTGTGCTGACAAGCGCATGGAGCATTGTGATGACAAGGGTCATGGAGCATTGTGCTGAGAATGGCATAGAGCATTGTGATTACAAGTTTCAAAGATCATTGTGATGAAATATTCATGGATCATTTTGGTTAAAATGCTCACAGAGAGTGATGATGACGAGGGCATGGACCATTGTGGTGACAAGGTCATGAAGCATTGTGATGACTGGAGTCACAGAGAATTGTGATGGCAGGGGTCATGGAGCATTGTGATAACAAGGGCATGGAGCATTGTGATGACCAGGGCAAGGAGGTCATGGATCATTTTGATTTCAAGGAGCATGGAGCATTGTGAGGACAAGGGCATGAAGCAATGTGATCCCAAGTTTCATGGAGGATTGTGATGACAATGGAAATGGAGTATTGTGATGACAAGCGCATAGAGCATTGTAATGACAATGTCATGTAGCATTTTGCTGACAAAGGCATGCAGCATTGTGATGACATGTGTCATGGAGCACTGTGATAACTAGCGTCACGGAGCATTGTGAATACAGGGGTCATGGAGCATTGGGATGACAAGGGCATGGATCATTGTGATGATAAGGGTCATGGAGCACTGGGCTGCAAATGTTCATGGAGTGTTGTAATGACAGGTGTCATGGAGCACTGTGATGACTATGGAATGGAGCATTTTTATGATAAGAGTCGTGGATCATTGTGTTGTCGGGTGTCATGGTGTGTTGTGATGACAGTGGTCATGGAGCATTGTGATGATATTGGCCATGGAGCATTGTGATGAATAGGTCTTGGAGCATTTGGTTGAAAATATTCATGGATTATTGTGATGACAGTGGTCATGGAGCATTGTGATGAGAAGGGAATGGAGCATGGTGATGACAAGGTCCTGGAGCATTGTGATGAGAAGACCATGGAGACTTGTGATGACAAGTCTCATGGAGCATTCTGATGAAAAGGGGCATGGAGCATTGTTATTACAGGGGTCTTGGAGCATTGTGATGACTAGGGCATGGAACACTGTGATACATGTGTCATGGGTCATGGAGGATTGTGATGACAAGTCATGGAGCATTGTGATGACAAGGGCATGGAGCATTGTGATGACAGGAGCATGGAGCATTTGTCTGACAAGTTTCATAGATTATTGTGATGACAGTGGACATGGTGCATTGTATTGACAAGGGCATGGATCACTGTGAAGAGAAGGTCATGGTGTATTGTGAAGACAGGTGTCAGGGAGCACTGTGATGACATATGTCATGGTCCATTGCGATGACAATGGTAGGGAGTACTGTGATGCCAAATGAAATGGAGGATTGTGATGACAAATAAAATGGAGCATTGTGATGACTGGGGCTTGTAGCATTATGATGACAATGGCCATTGAGAATTTTCATGACAATGTCGTGAAGTGTTGTGATGACAAGTTCCTTGAGCATTGTGATGACAAAACCATGGAGCCTTGTGATGACAAGTCTCATGGAGCATACTGATGAAAAGGGTCTTGGAACATTATGATGACAAGGGCATGGAGCATTTTGAGGAGAAGACCAAGGAGCATTCTGATGGCATGCGTCATCGAGCTTTGTGATGACAAGGGCATGGAGCATTTTGATTACATGAGTCTTGGAGCACTGTGATGAAAATGCCATGGATCATTGTGATGAAATAGGCATGGAGCTTTGTCATGACAGGGTTCAAGGAGCATACAGACAACAAGTGTCAGGGAGCATTTTGATGACAAGTGTATTGAGCATTGTGATGAAATCGGCATGGATCATTGTGATGAAATAGGCATGGAGCCTTGTCATGACAGGGTTCAAGGAGCATACAGACAACAAGTGTCAGGGGGCATTTTGATGACAAATGTATTGAGCATTGTGATGACAATGGTCATGGACCATTGTGATGAGAAGACCATGGATAATTTTGATGACGAGCGTCATGGTGCACTGTGATGACAAGTGTTTTGGAATATTGTGATCACAAGGGTTTGGAGCATTGTTATGACAGAGGTCATGGAGCGTTTTGATTTCATTGTGATGACAATAGCATGAAGCATTATGATGATGGACATGGTGCACTGTGATGACAGGTTTCATGGATCATTGAGATGAAAATGGGCATAGAGCATTGTGATTACAGGGTTCTTGGAGCATTGTGATGAGAACGGTCATGGAGCTTTGTGATGACAAGGCCATGGAACATCGTGATGGCAGGGGTCATGGAGCATTGTTATGACAGTGGTAATGGAGCATTGTGATGGCAAGGGCATAGATCATTGTGATGTGAAGGCCATGGAGCATTCTTTTGACGTGTCATGGAGCTTTGTGAAGACAAGGGCATGAAGCAATGTGATGAGAGCGTGCATGGAGCATTGTGAAGACAATAACATGGAGCACTGTGATGCCAAGGGTCATGGATCTTTGTGATGACAAAGGTCATGGAGCATTTTGATGGCAAGGGCGTTGTGCACTGTGATGAGAAAGGCAGGGAGCATTCTGATGACAGGGTCTTTGAGCAATTTGATGAAAAGTGTCATGGAACATTTTGATGACAGATGTTATGGAACATTGTGATGTCAGGGGTCATCGAACATTGTGATGATAAGTGCATGTAGCATTGGGATCACAGGAGTGACGGAGTATTGTCACAAATTGTGATGTAGCATTGTGATATCAGTGGTGAGAGAGCATTTTGATGAGAAGTGCATGGATCATTGTGATGACAAATTTTATGGAGCATTGTGATGACAAGATTGTGAAGCACTGTGATGACAAGCACATGGTGCATTGTGATGACATGTGTCATGGAGCATTGTGCTGCCAAGCACATGGAGCATTGTGATGACAAGTGTCAAAGAGCATTGTGATGAAAAGTTCATGGAACGTTGTGGTTAAACAGGTCACAGAGACTGTTGATGACCAGGGCATGGACCATTGTGATGACAAAGGTCATGAAGCATTGTGATGCTTGGAGTCACGGAGCATTGTGATGACAGGTGTCATGGAGCATTGTGATAACAAGGGCATGGAGCATTGTGATGACAAGGGCATGGAACATTGGTCTAATATGTTTCATGAATTATTGTGATAACAGTTAGAATGGCGCATTGTGATGACAACGGCATGGAGCATTGTGATGACCAGGCCAAGCATTATTGTGAAGACAGGTGTCAGCGAGCATTGTGATGACATATGTCATGGCCCATTGTGATGACAATCGCATGGAGCATTGTGATGCCAAGTGTCATGGAGGATTCTGATGACAAAAGTAATGGAGCATTGTGATGACAATGGCTTGGAGCATTGTGATGACAAGGGTCAGGGAGCATTGTGCTGACAAGTGCGTGGAGAATTGTAATGACAATTGTCATGGAGCATTCTGATGACAAGCTTGTGGAGTATTTTGATGACAATGGCATGGATCATTTTGATGAAAACGGCATGGGGCATTGTGATGAAAATGGCATGGAGCCTTTTCGTGACAGGGTTCAAGGAGCATTCTGATGACAAGTGTCAGGGAGCATTGTGATGACAAGTGTATTGAAAATTGTGATGACAAAGGTCATGGAGCATTGTGATGAAAAGGGCATGGAGTATTGTGATGACAGGCATCATGGAGCGTTGTGATGACAAGTGTTATGGAACATTGTGATCACAAGGATTTGGAGTATTGTGATGACAGAGGGCATGGATCATTTTGATTTCAAGGAGCATGGAGCATTGTGATGACAAGGGCATGAAGCAATGTGATCCCAAGGTTCATGGAGGATTGTGATGACAATGGAAATGGAGTATTTTGATGACAAGCGCATAGAGCATTGTAATGGAAAGGTCATGTAGCATTTTGCTGACAAATGCATGGAGCATTGTGATGACATGTGTCATGGAGCACTGTGATGACAAGCGTCACGGAGCATTGTGAATACAGGGGTCATGGAGCATTGGGAAGACAAGGGCATGGATCATTGTGATGACAAGAGTCATGGAGCACTGGGCTGAAAATGTTTATGGAGTGTTGTGATGACAGGGGTCATGGAGCATTGTGATGCCTAGGGAATGGAGCATTGTGATGACACGAGTCCCAAATCATATTGTTGTCAGTTGTCATGGAGTGTTGTGATAATAGTGGTCATGGAGCATTCTGAAGATATTGGCCATGTAGCATTGTGATGTGTAGGTCGTGGAGCATTCGGCTGAAAATATTCATGGACTATTGTGATGAGAGCGGTCATGGAGCATTGTGATGACAAGGGAATGGAGCATGGTGATGAAAAGGTCCTGGAGCATTGTGAGGAGAAGACCATGGAGACTTGTGATGACAAGTCTCATGGAGCAATCTGATGAAAAGGGGCATGGAGCATTGTGATTACAGGGGTCTTGGCGCATTGTGATGACAAGGGCATGGAACATTATGATGAGAAGGACAAGAAGCTTTCTGATGAAATGCATCATGGAGCTATTTGATGACAAGGGCATGGATCATTGTGATTACAGGGATCTTGGAGCATTGTGATGAAAAGGGCATGGATTTTTGTGATGACAAAGGCATGGAGCCTTGTCATGACAAGGTTCAAGGAGCATACTGACGACAAGTGTCAGGGAGCATGGTGATGACAAGTGTATTGAGCGTTGTGATGACAAAGATCATGGAGCATTGTGAAGAGAAGACCATGGATAATTGTGATGATTAGCGTCATGGGTTGTTGTGATGATAAGTGTTATGGAACATTGTGATCACAAGTGTTTGGAGCATTATGATGACAGAGGTCATGGAGAATATTGATTTCATTTTGATGACAATAGCCTGAAGCATTATGATGATGGCCATGGTGCATTGTGATGGCAGGGTTCATGGAGCATTGAGATGAAGGGGTGCATGGAGCATTGTGTTTACAAAGGTCTTGGAGCATTGTGATGACAAGGGCATGGAGCATTGTGATGAGAAGGCCATGGAAGTTTCTGATGAAATGCGTCAATGAGCTTTGTGATGACAAGGCCACGGAACATCGTGATGGCAGGGGTCATGGGGCATTGTTATGACAGGGCTAATGGAGCATTGTGATGGCAAGGGCATGGAACATTGTAATGACAAGGCCATGGAGCATTCTGAAGACGTGTCATGGAGGTTTGTGAAGACAAAGTCATGGAGCAATGTGATGAGAGCGTTCATGGAGCATTGTGATAACAATGACATGGAGCATTGTGATGCCAAGGGTCATGGATATTTGTGATGACAAAGGTCATGGAGCATTTTGATGGCAAGGGCGTTGTGCATTGTGATGAGAAGGGCAAGAAGCATTCTGATGACAGGGTCATGGAGCAATTTGATGAAAAGTGTCATGGAACATTTTGATAACAGGTGTTATGGAACATTGTGATGTCAAGGGTCATCGAACACTGTGATGATAAGTGCATGTAGCATTGTGATGAAAGGAGTCATGGAACATTGTGATGACAGGGGTGAGGGAGTATTGTGACACAGAGTGATGTATCATTGTGATATCAGTGGTGAGAGAGCATTTTGATGAGAAGTTCATGGAGCATTGTGATGACAAATTTTAAGGAGCATTGTGATGAGAAGATTGTGGAGCACTGTGATGGCAAGCGCATGGTGCATTGTGATGAAATGTGTCATGGAGCATTGTGCTGACAAGTGCATGGAGCATTGTGATGACAAGGGTCAAAGAGCATTGTGATGAAAAGTTCATGAAGCATTGTGGTTAAAAAGGTCACAGAGACTGTTGATGACGATGGCATGGACCATTGTGATGACAAAGGTCATGAAGCATTGTGATGACTGGAATCACGGAGGTTTGTAATGACAGGGATCATGGAGCATTGTGATAACAAGGGCATGGAGCATTGTGATCACAAGGGCATGTAACATTGGTCTAATAATTTTCATGGATTATTGCTATTACAGTTGGAATGGCACATTGTGATGACAAGGGAATGGAGCATTGTGATGACCAGGTCATGCAGTATTGTGAAGACAGGTGTTAGGGAGCATTGTGATGACGTATGTAATGGCCCACTGTGATGACAATGGCATGGAGCACTGGGATGCCAAGTGTCATAGAGGATTCTGATGACAAGGTAATGAAGCATTGTGATGACAATGGCTTGGAGCATTGTGATGACAAGGGTCAGGGAGCATTGTGCTGACAAGTGCATGGAGAATTGTGATGACAAGGGTCATGGAGCATTCTGAGGACAAGCTTGTGGAGTATTTTGATGACAATGGCATGGAGCAGTGTGAAGAAAACGGCATGGCGCATTGTGATGAAAAAGGCATTGAGCCTTTTCGTGACAGGGTTCAAGGAGCATTCTGATGACAAGTGTCAGGGAGCATTGTGATGACAAGTGTATTGAGAATTGTGTTGACAAAGGTCATGGAGCATGGTGATGAAAAGTGCATGGAGTATTGTGATGACAGGTATCATGGAGCGTTGTGATGACAAGTGTTATGGAACAATGTGATCACAAGTGTTTGGAGCATTGTGATGACAGAGGTCATGGATCATTTTGATTTCAAGGAGCATGGAGTATTGTGATGACAATGGCATGAAGCAATGTGATCCCAAGTTTCATGGAGGATTGTGATGACAATGGAAATGGAGTATTGTGATGACAAGCGCATAGAGCAGTGTAATGACAAGGTCATGTAACATTTTGCTCACAAAGGCATGGAGCATTGTGATGACATGTGTCATGGAACACTGTGATGACAAATGTCACGGAGCATTGTGAATACACGGGTCATGGAGCATTGGGATGACAAGGGCATGGATCATTTTGATGACAAGTGTCATGGAGCACTGGGCTGAAAATGTTCATGGAGTGTTGTGATGACATGGGTCATGGAGCATTGTGATGACTAGGGAATGGATCAATGGGATGACAAGAGTCCCAGATCATTGTGTTGTCAGGTGTCATGGAGTGTTGTGATGACAGTGGTCAAGGAGAATTGTGTTGATATTGGCCATGGAGCACTGTGATGAGTAGTTCGTGGAGCATTGGGCTGAAAATATTCATGGATTATTGTGATGACAGGGGTCATGGAGTGTTGTGATGACAGTGGTCAAGGAGAATTGTGTTGATATTGGCCATGGAGCACTGTGATGAGTAGTTCGTGGAGCATTGGGCTGAAAATATTCATGGATTATTGTGATGACAGGGGTCATGGAATATTGTGATGACAAGGGAATGGAGCATGGTGATGACAAGGTCCTGGAGCATTGTGATGAGAGTAGCATGGAGACTTGTGATGACAAGTCTTATGGAGCATTTTGATGAAAAGGGGCATGGAGCATTGTGATTACAGGGGTCTTGGAGCATTGTGATGACTAGGGCATGGAGCATTGTGATGAGAAAGCCATTGAGCGTTCTGATGACATGCGTCATGGAGTTTTCTGATGACAAGGGCAAGGAGCATTGTTATTACAGGGATCTTGGAGCATTGTGATGAAAAGGGCATGGATCATTGTGATGAAAAAAGCATGGAGCCTTGTCATAACAGGGTTCAAGGAGCATACTGACGACAAGTGTCAGGGAGCATTGTGATGACAAGTGTATTGAGCATTGTGATGACAAAGATCATGGAGCATTGTGATGAGAAGGCCGTGGATAATTGTGAAGATGAGTGTCATGGGGTTTTTTGATGATAAGTGTTATGTAACATTGTGATCCCAAGGGTTTGGAGCATTTTGATGACAGATGTCATGGAGAATATTGATTTCATTGTGATGACAATAGCCTGAAGCATTATGATGATGGGCATGGTGCATTGTGATGACACGGTTCATGGAGCATTGAGATGAATAGGGGCATGGAGCATTGTGATTACAAGGGTCTTGGAGCATTGTGATTACAAGGGCATGGAGCCTGGTGATGAGAAGGCCATGGAACATTCTGATGACATGCGTCATGGAGCTCTGTGATGACAAGGGCATGGAGCATTGTTATTTCAGTGGTCTTGAGCATTGTGATGACAAGTGTCATGGAACCTTGTGATGACTAGGCCATGGAACATTGTGATGGCAGGGGTCATGGTGCATTGTTATGACAGGTGTAATGGAGCATTTTGATGAGAAGGGCATGGAATATTGGTCTGAAATTTTTCATGGATTATTGTGATGAGAGTGCGCCTGAAGCATTGTGAGGACAAGGGCACGGAACAGTATGATACATGGGTCATGCAGGAATGTAATGACAAGGGCATGGAGCATTGTGATGAGAAGGGCATCGAGCATTATGATGACAAGTGTCATGAATCCTTCTGATGACAAGGACATTGAGTAATGTAATGAGTGGTTTCATGGAGCATTGTGATGACAATGACATGGAGCATTGTGATGCCAAGCGTCATGGAGCTTTGTGATGACAAGTCATGGAGCATTTTGATGACAAGGGCAAGATGCATTGTGATGAGAAGTGCAGGGAGCATTTTGATGACCGGGTCATGCAGCAATTTGATGAAAATTGTAATGGAATATTTTGATGGCAGGGGTTATAGAACATTGTGATGTCAGGGGTCTTAGAGCTTTGGGACGAAAAGGGTCATGGAGCATTTTGATGACAGGGGTTATGGAACATTGTGATGTCAGCATTCATGGAACATTGTGATGATAAAGGAATGTAGCAGTGTGATGACAGGGTCATGGATCATTGTGATTACAGGGGTGAGGGAGCATTATGATGACTATTGACTGAACACTGTGATATCTCTGGTGAGAGAGCATTTTGACGAGAAGTGCATGGAGCATTGTGATTACAAAGTTTATGGAGCATTGCAATGACAAGGTTGTGGACCGTTGTGATGAAATGTGCGTTGCATATTGTGAAGACAATGGTCATGGAACATTGTTCTGAGAAAGACATGGAGCATTGTGATGACAACGGTCAAAGAGAATTGTGATGAAAATTTCATGGAGCATTTTGGTTACAAAGGTCACAGAGACTTGTGATGACACGGGCATGGACCATTGTGATGACCAACGTTATGAAACATTGTGATGACTGGAATCACGGAGCATTGTGATGACAGGGGTCATGGAGCATTCTGATGACATGTGTCATGGAGTATTGTGCTGACAAGCGCATGGAGCATTGAGATGACAAGGGTCATGGAGCATTGTCCTGAGAAAGGCATAGAGCATTGTGATGACAAGGGTCAAAGAGCATTGTGATGAAAAGTTCATGGAGCATTTTGGTTAAAATGCTCACAGAGCCTGATGATGACGAGGGCATGGACCATTGTGATGACAAAGGTCATGAAGCACTGTGATGACTGGAGTCACAGAGCATTGTAATGGCAGGGGTCATGGAGCATTGTGATAACAAGGGCATGGAGCATTGTGATGATGAGGGCATGGAGCATTGGTCTAATAAGTTTCATGGATTATTGCGATGACAGTTGGAATGGCGCAATGTGATGACAAGTGCCATTGAAAATTTTCTTGACAAGTTCGAGAAGCTTTGTGATGACAAGGTCCTGGAGCATTGTGATGACAAAACTATGGTTGCCTTGTGATGAAAAGTCTCATGGAGCATACTGATGAAAAGGGGCATGGAGCATTGTGATTACAGTTGTCTTGGAACATTGTGATGACAAGGGCATGGAGCACTGTGAGGAGAAGACCAAGGAGTATATTGATGGCATGCATCCTTGAGCTTTGTGATGACAAGGGCATGGAGCATTTTGATTATATGTGTCTTGGAGCATTGTGATGAAAAGGACATGGATCATTGTGATGAAAAAGGCATGGAGCCTTGTCATGACAGGGTTCAAGGAGCATACAGACAACAAGTGTCAGGGAGCATTTTGATGACAAGTGTATTGAGCATTGTGATGACAAGGGTCATGGAGCATTTTGCTGAGAAAACATAGAGCATTGTGATGACAAGTGTCAAAGAGCATTGTGATGAAAAGTTCATTGAGCATTGTGATGACAATGAAATGTAGCATTGTGATTCCAAGGGTCATGGATCTTTGTGATGACAAAGGTCATGGAGCATTCTAATGGCACGGGCATTGTGCATTGTGATGAGAAGGGCAGGGAGCTTTTTGATGACAGGGTCATGGAGCATTTTGATGAAAAGGGTCATGGAGCATTTTGATGACAGGTGTTATGGAACATTGTGATGGCAGGGGTCATCGAACATTGTGATTATAAGTGCATGTATCATTGTGATGACAGGAGTCATAGAACATTGTGATGACAGGGCTGAGGGGGTATTGTGACAAATAGTGATGTAGCATTGGGATATCAGTGGTGAGAGAGCATTTTGATGAGAACTGCATGGAGCATTGTGATGAGAAGTTTTATGCAGCATGGTGATGAGAAGTTTGTGGAGCACTGTGATGACAAGTGCATGGTGCATTGCGATGACATGTGTCATGAAGCATTGTGCTAACAAGCGCATGGAGCATTGTGATGACAAGGGTCATGGAGCATTGTACTGAGAAAGGCATAGGGCATTGTGATGTCAAGGGTCAAAGGGCATTGTGATGAAAACTTCATGGAGCATTGTCGTTAAAAAGGTCACAGAGACTGTTGATGACGAGGACATGGACAATTGTGATGACAAAGTTCATGAAGCATTGTGATGACTGGAGTCACGGAGCATTGTGATGACAGGGGCCATGGAGCATTGTGATAATAAGGGCATGGAGCATTGTGATAACAAGGGCATGGAGCATTGTGATGACAACGGCATGGAGCATTGGTCTAATAAGTTTCAAGGATTCTTGCGATGACAGTTGGAATGGCGCATTGTGATGACAAGGGCATGGAGCATTGTGATGACCTGGTCATGCAGTATTGTGAAGACAGGTGTCAGGGAGAATTGTGATGATATATGTAATGGCCCATTGTGATGACAATGGCATGGAGCATTGTGATGCCAAGTATCATGGAGGATTCTGATGACAAAGGTAATGGAGCATTGTGATGACAATGGCTTGGAGTATTGTGATGACAAGGGTTATGGAACATTGGGCTGAAAATGTTCATGGAGTATTGTGATGACAGGTGTCATGGAGCATTGTGATGACTAGGGAATTGAACATTGTGATGACAAGAGTCCCGAATCATTGTGTTGTCAGGTGTCATGGAGTGTTATGATGACAGTGGTCATGGAGCATTGTGACGATATTGGCCAATGAGCATTGTGATGAAAAGACCTTGGGTAATTGTGATGTCGAGCATCATGGAGCACTGTAATGACATGGGGCATGAAGCATTGTGATGACAGGTGTCAGGGAGCATTGTGATGACAGGGGTCATGGAGCATTGTGATGACAAGGGCATGGAGCTTTGTGATGATATGTGCATGGAGCATTGTGATGACAAGTGCATGGAACATTGCAATGTCAAGTGGATGGAGAATTGTGATGACAAGAGCATGTAACATTTTGATGAGAAGTGTCATGTAGCATTGTGATGACAAGGACGTGGAGAATTGTGATGACAAGGGACATGAAGCATTGTAATAACCCGGGCATGGTGCATTGTGATGACAGGGGACATGGAGCATTATTATGAGAACGGCCATGGTGCATTCTGACATAAGATATCACTTATGAAAGGAATGTAAACATGGCTACATATGAACTGATTTAGGGAAGAGAACAGAGTCTCAGATTTAGAAAACAATCTAACGCTTGCTTAAGGGGAAAGAGAGGTGTGGAGATGCACAAAAAATAAGATTGATATTAGTACAGGTACCGTTCCATAATCCAAAAACAGAAGAGACAATCCCTACTCCTTCCTCAGTGAAAGGAACTAAACATCCGTATTCCCCGCAGAGAAATATATCTGACTAGTAAGGATTTTAAAACCTATGTATTGATATGTCTCCGTAAGGGAACCAAGTGTGTCTAGAACGACATAAACATGGCAGTGAGAATCAGCTCAAACCCACTATAAAAATGAATTTCAAAACAAAACATATAAACAGTAAAATTCTTACACAATACCTTCAGGGGTTCTGATGAAACCTGGAATGACCCTATCTACAATGACAGCTGGATGTGGCATAAGGCTGGTCACTTGGGACTGAGAGGATTGGTGAGATTGGGTGAAAAAATGCAGACCCTTTAAAGCAATAATGCCTGCCACCCATTCCATGGTTCCCAACTCTCCAGGTAGAAGGGAATATCACTACAGTTATAACGTGTATGGGAACCTAGAGAATGGAAACCAGCTGATGGTGAAAGGTTTCTAAAACTCTACATGTACTCCAGTTTGACATTCCAACTGCTTTACTATCAATCTCCCAACTTGGAAAGTCAGCCACTATAACCTCCTGGTTCGCACAGTTGGCAAATTGTGCACAGGATATAAGGGAAGAGAGAGAACCAATGAGAGAGTAGCTGTAGGCATTTGGACGGCCACATGTCTCTCTAATTTCCCGTCACAAAGAGGAATTAACCAAAGTCTCAGCCTGCCCCCCAGAACCAGTATAAGTCTAGAAGCAAAACTGTTGATTTGCGGTCAGCTCACAAAAACGCGAGTTGAAAAATGGAGCTCAGGGCCACAGCAATTCACTAACCTGCAGAGTTATAAAGGACTACTCGCTGCCAAAAATCTGTTGAGGGAAAGCCACGAGGCGGAAGGGAAAATGAGGAAGAATGGCATGAAACAGATTTCAAGAGGTACATTGGAATCACCTTTAAACACAGGAAAAGCATTACAACTACGAAAATTATGGAAATGGCCATAAAGGGCATATGGGTTTTCACGTGAATATATTCAGGAGAAAACGCATATGCCCTTTTTGGACAAGCAAGCAAGCGGGCAATGCAAATCAGCAATACAAAGAAGTATCACTTCCCACCGGTCAAAAGGGACATCCGCAAAAAGTGTAAAAACCAGAAAGGCAAGACAGGCCCTGGAGAACAGGGCGCCTTGTTATGCTGACGGGCGGGATGTAAATTGCCAACTGCCTCTCTGGAGGAGTGCATTGTGTTCCCTAAAACAAGTAAACAACAGAGCTACAGAGCCAAGGGCACTTCCAGTCTAGGGAATATACCTTGGGAAAACTGAAAATAAATAAGACAGATCGACACCAAAATTCAGGGCTGCACTGCTTAAAAAAACCTCAACTTGGTTACACCTTAAATATCCCAGGAAAGATAAAAATGGTTCAAGAAATTGTGGTACTTACGTACGATGGAATATCCCTCAGCCATGAAATCAATGTCATAAGGCCAGTAGCAGCAAAATGAGTGGATATAGGTACAATAATTCTAAGTGAAATAAGTCACACAGAAAAAGAAACTTATCATAAGATATCACTTATGAAGATCCTGTAAACATGGCTACACATGAACTGTGTTAGGAAAGAGAAGAGAGACTCACATTTAAAAAACACGCTTATGCCTGCTTAAGGGGGAAGGAGAGGTGGGGTGATGCATAAAATCAGAGTTTGATATTAGTACAGGTACCTTTCCAAAAACCAAATACGGAATAGACAAGACCTACACCTTCCTCAGTGAAAGGGACTCAACACCCCATATTCACCACAGAGTAATATATCTTACTAGTATGAATCTTAAAACGTATGTATTGATATGTCTCCGAAAGGGAATCAAGTGTGTCTAGACTGGCATAAACATGACAGTGAGAATCAGCTCAAACCCACTATAAAAAGGAATTTCAAAAACAAAACAAAAAAACAGCGAAATTTCTTACAATTCCTTCAAGGTCTCTGATGAAACCTGAAATGACCCTATGTACAATGACAGATGGATGTGGCATAAGGCTGGATACTTGGGACTGAGAGGATTGGTGAGATTGGGTGAGCAAATGCAGACCCTTTAAAGCAATAATGAGAGGCACCCATTTCATGGGTCCCAACTCTCCAGGTTGAAGGGAATATTACTACAGCTATAACATGTACGGGAAACCTAGAGAATGGACACACAGTGAATATGAAAGGTCACTAAAATTCAACTAATAGTCCCTCTCCTGGTGCTCCGGTTTGACTTTCCAACTGCTTTACTATCAATCTCCCAACTTGGAGAGACAGCCCCTTTAACCTCCTGGTTCTCACAAGTTGCCAGTTTGGCAGAGGATGAAAGGGAAGAGGGAGAACCAATGAGAGAGTAGCTGTTAGGCATTTGGATGGGAACATGTCCCTCTAATTTCCCGGCCGGAAGAAGAAGTAACCAAAGTCTCAGCCACCCACCGGACACCAGTATAGGTCCTGAACCAAAGTTTGGACTTGCATTCAACTCACAAAAAAAGGGGTTGAAAAATGGAGCTCAGGGGAACAGCAATTCAGAAACTGGCAGAGAAATACAGGACAACTATTGTCCAAATATCTGTTTAATGGAAGGCAACGAGGCAGACTTGAAAGTGAGGCAGAATAGCAGCAAACAGATTTCAAGAGGTACGTTGGAATCACCTTTAAAGCACAGGAAGAAGGGCACAACTTCGACAATGATGCACTTGGCCAAAAAGGGCGTATTCCTTTTCTCCTGTATATATTCAGGAGAAAACGAATACGCCATTTTTGGCCATCCAGCAAGCGGGCAATGCAAATCTGCACTACAAAGAATTATCACCTCCAACCAGTCAAAAGGGATATCTGCAAAATGTGTAAAATGCAGAAAGGCAAGACAGCCCCTGGAGAACTGGGAGCCTTGTTATGCTGATGGGCGGGACGTAAATTGACAACTGCCTCTTTGGAGGAGTGCATTGTGTTCCCCAAAACAAGTAAACAACAGAGCTACAGAGCCAAGGGCACTTCCAGCCTAGTGCATATACCTTGGGAAAACTGAAAATCAATAAGACAGAGCCACCCCCCAAATTTAGGGATGTACTGCTTACAAGAACCTCAACTTGTGTACATCTTAAATATCCCAGGAAAGATAAAAATGGTTCAAGAAATTGGGGTACATATGTACGATGGAATATCCCTCAGCCATGAAATCAATGTCATAAGACCAGTAGCAGCAAAATGAGTGGATTTAGGTACGATGATTCTAAGTGAAATAAGTCACAGAGAAAAAGAAACTTATCATAAGATATCACGTATGAGGGTCCTGTAAACATGGCTACACATGAACTGAGTTAGGAAAGAGAACAGAGTCTCACATTTAGAAAAAACTCTTATGCCTGCTTAAGGGGGAAGGAGAGGTGCGGTGATGCATAAACCCAGAGTTTGATATTAGTACATGTACCTTTCCAAAAATCAGATATGGAATAGACAAGACCTACACCTACCTCAGTGAAAGGCACTCAAAACCCCATATTACCTGCAGAGTAATATATCTGACTAGTAAAAATCTTATAACCTATTTATTGATATGTCTCCATGAGGCAATCAAGTGTTTCTAGACTGGCATAAACATGGCAGTGAGAATCAGCTCACACCCTCTATAAAAAGGAATTTCAAACACACACAAAAAAGAGGAAATTCTTTACAATTTCTTCAGGGTCTTTGACGAAACCTGGAATGACCCTATCTACATCGACAGCTGGATGTGGCATAAGGCTGGACACTTCGGACTGAGAGGATTGGTGAGATTGGGTGAGCAAATGCAGACACCTTAAAGCAATACTGTGTGGCACCCATTCTATGGGTCCCAACTCTCCAGGGTGAAGGGAATATTACTACAGATATAACATGTATGGGAAACCTAGAGAAAGTACACTCTGTGAATACAAAAGGTTTCTAAAACTCAACTAATAGTCCCTCTGCTGGTGCTCTGGTTTGACTTTCCAACTGCTTTACTATCAATCTCCCAACTTGGAGAAACAGCCCCTTTAACTTCCTAGTTTGCCCAGGTTGCCAATTTGGCAGAGGATGAAAGGGAAGAGGGAGAATCACGGAGAGATTAGCTGTTAGGCGTTTGGACGGTCACATGTCACTCTAATTTCATGTCAGGAAGGAGAATTAACCAAAGACTCAGCCAAGCACAGTAAACCAGTATAGGTCGTGAAGCACTATTTTGGAATTGCGTTCAGCTCACAAAAACGAGTTCAAAAAAGGAGCTCAGGGGCACAGCGATTCACAAACAGGCAGAGTAATAAAGGACAACTATCATCCAAAAATCTGTTGAGTGAAGGCAACGAGGCGGAATTGAAAGCGAGGCAGAATAGCAGGAAACAGATTTCAAGAGGTACGTTGGAATTGCCTTGAAAGAACAGGTAGAGGAAACAACTTTGTCAATGATGCACTTGGCCAAATAGGGCATATGCATTTTCTCCTGAATATAATCAGGAGAAATCACATACGTCCTTTTTCGCCAAGCAATCATGCGGGCAATGCAAATCTGCACTACAAAGAAGTATCACTTCCCACCGGTCAAAAGGGACATCCACAAAATGGGTAAAAACCAGAAAGGCAAGACAGGCCCTGGAGAACAGCGAGCCTTGTAATGCTGATGGGCGGGATGTAAACTGCCAACTGCCTCTATGAAGGAGTGCATTGTGTTCTGTAAAAGAAGTAATCAACAGAGCTACAGAGCCAAGGGCACTTCCAGTATAGGGAATATACCTTGGGAAAACTGAAAATCAATAAGACAGAGCCACCCCAAAATTTAGGGCTGCACTGCTTACAAGAACGTCAACTTGGGTACACTTTAAGTATCCCAGGAAAGATAAAAATGGTTCAAAAAATTGTGGTACTTACGTATGATGGAATATCCCTCAGCCATGAAATCAATGTCATAAGACCAGTAGCAGCAAAATGAGTGGATTCAGGTATGATGACTCTAAGTGAAATAAGTCACACAGAAAAAGAAATGTATCATAAGATATCACTTATGAAGATCCTGTAAACATGGCTACACATGAACTGAGTTAGGAAAGAGAACAGAGTCTCACATTTAGAAAACATTCTTATGCCTGCTTAAGGGGGAAGGAGAGGTGGGGTGATGCATAAAACCAGAGTTTGATATAAGCACAGGTACCGTTCCAAAAACCAACTATGGAATAGACAAGACGTACCTATACCTTCCTCAGTGAAAGGGACTCAAAAACCCATATTTCCCGCGGAAGAATATATCTGACTAGTAAGAATCTTAAAACCTAAGTATTGATATGTCTCCGTAAGGGAATCAAGTGTGTCTAGACTGACATACACATGGCAGCGAGAAGCAGCTCAAACCCACTATAAAATGGAATTTCAAAAAAAAAGAAAAAAACAGGGAAATTCTTTACAATTCCTTCAGGGTCTCTGATGAAACCTGGAATGACCCTGTCTAAATTGACAGCTGGATGTGGCATAAGGCTGGACACTTGGGACTGAGAGGATTGTTGAGATTGTGTGAGCAAATGCAGACCCTTTAAAGCAATAATGCATGGCACCCATTCCATGGGTCCCAACTCTCCAGGTTGAAGGGAATATTACTACAGCTAAAACATGTACGGGAAACCTAGAGAATGGACACACTGTGAATACGAAAGGTTTCTAAATCTCAACGACTATTCCCTCTCCTGGTGCTCCGGTTTGACTTTCCGACTGCTTTACTATCAATCTCCCAACTTGTAGAGACAGCCCCTTTAGCCTCGTGGTTCTCACAGGTTGCCAATTTGGCAGAGGATGAAAGGGAAGAGGGAGAACCAATGAGAGAGTAGCTCTTAGGCATTTGGAGGGGCATATGTCATTTTAATTTCCTGGCAGGAAGAAGAATTAACCAAAGTTGCAGCCACCCACCGGGAACCAGTATAGGTCCTGAACAAAAATTTTGGACATGCGTTCAGCTCACAAAAAACGAGTTGAAAAATTGAGCTCAAGGGCACAGCAACTCACAAACTGGAAGAGTAATAAAGGACAACTATCATCCAAAAATCTCTTGAGGGAAGGCAACGAAGCTGACTTGAAAATGAGGCAGAATTGCACAAAACATATTTCAAGAGGTAAATTGGAATCGCCTTTAAAGCACAGGAAAAGCATCACAACTTCGACAGTGATGCACTTGGCCAAAAAGGGCGTATGTGTTTTCTCCTGAATATATTTAGGAGAAAATGCATACGAACTTTTTGGACAATCAAGCAAGCGTGCAATGCAAATCCACACTACAAAGAATTGTCACTTCCCACGGGTCAAAAGGGACATCCGAAAATCAGTAAAAACCAGAAAGGCAAGAGGGAGATGCCAAGGGCATGAAGCAATATGATCCAAAGTGTCATGAAGGATTGTGATGACAAGTGCATGGAGCATTGTGATGACAAGATTATGTAGCATTTTGCTGACAAAGGCATGGAGCATTGTGATGACAAGGTTCATGGAGCACTGTGATGACAAGCGTCACGGAGCATTGTGATTACAGGGGTCATGGAGCATTGGGATGACAAGGGCATGTAGCATTTTGATGACAAGAGTCCCGGATCATTGTGTTGTCAGTGTTCATGGATCGTTGTGATGACAGGAGTCATGGAGCATTGTGATGACAGGGGTCATGGAGCATTGTGATGAGAAGGTCAAGGAGCATTGGGCTGAAAACTTTCATGGAGTATTGTGATGACAGGGGCCATGGAGGCTTGTGATGACAAGGTACTGGAGCATTGTGATGAGAAGACCATGGAGACTTGTGATGACAATTCTCATGGAATATTCTGATGAAAACGGGCATGGAGCATTGTGATTACAGGGGTCTTGGGGCATTGTGATGACAAGGGCATGGAGCATTGGGATGAGATGGCCATGGAACGTTCTGATGTCATGCATCATGGAGCTTTATGATGACAAGGGCATGGAACATTGTGATGAAAAAGGCATGGAGCCTTGTCATGACAGGGTTCAAGGAGCATACTGAGGACAAGTGTCAGGGAGCATTGTGATGACAAGTGTATTGAGCATTGTGATGAAAAAGGTCATGGAGCATTGTGATGAGAAGACCATGGATAATTGTGATGACGAGCGTCATGGGGCGTTGTGATGATAAGTGTTATGGAACATTTTGGTCACAAGGATTTGGAGCATTGTGATGACAGAGATCATGGAGCATTTTGATTTCATTGTGATGACAATAGCATGAAGCATTTTGATGATGGGCATGGTGCATTGTGATTACAGGGGTCTTGGAGCATTGTGATTAGAAGGGTCATGGAGCCTTGTGATGACAAGGCCATGGAACATCGTGATGGCAGGGGTCATGGAGCACGGTTATGACAGGGTTAAGGGAGAATTGTGATGGCAAGAGCATGGAACACTGTGATGAGAAGGCCATGGAGCCTTCTGATTACATGCGTCATGGAGCTTTGTGATGACAAGGTCATGGAGCAATGTGATGAGAGCGTTCATGGAGCATTGTGATGACAATAACATTGAGCATTTTGATGAAAAGTTCATGGAGCATTGTGGTGACAAATTTCACAGAGCCTTGTGATGATGAGGGCATTGAATTTTGTGGTGACACACGTCATGGAGTCTTGTGATGACGGGACACACGGAGCATTGTGATGACTGGGTCATGTAGCATTGTGATGACAGGAGCATGGAGCATTGGTCTGACAAGTTTTATGCATAATTGTGTTGACAGTGGGCATGGCACATTGTGATGACAAGGGCATGGAGCATTGTGATGACAAGGTCATGGAGTATTGTGAAGACAGGTGTCAGGGAGCATTGTGATGGCATATTTAATGTTCCATTGTGATGACAATGCCATGGAGCATTGTGATGCCGAGTGTTATGGAGGATTGTGATGACAAAGGTAATGGAGCATTGTGATGACAAAGGCATGGAGCTTGCTATGACAGGGGTCATGGGACATTGCGATGACAAGTGCATGGAGAATTGTGATGACAAGAGCATGTAACATGGGGATGAGAACTGTCATGGAGCATTGTGATGACAAGGACGTGGAGAATTGTGATGACAAGGGACATGGAGCATTGTGATGACCAGGGCATGGAGCATTGTTATGGCAAGACCGTGGAGCACTGTGATGAGAAGACCATGGATAATTCTGGTGACGAGCATCATGGAGCACTGTAATGACAAGGGGCATGGAGCATTGTGATGATAGGTCTCAGGGAGCATTGTGATGACAGGGCTCATGGATCATTGTGATGACAAGGGTCATGGAGTATTCTGATGACAAGCTTGTGCAGTATTGTGATGACAAAGCATTTAACACTGTGATGGGAAGTGTCATGGAACATAGTGATGCCAAGAACGTGGAGAACTGTGATGAAAGGGAACATAGAGCATTGTGATGACCAGGGCATGGAGCATTGTGATGGCAAGACCGTAGAGCACTGTGATGAGAAGACCATGGATAATTGTGATGACGAGCGTCATGGAGTGCTATAATGACAAGCGGCATGGAGCATTGTGATTACAGGGGTCTTGGAGCATTGTGATGAAAAGGGAATGGATCATTGTGATGAAAAAGGCATGGAGCCTTTTCATGACAGTGTTCAAGGAGCATACTGACGACAAGTGTCAGGGAGCATTGTGATGACAAGTGTATTGAGCATTGTGATGACAAAGGTTATGGAGCATAGTGATGAGAAGAACATGGATAATTGTGATTATGAGCATCATGGGGTGTTGTGATGAGAAGTGTTATGGAACATTGTGATCCCAACGGTTTGGAGCATTGTGATGACAGAGGTCATGGAGCATTTTGATTTCATTGTGAGGAAAATAGCCTGAAGCATTATGATAATGGGCATGGTGCATTGAGATGATAGGATTCATGGAGCTTTGAGATGAAAGGGGGCATGGAGCATTGTGATAAAAAGTGTCTTGGAGCATTGTGATGAGAAGTCCATGGAACATTCTAATGACATGAGTCATGGAGCTTTGTGATGACAAGGGCATGGAGCATTGTGATTACAGGGGTCTTGGGACATTGTGATGACAAGTGTCATGGAGCCTTGTGAATGACAAGGCCGTGGAACATTGTGATGGCAGGGGTCATGGAAAATTGTTATGACAGGTGTAATGGAGCATTGTGATGAGAAGGACAGGAAGCATTGGTGTGAAATGTTTCATGGATTACTGTGATGAGAGTGGGCATGGAGCATTTTGATTACAAGGGTCTTGGAGCATTGTGATGGCAAGGGCATGGAGCATTGCGGTGACAGGGCCATGGAACATTCTGATGACATGCGTCATGTAGCTTTTTGATGAAAAGGGCATGGAGTATTTTGATTAGAGGGTTCGTGGAGCATTGTGATGACAAGTGTCATGGAGCCTTGTGATGACAAGGCCGTGGAACATTGTGATGGCAGGTGTCATGGAGCATTGCTATGACAGAGGTAAAGGAGCATTGTGATGAGGAGGGCATGGAGCATTGGTCTGAAATGTTTAATAGATTATTGTGATGACAGTGGGCATAGAGCATTGTGATGATAAGGGCATGGAACACTGTGATACATGGGTCATGGAGGATTGTAATGACAAGGTCATGGCGCATTGTGATGAGAAGGGCATCGAGCATTGTGATGACAAGTGTCATGGAGTGTTGAGATTACAAGGGCATGGAGCAATGTGATGAGAGGGGTCATGAAGCATTTTGATGACAATGACATGGAGCATTGTGATGCCAAGGGTCATGGCGCTTTGTGATGACAAAAGTCATGGAGCATTTTGATGATAAGTGCATGGTGCATTGTGATGAGAAGGGCAGGGAGTATTTTGATGACAGGGTCATGCAGCAATATGATGAAAAGTGTATTGGAACATTTTGATGACAGGGGTTATAGAATATTGTGATGTCAGCGGACATGGAACATTGTGATGATAAAGGGATGTAGCATTTTGATGACAGGGGTCATGGGACATTGTGATTACAGGGGTGAGGGAGTATTGTGACGACTAGTGATGGAACACTCTGATATCTCTGGTGATAGAGCATTTTGATGAGAAATGTACGGAGCATTGTGATTACAAGGTTTATGAAGCTTTGCAATGACAAGTTTCTGGACCGTTGTGATTAAAAGTGAATGGCACATTGTGATGACAAGGGTCATGTAATATTTTTCAGACAAAGGCATGGAGCATTGTGATGACAACAGTCACGGAGCATTGTGATGAAAACGGCATGGGCCATTGTAATGAAAAAGGCATGGAGCCTTTTCGTGACAGGGTTCAAGGAGCATTGTGATAAAAAGTGTCAGGGAGCATTGTGATGACAAGTGTATTGAGAATTGTGATGACAAAGGTCATGGAGCATTGTGATGAAAAGGGCATGGAATTTTGTGATGACAAGCATCATGGAGCATTGTGATGACAAGTGTTATGGAACATTGGGATCACAAGTGTTTGGAGCATTGTGATGACAGAGGTCATGGATCATTTTGATTTCAAGGAGCATGGAGCATTTTGATGACAAGGGCATGAAGCAATGTGATCCCAAGGTTCATGGAGGTTTGTGATGACAATGGAAATGGAGTATTGTGATGACAAGCACATAGAGCATTGTAATGACAAGGTCATGTAGCATTTTGCTGACAAAGGCATGGAGCATTGTGATGACATGTGTCATGGAGCACTGTGATGACAAGTGTCACGGAGCATTGTGAATACAGGGGTCATGGAGCTTTGGGATGACAAGGGCATGGATCATTGTGATGACAAGTGTCATGGAGCATTGGGCTGTATATGTTCATGGAGTATTGTGATGACGGGGTCATGGAGCATTGTGATGACAGAGGTCATGAAGAATTTTGATTTCATTGTGCTGACAATATCCAGAAGCATTATGATGATGGGCATGATGCATTGTGATGACAGGGTTCATGGAACATGGAGATGAAAAGGGGCATGGAGCATTGTGATTACAGAGGTCTTGGAACACTGTGATGACAAGGGCATGGAGCATTTTGATGAGAAGGCCATGGAACATTCTGATGACATGTGTCATGGAGCTTTGTGATGACAAGGGAATAGAGCATTGTGATTACAGGGGTCTTGGAGCATTGTGATGACAAGTGACATGGAGCATTTTGATGACAAGGCCATGGAACATCGTGATGGATGGGGTCATGGAGCATTGTTATGACAGGTGTAATGGAGCATTGTGATGAGAAGGTCATGGAGCATTGTGATTACAAGGTTTATGGAGCAATACCATGACAAATTTGTGGACCGTTGTGATTAAAATCGCGTAGCACATTGTGATGACAATGTTCATGGAGCATTTTTCTGACAAAGGCATGGAGCATTTTGATGACAAGGGTTACGGAACATTGTGATGAAAAGTTCATGGAGCATTGTGGTTATAAAGGTCACAGAGCCTTGTGCTGACGTGGGCATGGACCATTGGGATGACAAATGTTATGAAGCATTGTGATGACTGGAGTCACTGAGCATTGTGATGACAGGGGTCATGGAGCATTGTGATGACAAGGGCATGGAGCATTTTGGTGACAGGGGCATGGAGCATTGGTCTGAGAAGTTTCTTAGATTATTGTGATGACATTGGACATGGTGCATTGTGATGACAAGGGCATGGATTATTGTGATGAGAAGGTCATGGAGTATTGTGAAACAGGTGTCAGGGAGCATTGTGCTGACATATGTCATGGTCCATTGCAATGACAATGGAAGGGAGCATTGTGATGCCAAATGTAATGGAGGATTTGATGACAAATATAATGGAGCATTGTGATGAGAAGGGCATCGAGCATTGTGATGACAAGTGTCATGGAGCTTTGTGATGACAAGGGCATGGAGCAATGTAATGGGAGAGTTCATGGAGCATTGTGATGACAATGACATGGACCATTGTGATGCCAAGGGTCATGGAGGTTTGTGATGACAAGTCATGGAGCATTTTGATGACAAGGGAATGGTGCATTGTGATGAGAAGTGCAGGGAGCATTTTGATGACCGGGTCATGCAGCAATTTAATGAAAAGTGAAATGGAACATTTTAATGGCAGGGGTTATAGAATATTGTTATGTCAGGTTTCTTGGAACTTTGGGATGAAAAGGGTTATGGAGCATTTTGATGACATGGGTTATGGAACATTGTTATGTCAGGGGTCATGGAACATTGTCCTGATAAGGGGATGTAGCACTGTGATGACAGGGTCATGGAACATTGTGATTACAGGGGTGTGGGAGTATTGTGATGACTAGTGATGGAACATTGTGATATCTCTGGTGAGAGAGCATTTTGATGAGATGTGCATGGACCATTGTGATGAAAAAGTTTATGGAGCATTGCAATTATAATGTTGTGGACCTTTGTGATGACAATGGTCATGGAGCATTGTTCTGACAAAGAAATGGAGCATTGTGATGACAAGGGTCACAGTGAATGGTGATGAAAAGTTCATGGAGCATTGTGGTTACAAATGTCACAGAGCCTTGTGATGACGCGGGCATGAACCTTTGTGATGACAAACGTTATGAAGCATTGTGATGACTGGAGTCACGGAGCATTCTGATGACAGGGGTCATGGAGCATTGTGATGACAAGGGCATGGAGTATTGTGATGACAGGTAATGGAGCATTGGTCTGACAAATTTCATAGATTATTGTGATGACAGTGGGCATGGTGCATTGTGATGACAAGGTCATGGGGCATTGTGATGAGAAGGTCATGGAGTATTGTGAAGACAGATGTCAGGGAGCATTGTGATGACATATGTCATGGTCCATTGCATGACAATGGCATGGAGCATTGTGATGCCAAATGTAATGGAGGATGGTGATGACAAATATAATGGAGCATTGTGATGATTATGGCTAGGAGCATTATGATGACAAGGGGATTGAGAATTTTCATGACAATGTCGTGAAGGATTGTGCTGACAAGGTCCTGGAGCATTGTGATGACAAAACTATGGAGCCTTGTGATGACAAGTCTCATGGAGCATACTGATGAAAAGGGGCATGGAGCATTGTGGTTACAGGGGTCATGGAACATTGTGATGACAAGGGCATGGAACATTGTGAGGAGAAGACCAAGGAGCATTCTGATGGCATAAGTCATTGAGATTTGTGAAGACAAGGGCATGGAGCATTGTAATTACATGGGTCTGGGAGCATTGTGATGAAAAGTGCATGGATCATTGGGATGAAAAAGGCATGGAGCCTTGTCATGACAGGGTTCAAGGAGTATACAGACAACAAGTGTCAGGGAGCATTTTGAAGACAAGTGTATTGAGCATTGTGATGACAATGGTCATGGAGCATTGTGATAAGAAGTTCATGGATAATAGTGATGACGAGCGTCATGTGGCATTGTGATGACAAGTGATATGGAATATTGTGATCACAAGGGTTTGGAGCATTGTTATGACAGAGGTCATGGAGCATTTTGATTTCATTGTGATGACAATAGCATGAAGCATTATGATGATGGGCATGGTGCATTGTGATGACAGGGTTCATGGAACATTGAGATGAAAAGGGGCATGGAGCAATGTGATTACAGTGTTCTTGGAGTGTTGTGATGAGAAGGGTCATGGAGCCTTGTGATGACAGGGCCATGGAACATCGTGATGGCAGGTGTCATGGAGCATTGTTATGACAGGTGTAATGGTGCATTGTGATGGCGAGCGCATAGAGCATTGTGATGAGAAGGCCATGGAGCATTCTGATGACATGTGTCATGGAGCTTTGTGAAGACTAGGGCATGGAGCAATGTGATGAGTGCGTTCATGGAGCACTGTGATGACAATGACATGGAGCATTGTGATGCCAAGGGTCATGGAAATTTGTGATGACAAAGGTCATGGAGCATTTTGATGGCAAGTTCTTTGTGCATTGTGATTTGAAGGGCAGGGACAATTGTGATGACAGGTTCATGGAGCAGTTTGATGAAAATTGTCATGGAACATTTTGATGACAAGTGTTATGGAACACTGTGATGTCAGGGGTCATCGAACATTGTGATGATAAATTCATGTAGCATTGTGATGACAGGAGTCATGGAATATTGTGATGACAGGGGTGAGGGCGGATTGTGACAAATAGTGATGTAGCATTGTGATATCAGTGGTGAGAGAGCATTTTGATGAGAAGTGAATGGAGAATTATGATGACAATGTTTACGGAGCATTGTGATGACAAAATTGTAGAGCACTCTGATGACAAGCGCATGGTGCATTGTGATGACATGTGTCGTGGAGCATTGTGCTGACAAGCGCATGGAGCATTGTGATGACAAGGGTTATGGAGCATTGTGCAGAGAAAGGAATAGAGCATTGTGATGACATGGGTCAAAGAGCATTGTGATGAAAAGTTCATGGAACATTGTGGTTAAAATGGACACAGAGCCTGTTGATGACGACGGCATGGACCATTGTGATGACAAAGGTCATGAAGCATTGTGATGACTGGAGTCACGGAGCACTGTGATGACAGGGGTCATGGAGCATTGTGATAACAAGGGCATGGAGCATTGTGATGACAAGACCATGGAACATTAGTCTAATAAGTTCCATGGATTGTTGCGATGAGAGTTGGAATGGCGCATTGTGATGACAAGGGCATGGAGCATTGTGATGACCAGGTCATGCAGTATTGTGAAGACAGGAGTCAGGGAGCATTGTGATTACATATGTAATGGCTCTTTGTGATGACAATGGCATGGAGCATTGTGATGCCAAGTGTCATGGAGGATTCTGATGACAAAGGTAATGGAACATTGTGATGACAATGGCTTGGAGCATTGGGATGACATGGGTCAGGTAGCATTGTGCTGACAAGTGCATGAAGAATTGTGATGACAAGGGTCATGGAGCATTCAGATGACAAGCTTGTGGAGTATTTTGATGACAATGGCATGGAGCATTGTGATGAAAATTGCGTGGGTCATTGTGATGAAAAATGCATGGAGATTTTTGGTGACAGGGTTCAAGGAGCATTCTGATGACAATGTCAGGGAGCATTGGGATGACATGTATATTGAGAATTGTGATGACAAAGGTCATGGAGCATTGTGATAAAAAGGGCATGGAGTATTGTGATGCCAGGCATCATCGTGCATTGTGATGACAAGTGTTATGGAACATTGGGATCACAAGGGTTTGGAGCATTGTGATGACATAGGTCATGGATCATTTTGATTTCAAGGAGCATGGAGCATTGTGATGACAAGGGCAAGAAGCAATGTAATTGCAAGGTTCATGGAGGATTGTGATGACAATGGAAATGGTGTTTTGTGATGACAAGCGCATAGAGCATTGTAATGACAAGGTCATGTAGCATTTTGATGACAAAGGCATGGAGCATTGTGATGACATGTGTCATGGAGCACTGTTATGACAAGCGTCATAGAGCATTGTGAATACAGGGGTCATGGATCATTCGGATGACAAGGGCATGGATCATTGTGATGACAAGGGTCATGGAGCACTGGGCTGAAAATGTTCATGGAGTGTTGTGATGACAGGTTCATGGGGCATAGTGATGTGTAGGGAATGGAGCATTGTGATGACAAGAGTCCCGGATCATTGTGTTGTCAGGAATCATGGAGTGTTGTGATGACAGTGGTCATGGAGCATTGTGATGATATTGGCCATGGAGCATTGTGATGTGTACGTCGTGGAGCATTGGGTTGAATATGTTAATGGATTATTGTGATGACAGGGGTCATGGAGCATTGTGATGACAAGGGAATGGAGAATGGTGATGACAAGGTCCTGGAGCATTGTGATGAGATGACCATGGAGACTTGTGATGACAAATCTCACGGAGCATTCTGATGAAAAGGGGCATGGAGCATTGTGATTACAGGGGTCTTCGAGCATTGTGATGACTAGGGCATGGAGCATTGTGATTCGAAAGCCATGGAGCATTCTGATGACATGCTTCATGGAGTTTTGTGATGACAAGGACATGGAGCATTGTGATTACAGTGATCTTGGAGCATTGTGATGAAAAGGGCACGGATGATTGTGATGAAAAAGGCATGGAGCCTTGTCATGACAGGGTTCAAGGAGCATACTGATGACAAGTGTCAGGGAGCATTGTGATGAGAAGTGTATTGAGCATTCTGATGAGAAATGTCATGGAGCATTGTGATGGGAATACCATGGATAATTGTGATGTAGAGCGTCATGGGGATTTGTGATGATAAGTGTTATGGAACATTGTGATCACAAGGGTTTGGAGCATTATGATGACAGAGGTCATGGAGAATTTTGATTTGATTGTGATGACAATAGCCTGAAGGATTATGATGATGGACATGGTGCATTGTGATGACAGGGTTCATGGAGCATTGAGAGGAAAAGGGGCATGGAGAATTGTGTTTACAGGGGTCTTGGAGCATTGTGATGACAAGGGCATGGAGCATTGTTAGGAGAAGTCCATGGAACATTCTGATGACATGTATCATGGAGCTTTGTGACGAAAAGGGCATGGAGCATTGTGATTACAGGGGTTTTGGAGCATTGTGATGACAAGGGTCATGGAGCCTTGTGATGACAAGGGCGTGGAACATTGTGATGGCAGTGGTAATGGAGCATTGTTATGACAGAGGTAATGGAGCATTCTGATGAGAAGGGCATTGAGCATTGGCCTGAAAGTTTTCATGGATTAATGTGATGAGAGTGGGCATGGAGCATTGTGATCACAAGGGCACGGAACACTGTGATACATGGGTCATGGAGGACTGTGATGAAAAGTGCATGGAGCATTTTGATTAGAAGGGCATCGATCATTGTGATGACAAGTGTCATGGAGCTTTGTGATGACAAGGGCATGGAGCAATGGGATGAGAGGGTTCATGGAGCATTGTGATGACAATGACATGGAGCATTGTGATGCCAAGGGTCATGGAGCTTTGTGATGACAACGGTCATGGAGCATTTTGATGACAAGCGTGTGGTGCATTGTGATGAGAAGGAGAGGGATCATTTTGATGACAGGGTCATGCAGCAATTTGATGAAAAGTGTAATGTAACATTTTGATGACATGGGTTACACAACATTGTGATGCCAAGGGTCATGGAGCTTTGGGATGAAAAGGGTCATGGAGCATTTTGATGACAGTGGTTATGGTATATTTTGATGTCAGGGGTCATGGAACATTTTGATTAAAGGGTTGCGGTAGGATTGTGATGACTAGTGATGGAACATTGTGATATCTCAGGTGAGAGAGCATTTGGATGAGAAGTGCATGGAGCATTGTGAATACAAGGTTGTGGATCATTTTGATGAAAAACGCGTGGCACATTGTGATGACAAGGGTCATGGAACATTGTTCTGACAAAGGCAGGGAGCATTGTGATGACAAGGGTCATGGAGCATTGTGATGAAAAGTTCATGGAGCATTGTGGTAACAAAGGTCAAAGAGCTTTGTGATGATGCAGGCATGGACCGTTGTGATGACAAAAGTAATGAAGCATTGTGATGACTGGAGTCACGGAGCACTGAGATGACAGGTGTCATGGAGCATTGTGATGACAGGGACATGGAGCGTTGTGGTGACACTTTTCAGAGATTATTGTGATGACAGTGGACATGGTGCATTGTGATGACAAGGGCATGGAGCATTGTGATGAGAAGGTCATGGATTATTTTGAAGAGAGTTGTCAGAGAGCATTGTGATGACATATTTCATGGTCCATTGCGATGACACTGGCAGGGAGCATTGCGATGACAAATGTAATGGAGTATTGTGATGACAAATATAATGGAGCATTGTGATGACTAGGGCTTTGAGCATTATGATGACAGGGCCATTGAGAATTTTCATGAAAATGTCGTGAGGCATTGTCATGACAAGGTCCTGGAGCATTGTTATGAGAAATCCATGGAGCCTTGTGATGACAAGTCTCATGGAGCATACTGATGAAAAGGGGCAAGGAGAATTCTTATTACAGGGTTCTTTGTACATTGTAATAACAAGGGCATCGAGCATTGTGATGACAAGGTCATGGAACATTGGTCTAATAAGTTTCATGGATTATTGCGATGACAGTTGGAATGGTGCATTGTGATGACAAGGGCATGGAGCATTGTGATGACCAGGTCATGCAGTATTGTGAAGAGAGGTGTCAGGAGCATTGTGATGACATATGTAATGGCCCATTGTGATGACAATGGCATGGAGCATTGTGATGCCAAGTGTCATGGAGGATTCTGATGACAAAGGTAATGGAGCATTGTGATGACAATGGCTTGGAGCATTGTGATGATAAGGGTCAGGGAGCATTGTGTTGACAAGTGCATGGAGAATTGTGATGACAAGGGTCATGGAGCATTATGATGATATGCTTGTGGTGTATTTTGATGACAATGGCATGGAGCATTGTGATGAAAACGGCATGGGGCATTGTGATGGAAAAGGCATGGAGCGTTTTTGTGACAGGGTTCAAGGAGCATTCTGACGACAAGTGTCAGGAAGCATTGTGATGACAATTGTATTGAGAATTGTGATGACAAAGGTCATGGAGCATTTTGATGAAAAGGGCACGGAGTATTGTGATGACAGGCATCATGGAGCGTTGTGATGACAAGTGTTATGGAACATTGTGATCACAAGTGTTTGGAGCATTGTGATGACAGAGGTCATGGATCATTTTTATTTCAAGGAGCATGGAGCATTGTGATGACAAGGGCATGAAGCAATGTTATCCCAAGGTTCATGGAGGATTGTGATGACAATGGAAATGGAGTATTGTGATGACAAGAGCATAGAGCATTGTAATGACAAGGTCATGTAGCATTTTGCTGACAAAGGCATGGAGCATTGTGATGACATGTGTCATGGAGCTCTGTGATGACAAGCGTCATGGAGCATTGTGAATACAGGGGTTATGGAGCATTGGGATGACAAGGGCATGGATCATTGTGATGACAAGGGTCATGGAGCAGTGGTCTGAAAATATTCATGGAGTGTTGTGAGGACAGGGGTCATGGAGCATAGTGATGTGTAGGGAATGGAGCATTTTGATGAAAAGATCCCGGATCATTGTGTTGTCAGGAGTCATGGAGTGTTGTGATGACAGTGGTCATGGAGCATTGTGATGATATTGGCCATGGAGCATTGTGATGTGTAGGTCGTGGAGCATTGGGTTGAATATGTTAATGGATTATTGTGATGACAGGGGTCATGGAGCATTGTGATGACAAGGGAATGGAGAATGGTGATGACAAGGTCCTGGAGCATTGTGATGAGATGACCATGGAGACTTGTGATGACAAATCTCACGGAGCATTCTGATGAAAAGGGGCATGGAGCATTGTGATTACAGGGGTCTTCGAGCATTGTGATGACTAGGGCATGGAGCATTGTGATTCGAAAGCCATGGAGCATTCTGATGACATGCTTCATGGAGTTTTGTGATGACAAGGACATGGAGCATTGTGATTACAGTGATCTTGGAGCATTGTGATGAAAAGGGCACGGATGATTGTGATGAAAAAGGCATGGAGCCTTGTCATGACAGGGTTCAAGGAGCATACTGATGACAAGTGTCAGGGAGCATTGTGATGAGAAGTGTATTGAGCATTCTGATGAGAAATGTCATGGAGCATTGTGATGGGAATACCATGGATAATTGTGATGTAGAGCGTCATGGGGATTTGTGATGATAAGTGTTATGGAACATTGTGATCACAAGGGTTTGGAGCATTATGATGACAGAGGTCATGGAGAATTTTGATTTGATTGTGATGACAATAGCCTGAAGGATTATGATGATGGACATGGTGCATTGTGATGACAGGGTTCATGGAGCATTGAGAGGAAAAGGGGCATGGAGAATTGTGTTTACAGGGGTCTTGGAGCATTGTGATGACAAGGGCATGGAGCATTGTTAGGAGAAGTCCATGGAACATTCTGATGACATGTATCATGGAGCTTTGTGACGAAAAGGGCATGGAGCATTGTGATTACAGGGGTTTTGGAGCATTGTGATGACAAGGGTCATGGAGCCTTGTGATGACAAGGGCGTGGAACATTGTGATGGCAGGGGTAATGGAGCATTGTTATGACAGAGGTAATGGAGCATTCTGATGAGAAGGGCATTGAGCATTGGCCTGAAAGTTTTCATGGATTAATGTGATGAGAGTGGGCATGGAGCATTGTGATCACAAGGGCACGGAACACTGTGATACATGGGTCATGGAGGACTGTGATGAAAAGTGCATGGAGCATTTTGATTAGAAGGGCATCGATCATTGTGATGACAAGTGTCATGGAGCTTTGTGATGACAAGGGCATGGAGCAATGGGATGAGAGGGTTCATGGAGCATTGTGATGACAATGACATGGAGCATTGTGATGCCAAGGGTCATGGAGCTTTGTGATGACAACGGTCATGGAGCATTTTGATGACAAGCGTGTGGTGCATTGTGATGAGAAGGAGAGGGATCATTTTGATGACAGGGTCATGCAGCAATTTGATGAAAAGTGTAATGTAACATTTTGATGACATGGGTTACACAACATTGTGATGCCAAGGGTCATGGAGCTTTGGGATGAAAAGGGTCATGGAGCATTTTGATGACAGTGGTTATGGTATATTTTGATGTCAGGGGTCATGGAACATTTTGATTAAAGGGTTGCGGTAGGATTGTGATGACTAGTGATGGAACATTGTGATATCTCAGGTGAGAGAGCATTTGGATGAGAAGTGCATGGAGCATTGTGAATACAAGGTTGTGGATCATTTTGATGAAAAACGCGTGGCACATTGTGATGACAAGGGTCATGGAACATTGTTCTGACAAAGGCAGGGAGCATTGTGATGACAAGGGTCATGGAGCATTGTGATGAAAAGTTCATGGAGCATTGTGGTAACAAAGGTCAAAGAGCTTTGTGATGATGCAGGCATGGACCGTTGTGATGACAAAAGTAATGAAGCATTGTGATGACTGGAGTCACGGAGCACTGAGATGACAGGTGTCATGGAGCATTGTGATGACAGGGACATGGAGCGTTGTGGTGACACTTTTCAGAGATTATTGTGATGACAGTGGACATGGTGCATTGTGATGACAAGGGCATGGAGCATTGTGATGAGAAGGTCATGGATTATTTTGAAGAGAGTTGTCAGAGAGCATTGTGATGACATATTTCATGGTCCATTGCGATGACACTGGCAGGGAGCATTGCGATGACAAATGTAATGGAGTATTGTGATGACAAATATAATGGAGCATTGTGATGACTAGGGCTTTGAGCATTATGATGACAGGGCCATTGAGAATTTTCATGAAAATGTCGTGAGGCATTGTCATGACAAGGTCCTGGAGCATTGTTATGAGAAATCCATGGAGCCTTGTGATGACAAGTCTCATGGAGCATACTGATGAAAAGGGGCAAGGAGAATTCTTATTACAGGGTTCTTTGTACATTGTAATAACAAGGGCATCGAGCATTGTGATGACAAGGTCATGGAACATTGGTCTAATAAGTTTCATGGATTATTGCGATGACAGTTGGAATGGTGCATTGTGATGACAAGGGCATGGAGCATTGTGATGACCAGGTCATGCAGTATTGTGAAGAGAGGTGTCAGGAGCATTGTGATGACATATGTAATGGCCCATTGTGATGACAATGGCATGGAGCATTGTGATGCCAAGTGTCATGGAGGATTCTGATGACAAAGGTAATGGAGCATTGTGATGACAATGGCTTGGAGCATTGTGATGATAAGGGTCAGGGAGCATTGTGTTGACAAGTGCATGGAGAATTGTGATGACAAGGGTCATGGAGCATTATGATGATATGCTTGTGGTGTATTTTGATGACAATGGCATGGAGCATTGTGATGAAAACGGCATGGGGCATTGTGATGGAAAAGGCATGGAGCGTTTTTGTGACAGGGTTCAAGGAGCATTCTGACGACAAGTGTCAGGAAGCATTGTGATGACAATTGTATTGAGAATTGTGATGACAAAGGTCATGGAGCATTTTGATGAAAAGGGCACAGAGTATTGTGATGACAGGCATCATGGAGCGTTGTGATGACAAGTGTTATGGAACATTGTGATCACAAGTGTTTGGAGCATTGTGATGACAGAGGTCATGGATCATTTTTATTTCAAGGAGCATGGAGCATTGTGATGACAAGGGCATGAAGCAATGTTATCCCAAGGTTCATGGAGGATTGTGATGACAATGGAAATGGAGTATTGTGATGACAAGAGCATAGAGCATTGTAATGACAAGGTCATGTAGCATTTTGCTGACAAAGGCATGGAGCATTGTGATGACATGTGTCATGGAGCTCTGTGATGACAAGCGTCATGGAGCATTGTGAATACAGGGGTTATGGAGCATTGGGATGACAAGGGCATGGATCATTGTGATGACAAGGGTCATGGAGCAGTGGTCTGAAAATATTCATGGAGTGTTGTGAGGACAGGGGTCATGGAGCATAGTGATGTGTAGGGAATGGAGCATTTTGATGAAAAGATCCCGGATCATTGTGTTGTCAGGAGTCATGGAGTGTTGTGATGACAGTGGTCATGGAGCATTGTGATGATATTGGCCATGGAGCATTGTGATGAGAAGGTCATGGAGCATAGGGCTGAAAATGTTAATGGAGTATTGTGATGACAGGTGTTATGGAGCATTGTGATGACAAGGGAATGGAGCATGGTGATGACAATGTCCTGGAGCATTGTGATGAGATGACCATGGAGACCTGTGATGACAAATCTCACGGAGCATTCTGATGAAAAGTGGCATGGAGCATTGTGATTACAGGGGTCTTGGAGCATTGTGATGACTAGGGCATGGAGCATTGTGATGAGAATGCCATGGAGCATTCTGATGACATGCTTCATGGAGTTTTATGATGACAAGGATATGGAGCATTGTGTTTACAGTGATCTTGGAGCATTGTGATGAAAAGGGCACGGATCATTGTGATGAAAAAGGCATGGAGCCTTGTCATGACAGGGTTCAAGGAGCATACTGACGACAAGTGTCAGGGAGCATTTTGATGACAAGTGTATTGAGCATTGTGATGACAAAGGTCATGGAGCATTGTGATGAGAATACCATGGATAATTGTGATGATGAGCGTCATGGGGATTTGTGATGATAACTGTTATGGAACATTGTGATCACAAGGGTTTGGAGCATTATGATGACAGAGGTCAAGGAAATTTTGATTTCATTGTGATGACAATAGCCTGAAGCATTATGATGTTGGGCATTGTGCATTGTGATGACAGGGTTCATGGAGCATTGAGATGCAAATTGTCATGGAGCATTGTGATTACAGGGGTCTTGGAGAATTGTGATGACAAGGGCATGGAGGATTGTGATGAGAAGTCCATGGAACATTCTGATGACATGTGTCATGGAGCTTTGTGATGAAAAGGGCATGGAACATGGTACTTACATGGGTGTTGGAGCATTGTGATGACAAGTGTCATGGAGCCTTGTGATGACAAGGCCATGGAACATTGTGAGGGCAGGGGTCATGCAGCATTGTTATGACCGAGGTAATGGATCATTGTGATGAGAAGGGCATTGAGCATTGGCCTGAAAGTCTTCATGGTTTATTTTGATGAGTGTGGGCATGGAGCATTGTGATGACAAGGTCACGGAACACTGTGATACATGGGTCATGGAGGATTGTGATGAAAAGTGCATGGAACATTTTGATTAGAAGGGCATCGAGAATTGTGATGACAAATGTCATGGAGCTTTGTGATGACAAGGGCATGGAGCAATGGGATGAGAGGGTTCATGGAGCATTGTAATGACAATGACATGGAGCATTGTGATGCCAAGTGTCATGGAGCTTTGTGATGACAACGGTCATGGAGCATTTTGATGACAAGCCTGTGGTGCATTGTGATGAGAAGGAGAGGGAGCATTTTGAAGACAGGGTCATGAAGCAATTTGATGAAAAGTGTAATGTAACATTTTGATGACAGGGGTTACACAACATTGTGATGCCAAGGGTCATGGAGCTTTGGGATGAAAAGTGTCATGGAGCATTTTGATGACAGTGGTTATGGTATATTGTGATGTCAGGGGTCATGGAACATTTTGATTAAAAGGTTGCGGTAGGATTGTGATGACTAGTGATGGAACATTGTGATATCTCAGGTGAGAGAGCATTTGGATGAGAAGTGCATGGATCATTGTGAATACAAGGTTTATGGAGCATAGCAATGACAAGGTTGTGGATCATTGTGATGAAAAGCGCGTGGCACATTGTGATGACAAGGGTCATGGTACATTGTTCTGACAAAGGCATGGAGCATTGTGATGAGAAGGGTGACGGAGCATTGTGATGAAAAGTTCATGGAGCATTGTGGTTACAAAGGTCATAGAGCCTTGTGTTGACACGGGCATGGACCGTTCTGATGACAAACGTTATGAAGCATTGTGATGACTGGAGTCACGGAGCATTGTGATGACAGGGATCATGGAGCATTGTGATGACTAGCGCATGGAGCATTGCTCTAATAAGTTTCAGGGATTATTGTGATGACAGTGGGAATGGCGCATTGTGATGACAAGGGCATGGAGCATTGTGATAACCAGGTCAGGCAGTATTGTGAAGAGAGGTGTCAGGGAGAATTGTGATGACGTATGTCATGGTCCATTGTGATGACAATGGCATGGAGCATTGTGATGCCAAGTGTCATGGAGGATTCTGATGACAAAGGTAATGGAGCATTGTGATGACAATGACTTGGAACATTGTGATGACAAGGGTCAGGGAGCATTGTGCTGACAAGTGCATGGAGAATTGTGATGACAAGGGTCATGGAGCATTCTGATGACAAGCTTGTGGAGTATTTTGATGACAATGGCATGGAGCATTGTGATGAAAATTGCATGGGGCTTTGTGATGAAAAAGACATGGAGCCTTTTCGTGACAGGCTTCAAGGAGCATTCTGATGACAAGTGTCAGGGAGCATTGTGATGACAAGTGTATTGAGAATTGTGATGAAAAGTGCATGGAGTATTGTGATGACAGGCATCAGGAGCGTTGTGATGACAAGTGTTATGGAACATTGTGATCACAAGGGTTTGAAGCATTGTGATGACAGAGGTCATGGATCATTTTGATTTCAAGGAGCATGGAGCATTGTGATGACAAAGGCATGAATCAAAGTGATCCCAAGGTTCATGGAGGATTGTGATGACAATGGAAATGGGGTATTGTGATGACAAGCGCATAGAGCATTGTAATGATAAAGTAATGTAGCATTTTGCTGACAAAGGCATGGAGCATTGTGATGACAGGTGTCATGGAACACTGTGATGACAAGCGTCACGGAGCATTGTGAATACTGGGGTCATGGAGCATTGTGATGACAAGGGCATGGCATTGTGATGACAAGGGTAATGGAGAATTGGGCTGAAAATGTTCATGGATCATTGTGATTACAGGGGTCTTGGAGCATTGTGATGATATTGGTCATGGACCATTGTGATGAGAAGGTCATGGAGTACTGGGCTGAAAATATTCATGGAGTATTGTGATGACAGGGGTCATGGAGGATTGTGAAGACAAGGGAATGTAGCGTGGTGATGACTAGGTCATGGAGCATTGTGATGAGAAGGCCATGGAGAATTGTGATGACAAGCCTCATGGAGCATTCTGATGAAAAGTGGCATGGAACATTGTGATTACAGGGGTGTTGGAGCATTGTGATGACAAGGGCATGGAGCACTGTGAGGAGAAGGCCATGAAACATTCTGATGACATGCGTCATGGAGCTTTGTGTTGACAAGGGCATGGAGCATTGTGATTAGAGGGATCTTGAATCATTGTGATGACAAGGGTCACGGAGCCTTGTGATGGCAAGGCCGTGGAACATTGTGATGGCAGGTGTCATGGAGCAATGTTATGACAGAGGTAATGGAGCATTGTGTTGAGAAGGGCATTGAGCATTGGTCTTAAATGTTTCATGGATTACTGTGATGAGAGTGGGCATGGAGAATTGGGATGACAAGGGCACCGTACACGGTGATACATGGGTCATGGGGGATTGTAATGAGAAGGGCATGGAGCATTGTGATGAGAAGGGCATCGAGCATTCTGATGACAAGGGTCATGGAGCTTTGTGATGACAAAGGTCATGGAGCATTTTGATGACAAGGGTGTGGTGCATTTTGATGAGAAGGGCAGGGAGCATTTTGATGACAGGTTCATGCAGTAATTTGATGAAAAATGTAATGGAACATTTTGATGACAGGAGTTATAGAACATTGTGATGCCAGGGGTTATGGAGCTTTAGGATGAAAAGGGTCAGGGAGCATTTTGATGACAGGGGTTATGGAATATTGTGATGTCAGGGGTCATGGAACATTGTGCTGATAAGTGGATGTAGCATTGTGAATGACAGGGGTCATGGAACATTGTGATAACAGGGGTGAGGGAGGATTGTGATGACTAGTGATGGAACATTGTGATATCTCATGTGAGAGAGCATTTGGATGAGAAGTGCATGGAGCATTGTGATTACAAGGTTTATGGAGCATAGCGATGACAAGGTTGTGGATCATTGTGATGAAAAGCGCATGGCACATTGTGATGACATGGGTCATGGAGCAATGTTCTGACAAAGACATGGAGCATTGTGATGACAAGTGTCACGGAGCATTGTGATGAAATGTTCATGGAGCATTGTGGTTAAAATGTCACAGAGCCTTGTGATGATGCGGGCATGGACCGTTGTGATGACAAACGTTATGAAGCATTGTGATGACTGGAGTCACGGAGTATTGTGATGACAGGGTTCATGGAGCATTGTGATGACAAGGGCATGGAGCATTGTGATGACAGGGGCATGGAGCATTGGTCTGACAAGTTTCATAGATTATTGTAATGACAGTGGATATGGTGCACTGTGATGACAAGGCCATGGAGCATTGTGATGACAAGGCATGGAGTATTGTGAAGACAGGTGTCAGGGAGCATTGTGATGACCTATGTCATGGTTCATTGCGATGACAATGGCATGGAGCATTGTGATGCCAAATGTAATGGAGGATTGTGATGACAAATATAATGGAGCATTGTGATGTCTAGGGCTTGGAGCATTATGATGACAAGGGCCAGTGACAATTTTCATGACAATGTCGTGAAGCATTGTGATGACAAAGTCCTGGAGCATTGTGATGAGAAAACCATGGAGCCTTGTGATGACAGGTCTCATGGAGCATACTGATGAAAAGGGGCATGGAGCATTCTGATTACAGGGGTCTTGGAACATTGTGATAACAAGGGCATGGAGCATTGTGATGACAAGGGCATGGAGTATTGTGATGACCGGCATAATGGAGCGTTATGATGACAAGTGTTATGGATCATTGTGATCACAAGGGTTTGGAGAATTGCGATGGCAGAGGTCATGGATCATTTTGATTTCAAGGAGCTTGGAGCATTGTGATGACAAGGGCATGAAGCATTGTGATCCCAAGGTTCTTGGAGGATTGTGATGACAATGGTAATGGAGTATTGTGATGAAAAGCGCATAGAGCATTTTAATGACAAGATCCTGTAGCATATTACTGACAAAGGCATGGAGCATTGTGATGACAGGTGTCATGGAGCACTGTGATGACAAGCTTCAAGGAGCATTGTGAATACAAGTGTCATGGAGCATTGGGATGACAAGGGCATGGATCATTGTGATGACAATGGTCATGGAGCATTGGGCTGAAAAGGTTCATGGAGTATTGTGATGACAGGGGTCATGGAGCATTGTGATTACAGGGGTCTTGGAGCACTGTGATGACAAGAGTCCCGGATCATTGTGTTGTCAGGTGTCATGGAGTGTTGTGATGACAGTGGTCATGGAGCATTGTGATGATATTGGTGATGGAGCATTGTGATGAGAAGATCATGTAGCATATTGCTGAAAATATTCATGGAGTATTGTGATGACATGGGTCATGGAGCATTCTGATGACAAGGGAATGGAGCATGGTGATGATAATGTCCTGGAGCATTGTGATGAGATGACCATGGAGACTTGTGATGACAAGTCTCATGGAGCATTCTGATGAAAAGGGACATGGAGCATTGTGATTACAGGGGTCTTGGAGCATTGTGATGACAAGGGCATGGAGCATTTTGAGGAGAAGGCCATGGAACATTCTGATGGCATGCGTCATGGAGCTTTGTGATGACAAGGGCAAGGAGCTTTGTGATTACAGGGGTCTTGGAGCATTGTGATGACAAGGGTCATGGAGCCTTGTGATGACAAGTCTGTGGAACATTGTGATGGCAGGTATCATGGAGCATTGTTATGACAGAGGTAATGGATCATTGTGATGAGAAGTGCATTGAGCATTGGTCTGAAATGTTTCATGGATTATTGTGATGAGAGTGGACATGGAGCATTGTGATGAGAAGGGCACGGTACACTGTGATACATGGGTCATGGGGGATTGTAATGACAAGGGCATGGAGCATTGTGATGAGAAGGGCATCGAACATTGTGATGACAAGTGTCATGGATCTTTGTGATGATAAGGGCATGGAGAATTGTGATGAGAGGGTTCATGGAGCATTGTGGTGACAATGTCATGGAGCATTGTGATGCCAAGGGTCATGGAGCTTTGTGATGACAAAGGTCATGGAGCATTTTGATGACAAGGGTGAGGTGCATTGTGTTGAGAAGGGCAGGGAGCATTTTGATGACATGGTCATGCAGCAATTTGATGAAAATTGTAATGGAACATTTTGATGACAGGGGTTATAGAACATTGTGATACCAGGGGTCATGGAGCTTTGCGATGAAAAGGGTGATGGAGCATTTTGATGACAGGGGTTATGGAACATTGTGATGTCAGGGGTCATGGAACATTGTGCTGATAAGAGGTTGTAGCATTGTGATGACAGGGTTCATGGAACATTGTGATAACCGGGGTGAGGGAGGATTGTGATGACTAGTGATGGAACATTGTGATATCTCAGTTGAGAGAGCATATGGATGAGAAGTGCATGGAGCATTGCGAATACAATATTTATGGAGCATAGCGATGACAAGGTTGTGGATCATTGTGATGAAAAACGCGTGGCACATTGTGATGACAAGGGTCATGGAACATTGTTCTGACAAAGGCATGGAGCATTGTGATGACAAGGGTCACGGAGCATTGTGATGATAAGTTCATGGAGCATTATGGTTACAAAGGTCACAGAGCCTTGTGATGATGCGGGCATGGACCGTTGTGATGACAAACGTTATGAAGCATTGTGATGACTGGAGTCACGGAGCATTGAGATGACAGGGGTCATGGAGTATTGTGATGACAGGGACTTGGAGCGTTGTGGTGACACTTTTCAGAGATTATTGTGATGACAGTGGACATGGTGCATTGTGATGACCAGGGCATGTAGCATTGTGATGAGAAGGTCATGGAGTATTTTGAAGAGCGTTGTCAGAGAGCATTGTGATGACATACGTCAGGGTCCATTGCGATGACAATGGCATGGAGCATTGTGATGCCAAATGTAATGGAGGATTGTGATGACAAATATAATGGAGCATTGTGATGACTAGGACTTGGAGCATTATGATGACAAGGGCCATTGAGAATTTTCATGACAAGGTAGTGAAGCATTGTCATGAAAAGTTCCTGGAACACTGTGATGATAAAACCATGGAGCCTTGTGATGAGAAGTCTCATGGAGCATACTGATGGAAGGGGCAAGGAGAATTCTGATTACAGTGTTGTTGGAACATTGTGATAACAAGGGCATCGAGCATTGTGATGACAAGGGCATGGAACATTGGTCTAATAAGTTTCATGGATTATTGCGATGACAGTTGGAATGGTGCATTGTGATTACATGGGTCTCGGAGCATTGTGATGACCAGGTCATGCAGTATTGTGAAGAGAGTTGTCAGGGAGCATTGTGATGACATATGTAATGGCCCATTGTGATGACAATGGCATGGAGCATTGTGATGCCAAGTGTCATGGAGCATTGTGATGACAATGGCTTGGAGCATTGTGATGACAAGGGTCAGGGAGCCTTGTGTTGACAAGTGCATGGAGAATTGTGATGACAAGGGTCATGGAACATTCTGATGATAAGCTTGTGGAGTATTTTGATGACATTGTCATGGAGCATTGTGATGAAAACGGCATGGGGCATTGTGATGAAAAATGCATGGAGCGTATTTGTGACAGGGTTCAAGGAGCATTCTGACGACAAGTGTCAGGAAGCATTGTGATGACAATTGTATTGAGAATTGTGATGACAAAGGTCATGGAACATTTTGATGAAAAGGGCATGGAGTATTGTGATGACAGGCATCATGGAGCGTTGTGATGAAAAGTGTTATGGAACATTGTGATCACAAGGGTTTGGAGCATTGTGATGACAGTGGTCATGGATCATTTTGATTTCAAGGAGCATGGAGCATTGTGATGACAAGGGCATGAAGCAATGTGATCCCAAGGTTCATGGAGGATTGTGATGACAATGGAAATGGAGTATTGTGATGACAAGCGCATAGAGCATTGTAATGACAAAGTCATGTAGCATTTTGCTGACAAAGGCATGGAGCATTGTGATGACAGGTGTCATGGAGCACTGTGATAACAAGCGTCATGGAGCATTGTGAATAAAGGGGTCATGGAGCATTGGGAGGACAAGGGCATGGATCATTGTGATGACAAGGGTCATGGAGCACTGGTCTGAAAATGTTCATGGAGTGTTTTGATGACAGGGGTCATGGAGCATAGTGATGTGTAGGGAATGGAGCATTGTGATGACAAGAGTCCCAGATCATTGTGTTGTCAGGAGTCATGGAGTGTTGTGATGACAGTGGTCATGGAGCATTGTGATGATATTGGCCATGGAGCATTGTGATGTGTAGGTCATGGAGCATTGGGCTGAATATGTTAATGGATTATTGTGATGACAGGGGTCATGGAGCATTGTGATGACAAGGGAATGGAGAATGGTGATGACAAGGTCCTGGAGCATTGTGATGAGATGACCATTGAGACCTGTGATGACAAATCTCACGGAGCATTCTCATGAAATGGGGCATGTAGAATTGTGATTACAGGGGTCTTGGAGCATTGTGATGACTAGGGCATGGAGCATTGGGATGAGAAGGCCATGGAGCATTCTGATGATATGCTTCATGGAGTTTTGTGATGACAAGGACATGGAGCATTGTTATTACAGTGATCTTGGAGCATCGTGATGAAAAGGGCACGGATCATTGTGATGAAAAAGGCATGGAGCCTTTTCATGACAGGGTTCAAGGAGCATACTGATGACAAGTGTGAGGGAGCATTGTGATGACTAGTGTATTGAGCATTGTGATGACAAAGGTCATGGAGCATTGTGATGAGAATATCATGGATAATTGTGATGATGAGCGTCATGGGGATTTGTGATGATAAGTGTTATGGAACATTGTGATCACAAGGGTTTGGAGCATTATGATGACAGAGGTCATGGATAATTTTGATTTCATTGTGATGACAATAGCCTGAAGCATTATGATGATGGGAATGGTGCATTGTGATGACAGGGTTCATGGAACATTGAGATGCAAATGGTCATGGAGCATTTTGATTACAGGGGTCTTGGAGCATTGTGATGACAAGGGCATGGAGCATTGTGATGAGAAGGCCATGGAACATTCTGATGACATGTGTCATGAAGCTTTGTGATTAAAAGGGCATGGAACATTGTGATTACATGGGTCTTGGAGCATTGTGATGACAAGGGTCATGGAGCCTTGTGATGACAAGGCCGTGGAACATTGTGATGACAGGGGTCATGGAGCATTGTTATGACAGAGGTAATGGAACATTGTGATGAGAAGGGCATTGAGCATTTGCCTGAAAGTCTTCATTGATTATTGTGATGAGTGTGGGCATGGAGCATTGTGATGACAAGGGCACGGAACACTGTGATACATGGGTCATGTTGGACTGTGATGAAAAGTGCATGGAGCATTTTGATTAGAAGGGCATCAAGCATTGTGATGACAAGTGTAATGGAGCTTTGTGATGAAAAGGGCATGGAGCAATGGGATGTGAGGGTTCATGGAGCATTGTGATGACAATGACATGGAGCATTGTGATGCCAAGGGTCGTGGAGCTTTGTGATGACAACGGTCATTGAACATTTTGATGACAAGCGTGTGGTGCATTGTCATGAGAAGGAGAGGGAGCATTTTGATGACAGGGTCATGCAGCAATTTGATGAAAAGTGTAATGTAACATTTTGATGACAGGCGTTACAGAACATAGTGATGCCAAGGGTCATGGAGCTTTGGGCTGAAAAGAGTCATGGCGCATTTTGATGACAGTGGTTATGGAATATTGTGATGTCAGGGGTCATGGAACATTTTGATTACAGGGTTGAGGTAGGATTGTGATGACTAGTGATGGAACATGTGATATCTCAGGTGAGAGAGCATTTGGATGAGAAGTGCATGGAGCACTGTGAATACAAGTTTTATGGTGCACAGCGATGACAAGGTTGTGGATCATTGTGATGAACAGCGCGTGACACATTGTGATGACAAGGGTCATGGAACATTGTTCTGACAAAGGCATGGAGCATTGTGTTGACAAGGGTCACGGAGCATTGTGATGAAAAGTTCATGGAGCATTGTGGTTACAAAGGTCACAGAGCCTTGTGAAGACAAGGGCATGGACCATTCTGATGACAAACGTTATGAAGCATTGTGATGACAGGAGTCACGGAGCATTGTGATGACAGGTGTCATGGAGCACTGTGATGACAAGCATCACGGAGAATTGTGAATACAGGGTCATGGAGCATTGGGATGACAAGGGCATGGATCATTGTGATGACAAGTGTCATGGAGCATTGGGCTGAAAATGTTCATGGAGTATTGTGATGACAGGGGTCATGGGGAATTGTGATTACAGAGGTCTTGGAGCATTGTGATGACAAGAGTCACGGATCATTGTGTTGTCAGGTGTCACTGAGTATTGTGATGACTGTGGTCATGCAGCATTGTGATGATAATTGTCATGGAGCATTGTGATGAGAAGGTCATGGAGCATAGGGCTAAAAATGTACATGGAGTATTGTGTTGACAGGTGTCATGGAGCATTGTGATGAAAAGGGTATGGAGCATGGTGATGACAAGGTCCTGGAGCATTGTGATGAGATGACCATGGAGACTTGTGATGACAAGTCTCATGGAGCATTCTGATGAAACGGGGCATGGAGCATTGTGATTACATGGGTCTTGGAGCATTGTGATGATAAGGGCATGGAGCACTGTGAGGAGAAAGCCATGGAACATTCTGATGACATGCGTCATGGAGCTTTGTTATGACAATGGCATGGATTATTGTGATTCCAAGGGTCATTTAGCTTTGTGATGACAAAGGTCATGGAGCATATTGATGCCAAGGGTGTGGTGCATTGTTATGAGAAGGGCTGGGAGCATTTTGATGACAGGGTCATGCAGCAATTTGATGAAAAGTGTAATGGAACATTTTGTTGACAGGGGTTATAGAACATTTTGATGCCAGGGGTCATGGAGCTTTGGGATGAAATGGGTCAAGGAGCACTTTGATGACAGGGGTTATGGAATATTGTGATGTCAGGTGTCATGGAACATTGTGCTGATAAGGGGATGTAGCATTGTGATGACAGGGGTAATGGAACATTGTGATTACAGGGGTGATGGCGGAGTGTGATGACTAGTGATGGAACATTGTGATATCTCATGTGAGAGAGCATTTGGATGAAATGTGCATGGAGCATTGTGATTACAATGTTTATGGGGCATAGCGATGACAAAGATGTGGATCATTGTGATGAAAATCTCATGGGACATTGTGATGACAAGGGTCATGGAGCATTGTTCTGACAAAGACATGGAGCATTGTGATGACAAGTGTCACAGAGAATTGTGATGAAATGTTCATGGAGCATTTGGGTTACAAAGGTCACAGAGCCTTGTGATGACGCGGGCATGGACCGTTGTGATGACAAACGTTATGAAGCATTGAGATGCCTGGAGTCAGGGAGCGTTGTGATGACAGGGGTCATGAAGCATTTTGATGACAAGGGCATGGAGCTTTGTGATGACAGGGGCATGGAACATTGGTCTGACATGTTTCCTAGATTATTGTGATGACAGTGGACATGGTGAATTGTGATGACAAGGGCATGGAGCATTGTGATGAGAAGGCCAGGGACTATTGTGAAGACAGGTGTCAGGTAGCATTGTGATGACATATGTCATGGTCCATTGCGATGACAATGGCAGGGAGCATTGTGATGCCAAATGTAATGGAGGATTGTGATGACAAATATAATGGAGCATTGTGATGACTAGGGCTTGGAGCATTATGATGACAAGGGCCATTGAAAATTTTCATGACAATGTCGTGAAGCATTGTGATGACAAGTTCCTGGAGCATTGTTATGAGAAAACCCAGGAGCCTTGTGATGACAAGTCTCATGGAGCATACTGATGCAAAGGGGCATGGAGCATTGTGATTACAGGGGTCATGGAGCATTTTGATGACAAGGGCATGGAGCTTTGTGATGACAAGGGCATCGATCATTGGTCTAATAAGTTTCATGGATTATTATGATGACAGTTGGAATGGCGCATTGTGATGACAAGGGCATGGAAAATTGCGATGACCAGGTCACGCAATATTGTGAAGAGAGGTGTCAGGGAACATTGTGATGACATAAGTAATGGCCCAATGTGATGACAATGGCATGGAGCATTGTGATGCCAAGTGTCATGGAGGATTCTGATGACAAAGGTAAAGGAGCATTGTGATGACAATGGCTTGGAGCATTGTGATGACAAGGTTCAGGGAGCATTGTGCTGACAATTGCATGGAGAATTGTGATGACAATGATCATGGAGCATTCTAATGACAAACTTGTGGAGTATTTTGATGACAATGGCATGGAGCATTGTGATGAAAATGGCATGGGGCTTTGTGAAGAAAAAGGCATGGAGCCTTTTCGTGACAGGGTTCAAGGAGCATTCTGACGACACGCGTCAGGGAGCATTGTGATGACAAGTGTATTGAGAATTGTGATGACAACGGTCATGGAGCATTGTGATGAAAAGGGCATGGAGTATTGTGAAGACAGGCATCATGGAGCGTTGTGATGAAAAGTGTTATGGAACATTGTGATCAGAAGGGTTTGGAGCACTGTGATGACAGAGGTCATGGATCATTTTGATTTCAAGGAGCATGGAGCATTGTGATGACAAGGGCATGAAGCAATGTGATCCCAATGTTCATGGAAGATTGTGATGACAATGGTAATGGAGTATTGTGATGACAAGCACATAGAGCATTGTAATGACAAGGTCATGTAGCATTTTGCTGACAAAGGCATGGAGCATTGTGATGACAGGTGTCATGGAGCACTGTGATGACAAGCGTCACGGAGCATTGTGAATATAGGGGTCATGGAGCATTGGTATGAGAAGGTCATGGAGCATTGGTCTGAAAATGTTCATTGAATATTTTGATGACAGGGGTCCTGGAGCATTGTGATGACAAGGTCCTGGAACATTGTGATGAGAAGACCATGGAGACTTGTGATGACAAGTCTCATGGAGCATTCTGATGAAAAGGGGCATGGAGCATTGTGATTACAGGGGTCTTGGAGCATTGTGATGACAAGGACATGGAGTATTGTGATGACAGGCATCATGGAGCGTTGTGATGACAAGTGTTATGGAACAATGTGATCACAAGTGTTTGGAGCATTGCGATGACAGAGGTCATGGATCATTTTGATTTCAGGGAGCATGGAGCATTGTGATGACTAGGGCATGAAGCAATGCGATCCCAATGTTCTTGGAGGATTGTGATGACAATGGTAATGGGATATTGTGATGACAAGCACATAGAGCATTGTAATGACAAGATCATGTAGCATTTTGCTGACAAAGGCATGGAGCTTTGTGATGACAGGTGTCATGGAGCACTGTGATGACAAGCATCACGGAGCATTGTGAATACAGGGGTCATGGAGCATAGGGATGACAAGGGCATGGATCATTGTGATGACAAGGGTCATGGAGAATTGGGCTGAAAATGTTCATGGAGTATTGTGATGACAGGGGTCATGGAGCATTGTGATGACAAGGGAATGAAGCACGGTGATGACAAGGTCCTGGAGCATTGTGATGAGATGACCATGGAGACTTGTGATTACAAGTCTCAAGGAGCATTCTGATGAAAAGTGGCATGGAGCATTGTGATTACATGGGTCTTGGAGCATTGTGATGACAAGAGTCCTGGATCATTGTGTTGTCATATTTCATGGAGTGTTGTGATGACACTGGTCATGGAGCATTGTGATGATATTGGACATAGCACATTGTGATGAGAAGGTCATGGAGCATTGGGGTGAAATTGTTCATGGAATATTGTGATGACAAGTGTCATGGAGCATTTTGATTAGAAGGGAATGGAGCGTGGTGATGACAAGGTCCTGGAGCTTTGTGATGAGATGACCATGGTGACTTGTGATGACAAGTCTCATGGAGCATTCTGATGAAAAGGTCCATGGAGCATTGTGATTACAGGTGTCTTGGAGCATTGTTATGACAGTTGTAATGGAGCATTGTGATGAGTAGGTCATTGAGCATTGGTCTGAAATGTTTCAAGGATTATTGTGATGAGAGTGGGCATGGAGCATTGTGATGACAATGGCACGTACACTGTGATCCATGGGTCATTGGGGATTGTAATGACAAGGGCATGGAGCATTGTGATGAGAAGGGCATCGAGCATTGTGATGACAAGTGTCATGGTGCTTTGTGATGACAAGGGCATTGAGCAATGTGATGCGAGAGTTCATGGAGCATTATGATGACAATGACATGGAGCACTGTGATGCCAAGGGTCATGGAGCTTTCTGATGACAAAAGTCATGGAACATTTTGATGACAAGGGTGTGGTGCATTGTGATGAATAGGGCAGGAAGCATTTTGATGACAGGTGCATGCAGTAATTTAATGAAAATTGTAATGGAACATTTTGATGACAGGGGTTATAGAACATTGTGATGCCAGGTGTCATGGAGCTTTGGGATGGAAAGTGTCATGGAGCATTTTGATGACAGGGTTTATGGAACATTGTGATGTCAGGGGTCATGGAACATTGTGCTGATAAGGGGATGTAGCTTTGTGATGACAGGGGTCATGGAAAATTGTGATAACAGGAGTGAGGGAGGATTGTGATGACAAGTGATGGAACATTGTGATATCTCATGTGAGAGAGCATTTGGATGAGAATTGCATGGAACATTGTGATTACAAGGTTTATGGAGCATAGCGTTGACAAAGTTGTGGATCATTGTGATGAAAAACGCATGGCACATTGTGATGACAAGGGTCATGGAGCATGGTTGTGACAAAGACATGGAGCAATGTGATGACAAGGGTCACGGAGCATTGTGATGAAAAGTTCATGGAGCATTGTGGTTACAAAGGTCACAGAGTCTTGTGATGATGCGGGCATGGACCGTTGTGATGACAAACGTTATGAAGCATTGTGATGACTGGAGTCAGTGAGCGTTGAGATGACAGGGGACATGGAGCATTGGTCTGACAAGTTTCATAGATTATTGTGATGACAGTGGACATGGTGCATTGTGATGACAAGGGCATGGAACATTGTGATGACAAGGGAATGGAGTATTGTGAAGACATGTGTCAGGGAGCATTGTGATGACATATGTCATGGTCCATTGCGATGTCAGTGGCATGGAGCATTGTGATTCCAAAAGTAATGGAGGATTGTGATGACAAATATAATGGAGCATTGTGATGACTAGGGCTTGGAGCATTGTGATGAGAAGGGCATCGAGCATTGTGATGACAAGTGTCATGGATCTTTGTGATGACAAGGGCATGGAGCAATGTGATGAGAGGGTTCATGGAGCATTGTGATGACAATGTCATGGAGCAATATGATGAGAGGGTTCATGGAGCATTGTGATGACAATGTCATGGAGCATTGTGATGCCAAGGGTCATGAAGCTTTGTGATGACAAAGGTCATGGAGCATTTTGATGACAAGGGTGTGGTGCATTGTGTTGAGAAGGGCAGAGAGCATTTTGATGACATGGTCATGCAGCAATTTGATGAAAATTGTAATGGAACATTTTGATGAAAGGGGTTATAGAACATTGTGATGCCAGGGGTCATGGATCTTTGCAATGAAAAGGGTGATGGAGCATTTTGATGACAGGTGTTATGGAACATTGTGATGTCATGGGTCATGGAACATTTTGCTGATAAGGGGATGTAGCATTGTGAGGACAGGGGTCATGCAACATTGTGATAACTGGGGTGAGGGAGGATTGTGATGACTAGTGATGGAACATTGTGATATCTCATGTGAGAGAGCACTTGGATGAGAAGTGCATGGAGCATTGTGATTACAAGGTTTATGGAGCATAGCGATGACAAGGTTGTGGATTATTGTGATGAAAAGGATATGGCACATTGTGATGACAAGTGTCATGGAGCATTGTTCTGACAAAGACATGGAGCATTGTGATGACAAGGGTCACGGAGCATTTTGATGAAATGTTCATGGAGCATTGTGGTTACAAATGTCACAGAGCCTTGTGTTGACGCGGGCATGGACCATTCTGATGACAAACCTTATGAAACATTTTGATGACTGGAGTCACGGAGCATTGTGATGACAGGGGTCATGGGGCATTGTGATGAAAAGAGAATGGAGCATTGCTCTAATAAGTTTCAGAGATTATTGTGATGACAGTGGTAATGGCACATTGTGATGACACGGGCATGGAGCATTGTGATGACCAGGTCATGCAGTATTGTGAAGAGAGGTGTCAGGGAGCATTGTGATGACATATGTAATGGCCCATTGTGATGACAATGGCATGGAGCACTGTGATGCCAAGTGTCATGGAGGATTCTTATGAAAAATGTAATGGAGCATTGTGATGACAATGGCTTGGAGCATTGTGATGACAAGGGTCAGGGAGCATTGTGCTGACAAGTGCATGGAGAATTGTGATGACAAGGGTCATGGAGCATTCTGATGACAAGCTTGTGGAGTATTTTGATGACAACGGCATGGAGCATTGTGATGAAAATTGCATGGGGCTTTGTGAAGAAAAAGACATGGAGCCTTTTCGTGACAGGGTTCAAGGAGCATTCTGATGACAAGTGTCAGGGAGCATTGTGATGACAAGTGTATTGAGAATTGTGATGACAAAGGTCATGGAGCATTGTGATGAAAAGGGCATGGAGTATTGTGATGACAGGCATCATGGAGCGTTGTGACGACAAGTGTTATGGAACATTGTGATCACAAGGGTTTGAAGCCTTGTGATGACAGCGGTCATGGATCATTTTGATTTCAAGGAGCATGGAGCATTGTGATGACAAGGGCATGAAGAAAAGTGATCCCAAGGTTCATGGAGGACTGTGATGACAATGGTAATGGAGTATTGCGTTGACAAGCGCATAGAGCATTGTAATGACAAGGTCATGTAGCATTTTGCTGACAAAGACATGGAGCATTGTGATAACAGGTGTCATGGAGCACTGTGATTACAAGCGTCACGGAGCATTGTGAATACAGTGGTCATGGAGCATAGGGATGACAAGGGCATGGATCATTGTGATGACAAGGGTCATGGAGAATTGGGCTGAAAATGTTCATGGAGTATTGTAATGACAGGTGTCATGGAGCATTGTGATGACAAGGTCCTGGAACATTGTGATGAGAAGACCATGGAGACTTGTGATGACAAGTCTCATGGAGCATTCTGATGAAAATGGACATGGAGCATTGTGATTACAGGGGTCTTGGAGCATTGTGATGACAAGGGCATGGAGTATTGTGATGACAGGCATCATGGAGCGTTGTGATGACAAGTGTTATGGAACAATGTGATCACAAGTGTTTGGAGCATTGCGATGACAGAGGTCATGGATCATTTTGATTACAGGGAGCATGGAGCATTGTGATGACTAGGGCATGAAGCAATGCGATCCCAATGTTCTTGGAGGATTGTGATGACAATGGTAATGGAGTATTGTGATGACAAGCGCATAGAGCATTGTAATGACAAGATCATGTAGCATTTTGCTGACAAAGGCATGGAGCTTTGTGATGACAGGTGTCATGGAGCACTGTGATGACAAGCATCACGGAGCATTGTGAATACAGGGGTCATGGAGCATAGGGATGACAAGGGCATGGATCATTGTGATGACAAGTGTCATGGAGCATTGGGCTGAAAATGTTCATGGAGTATTGTGATGACAGGGGTCATGGAGCATTGTGATGACAAGGGAATGAAGCACGGTGATGACAAGGTCCTGGAGCATTGTGGTGAGATGACCATGGAGACTTGTGATGACAAGTCTCAAGGAGCATTCTGATGAAAAGTGGCATGGAACATTGTGATTACAGGGGTCTTGGAGCATTGTGATGACAAGAGTCCTGGATCATTGTGTTGTCAGGTTTCATGGATTGTTGTGATGACACTGGTCATGGAGCATTGTGATGATATTGGTCTTGGCACATTGTGATGAGAATGTCATGGAGCATTGGGGTGAAAATATTCATGGAATATTGTGATGACAGGTGTCAAGGAGCATTGTGATGACAAGGGCATGGATCGTGGTGATGACAAGGTCCTGGAGCATTGTGATGAGATGACCATGGTGATTTGTGATGACAAGTCTCATGGAGCATTCTGATGAAAAGGTGCATGGAGCATTGTGATTACAGGGGTCTTGGAGCATTGTGATGATAAGGGCATGGAGCACTCTGAGGAGAAGTCCATGGAACATTCTGATAACATGTGTCAGGGAGCTTTGTGATGACAAGGGCATGGAGCATTGTGATTACAGGGGTCTTGGAGCATTGTGATGACAAGGGTCATGCAGCCTTGTGATGACAAGGCCATGGAACATTGTGATGGCAGGGGTCATGGAGCATTGTTATGACAGTGGTAATGGAGCATTGTGATGAGTAGGTCATTGAGCATTGGTCTGAAATGTTTCATGGATTATTGTGATGAGAGTGGGCATGGAGCATTGTGATGACAAGGGCACGTACACTGTGATACATGGGTCATGGGGGATTGTAATGACAAGGGCATGGAGCACTGTGATGAGAAGTGCATCGAGCATTGTGATGACAAGTGTCATGGACTTTGTGATGACAAGGGCATTGAGCAATGTGATGAGAGGGTTCATGGAGCATTATGATGAAAATGACATGGAGCATTGTGATGCCAAGGGTCTTGGAGCTTTGTGATGACAAAAGTCATGGAGCATTTTGATTACAAGGGTGTGGTGCATTGTGATGAGTAGGGCAGGAAGCATTTTGATGACAGGTGCATGCAGTAATTTGATGAAAAGTGTAATGGAACATTTTGATGACAGGGGTTATTGAACATTGCGATGTCAGGGATCATGGAACATTGTGCTGATAAGGGGATGTAGCATTGTGATGACAGGGGTCATGGAAAATTGTGATAACAGGGGTGAGGGAGGATTGTGATGACAAGTGATGGTACATTGTGATATCTCATGTGAGAGAGCATTTGGATGAGAATTGCATGGAACATTGTAATTACAAGGTTTATGGAGCATAGCGATGACAAAGTTGTGGATCATTGTGATGAAAAACGCATGGTACATTGTGATGACAAGGGTCATGGAGCATTGTTGTGACAAAGACATGGAGCATTGTGATGACAATGGTCACGGAGCATTGTGATGAAAAGTTCATGGAGCATTGTGGCTACAATGGTCACAGAGTCTTGTGATGACACGGGCATGGACCGTTGTGATGACAAACGTTATGAAGCATTGTGATGACTGGAGTCAGGGAGCGTTGTGATGACAGGGCACATGGAGCATTGTGATGACAAGGGCATGGTGCATTGTGATGACAGGGGCATGGATCATTGGTCTTACAAGTTTCATAGATTATTGTGATGACAGTGGACATGGTGCACTGTGATGACAAGGGCATGGAGCATTGTGATGACAAAGGCATGGAGTATTGTGAAGACAGGTGTCAGGGTGCATTGTGATGACATATGTAATGGTCCATTGCGATGTCAGTGGCATGCAGCATTGTGATGCCAAATGTAATGGAGGATTGTGATGACAAATATAATGGAGCATTGTGATGACTAGGGCTTGGAGCATTATGATGACAAGGGCCATTGAGAATTTTCATGAAAATGTCGTGAAGCTTTGTGATGACATTGTCCTGGAGAATTGTGATGAGAAAACCATGGAGCCTTGTGATGACAGGTCTCATGGAGCATACTGATGAAAAGGGGCATGGAGCATTCTGATTACAGGGGTCTTGGAACATTGTGGTAACAAGGGCATGGAGCATTGTGATGACAAGGGCATGGATTATTGTGATGACAGGCATCATGGAGCGTTGTGATGACAAGTGTTATGGGACATTGTGATCACAAGGTTTTGGAGCATTGCGTTGACAGAGGTCATGGATCATTTTGATTTCAAGGAGCATGGAGCATTGTGATGACTAGGGCATGAAGCAATGTGATCCCAAGGTTCATGGAGGATTGTGATGACAATGGTAATGGAGTATTGTCATGACAAGCGCATAGAGCTTTGTAATGACAAAGTCATGTAGCATTTTGCTGACAAAGGCATGGAGCTTTGTGATGACAGGTGTCATGGAGCACTGTGATGACAAGCATCACGGAGCATTGTGAATACAGGGGTCATGGAGCATAGGGATGACAAGGGCATGGATCATTGTGATGACAAGTGTCATGGAGGATTGGGCTGAAAATGTTCAAGGAATAATGTGATGACAGGGGTCATGGAGCATTGTGATGACAAGAGTCCCGGATCATTGTGTTGTCAGGTGTCATGGAGTGTTGTGATGACAGTGGTCATGGAGCATTGTGATGATATTTGCCTTGGAGCATTGTGATTAGATGGTCATGGAGCATTTGGCTGAAAATGTTCATGGAGTATTGTGATGCCAGGTGTCATGGAGCATTGTGATGACAAGGGAATGGAGCATGGTGATTACAAGATACTGGAGCATTGTGACGAGATGACCATGGAGACTTGTGATGACAAGTCTCATGGAGCATTCTGATGAAAAGAGGCATGGAGCATTGTGATTACAGGGGTCTTGGAGCTTTGTCATGACAAGGGCATGGAGCACTCTGAGGAGAAGTCCATGGAACATTCTGATGACATGCGTCAAGGAGCTTTGTGATGACAAGGGCATGGAGCTTTGTGATTACAGGGGTCTTGGAGCATTGTGATGACAAGGGTCATGGAGCCTTGTGGTGAAAAGGCCGTGGAGCATTGTGATGGCAGGGGTCATGGAGCATTGTTATGACAGATGTAATGGAGCATTGTGATGAGAAGGGCATTGAACATTGGTTTGAAATGTTTCATGGATTATTGTGATGAGAGTGGGCATGGAGCACTGTGATGAGAAGGGCACGGTACACTGTGATACATGGGTCATGGGGGATTGTAATGCAAGGGCATGGAGCATTGTGATGACAAGTGTCATGGATCTTTGTGATGACAAGGGCATCGAGCAATGTGAAGAGATTGTTCATCGAGCATTGTGATGACAATGTCATGGAGCATTGTGATGCCAAGGGTCATGAAGCTTTGTGATGACAAAGGTCATGGAGCATTTTGATGACAAGGGTGTGGTGCATTGTGTTGAAGAAGGCAGAGAGCATTTTGATGACATGGTCATGCAGCAATTTGATGAAAATTGTAATGGAACATTTTGATGACAGGGGTTATAGAACATTGTGATGCCAGGGGTCATGGAGCTTTGCGATGAAATGGGTGATGGAGCATTTTGATGACAGGGGTTATGGAACATTGTGATGTCATGGGTCATGGAACATTTTACTGATAAGGGGATGTAGCATTGTGATGACAGGGGTCATGCAACATTGTGATAACTGGGGTGAGGGAGGATTGTGATGACTAGTGATGGAACATTGTGATATCTCATGTGAGAGAGCACTTGGATGAGAAGTGCATGGAGCATTGTGATTACAATGTTTATGGAGCATAGCGATGACAAGGTTGTGGATCATTGTGATGAAAAGGATATGGCACATTGTGATGACAAGGGTCATGGAGCATTGTTCTGACAAAGACATGGAGCATTGTGATGACAAGGGTCACGGGGCATTGTGATGAAATGTTCATGGAGCATTGTGGTTACAAATGTCACAGAGCCTTGTGTTGACGCGGGCATGGACAATTCTGATGACAAACCTTATGAAACATTGTGATGACTGGAGTCACGGAGCATTGTGATGACAGGGGTCATGGTGCATTGTGATGAAAAGCGCATGGAGCATTGCTCTAATAAGTTTCAGAGATTATTGTGATGACAGTGGGAATGGCGCATTGTGATGACAAGGGCATGGAGCATTGTGATGACCAGATCATGCAGTATTGTGAAGAGAGGTGTCAGGGATCATTGTGATGACATATGTAATGGCCCATTGTGATGACAATGGCATGGAACACTGTGATGCCAATTGTCATGGAGGATTCTGATGAGAAAGGTAATGGATCATTGTGATGACAATGGCTTGGAGCATTGTGAGGACAAGTGTCAGGGAGCATTGTGCTGACAAGTGCATGGAGAATTATGATGACAAGGGTCATGGAGCATTCTGATGACAAGCTTGTGGAGTATTTTGTTGACCATGGCATGGAGCATTGTGATGAAAATTGCATGGGGCTTTGTGATGAAAAAGACATGGAGCCTTTTCGTGACAGGGTTCAAGGAGCATTCTGATGACAAGTGTCAGGCAGCATTGTGATGACAAGTGTATTGAGACTGGTGATGGCAAAGGTCATGGAGCATTGTGATGAAAAGGGCATGAAGTATTGTGATGACAGGCATCATGGAGCGTTGTGATGACAAGTCTTATGGAACATTGTGATCACAAGGGTTTGAAGCCTTGTGATGACAGTGGTCATGGATCATTTTGATTTCAAGGAGCATGGAGCATTTTGATGACAAGGGCAGGAAGAAAAGTGATCCCAAGGTTCATGGAGGATTGTGATGACAATGGTAATGGAGTATTGTGATGACAAGCGCATAGAGCATTGTAATGACTAGGTAATGTAGCATTTTGCTGACAAAGACATGGAGCATTGTGATAACAGGTGTCATGGAGCACTGTGATGACAAGCGTCACGGAGCATTGTGAATACAGGGGTCATGGAGCATAGGGATGACAAGGGCATGGATCATTGTGATGACAAGGGTCATGGAGAATTGGGCTGAAAATGTTCATGGAGTATTGTGATGACAGGGGTCATGGAGCATTGTGATTACAGGGGTCTTGGAGAATTGTGATGACAAGAGTCCCAGATCATTCTGTTGTCACGTGTCATGGAGTGTAGTGATGACAGGGGTCATGGAACATTGTGATGATATTGGTCATGGAGCATTGTGATGAGAATGTCATGGAGCATTGGGCTGAAAATATTCATGGAGTATTGTGATGACAGGGGTCATGGAGGATTGTGTACAAGGGAATGGAGCATGATGATGACAATGTCCTGGAGCATTGTGATGAGAAGACCATGGAGACTTGTGATGACATGTCTCATGGAGCATTCTGATTAAAAAGTGCATAGAGCATTGTGATTACTGGGGTCTTGGAGCATTGTGATGAGAAGGGCATTGAGCACTGTGAGGAGAAGGCCATGAAACATTCTGATGACATACATCATGTAGCTCCGTGATGACAAGGGCATGTAGAATTGTGATTAGAGGTACAATGGAGCATTGTGATGACAAGGGTCATGGAGCCTTGTGATGGCAAGGCCGTGGAACATTGTGATGGCAGGGGTCATGGAGCATTGTTATGACAGAGGTAATGGAGCATTGTGATGAGAAGGGCATTGAGCATTGGTCTGAAATGTTTCATGGATTATTGTGATGAGAGTGGGCATGGAGCATTGTGATGACAAGGGCACCGTACACGGTGATACATGGGTCATGGGGGATTGTAATGACAAGGGCATGGAGCACTGTGATGAGAAGGGCATCGAGCATTGTGATGACAAGTGTCATGGAGATGTGTGATGACAAGGGCATGGAGCAATGTGATGAGAGGGTTCATGGAGCATTGTGATGCCAAGGGTCATGGAGCTTTGTGATGACAAAGGTCATGGAGTATTTTGATGACAATCGTGTGGTGCATTGTGATGAGAAGGGCAGGGAGCATTTTGATGACAGGTTCATGCAGTAATTTAATGAAAAGTGTAATGGAACATTTTGATGATATGGGTTATAGAACATTGTGATGCCAGGGGTCATGGAGCTTTAGGATGAAAAGGGTCATGGAGCATTTTGATGACAGGTGTTATGGAACTTTGTGATGTCATGGGTCATCGAACATTGTGATGATAAGTGCACGTAGCATTGTGATAACAGGAGTCATGGATCATTGTGATGACAGGGGTGAGGGAGTATTGTGACAAATAGTGATGTAGCATTGTGATATCAGTGGTGAGAGAGCATTTGGATGAGAAGTGCCTGGAGCATTGTGATGACAAATTTTATGGAGCATTGTGATGACAAGATTGTGGAGCACTGTGATGATAAGCGCATGGTGCATTGTGATGACATGTGTCATGGAGCATTGTCCTGACAAGTGCCTGGAGCATTGTGATGACAAGGGTCATGGAGCATTGTGCTGACAAAGGCATAGAGAATTGTGATGACAAGGATCACAGCATTGTGATGAAAAGTTCATGGAGCATTGTGATGCCAAGGGTCATGGAGCATTCTGGTGACAAACTTGTGGAGTATTTTGATGACAATGGCATGTAGCATTGTGATGAAAACGGCATGGGGCATTGCGATGAAAAAGGCATGGAGCCTTTTCGTGACAGGTTTCAAGGAGCATACTGATCACAAGTGTCAGGGAGCATTGTGATGACAAGTGTATTGAGAATTGTGATGACAAAGTCATGGAGCATTGTGATGAAAAGTGCATGGAGTATTGTGATGACAGACATCATGGAGCGTAGAGATGACAAGTGTTATGGAACATTGTGATCACAAGAGTTAGGAGCATTGTGATGTCAGTGGTCATGGAGCATTGTGATGATATTGGCCATGGAGCATTGTGATGAGTAGATCATGGAGCATTGGGCTGAAAATATTCATGGATTATTGTGATGACAGAGGTAATGGTGCATTGTGATGACAAGGGAATGGAGCATGGTGATGACAAGGTCCTGGAGCATAGTGATGAGAAAACCATGGAGACTTATGATGACAAGTCTCATGGAGCATTCTGATGAAAAGGGGCATGGAGCATTGTGATTACAGAGGTCTTGGAGCATTGTGATGACTAGGGCATGGAGCACTGTGATGAGAAGGTCATGGAGCATTCTGATGATATGCGTCATGGAGTTTTGTGATGACAAGGGCATGGAGCATTGTGATTACAGGGATCCTGGAGCATTGTGATGAAAAGGGCATGGATCATTGGGATGAAAAAGGCATGGATCCTTGTCATGACAGGGTTCAAGGAGCATACTGACGACAAGTGTCAGGGAGCATTGTGATGATAAGTGTATTGAGCATTGTGATGACAAAGATCATGGAACATTGTGATGAGAAGACCATGGATAATTGTGATGATGAACGTCATGGGGTGTTGTGATGATAAGTGTTATGGAACATTGTGATCACAAGGGTTTGGAGCATTATGATGACAGAGGTCATGGAGAATATTGATTTCATTGTGATGACAATAGCCGGAAGCATTATGATGATGGGCATGGTGCATTGTGATGACAGGTTTCATGGAGCATTGAGATGAAAAGGGACATGGAGCATTGTGTTTACAGGGGTCTTGGAGCATTGTGATGACAAGGGCATGGAGCATTGTGATGAGAAGGCCATGGAACATTCGGATGACATGCGTCATGGAGCTTTGTGATGACAAGTGCATGGAGCATTGTGATTACAGGGGTCTTCAGCATTGTGATGACAAGTTTCATAGAAACTTGTGTTGACTAGGCCGTGGAACACTGTGATGGCAGGTGTCATGGTGCATTGTTATGACAGGGGTAATGGAGCATGGTGATGAGAACGGCATGGAACATTGGTCTGAAATGTTTCATGGATTATTGTGATGAGTGTTTGCATGGAGCATTGTGATGACAAGGGTACGGAACACTATGATACATGGGTCATGCAGGATTGTAATGACAAGGGCATGGAGCATTGCAATGAGAAAGGCATCGAGCATTGTGATGACAAGTGTCATGGAGCTTTGTGATGACAAGGGCATTGAGCAATGTTATGAGAGGGTTCATGGAGCATTGTGATGACAACGGCATGGAGCATTGTGATGCCAAGGGTCATGGAGTTTTGTGATGAGAAGTCATGGAGCATTTTGATGACAAGGGCATGGTGCATTTTGATGAGAAGGGCAGGGAGCATTTTGATGACCGCGTCATGCAGCAATTTGATGAATAGTGTAATGGAACATTTTGATTGCAGGGGTTATAGAACATTGTGATGTCAGGGGTCTTGGATCTTTGGGATGAAAAGGGTCATGGAGCATTTTGATGACAGGGGTCATGGAATATTGTGATGATAAGGGGATGTAGCAGTGTGATGACAGGGTCATGGAACATTGTGATTACAGGGGTGAGGGAGAATTGTGATGACTAGTGATAGAACACTGTGATATCTCTTGTGAGAGAGCATTTTGATGAGAAGTGCATGGACAATTGTGATTACAAGTTTTATGGAGCATTTCAGTGACAAGGTTGTGGACCATTGTGATGAAATGCGCGTGGCACATTTTGAAGACAATGGTCATGGAGCATTGTTCTGACAAAGACATGGAGCATTGTGATGACAAGGGTCACAGAGAATTGTGATGAAAAGTTCATGGAGCATTGTGGTTACAAAGGTCACAGAGCCTTGTAATCACGCGGGCATGGACCACTGTGATGACAAACGTTATGAAGCTTTGAGATGAATGGAGTCACGGAGCATTGTGATGACAAGGGTCATGGAGAATTGTGATGACATGTGTCATGGAGCATTGTGCTGACAAGCGCATGGAGCATTTTGATGACAAGGGTCATGGAGCATTGGGCAGAGAAAGGCATAGAGCATTGTAATGACAAGGGTCAAAGAGCATTGTGATGAAAAGTTCATGGAGCATTGTGGTTAAAAAGGTCACAGAGACTGTTGATGGCGAGGGCATAAACCTTTGTGATGACAAAGGTCATGAAGCATTGTGATGACTGCAGTCACAGAGCGTTGTGATGACAGGGGTCATGGAGCATTGTGATAACAAGGGCATGGAGCATTGTGATGACAAGGGCATGGAACATTGGTCTAAAATTTCATGGATTATTGCGATGACAGTTGGAATGGCGCACTGTGATGACAAGGGCATGGAGCATTGTGATGACCAGGTCATGCAGTATTGTGAAGACAGGTGTCAGGGAGCATTGTGATGACATATGTAATGGCCCATTGTGATCACAATTGCATGGAGCATTGTGATGCCTATTGTCATGGAGGATTCTGATGACAAAGGTAATGAAGCATTGTGATGACAATGGCTTGGAACATTGTGATGACAAGGGTCGGAGAGCATTGTGCTGACAAGTGCATGGAGAATTGTGATGACAATGGCATGGAGCATTCTGATGACAAGCTTGTGGACTATTTTGATGACAATGGAATGGAGCATTGTGATGAAAACGGCATGGGGAATTGTGATGAAAGGGGCATGGAGCCTTTTCGTGACAGGGTTCAAGGAGCATTCTGATGACAAGTGTCAGGGAGCATTGTGATGACGAGTGTATTGAGAATTGTGATGACAAAGGTCATGGAGCATTGCGATGAAAAGGGCATGGAGTATTGTGATGACAGGGATCATGGAGCGTTGAGATGACAAGTGTTATGGAACATTGTGATCACAAGGGTTAGGAGCATTGTAATGACAGAAGTCATGGATCATTTTGATTTCAAGGAGCATGGAGCATTGTGATGACAAGGGCATGAAACCCCCTGATCCCAAGGTACATGGAGGATTGTGATGACAATGGAAATGGAGTATTGTGATGACAAGCGCAGAGAACATTGTAATGACAAGGTCATGTAGCATTTTGCTGACAAAGGCATGGAGCATTGTGATGACATGTGTCATGGAGCACTGTGATGACAAGCGTCACGAGCATTGTGAATACAGGGGTCATGGAGCATTGGGATGACAAGAGCATGGATCTTTGTGATGACAAAGGTCTTGGAGCACTGGGCTGAAAATGTTCATGGAGTGTTTTGATGACAGGGGTCATGGAGCATTGTGATGACTAGGGAATGGAGCATTGTGATGACAAGAGTCCCGAATCATTGTGTTCTCAGGTGACATGGAGTGTTGTGATGACAGTGGTCATGGAGAATTGTGATGATATTGGCCATGGAGCATTGTGATGAGTAGGTCGTGGTGCATTGGGCTGAAAATTTTCATGGATTATTGTGATGACAGGGTTCATGGAGCATTGTGATTACAAGGGAATGGAGCATGGTGATGACAAGGTCCTGGAGCATTGTGATGAGAAGACCATGGAGACTTGTGATGACAAGTCTCATAGAGCATTCTGATGAAAAGGGGCATGGAGCATTGTGATTACTGGGGTCTTGGATCACTGTGATGACTAGGGCATGGAGCATTGTGATGAGAAGACCATGGAGCATTCTGATGACATGCGTCATGGAGTTTTTTGAGGACAACCATGGAGCATTGTGATTACAGGGGTCTTCGAACATTGTGAAGACAAGGGCATGGAGCATTGTGAGGAGAAGACCAAGGAGCATTCTGATGGCATGCGTCATTGAGCTTTGTGATGACAAGGGCATGGAGCATTGAGATTACATGGGTCTTGGAGCATTGTGATGAAAAGGACATGGATCATTGTGATGAAAAATGCATGGAGCCTTGTAATGACAGGATTCAAGGAGGATACAGACAACAAGTGTCAGGGAGCATTTTGATGACAAGTGTTTTGAGCATTGTGATAACAAAGGTCATGGAGCATTGTGATGAGAAGACCATTGATAATTGTGATCACGAGAGTCATGGGACATTGTGATGAAAAGTGATATTGTATATTGTGATCACAAGTGTTTGGAGCATTATTATGACAAAGGTCGTGGAGCATTTTGATTTCATTGTGATGACAATAGCATGAAGCATTATGATGATGGGCATGGTTCATTGTGATGACAGTGTTCATGGATCATTGAGATGTAAAGAGGCATAGATGATAGTGATTACAGGTTTATTGGAGCATTGTGATGAGAAGGGTCATGGAGCTTTGTGATGACAGGACCATGGAACATCGTGATGGCAGTGGTCATGGAGCATTGTTATCACAGGGATAGTTGAGCCTTGTGATGGCAAGGGCATGCAGCATTGTGATGAGAAGGCCATGGAGCATTCTGATGACATGTGTCATGGAGCTTTGTGAAGACAAGGGCATGGAGCAATGTGATGAGAGCGTTCATGGAGCATTGTGATGACAATGAAATGGAGCATTGTGATGCTAAGGGTAATGGATCTTTGTGATGACAATGGTCATGGAGCATTTTGATGGCAAGGGCGTTGTGCAATGTGATGAGAAGGGCAGGGAGCATTGTGATGACAAATTTTTAGGAGCATTGTGATGACAAGATTGTGGAGCACTGTGATGACAAGCACATGGTGCATTGTGATGAGATGTGTCATTGAGCATTGTGCTGACAAGCGCATTAAGCATTGTGATGACAAGTCTCATGGAACATTCTGATGAAAAGGGGCATGGAGCTTTGTGATTACAGGGGTCTTGGAGCATTGTGATGAGAAGGGCATGGAGCATTGTGTAGAGAAGGCCATGAAGCATGCTGATGACATGCGTCATGGAGCTTTTTAATGACAAGTGCATGGAGCATTGTGATTACAGCGATCTTGGAGCATTGTGATGAATAGGGCATGGATCACTGTGATGAAAAAGGCATGGAACATTGTCATGACAGTGTTCAAGGAGCATACTGACGACAAGTGTCAGGGAGCATTGTGATGACAAGTGTATTGAGCATTGTGATGACAACGATCATGGCGCATTGTGATGACATGGGCATGGAGCATTGTGAGGAGAAGGCCAAGGAGCATTCTGAAGACATGTTTCATTGAGCTTTGTGATGACAAGGGCATGTAACACTGTGATTGCAGGGGTCTAGGAGCACTGTGATGAAAAGGGCATGGATCATTGTGATGGAAAAGGCATGGAGCCTTGTCATGACAGGGTTCAAGGAGCAAACTGACGACAAGTGTCGGGGAGCATTTTGATGAAAAGTGTATTGAGCATTGTGATGAGAAAAGTCATGGAGCCTTGTGATGACAAGGCCATGGAACATCGTAATGGCAGGGGTCATGGAGCCTTGTTATGACAGGGGTAATGGAGCACTGTGATGGCAAGGGCATGGAGCATTGTGATGAGAAGTCCATGGAGCATTCTGATGGCATGTGTCATGGAGCTTTGTGAAGACAATGGCATGGAGCAATGTGATGAGAGCGTTCATGGAGCATTGTGATGACAATGACATGGAGCATTGTGATGCCAAGGGTCATGGATATTTGTGATGACAAAGGTCATGGAACATTTTGATGGCAAGGGCGTTGTGCATTGTGATGAGAAGAGCAGGGAGAATTGTGATGACAGGGTCATGGAGCAATTTGATGAAAATTGTCATGGAACATTTTGATGACAGGTGTTATGGAACATTATGATGTCAGGGGTCACCGAACATTGTGATGATAAGTGCATGTAGCATGGTGATGACAGGAGTCATGGAACATTGTGATGACAGGGTGAGGGAGTATTGTGACAAAGAGTGATGTAGCATTTTGATATCAGTGGAGAGAGAGCACTTTGATGAGAAGTGCATGGAGCATTATGATGACAATGTTTATGGAGCATTGTGATGACAAGTTTGTAGAGCACTGTGATGACAAGCGCATGGTGCATTGTGATGACATGTGTCATGGAACATTGTGCTGACAAGCGCATGGAGCATTGTGATGACAATGGTCATGGAGCATTGTGCTGAGAAAGGTATAGAGCATTGTGATGACAAGGGTCAAAGAGCATTGTGATGAAAATTTCATGGAGCATTGTGGTTAAAATGGTCACAGAGACTGTTGATGACTAGGGCATGGACCATTGTGATGACAAGGGTCATGAAGCATTGTGATGACTGGTGTCACGGAGCACTGTGATGACAGGGGTCATGGAGGATTGTGATAACAAGGGCATGGAGCATGGTGATGACAAGGGCATGGAACATTAGTCTAATAAATTTCATGGATTGTTGCGATGATAGTTGGAATGGCGCATTGTGATGAGAAGGGCATGGAGCATTGTGATGACCAGGTAATGCAGTATTGTGAAGACAGCTGTCAGGGAGCATTGTGATAACATATGTAATGGCCCATTGTGATTAAAATGGCATGGAGCATTGTGATGCCAAGTGTCATGGAGGATTCTCATGACAAAGGTAATGGAACATTGTGATGACAATGGCTGGGAGCATTGTGATGACATGTGTCAGGGAGCATTGTGCTGACAAGTGCATGGAGAATTGTGATGACAAGGGTCATGGAGCATTCTGATGACAAGCTTGTGGAGTATTGTGATGAAAATGGCATGGATCATTGTGATGAAAACGGCATGGGGCATTGTGATGAAAATGTCATGGAGCCTTTTCGTGACAGGGTTCAAGGAGCATTCTGATGACAATGTCAGGGAGCATTGTGATGACATGTATATTGAGAAATGTGATGACAAAGGTCATGGAGCACTGTGATGAAAAGAGGATGGAGTATTGTGGTGACAGGTATCATGGAGCGTTTTGATGACAAGTGTTATGGAACATTGTTGTCACATGGGTTTGGAGCATTGTGATGAGGGAGGTCATGGATCGTTTTGATTTCAAGGAGCATGGAGCATTGAGATGACAAGGGCATGAAGCAATGTGATCCCAAGGTTCATGGAGGATTGTGATGACAATGGAAATGGAGTATTTTGATGACAAGCGCATAGAGCATTGTAATGACAAGGTCATGTAGCATTCTGCTGACAAAGGCATGGAGCATTGTGATGAAATGTGTCAAGGAGCACTGTGATGACAAGCGTCATGGAGCATTGTGAATACAGCTGTCATGGAACATTGGCATGACAAGGGCATGGATCATTGTGATGACAAATGTCATGGAGCACTGGGCTGAAATTGTTCATGGATTGTTGTGATGACAGGGGTCATGGAGCATAGTGATGAGTAGAGAATGGAACATTGTGATGACAAGAGTCCCGGATCATTGTGTTGTCAGGAGTCATGGAGTGTTGTGATGACAGTGGTCATGGAGAATTGTGATAATATTGGCCATGGAGCATTGTGATGTGTAGGTCATGGAGCATTGGGCTGAATATGTTAATGGATTATTGTGATGACAAGGGTCATGGAGCATTGTATGACAAGGCAATGGAGAATGGTGATGACAAGGTCCTGGAGCACTGTGATGAGATGACCATGGAGACTTGTGATGACAAGTCTCATGGAGCATTCTGATGAAAAGTGGCATGGAACATTGTGATTACAGGGGTCTTGGAGCATTGTGATGACGAGGGCATGGATCATTGTGATGGGAAGGCCATGGAGCATTCTGATGACATGCTTCATGGAGTTTTGTGATGACAAGCCCATGGATCATTGTGATTACAGTGATCTTGGAGCACTGTGATGAAAAGGGCACGGAGCATTGTGATGAAAATGCATGGAGCCTTGTCATGACAGGGTTCAAGGAGCATACTGACGACAAGTGTCAGGGAGAATTGTGATGACAATAGTATTGAGCATTGTGATGACAAAGGTCATGGAGCATTGTGATGAGAAGACCATGGATAATTGTGATGATGAGCGTCATAGGGTGTTGTGATGATAAGTGTTATGGAACATTGTGATCACAAGGGTTTGGAGCATTATGATGACAGAGGTAATGGAGCATTTTGATTTCATTTTGATGACAATAGCCTGAAGCATTATGATGATGGGCATGGTGCATTTTGATGACAGGGTTCATGGAGCATTGAGATGAAAAGGGGCATGGAGCATTGTGATTACAGGGGTCTTGGAGCATTGTGATGACAAGGACATGGAGCATTGTGATGAGAAGGCCATGGAACATTCTGATGACATGTGTCATTGAGCTTTGTGATGAAAAGGGCATGGAGCATTGTGATTACAGGGGTCTTGGAGCATTGTGATGACAAGGGTCATGGAGCCTTGTTATGACAAGGCCGTGGAACATTGTGATGGCAGTGGTCATGGAGCATTTTTATGACAGATGTAATGGAGCATTGTGATGAGAAGGGCATTGAGCATTGGCCTGAAAGCTTTCATGGATTATTGTGATGAGAGTGGGAATGGAGCATTGTGATGACAAGGCGACGGAACACTGTGATACATGAGTTATGGAGGATTGTGATGAAAATGGCATGGAGCATTTTGATGAGAAGTGCATCGAGCATTGTGATGACAAGTGTCATGGAGCTTTGTGATGACAAGTGCATGGAGCAATGGGATGAGAGTGTTCTTGGAGCATTGTGATGACAATGACATGGAGCATTGTGATGCCAAGGGTCCTGGAGCTTTGTGATGACAAAGGTCATGGAGCACTTTGATGACAAGCGTGTGGTGCATTGTGATGAGAAGGTGAGGGATCATTTTTTTTGAATGATTTAATAAAATTTGTTAGGGCCATTTTGAGAAATGTTTTTATTATAGGTTTTTTTAACCCACTTTTTATTTATTTATTTATTTATTTATTTATTTATTTATGGCTGTGTTGGGTCTTCGTTTCTGTGCGAGGGCCTTCCCTACTTGTGGCAAGTGGGGGCCACTCCTCATCACGGTGCACGGGCCTTTCATTATCGTGGCCTCTCTTGTTGCGGAGCACAGGCTCCAGACGCACAGGCACAGTAATTGTGTCTCACGGGGCTAGCTGCTCCGTGGCATGTGGTATCTTCCCAGACCAGGGCTCGAATCCATGTCCCCTGCATTGGCAGGCAGACTCTCAACCACTGCACCACCAGGGAAGCCCCCATAAGGTGAGGGATCATTTTGATGACACGGTCATGCAGCAATTTGTTGAAAAGTGTAATGGAATATTTTGTTGACAGGGGTTACAGAACATTGTGATGCCATGGGTCATGGAGCGTTGGGATGAAAAGTGTCATGGAGCATTTTGATGAGAGTGGTTATGGAAAATTGTGATGTCAGAGGGGTCCTGGAACATTGTGATTACAGGGTTGAGGGAGGATTGTGATGACTAGTGATGGAACATTGTGATATCTCAGGTGAGAGAGCATTTGGATGAGAAGTGCATGGAGCATTGTGATTACAAGTTTTATGGAGGATAGCGATGACAAGGTTGTGGATCATTGTGATGAAAAGCGTGTGGCACATTGTGATGACAAGGGTCATGGAACATTGTTCTGACAAAGGCATGGAGCATTGTGATGACAAGGGTCACGGAGCATTGTGATGAAAAGTTCATGGAGCATTGTGGTTACAAACGTCACAGAGCCTTGTGATGACGTGGGCATGGACCATTGTGATGACAAACGTTATGAAGCAATGTGTTGACTGGATTCACGGAGCATTGTGATGACAGGGGTCATGGAGCATTGTGATGACAAGAGCATGGAACCTTGTGATGACAGGGACATGGAGAGTTGTGGTGACAAGTTTCAGAAATTATTGTGCTGACAGTGGACATGGTGCATTGTGAAGACAAGGGCATGGAGCATTGTCATGAGAAGGTCATGGAGTATTGTGAACAGAGCTGTCAGAGAGCATTGTGATGACATATGTCATAGCCCATTGCGATGACAATGGCAGGGAGCATTGTGATGCCAACTGTAATGGAGGATTGTGATGACAAATATAATGGAGCATTGTGATGACTAGGGCTTGGAGCATTATGATGACAAGGGTCATTGAGAATTTTCATGACAAGGTCGTGAAGCATTGTGATGACAAGCTCCTGGAGCATTGTGATGAGAAAACCATGGAGCCTTTTGATGAATAGTCTCATGGAGCATACTGATGAAAAGGGGCAAGGAGCATTCTGATTACAGGGTTCTTGGAACATTGTGATAAAAAGGGCATGGAGCATTGTGATGACAAGTACATGGAACATTGTTCTAATTAGTTTCATGGATTAATGTGATGACAGTTGGAATGGCGCATTGTGATGACAAGGGCATGGAGCATTGTGATGACCAGGTCATGCATTATTGTGAAGAGAGGTGTCAGGGAGCATTGTGATGACATATGTAATGGCCCATTGTGAAGACAATGGCATGGAACATTGTGATGCCAAGTGTCATGGAGGATTCTGATGACAAATGTAATGGAGCATTGAGATGACAATGGCTTGGAGCATTGTGATGACAAGGGTCAGGGAGCATTGTGCTGACAAGTGCATGTAGAATTGTGATGAGAAGTGTCATGGAGCATTCTGATGACAACCTTGTGGAGTATTTTGATGACAATGGCATGGAGCATTGTGATGAAAACGGCATGGGGCTTTGTGATGAAAAATGCATGGAGCGCTTTTCTGACAGGGTTCAATGAGCATTCTGACGACAAGTGTCAGGAAGAATTGTGATGACAATTGTATTGAGAATTGTGATCAGAAAGATCATGGAATACTGTGATGAAAAGGCCATGGAGTATTGTGATGACAGGCATCATGGAGCGTTGTGATGACAAGGGCATGAAACAATGTGATCCCAAGGTTCATGGAGGATTGTGATGACAATTGTAATGGAGTATTGTGATGACAAGCACATAGAGCATTGTAATGAGAAGGTCATGTAGCATTTTGCTGACAAAGGCATGGAGCATTGTGGTGACAGGTGTCATGGAGCATTGGGATGACAAGGGCATAGATCATTGTGATGACAAGGGTCATGGAGCATTGGGCTGAAAAAGTTCATGGAGTATTTTGATGACAGGGGTCATGGAGCATTGGGATAACAAGGGCATGGAGCATTGTGATGACAAGGGCATGGAACATTGGTCTAATAAGATTCATGGATTATTTCGATGGCAGTTGGAATGAAGCATTGTGATGACAAGGACATGGAGCATTGTGATGACAAGAGTCCCGCATCATTGTGTTGTCAGGTGTCATGGAGTGTTGTGATGACAGTGGTCATGGAGCATCGTGATGATATTGGTCAGGGAGCATTGTGATGAGAATGTCATGGAGCATTGGGCTGAAAATGTACATGGAGTATTGTGATGAAAGGGGTCATGGAGCATTGTGATGAAAAGGGCGTGGATCATTGTGATGAAAAAGGCATGGATCCTTGTCATGACAGGGTTCAAGGAGAATACTGACGACAAGTGTCAAGGAGCATTGTGATGACAAGTTTATTGAGCATTGTGATGACAAAGATCATGGCGCATTGTGATGACAAGAGCATGGATAATTGTGATGATGAGCGTCATGGAGTGTTGTGATTATAAGTGTTATGGAACATTGTGATCACAAGGGTTTGGAGCATTATGATGACAGAGGTCATGGAGTATTTTGATTTCATTGTAATGCCAATAGCCTGAAGAATTATGATGATGGGCATGGTGCATTGTGATGGCAGTGTTAATGGAGCATGGAGATGAAAAAGGGCATGGAGCATTGTGATTACAGGGTTCTTGGAGCATTGTGATGACAAGGGCATGGAGCATTTTGAGGAGAAGGCCATGGAACCTTCTGATGATATGCGTCATGGAGCTTTGTGATGACAAGGGCATGGAGCATTTTGATTACAGGTGTCTTGGAGCATTGTGATGACAAGGGTCATGGAGCCTTGTGATGACAAGGCCGTGGAAACTTTTGATGGCCGGGGTCATGGAGCATTGTTATGACAGAGTTAATGGAGCATTGTGATGAGAAAGGCATTGAGCATTGGTCTGAAATATTTCATGGATTATTGTGATGAGAGTGGGCATGAAGCATTGTGATGACAAGGGCACGGAACACTGTGATACCTGTGTCATGGAGGATTGTAAGGACAAGGGCATGGAGCAATGTGATGAGAGAGTTCATGGAGCATTGTGATGACAATGACATGGAGCATTGTGAGGAGAAGGCCATGGAGCATTCCGATTACATGCATCAGGTAGCTTTGTGATGACAAGGGCTAGGAGCATTGTGATTACAGTGTTCTTGGAACATTGTGATGAAAAGGGAATGGATAATTGTGATGAAAAAGGCATGGAGCCTTGTCATGACAGGGTTAAAGGAGCATACTGACAAGTGTCAGGGAGAATTGTGATGACAAGTGTATTGAGCATTGTGATGACAAAGATCATGGAGCATTGTGATGACAAGACCATGGATAATTGTGATGATGATCGTCATGGGGTGTTGTGATGATAAGTGTTATGGAACCATATGATCACAACGGTTGGGAGCATTTTGATGACAGAGGTCATGAATAATTTTGATTTCATTGTAATGATAATAGCCTGAAACATTATGATGATGGGCATGGTTCATTGTGATGACAGGGTTCATGGAAAATTGAGATGAAAAAGGGCATGGAGCATTGTGATTTAAGGGGTCTTGGAGCATTGTGATGACAAGCGCATAGAGCATTGTAATGACAAGGTCATGTAGAATTTTGCTGACGAAGGCATGGAGCATTGTGATGACATTTGTCATGGAGCACTGTGATGACATGTGTCACGGATCATTGTGAATACAGGGGTCATGGAGCATTGGGATGACAAGGGCATGGATCACTGTGATGAAAAGCGTCATGGAGCACTGCACTGAAAATGTTCATGGAGTATTGTGACGAGAGGAGTCATGGAGCATTGTGATGACAGAGGTCATAGAGAGTTTTGATTTCATTGCACTGACAATAGCCGGAAGCATTATGGTGATGGGCATGATGCATTGTGATGACAGGGTTCATGGAGCATTGAGATGAAAAGGGGCATGGAGCATTGTGATTACAGGGGTCCTGGAGCACTGTGATGACAAGGGCATGCCTCATTTTTATGGGCGGGCCATGGAACATTCTGATGACATGTGTCATGGAGCTTTGTGATGACAAGTGCATGGAGAATTGTGATTACCGGGGTCTTGGAGCATTGTGATGACAATTGTCATGGAGCCTTGTGATGACAAGGCCGTGGAACATTGTGATGTCAGGGGTCATGGATCATTGTTATGACCGGGGTAATGGAGCACTGTGATGAGAAGGACATGGAGCATTGAGATTACAATTTTTATGGAGCATTGTGATGACAAATTTGTGGACCGTTGTGATGAAAAGCGCGTGGAACATTTTGATGAAAAGGGTCATGGAGTATTTTTCTGAAAAAGGCATTGAACATTGTGATGACAATTGTCACGGAGCATTGTGATGAAAAGTTCATGGAACATTGTGGTAACAAAGGTAACAGAGCCTTGTGATGATGCGGGCATGGACCATTGAGATGACAAATGTTATGAAGCATAGTGATGACGGGAGTCACAGAGCATTGTGATGACAGGGGTCATGAAGCTCTGTGATGACAAGGGCAAGGAGCATTGTGCTTAGAAAGGCATACAGCATTGTGATGACAATGGTCAAAGAGCATTGTGATAAAAAGTTAATGGAACATTGTGGTTAAAAAGGTCACAGAGACTGTTGATGATGAGAGCATGGACCATTGTGATAACAAAGTTCCTGAAGCACTGTGATGACTGGAGTCATGGAGCATTGTGATAAAAAGGGCATGGAGAATTGTGATGACAAAGGCATGGAGCATTGGTGAAATAAGTTTCATGGATTATTGCGATGACAGTTGGAATGGCGCATTGCGATGAGAAGGGCATGGAGCATTGTGATGACCAGGTCATGCAGTATTGTGAAGACAGTTGTCAGGGAGCATTGTGATGAGATATGTAATGGCCCATTGTGATGACAATGGCATGGAGCATTGTAATGCCAAGTGTCATGGAGGATTCAGATGACAAAGGTAATGGAGCATTGTGATGACAATGCCTTGGAACATTGTGATGACAAGGGTCAGGGAGCATTGTGCTGACAAGTGCATGGAGAATTGTGATGACAAGTGTCATGGAGCATTCTGATGACCAGCTTGTGGAGTATTTTGATGACAATGGCATGGAGCATTGTGTTGAAAACAGCATTTGGCATTGTGATGAAAATGGCATGGAGCCTTTTCATGACAGGTTTCAAGGAGCATTCTGACGACAAGTTTCAGGAAGCATTGTAATGACAAGTGTATTTAGAATTGTGATGACAAATGTCATGGAACATTGTGAGGAAAAGTCCATGGAGTATTGTGATGACAGGCATCATGGAGTGTTGTGATGACAAGTGTTTTGGAACATTGTGATCACAAGGGTTTGGAGCATTGTGATGACAGAGGTCATGGATCATTTTGATTTCAAGGAGCATGGAGCATTGTGATGACAAGCGCATGAAGCAATGTGATCCCAAGGTTCATGGAGGATTGTGATGACAATGGTAATGGAGTATTGTGATGACAAGCTCATAGAGCATTGTAATGACAAGGTCATGTAGCATTTTGCTGACAAAGGCATGGAGCATTGTGAAGACAGGTGTCATGGAGCACTGTGATGACAACCATCATGGAGCATTGTGAATACAGGGGTCATGGAGCATTGGGATGACAAGGGCATGGATCATTGTGATGACAAGTGTCATGGAGCATTGGGCTGAAAATGTTCATGGAGTATTTTGATGACAGGGGTCATGGAGAATTGTGATGACAGAGGTCATAGAGAATTTTGATTTCATTGTGTTGACAATAGCCAGAAGTATTATGATGATGTGCATGATGCACTGTGATGACAGGGTTCATGGATCATTGATATGAAAAGAGGCATGGAGCACTGTGATAACAGGGGTCTGGGAGCATTGTGATGAAAAGGGCATGGAGCATTTTGATGAGAAGGTCATGGAACATTCTGATGACATGTGTCATTGAGCTTTGTGATGACAAGGTCATAGAGCATTGTGATTACAGTGTTCTTGGGGCATAGTGATGAGAAGGGTCATGGAGCCTTGTGATGCAAAGGCCATGGATCATCGTGTTGGCTTGTGACATGGAGCATTGTTATGACAGGGGTAATGGAGCATTGTGATGGCAAGGGCATGGAGCATTGCGATGAGAAGGCCATGGAACATTCTGATGACATGTGTCATGGAGCTTTGTGATGACAAGGGCATGGAGCAATGTGATGAGAGAGTTCATGGAGCATCGTGATGACAAAGACATGGAGCGTTGTGATGCCAAGCGTCATGGATCCTTGTGATGACAAATATCATGGAGCATTTTGATGACAAGGGCGTTGTGCATTGTGATGAGAAGGGCAGGAGCATTGTGATGAAAGGGTCATGGAGCAATTTGATGAAAAGAGTCATGGAATATTTTGATGACAGGGGTTATGGAACATTGAGATGTCAGGGGTCATGTAGCATTTTGATTAAAAGGGTCATGGAGCATTTTGATGACAGGGGTTATGTAACATTGTGATGTCAGTGGTCATAAAACATTGTGATGATAATGCATGTAGCATTGTGATGACAGGAGTAATGGAACATTGTGATGACAGGGGTGAGGGAGTATTGTGATGAATAGTGATGTAACATTGTGATATCAGTGGTGAGAGAGGAATTTGATGAGAAGTGCATGGAGCATTGTGATGACAAGGTTTATGGAGCATTGTGATGACAAGATTGTGGAGCACTGTGATGACAAGCGCATGGTGCATTGTGATGACATGTGTCGTGAAGCATCGTGCTGACAAGCTCATGGAGCATTGTGATGGCAAGGATCATGGAGCATTCTGCTGAGAAAGGCATAGAGCATGGTGATGACAAGGGTCAAAGAGCATTGTGATGAAAAGTTCATGGAGCATTGTGGTTAAAAACGTCACAGAGACTGTTGATGATGAGGGCATGGACCATTGTGATGACAAAGGTCAAGAAGCATTGTGATGACGGGAGTCACAGAGCATTGTGATGACAGGGGTCATGGAGCATTGTAATAACAAAGGAATGGAGCATTGTGATGACAAGGACATGGATCATTAGTCTAATAAGTTTCATGGATTATTGCGATGAGAGTTGGAATGGCGCATTGTGATGACAAGGGCATGGAGCATTGTGAGAACCAGGTCATGCAGTATTGTGAAGACTGTTGTCAGGGAGCATTGTGATGACATATATAATGGCCCATTGTGATGACAATGGCATGAAACATTGTGATGCCAAGTGTCATGGAGGATTCTGATGACAAAGGCAATGGAGCATTGTGATGACAATGGCTTGGAGCATTGTGATGACAAGGGTCAGGTAGCTTTGTGCTGAGAATTGCATGGATAATTATGATGACAAGGGTCATGGAGCATTCTGATGACAAGCTTGTGGAGTATATTGATGACAATGACATGGAGCATTGTGATGAAAACGGCATGGGGCATTGTGATGAAAAAGTCATGGAGCCTTTCCTGACAGAGTTCAAGGAGCATTCTGACGACAAGTGTCAGGGAGCATTGTGATGACAAGTGTATTGAGAATTGTGATGACAATGTTCATGGAGCATTGTGATGAAAAGGTCATGCAGTATTGTGATGACAGGCATCATGGAGTGTTGTGATGACAAGTGTTATGGAACCTTGTGATCACAAGGGTTTGGATCATTGCGATGACAGAGGTCATGGATCATTTTGATTTCAAGGAGCATGGAGCATTGTGATGACAAGGTCATGAAGCAATGTGATCCCAAGGTTCATGGAGGATTTTGATGACAATGGTAATGGAGTATTGTGTTGACAAGTGCATAGAGCATTGTAATGAAAAGGTCATTTAGCATTTTGCTGACAAAAGCATGGAACATCGTAATGACAGGTGTCATGGAGCACTGTGATGACAAGCGTCACGGAGCATTTTGAATACAGGGGTCATGGAGCATTGGGATGACAAGAGCATGGATCATTGTGATGACAGGGATCATGGAGCATTGTGATGACAGAGGTCATGGAGAATTTGATTTCACTGTGCTGGCAATAGCCGGAAGCATTATGATGATGGGCATGGTGCATTGTGATGACAGGATTCATGGAGCATTGAGATGAAAAGGGGCATGGAGCATTGTGATTACAGGCGTCTGGGAACATTGTGATGACAAGGGAATGGAACATTTTGATGAGAAAGCCATAGAACATTCTGATGACATGTGTCATGGAGCTTTGTGATGACAAGGGCATGGAACATTGTGATTAGAGGTGTTTTGGAGCATTGTGATGACAAGGGTCATGGTGCCTTGTGATGGCAAGTCCATGGAACATTTTGATGGCAGGTGTCATGGAACATTGCTAAGACAGGTGTAATGGAGTATTTTGATGAGAAGGCCATGGAACTTTGTGATTACAAAGTTTATGGAGCATTGCCATGACAAATTTGTGGACCGTTGGGGTGAAAAGCGCGTGGAACGATGTGATGATAAGGGACATGGAGTATTTTTCGGACAAATGCATGGAGCATTGTGATGACAAGGGTCACAGAGCATTGTGATGAAAATTTCATGGAGCATTGTGGTTACAAATGTAACAGAGCCCTGTGATGACGCGGGCATCGACCATTGTGATGACAAATGTTATGAAGAATTGAGATGACTGGAGTCAAAGAGCATTGTGATGACAGGGGTCATAGAGCATTGTGATGAAAAGGGCAAGGAACATTGTGCTGAGAAAGGCATATAGGATTGTGATGACAAGGGGCAAAGAGCATTGTGATGAAATGTTCATGGAGCATTGTGGTTAAAAAGGTCACAGAGACTGTTGATGATGAGGGCATGGACCATTTTGATGACAAAGGTCATGGAGCATTGTGATGACTGGAGTCACGGAGCATTGTGATGACAGGGGTCACGGAGCATTGTGATAACAAGGGCATGGAGCATTGTGATGACAAGGGCATGGAGCATTGGTCTAATATGTTTCATGGATTATTGTGATGACAGTTGGAATGGCATATTGTGATGACAAGGGCATGGAGCATTGTGATGACCAGGTTTGCATTATTGTGAAGACAGGTGTCAGGGTGCATCGTGATGACATATGTAATGGCCCATTTTGATGACAATGGCATGGAGCATTGTGATGCCAAGTGTCATGGAGGATTCTGATGACAAAGGTAATGGAGCATTATGATAACAATGGCTTGGAGCATTGTGATGCCAAGTTTCATGGAGGATTCTGATGACAAAGTTAATGGAGCTTTGTGATGACAAGGGTCAGGGAGCATTGTGCTGTTAAGTGCATGGAGAATTGTGATGACAAGGGTCATGGAGCATTCTGATGACAAGCTTGTGGAGTATTTTGATGACAATGGCATGGAGCATTGTGAAGAAAATGGCATGGGGCTTTGTGATGAAAAAGGCATGGAGCCTTTTCGTGACAGGGTTCAAGGAGCATTCTGACGACAAGTGCCAGGGAGCACTGTGATGACAAGTGTATTGAGAATTGTGATGACAAAGGTCATGGAGCATTGTGATGAAAAGGGCATGGAGTATTGTGATGGCAGGCATAATGGAGCGTTGTGATGACAAGTGTTATGGAACATTGTGATTCCACGTGTTTGGAGCATTGTGATGACAGGGGTCATGGATCATTTTGATTTCAAAGTGCATGGAGCATTGTGATGACAAGGGCATGAAACCCCCTGATCCCAAGGTACATGGAGGTTTGTGATGACAATGGTAATGGAGTACTGTGATGACAAGCGCATAGAGCATTGTAATGACCATGTCATGTAGCATTTTGCTGACAAAGGCATGGAGCATTGTGATGCCAAGTGTCATGGAGCATTGGGCTGAATATGTTCATGGAGTACTGTGATGACAGGGGTCATGGAGCATTGTGATGAGTAGGGAATGGAGCATTGTGATGACAAGAGTCCCGGATCATTGTGTTGTCAGGTGTCATGGAGTGTTGTGATGACAGTGGTCATGGAGCATTTTGATGATATTTGTCATGGAGCATTGTGATGAGAATTTCATGGAGCATTGGGCTGAAAATATTCATGGAGTATTGTGATTACAGTGGTCATGGGGCATTGTGATGACAAGGGAATGCAGCATGGTGATGACAAGGTCCTGGAGCATTGTGATGATAAAAGCATGGAGACTTGTGATGACCAGTCTCATGGAGCATTCTGATGAAAAGGGGCATGGAGCATTGTGATTACAGGGGTCTTCTAGCATTGTGATGACAAGGGTCTGGAGCATTGTGAGGAGAAAGCCATGGAGCATTCTGATGACATGTGTCATTGAGCTTTGAGATGACAAGGGCATGGAGCACTGTGATTACAGGTGTCTTGGAACATTGTGATGAAAAGGCATGGATCATTGTGATGAAAAGGCAGGGAGCCTTGTCATGACAGGGTTCAAGGAGCATACTGATGACAAGAGTCAGGGAGCATTGTGATGACAAGTGTATTGAGTATTGTGATGACAAAGGTCATGGAGCATTGTGATGAGAAGACCATGGATAATTGTGATGATGAGCGTCATAGGGTGTTGTGATGTTAAGTGTTATGGAACATTGTGATCACAAGGGTTTGGAGCATTATGATGACAGTGGTCATGGATAATTTTGATTTCATTGTGATGACAATAGCCTGAAGCATTTTGATGATGGGCATGGAGCATTCTGATGAGAGGCTTCATGGAGCATTGAGATGAAAATTAGCATGGAGCATTGTGAATACAGGGGTCTTGGAGCATTGTCATGACAAGGGCATGGAGGATTGTGATGAGAAGGCCATGGAACATTCTGATGTCATGCGTCATGGGGCTTTGTGTTGACAAGGGCATGGAGCATTGTGATTACTGGGGTCTTGGAGCATTGTGATGACAATTGTCATGGAGCCTTGTGATGACAGGGCCGTGGAACATTGTGTGGGCAGGGGTCATGGAGCATTGTTATGACAGAGGTAATGGAGCTTTGTGATGAGAAGGGCATTGAGCATTGGTCTGAAAGGTTTCATGGATTTTTGTGATGAGATTGGGCATATAGCACTGTGATGACAAGGGCACGGAACACTGTGATACATGGGTCATGGAGGATTGTAATGACAAGGGCATGGAGCATTGTGATGAGAAGGGCATCGAGCATTGTGATGACAAGTGTCATGGAGCTTTGTGATGACAAGGGCATGGAGCAATGTGATGAGAGGGTTCATGGAGCATTGTGATGACAATGACATGGAGCATTGTGATGCCAAGCGTCATGGAGCTTTGTGATGACAAAGTCATTGAGCATTTTGATGACAAGGGTGTGGTGCATTGTGATGAGAAGGGCAGGGAACATTTTGATGACCGGGTCATGCAGCAATTTGATGAAAAGTGTAATGGAACATTTTGATGACTGTGGTTATAGAACATTGTGATGCCAGGGGTCATGGAGCTTTGGGATGAAAAGGGTCATGGAGCATTTTGATGACAGTGGTTATGGAACATTGTGATGTCATGTGTCATGGAACATTGTGCAGATAAGGGGATGTAGCATTGTGATGACAGAGGTCAAGGAACATTGTGATAACAGGAGTGAGTGAGGATTGTGATGACTAGTGATGGAACATTGTGATATCTCATGTGAGAGAGCATTTGGATGAGAAGTGCATGGAGCATTGTGATTACAAGGTTTATGGAGCATAGAGATGACAAGGTTGTGGATCATTGTGATGAAAAGCGCATGGCACTTTGTGATGACAACGGTCATGGAGCATTGTCATGACAAAGGCATGGAGCATTGTGATGACAAGGGTCCAGAGAATTGTGATGAAAGATTCATGGAACATTGTGTTTACAAAGGTCACAGGGCCTTGTGATGACGCACGCATGGACCGTTGTGATGACAATCGTTATGAAGCATTGTGATGACTGGAGTCACGGAGCAGTGTGATGACAGGGGTCATGGAGCATTGTGATAACAAGGGTATGGAGCACTGTGATGACAGGGACATGGAGCATTGGTCTGACAAGTTTCATAGATTATTCTGATGACATTGGACATGGTGCATTGTGATGACAAGGGCATGGAGCATTTTGATGTGAATGTCATGGAACATTCTGATGACATGTGTCATGGAGCTTTGTGATGACAAGGGCATGGAGCATTTTGATTACAGGGGTCTTGGAGCCTTGTGATGACAAGGCCGTGGAACATTGTGATGGCAGGGGTCATGGAGCATTGTTATGACAGGGGTCATGGAGCATTGTGATGACAAGGGCATGGAGCATTGTGATGACCGGGTCATTGAACATTGGTCTGACAAATTTCCTAGATTATTGTGATGACAGTGGACATGGTTCATTGTGATGACAAGGGCATGGAGCATTGTGATGCCAAATGTAATGGAGGATTGTGATGACAAATATAATGGAGCATTGTGATGACTAGGGCTTGGAGCATTATGTTGACAAGGGCCATTGAGAATTTTCATGACAATGTCATGAAGCATTGTGATGATAAGTTCCTGGAGCACTGTGATGAGAAAATCATGTTGCCTTGTGATGACAAATCTCATGGAGCATACTGATGAAAAGGGGCATGGAGCATTCTGATTACAGGCGTTTTGGAACATTATGATAACTAGGGCATGGAGCATTGTGATGACAAGGGCATGGACCATTGGTCTAATAATTTTCATGGATTATTGTGATGACAGTTGGAATGGTGCATTGTGATGACAAGGGCATGGAGCATTGTGATGACCAGGTTATGCATTATTGTGAAGAGAGGTGTAATGGAGCATTGTGATGACGTATGTAATGGCTCATTGTGATGACAATGTCATGGAGCATTGTGATGCCAAATGTCATGGAGGATTCTGATGACAAAGGTAATGGAGCTTTGTGATGAAAATGGCTTGAAGCATTGTGATGAGAAGGGTCAGGAAGCATTGTTCTGAGAAGTGCATGGAGAATTGTGATGACAATGGTCATGGAGCATTCTGATGACAAGCTTGTGGAGTATTTTGATGACAATGGCATGGAGCATTGTGATGAAAATGGCATGGGGTTTTGTGATGAAAAATGCATGGAGCCTTTTTGTGACAGTTTTCAAGGAGCATTATGACGACAAGTGTCAGGGAACATTGTGATGACAAGTGTATTGAGAATTGTGATGACAAAGTTCATGAAGCACTGTGATGAAAAGGGCATGGAATATTGTGATGACAGGCATCATGGAGCGTTGTGATGAAAACTGTTATAGAACATTGTGATCACAAGTGTTTGTAGCCTTGTGATGACAGAGGTCATGGATCATTTTGATTTCAAGGAGCATGGTGCATTGTGATGACAAGGGCATGAAGCAATGTGATCCCAAGGTTCATGGAGGATTGTGATGAAAATGGTAATGGAGTATTGTGATGACAAGCGCATAGAGCATTGTAATGAAAAGGTCATGTATCATTTTGCTGACAAAGGCATGGAGCATCGTGATGACAGGTGTCATGGAGCAGTGTGATGACAAGCATCACGGAGCATTGTGAATACAGGGGTCATGGAGCATTGGGATGAAAAGTGCATGGATCACTGTGATGAAAAGTGTCATGGAGCATTGGGCTGAAAATGTTCATGGAGCATTGTGATGACTAGGGAATGGAGCATTGTGATGACAAGAGTCCCGGATCATTGTGTTGTCAGGTGTCATGGAGTGTTGTGATGACAGTGGTCATGGAGCATTTTGATGATATTTGACATGGAGCACTGTGATGAGAATTTCATGGAGCATTGGGCTGAAAATGTTCATGGAGTATTGTGATGACAGGGGTCATGGAGCATTGTGATGACAAGGGAATGGAACATGGTGATGACAAGGTCCTGGAGCACTGTGATGATAAGAGCATGGAGATTTGTGATGACAAGTCTCATGGAGCATTCTAATGAAAAGGGGCATGGAGCATTGTGATTACAGGGGTCTTGGAACATTCTGATGACATGTGTCATGGAGCTTTGTGATGACAAGGGCATGTAGCACTGTGATTACAGGGGTCTTGGAGCATTGTGATGAAAAGGGCATGGATCATTGTGATGAAAAGGCATGGAGCCTTGTCATGACAGGGTTCAAGGAGCATAATGACGACATGTGTCAGGGAGCATTGTGATGACAAGTGTACTGAGAATTGTGATGACAAAGGTCATGAAGCATTGTGATGAGAAGACCATGGATAATTGTAATGATGAGCATCATAGGGTGTTGTGATGATAAGTGTTATGGAAATTTGTGATCACAAGGGTTTGGAGCATTATGATGACAGTGGTCTTGGATAATTTTGATTTCATTGTGATGACAATAGCCTGAAGCATTATGATGATGGGCATGTAGCATTGTGATGAGAAGGCCATGGAACATTCTGATGGCATGTGTCATGGAGCTTTGCGATGACAAGGGCATGGAGCATTATGAATATAGCGGTTTGGAGCATTGTGATGACAAGGATCATGGAGCTTTGTGATGACAAGGCCATGGAATATTGTGATGGCAGGGGTCATGGAGCATTGTTATGACAGAGGTAATGGATCATTGTGATGAGAAGGGCATTGAGCATTGGTCTGAAATAATTCATGGATTACTGTGATGAGAAGGGCATTGAGCATTGTGATGACAAGTGTCATGGAGCTTTGTGGTGACAAGGGCATGGACCAATGTGATGAGAAGGCACATGGAGCATGGTGATGACAATTGCATGGAGCATTGTGATGCCAAGGGTCATGGAGCTTTGTGATGACAAAGGTCATGGAGCAATTTGATTACAAGTGTGTGATGCATTGTGATGAGAAAGGCAGGGAGCCTTTTGATGACAGGGTCATGCAGCAATTTGATGAAAAATGTAATGGAACATTTTGATGACAGGGGTTATAGAACATTGTGATGCCAGGGGTCATGGAGCTTTGGGATGAAATCTGTCATGGAGCATTTTGATGACAGTGGTTATGGAACATTGTGATGTCAGGGGTCATAGAACATTGTGCTGATAAGGGGATGTAGCATTGTGATGACAGGGTTCATGGAACATTGTGATAACAGGGGTGAGGGAAGATTGTGATGACTAGTGATGGAACATTGTGATATCTCATGTGAGTGTGCATTTGGATGAGAAGTGCATGGAGCATTGTGCTTACAAAGTTTATGGAGCATAACGATGACAAGGTTGTGGATCATTGTGATGAAAAGCGAATGGCACACTGTGATGACAAGTGTCATGGAGCATTGTTCTGACAAAGGCATGGAACATTGTAATGACAAGGGTCACGGAGAATTGTGATGAAAAGTTCATGGAGCATTGTGGTTACAAAGGTCACAGAGCCTTGTCATGACGCGGGCATGGACCGTTGTGATGACAAACGTTATGAAGCATTGTGATGACTGGAGTCACGGAGCATTGTGATGACAAGGGTCATGCAGCATTGTGATGACAAGGGCATGGAGCATTGTGATTACAGGGGTCTTGGAGCATTGTGATGACAAGCGTCATGGAGCCTTGTGATGACAAGGCCGTGGAACATTGTGATGGCATGGGTCATGGATCTTTGTTATGACAGGGGTCATGGAGCAATGTGATGACAAGGGCATGGATCATTGTGATGACAGGGGCATGGAGCATTGGTCTGACAATTTTCCTAGACAATTGTGATGACAGTGGACATGGTGCATTTTGATTACATGTGCATGGAGCATTGTGATGACAAGGGCATGGAATATTGTAAAGACTGTTGTCAGGGAGCATTGTGATGACATATGTCATGGTCCATTGCGATGACAATGGCATGGAGCATTGTGATGCCAAATGTAATGGAGGATTGTGATGAAAAATATAATGGAGCATTGTGATGACAAGGGCTTGGAGCATTATGATGACAAGGGCCATTGAGGATTTTCATGAAAATGTCGTGAAGCATTGTGATGACAAGGTCCTGGAGCATTGTGATGAGAAAACCATGGAGACTTGTGATGACAAATCTCATGGAGCATACTGATGAAAAGGGGCATGGAGCATTCTGATTACAGGGGTTTTGGAACATTGTGATAACTAGGGCATGGAGCATTGTGATGACAAGGGCATGCAGCATTGGTCTAATAAATTTCATGGATTATTGTGATGAAACTTGGAGTGGCGCATTGTGATGACAAGGGCATGGAGCATTGTGATGACAAGGTCATGCAGTATTGTGAAGACAGCTGTCAGGGAGCATTGTGATGACATATGTAATGGCCCATTGAGATGACAATGGCATGGAGCATTGTGATGCCAAGTGTCATGGATGATTCTGATGACAAAAGTAATGGAGCATTGTGATGACAAGGGCATGGAGCATTGTGATGACAAGGGTCAGGGAGCATTGTGCGGACAAGTGCATGGAGAATTGTGATGACAAGGGTCATGGAGCATTCTGATGACAAGCTTGTGAAGTATTTTGATGACAATGACATGGAGCATTGTGATGAAAATGGCATTGGTCTTTGTGATGAAAAATGCATGGAGACTTTTCATAACAGGGTTCAAGGAACATTCTGATGACAAGTGTCAGGGAGCATTGTGATGACCAGTGTATTGAGAATTGTGATGACAATGGTCATGGAGCATTGTGATGAAAAGAGCATGGATTATTGTCATGGCAGGCATCATGGAGCGTTGTGATGACAAGTGTTATGGAACATTGTGATCACAAGGGTTTGGAGCATTGTGATGACAGAGGTCATGGATCGTTTTATTTCAAGGAGCATGGAGCATTGTGATGCCAAGGGCATGAAGCAATGTGATCCCATGTTTCATGGAGGAATGTGATGACAATGGTAATGTAGTATTGTGATGACAAGCGCATAGAGCATTGTAATGACAATGTCATGTAGCATTTTGCTGACAAAGGCATGGAGCATTGTGATGACAGGTGTCATGGAGCACTGTGAATACAGGGGTCATGGAGCATTGGGATGACAAGGTCAAGGATCATTGTGATGACAAGGGTCATGGAGAATTGCGCTGAAAATGTTCATGGAGTATTGTGATGACTGGGTTCATGGAGCATTGTGATGAGTAGGGAATGGAGCATTGTGATGACAAGAGTCCCGGATCATTGCGTTGTCAGGTGTCATGGAGTGTTGTGATGACAGTATTCCTGGAGCATTTTGATGATATTTGTCATGGATCATTGTGATGAGAATTTCATGGAGCATTGGGCTGAAAATATTCATGGAGTATTGTGATGACAAGGGAATGGAGCATGGTGATGACAAGGTCCTGGAGCATTGTGATGATAAGACCATGGAGACTTGTGATGACAAGTCTCATGGAGCATTCTGATGAAAAGGGGCATGGAGCATTGTGATTACCTGGGTCTTGGAGCATTGTGATGACAAGGGCATAGAGCATTGTGAGGAGAAGGCAATGGAGCATTCTGATGACATGTGTCCTGGAGCATTGTGATGAAAAGGGCATGAAGTATTGTGATGACAGGGGTCATGGAGCCTTGTGATGACAAGGCCGTGGAACTCTTTGATGGCAGGGGTCATGGAGCATTGTTATGACAGAGGTAATGGAGCATTGTGATGACAAGCGTCACGGGTCATTGTGAATACAGGGTTCATGGAGCATTGGGATGACAAGGGCATGGATCATTGTGATGACAAGGGTCATGGAGGATTGGGCTGAAAATCTACATGGAATATTTTGATGACAGGGGTCATGGAGCATTGTGCTGATAAGGGGATGTAGCATTGTGATGACAGGGGTCATGGAACATTGTGATAACAGGGTTAAGGGAGGATTGTGATGACTAGTGATGGAACATTGTGATATCCCATGTGAGAGAGCATTTGGATGAGAAGTGCATGGAGAATTGTGATTACAAGGTTTATGGAGCATAGCAATGACAAGGTTGTGTATCATTGTGATGAAATGCGCATGGCACAATGTGATGACAAGGGTCATGGAGCATTGTTCTGACAAAGGCATGGAGCATTGTGATGACAAGTGTCACGGAGCATTGTGATGAAAAGTTCATGGAACATTGTGGTTACAAAGGTCACAGAGCCTTGTGATGACGTGGGCATAGACCGTTGTGATGACAAACGTTATGAAGCACTGTGATGACTGGAGTCACGGAGCATTGTGATGACAGGGGTCATGGAGCATTGTGATGAAAAGGGCATGGAGCATTGTGATGAAAGCGGCATGGAGAATTGGTCTGACAAGTTTCATAGATTATTGTGATGACAGTGGGCATGAAGCATTGTGATGACAAGGACATGGAGCATTGTGATGACAAGGGCATGGAGTATTGTGAAGACGTGTCAGGGAGCATTGTGATGACATATGTAATGGCCCATTGTGATGACAATTGCATGGAGCATAGGTCTAATAAGTTTCATGGATTATTGTGATGACAGTTGAAATGGCGCATTGTGATGACAAGGGCATGGAGCATTTTGATGACCAGGTCATGCAGGATTGTGAAGAGAGGTGTCAGGGAGCATTGTGATGACATATGTAATGGTCCATTGTGATGACAATGGCATGGAGCATTTTGATGCCAAGTGTCATGGAGGATTCTGAGGACAATGGTAATGGAGCATTGTGATGACAATGGCTTGGAGCATTGTGATGACAAGGGTCAGGGAGCATTGTGCGGACAAGTGCATGGAGAATTGTGATGACAAGGGTCATGGAGAATTCTGATAAAAGGCTTGTGGAGTATTTTGATGACAATGGCATGGTGCATTGTGATGAAAATGGCATGGGGCTTTGTGATGAAAAAAGCATGGAGCCTTTTCGTGACAGGTTTCAAGGAGCATTCTGATGCCAAGTTTCAGGGGGCATTGTGATGACAAGTGTATTGAGAATTGTGATGACAAAGGTCATGGAGCATTGTGATGAAAAAGGCATGGAGTATTGTGATGACAGGCATCATGTATCGTTGTGATGACAAGTGTTATGGAACACTGGGATCACAAGTGTTTGGAGCATTGCGATGACAGATGTCATGGATCATTTTGATTTCAAGGAGCATGGTGCATTGTGATGACAAGGGCATGAAGCAATGTGATCCCAAGTTTCATGGAGGATTGTGATGAAAATGGTAATGGAGTATTGTGGTGACAAGCTCATAGAGCATTGTAATGAAAAGGCCATGTATCATTTTGCTTACAAAGTCATGGAGCATTGTGATGACAGGTGTCATGGAGCAGTGTGATGACAAGCGTCACGGAGCATTGTGAATACAGGGGTCATGGAGCATTGGGGTGACAAGGGCATGGATCATTGTGATGACAAGAGTCTTGGAGCATTGGGCTGAAAATGTTCATGGAGTATTTTGATGACAGGTGTTATGGTGCATTGTGATGACTAGGGAATGGAGCATTGTGATGACAAGAGTCCCGGATCATTGTGTTGTCAGGTGTCATGGAGTGTTGTGATGACTGTGGTCATAGAGCATTGTGATGATATTGGTCATGGAGCATTGTGATGAGAATGTCATTAGCATTCGGCTGGAAATGTTAATGGATTATTGTAATGACAGGGGTCATGGAGCATTGTGATGACAAGGGAATAGAGCATCGTGATGACAATGTCCTGGAGCATTGTGATGAGATGACCATGGAGACTTGTGATGACAAGTCTCATGGAGCATTCTGATGAAAAAGGGCATGGAGCATTGTGATTACAGGGGTCTTGGAGCATTGTTTTGACAAGGGCATGGAGCATTGTGAGGAGAAAGCCATGGAGAATTCTGATGACATGCGTCATGGAGCTTTGTGCTGACAAGGCCATGGAGCATTGTGATAACAGGGGTCTTGGAGCATTGTGATGAAAAGGCATGGATCATTGTGATGTAAAAGGCATGGAGCCTTGTCATCACAGTGTTCAAGGAGCATACTGACGACAGGTGTCAGGGAGTTTTGTAATGACAAGTGTATTGAGCATTGTGATGACAATGATCATGGAGCATTGTGATGAGAACACCATGGACAAATGTGATGATGACCGTCATGGGGTGTTGTGATGATAAGTATTATGGAACATTGTGATCACAAGGGTTTGGAGCATTATAATGACAGAAGTCATGGATAATTTTGATTTCATTGTAGTGACAATAGCCTGAAGAATTATGAAGATGGGCATGGTGCATTGTGATGACAGGGTTCTTGGAGCATTGAGATGAAAAGGGGCATGGAGCATTGTGATTACAGCGGTCTTGGAACATTGTGATGACAAGGGCATGGAGCACTGTGATGAGAAGGCCATGGAACCTTCTGATGACATGCGTCATGGAGCTTTGTTATGAAAAGGGCATGGAGAATTTTGATTATATGTTTCTTGGAACATTGTGATGACAAGGGTCATGGAGCCTTGTGATGACAAGGCCGTGGAACATTGTGATGGCAGTGGTCGTCGTGCATTGTTATGACAGAGGTAATGGAGCATTGTGATGAGAAGGGCATTGAGCATTGGTTTGAAATATTTCATATTTTATTGTGATGAGAGTGGACAGGAGCATTGTGATGACAAGGGCATGGAACACTGTGATACATGGGTCATGGAGGATTGTAATGACAAGTTCATGTAGCAATGTGATGAGAGGGTACATGGAGCATTGTAATGACAATGCCATGGAGCATAGTGAGGAAAAGGCCATGGAGCATTCTGATGACATGCGTCATGGAGCTTTTGATGACAAGTGCATGGAGCATTGTGATTACAGGTGTCTTGGAGCATTGTGATGAAAAGGGCATGGATCATTGTGATGAAAAAGGCATGGAGCCTTGTCATGCCAGTGTTCAAGGAGCATACTGACGACAAGTGTCAGGGAGCATTGTGAAGAGAAGTATATTGAGCATTGTGATGAAAAAGATCGGGGAGCATTGTGATCAGAAGACCAAGGATAATTGTGATGATGATCGTCATGGGGTGTGGTGATGATAAATGTTATGGAACATTGTGATCACAAGGGTTTGGAGCATTATGATGACAGAGGTCATGGAGACATTTGATTTCATTGTAATGACAATAGCCTGAAGCATTATGATGATGGGCGTGGTGCATTGTGATGACAGGGTTCATGGAGCATTGAGATGAAAAGGGGCATGGAGCATTGTGATTACAGGGGTCTTGTAGCATTGTGATGACAAGCGCATAGAGCATTGCAATGACAAGATCATGTAGAATTTTGCAGACAAATGCATGGAGCACTGTGATGACAGGTGTCATGGAGCACTGTGATGACATGTGTCACGGAGCATTGTGAATACAGGGGTCATGGATCACTGTGATGACAAGGTTCATGGAGCATTGGGCGGAAAATGTTCATGGAGTATTGTGATGACAGGGGTCATGGAGCATTGTGATGACAGAGGTCATGGTGAATTTTGATTTCATTGTGCTGACAATACCCGGAAGCATTATGATGATGGGCATGATGCATTGTGATGACAGGGTTCATGGAGCATTGAGATGAAAAGGGGCATGGAGCATTTTGATTACAGGGGTCTTGGAGCAATGTGATGACAAGGGCATGGAGCATTTTGATGAGAAGTCCATGGAACATTCTGATGACATGTTTCATGGAGCTTTGTGATGACAAGGACATGGAGCATTGTGATTACAGGTGACTTGGAGCATTGTGATGACAAGTGTCATTGAGCCTTGTGATGACAAGGCCGTGGAACATTGTGATGGCAGGGGTCAAGGAGCATAGTTATGACAGGTGTAATGGAGCACTGTGATGAGAAGGGCATGGAGCATTCTGATTACAAATTTTATGGAGCATTGCGATGACAAATTTGTTGACCGTTGGGATAAAAATCACGTGGCACATTTTGATGAAAGGGTCATGGAGCATTTTTCTGACAAAGGCATGGATCACTGTGATGACAAGTGTCACAGAGCACTGTGATGAAAAGTTCATGAATCATTGTGGTTAAAAAGGTCACAAAGCCTTGTGATGACGCGGGAATGGACCATTGTTTTGCCAAATGTTATGAAGCATTGTGATGATTGGAGTCAAGGAGCATTGTGATGACAGGGTCATGGAGCATTGTGATGACAAGGGCATGGAGCATTGTGCTGAGAAAGGCGTAGATCACTGTGATGACAAGGGTCATACAGCATTGTGATGAAAAGCTCATGGAGCATTGTGGTTAAAAAGGTCACAGAGACTGTTGATGATGAGGGAATGGACCATTGTGATGACAAAGGTCATAAATCATTGTGATGAGTGGAGTCACGGAACATGGTGATGACAGGGGTCATGGAGCATTGTGACAACAAGGGCATGGAGCATTGTGATGACAAGGCCATGGAGCATTGGTCTAATATGTTTCATGGATTATTGCGATGACATTTGGTATGGCACATTGTGATGACAAGGTCATGGAGCATTGTGATGACCAGGTCATGCATTATTGTGAAGAGAAGTGTCAGGGAGCATTGTGATGACATATGTAATGGCCCACTGTGATGAAAATGGCATGGAGCATTGTGATGCCAAGTGTCATGGAAGATTCTGATGACAAAGGTAATGGAGCATTGTTATGACAATGGCTTGGAGCATTGTGATGACAAGGGTCATGGAGCATTGTGCTGACAAGTGCATGGAGAATTGTGATGACAAGGGTCAAGGAGCATTCTGATGACATGCTTGTGGAGTATTTTGATGACAATGGCATGGAGCATTGTGATGAAAACGGCATGGGGCAATGTGATGAAAAAGGCATGGAGCCTTTTCGTGGCAGAATTCAAGGAGAATTCTGACGACAAGTGTCAGGGAGCATTGTGATGACAAGTGTATTGAGAATTGTGATGACAAAGGTCTTGGAGCATGGTGATGAGAAGGCCATGGATAATAGTGATGATGATCGTCATGGGGTGTTGTGATTATAAGTGTTATGGAACATTGTGCTCACAAGGTTTTGGAGCATTATGATGACAGAGGTCATGGAGAATTTTGATTTAATTGTGATGAAAATAGCCTGAAGCATTATGATGATGGGCATGGTGCATTGTGATGACAGAGTTCATGGAGCATTGAGATGAAAAGGGGCATGGAGCACTGTGATTACAGGAGTCTTGGAGCATTGCGATGACAAGCGCATAGAGCATTGTAATGACAAGGTCATGTAGAATTTTCCTGACAAAGGCATGGAGCATTTTGATGGCAGGTGTCATGGAGAACTGTGATGACAAGTGTCACGGAGCATTGTGAATACAGGGGTCATGAAGCAATGGGATGATAAGTGCATGGATCATTGTGATGACAAGTGTCATGGAGCATTGGGCTGAAAATTTTCATGGAGTGTTGTGATGACAGGGGTCATGGAGCATTGTGATGACAGATGTCATGGAGAATTTTTATTTCATTGTGATGACAATAGCCTGAATCATTATGATGATCTGCATGATGCATTGTGATGACAGGGTTCATGGAGCATTGAGATGAAAAGGGACATGGAGCACTGTGTTTACAGGGGTTTTGGAGCATTGTGATTACAAGTTTTATGGAGCATTGTGATGACAAATCTGTGGACCATTGGGATAAAAAGCGCGTGGCACATTGTGATGACAATGGTCATGGAGCAATTTACTGACAAAGGCATGGAGCATTGTGATGACAAGGGTCACGGAGCATTGTGATGAAATGTTAATGGAGCATTGTGGATACAAAGGTAACAGAGCCTTGTGATGACGCGGGCATGGACCATTGTCATGACAAATATTATGAAGCATTGTGATGACTGGAGTCACAGAGCATTTTGATGACAGGTGTCATGGAGCATTGAGATGACAAGGTCCTGGAGCATTCTGATGAGATGACCATGGAGACTTGTGATGACAAGTCTCATGAAGCATTCTGATGAAAAGGGGCATGGAGCATTTTGATTACAGGGGTCTTGGAGCATTGTGATGACAAGGGCATGGAGCATTGTGAGGACAAGGCCATGCAGCATTCTAATGACATACGTCATGCAGCATTGTGCTGAGAAAGGCATAGGGCATTGTGATGACAGGGGATAAAGAGCATTGTGAAGAAAACTTCATGGAGCATTGTGGTTAAAATGGTCACAGAGACTGTTGATGATGAGGGCATGGACCATTGTGATGACAAAGGTCATGAAGCATTGTGATGACTGGAGTCACGGAGCATTGTGATGACAAGGGTCATTAAGCATTGTGATAACAAGGGCATGGAGCATTGTGATGACAAGGGCATGGAGCATTGTGATGACCAGGTCATGCAGTATTGTGAAGACAGGTGTCAGGGAGCACTGTGATGACATATGTAATGGCCCATTGTGATGACAATGGCATGGAGCACTTTGATGCCAAGTGACATGGAGGATTCTGAAGACAAAGTTAATGGAGCATTTTGATGACAATGGCTTGGAGCATTGTGATGACAAGGGTCCGGGGGCATTGTGCTGACAAGTGCATGGAGAATTGTGATGACAAGGGTCATGGAGCATTCTGGTGACAAGCGTGTGGAGTATTTTGATGACAATGGCATGGAGCATTGTGATGAAAACCGCATGGGGCTTTGTGATGGAAAAAGCATGGAGACTTTTCGTGACAGGGTTCAATGAGCATTCTGATGACAAATGTCAAGGAGCATTGTGATGACAATGTATTGAGAATTGTGATGACAAAAGTCATGGAGCATTGTGATGAAAAGTGCTTGGAGTATTGTGATGACAGGCATCATGGAGCGTTGTGATGACAAGTGCTATGGAGCACTGTGATCACAAGGATTTGGAGCATTGTGATGACAGAGGTCATGGATCATTTAGATTTCAAGGAGCATGGAGCATTGTGATGACAAGGGCATGAAGCATTGTGATCCTTAGTTTCATGGAGGTTTGTGATGACAATGGAAATGGATTATTGTGATGACAAGCGCATAGAGCATTGTGATGACAACGTCATGTAGCATTTTGTTGACAAAGGCATGGAACATTGTGATGACGTGTCATGGAGCACTGTGATGACAAGCGTCATGGAGCATTGTGAATACAGGGGTCATGGAGCATTGGCAAGACAAGGGCATGGACCTTTTTGATGACAAGTGTCATGGAGCACTGGGCTGAAAATGTTCATGGAGTGTTGTGATGACAGGGGTCATGGAGCATTTTGATGACTAGGGAATGGAACATTGTGATGACAAGAGTCCCGGATCATTGTGTTGTCAGGTGTCATGGAGTGCTGTGATGACAGTGGTCATGGAAAATTGTGATGATACTGGCCATGGAGCATTGTGATGAGTAGATCGTAGAGCATTGGGCTGAAAATGTTCATGGATTATTGTGAAGACAGGGGTCATGGAGCATTGTGATGACAAGTGTATGGAGCATGGTGATGACAAGGTCCTAGAGCATTGTGATGAGAGGACCATGGAGAATTGTGATGATAAGTCTCATGGAGCATTCTGATGAAAAGGAGCATGGAGCATTGTGATAACAGGGGTCTTGGAGCATTTTGATGACAAAAGCATGGAGCATTGTGATGAGAAGGCCATGAAGCATTCTGATGACATGTGTCATGGAGCTTTTTGATGACAAGGGCATGGAGCATTGTGATGACATGTGTCATGGAGCATTGTGATGACAACGGAATGGAGCATGGTGATGACAAGGTCCTTGGGCATTGTGATGAGAAGACCATGCAGACTTCTGATGAGAAGTCTCATGGAGCATTCTGATGAAAAGGAGCATGGAGCATTGTGATTACAGGTGTCTTGGAGCATTGTGATGACTAGGGCATGGAGCATTGTGATGAGAAGGCCATGGAGCATTCTGATGACATGTGTCATGGAGTTTTTTGTTGACAAGGGCATGGAGCATTTGTGCTTACAGGGATCTTGGAGCATTGTGATGAAAAGTGCATGGATCATTGTTATGAAAAAGGCATTGCCCCTTGTCATGACAGGGTTCATGGAGCATTCTGACGACAAGTGACAGGAAGCATTGTGTTGACAAGTGTATTGAGCATTGTGATGACAAAGATCATGGAGCATTGTGATGAGAAGACCATGGATAATTGTGATGATGAGCGTCATGGGGTGTTGTGATGATAAGTGTTATGGAACCTTGTGATCAAAAGGGTTTGGAACATTATGATGACAGAGGTCATGGAGAATATTGATTTCATTGTGATGACAATAGCCTGTAGCATTATGATGATGGGAATGGTGCATTGTGATGACAGGGTTCATGGAGCATTGAGATGAAAAGGGGCATGGAGCATTGTGATTACAAGGGTCTTTGAGCATTGTGATGACAAGGGCATGGAGCACTGTGATGAGAAGGCCATGGAACTTTCTGATGACATGCGTCATGGAGCTTTGTGATGACAAGGGCATGGAGCATTGTGCTTTCAGGGGTCTGGAGCATTGTGATGACAAGTATCATGGAAGCTTGTGATGACTAGACCGTGGAACATTTTGATGGCAAGGGTCATGGTGCATTTTTATGACAGGTGTAATGGAGCATTTTGATGAGAAGGGCATGGAACATTTGTCTGAATTGTTTCATGGATTATTGTGATGAGAGTGGGCATGGAGCATTGTGATGACAAGGGCACAGAACACTGTGATACATGGGTCATGCAGGATTATAATGACAAGGGTATGGAGCATTGTGATGAGAAGGGCATCGAGCATTGTGATGACAAGTGTCATGGAGCTTTGTGATGACAAGGGCATGGAGCAATGTGATGAGAGTGTTCATGGAGCATTGTGATGACAATGATATGGAGCATTGTGATGCCAATGGTCATGGAGCTTTGTGATGACAAGTCATGGAGCATTTTGATGACAAGTGCATGGTGCATTGTGCTGAGAAAAGCAGGGAGCATTTTGATGAGCAGGTCATGCAGCAATTTGATAAAAAGTGTAAAGGAACATATTGATGGCAGGTGTTATAGAACATTGTGCTGTCAGGGGTCTTGGAGCTTTGGGATGAATAGGGTCATGGAGCATTTTGATGACAGGGGTCATGGAACATTGTGATGATAAGGGGAGGTAGCATTGTGATGACAGTGTCCTGGAACATTGTGATTACAGGGATGAGGGAGTATTGTGATGACTAGAGATGGAACATTGTGATATCCCTGGTGAGAGAGCATTTTGATGAGAAGTGCATGGACCATTGTGATTACAAGGTTTATGGAGCATAGCAATGACAAGGTTGTGGACCGTTGTGATGAAATGCGCGTGGCACATTGTGATGACTATGTTCATTGAGCATTGTTCTGACAAAGAAATGGAGCTTTTTGATGACAAGGGCACGGAGCATTGTGATTACATGGGTCATGGAGCATTTTGATGACAATGGCGTCGACCATTGTGATGAGAAGGCCATGGATAATTGTGATGACGCGCGTCATGGAGCACAGTAATGACAAAGGGTATGAAGCATTGTGATGACAGTGGCCATGGAGAAATGTGATGACAAGTGTCATGGAGCATTCTGATGACAAGCTTGTGGAGTATTGTGACGACAATGGCTTGGAGCATTGTGATGAAAAGGGCATGGAGCATTGTGATGAAAAAGGCATGAAGCCATTTCATGACAGGTTTCAAGGAGCATTCTGCTGACAAATGTCAGGGAACATTGTGATGACATGTGTATTGAGAATTGTGATGAAAAAGATCATGGAGCATTTTGACGAAAAGGGCATAGATTATTGTGATGACAGGCATCATGGAGCGTTGTGATGACAAGTGTTATGGAACATTGTGATCACAAGGGTTTGGAGCATTGTGATGATAGAAGTCATGGCTCATTTTGTTTTCAAGGAGCATGCAGCATTGTGATGACAAGGGCATGAAGCAATGTGATCCCAATGTTCATGGAGGATTGTGATGACAATGCTAAGGGAGTATTGGGATGACAAGCAAATGGAGCATTTTGATGGCAAGATCATGTAGCATTTTGCTGACACAGGCATGGAGCATTGTGATGATAAGGGTCATAGAGCACTTTGATGAGAAGCATCACGGATCATTGTGATTACAGGGCTCATGGAGCACTGGGATGGCAAGGTCATGGATCATTATGATGACAAGTGTAATGGAGAATTGGGCTGAAAATATTAATGGAACATTGTGATGACTAGGGAATGGAGCATTGTGATGACTAGAGTCCCGGATCACTGTGTTGTCAGGGGTCATGGAGCGTTGTGATGACAGGGGTCATGGAGCGTTGTGATGACAGTGGTCATGGAGCATTGTGATGATAGGGATCATGAAGCATTGTAATGAGAAGTTCCTGGAGAACTGGCGTGAAAATGTTCAGGAAATATTGTGAGGACAGGGGTCATGGAGCATTGTGATGACAAGGGAATGGAGCACTGTGATGAAAGGTTCCTGGAGCTCTGTGATGAGGAGACCATGGAGCCTCGTAATAAGAAGTCTCATGGAGCATTCTGATGAAAAGGGGCATGGAGTATTGTGATTACAGGGGTCTTGGAGCATTGTGATGACAAGGGCATGGAGCATTGTGATTACTGGTGTCTTGGAGCATTGTGATGAAATTGGCATGGATCATTGTTATGAAAATGGTATGGAGCCTTGTCATGACAGGGTTCCAGGAGCATACTGATGACAAGTGTCAGGGAGCATTGTGATGACATGTGTATAGAGCATTGTTATGACAAAGGTCATGGAGCACTGTGATGAGAAGACCATGGTTAACTGTGATGATGAGCTTCATGGGGCATTGTGATGATAAGTGTTATGGAACATTGTGATCACAAGGATTAGGAGCATTGTGATGAGATAGATCATCGAATATTTTGATTTCATTGTGATGACAATAGCCTGAAGCATTATGATGATGGTCATGGTGCATTTTGATGACAGGGTTCATGGAGCATTGAGATGCAAAGGGGCATGGAGCATTGTGATTAGATGGTTCAAGGAGCATTGTGATGACAATGGCATGGAGCATTGAGATGCCAATTGTCATGGAGCTTTGTGATGACAAAGGTCATGGAGCATTTTGATGACAAGGGCGTGGTACATTGTGCTGAGAAGGTCAGGGAGCATTGTGATGACAGGGTCATAGAGCAATTTGATGAAAAGTGTCATGGAATATTTTAATGACAGGGGTTATGGAACATTGTGATGTCAGGGTTCATGGAGCATTTTGATGAAAAGAATCATGGAGAATTATGATGACAGGGGTTATGGAACATTGTGATATCAGGGGTCATTGAGCATTTTGAGGAAAAGTGTTATGGAGCATTATGATGACAGGGGTTATGGAACATTGTGATGTCAGGGGTCACCGAACTTTGTGATGATATGTGCATGTAGCATTGCAAAGACAAAAGTCATGGAACATTGTGATGACAGGGGTGAGGGAGTATTGTGATGAATAGTGCTGTAACATTGTGATATCATTGGTGAGAAAGCATTTTGATGAGAAGTGCATGGAGAATTGTAATGACAAGTTTTATGGAGCATCGTGGTGACAAGATTGTGGAGCACTGTGATGAAAAGCGCAGGGTGCACTCTGATGACATGGGTCATTGAGCATTGATCTGACAAGCGCATGGAGCATTGTGATGACAAGGGTCATGGAGCATTGTGCTGAGAAAGGCATAGAATATTGTGATGACAAGGGTCAAAGAGCATTGTGATGAAAAGTTATTGGAGCATTGTGGTTAAATATGTCACAGAGACTGTTGATGATGAGGGCATGGACCACTGTGATGAAAAAGGTCATGAATCATTGTGATGAAAGGAGGCATGGAGCATTGTGATGACAGGCGTCATGGAGCATTGTGATAACAAGGACATGGAGCATTGTGATGACAAGGGAATGGAGCATTGGCCTAATAAGTTTCATGGAATATTGTGATGACTGTTGTAATGGCGCATTGTGATGACCAGGTCATGCAGTATTGTGAAGACAGGTGTCACGGAGCATTGTGATGACATATGTAATGGCCCATAGTGATGACAATGGCATGGAGCATTGTGATGCCAAGTGTCATGGAGGATTCTGATGACAAAGGTAATGGAGCATTGTGATGACAATGGCTTGGAGCATTGTGATGACAAGGGTCAGGAAGAATTTTGCTGACAGGTGCAGGGAGAATTGTGATGAAAACGGTCATGAAGTATTCTGATGACAAGCTTGTGGAGTATTTTGATGACAATGGCATGGAACATTGTGATGAAAAAGGCATGTGTCATTGTGATGACAAGTGTATTGAGAATTGTGATGACAAATGTCATGGAGCATTGTGATGAGTAGGGCATGGAGTATTGTGATGACAGGCATCATGGAGCGTTGTGATGACAAGTGTTATGAAACATTGTGATCACAAGTGTTTGGAGCATTGTGATGACAGAGGTCATGGATCATTTTGATTTCAAGGAGCATGGAGCATTGTGATGACAAGGGCATGAAGCAATGTGATCCCAAGGTTCATGGAGGACTGTGATGACAATGGTAATGGAGTATTGTGATGAAAAGCGAATAGAGCATTGCAATGACAAGGTCAGGTAGCAGTTTGCCGAAAAAGGCATGGAGCATTGTGATGACAGGTGTCATGGAGCAATGTGATGACAAGCGTCACGGAGCATTGTGAATACAGGGGTCATGGAGCATTGGGATGACAAGGGCATGGATCTTTGTGATGACAAGTGTCATGTAGCATTGGGCTGAAAATGTTCATGGAGTATTGTGATGAAAGGGGTCATGGAGCATTGTGATGAAAAGGGCGTGGATCATTGTGATGAAAAAGGCATGGATCCTTGTCATGACAGGGTTCAAGGAGAATACTGACGACAAGTGTCAAGGAGCATTGTGATGACATGTATATTGAGAATTGTGATGACAAAGGTTATGGAGCATTGTGATGAAAAGGGCATGGATTATTGTGATGACAGGCATCATGGAGCGTTGTGATGACAAGTGATATGGAGCATTGTAATCACAAGGCTTTGGAGCATTGTGATGACAGAGGTCATGGATCATATTGATTTAAAAGAGCATGGAGCATTGTGATGACAAGGGCATGAAGCAATGTGAACCCAAGGTTCATGGAGGATTGTGATGTCAATGGAAATGGAGTATTTTGATGACAAGCGCATAGAGCATTGTAATGACAAGGTCATGAAGCATTTTGCTGACAAAGGCATGGAGCATTGTGATGACATGTGTCATGGAGCACTGTGATGACAAGCGTCATGGAGCATTGAGAATACAGGGGTCATGGAGCATTGGGATGACAAGGGCATGGATCATTGTGATGACAAGTGTCATGGAGCACTGGGCTGAAAATGTTCATGGAGTGTTGTGATGACATGGGTCATGGAGCATAGTGATGAGTAGGGAATGGAGCATTGCGATGACAACAGTCCCGGATCATTGTGTTGTCAGGAGTCGTGGAGTGTTGTGATGACAGTGGTCATGGACCATTGTGATGATATTGGCCATGGAGCATTGTGATGTGTAGGTCGTGGAGCATTGGGCTGAATATGTTAATGGATTATTGTGATGACAGGGGTCATGGAGCATTGTGATGACAAGGGAATGGAGAATGGTGATGACAATATCCTGGATCTTTGTGATGAGATGACCATGGAGACTTGTGATGAGAAGTCTCACGGAGCATTCTGATGAAAAGGGGCATGGAGCATTTTGATTACAGGGGTCTTGGAGCATTTTGATGACTAGGGCATGGAGCATTGTGATGAGAAGGCCATGGGGCATTCTGATGACATGCTTAATGGAGTTTTGTGATGACAAGCACATGGAGCATTGTGATGACAGTGATCTTGGAGCATTGGGATGAAAAGGGCACGGATCACTGTGATGAAAAAGTCATGGAGCCTTGTCATGACAGGGTTCAAGGAGCATACTGACGACAAGTGTCTGGGAGCATTGTGATGACAAGTGTATTGAGCATTGTGATGACAAAGGTCATGGAGCATTGTGGTGAGAATACTATGGATAATTGTGATGATGAGCGTCATGGGGATTTGTGATGATAAGTGTTATGGAACATTGTGATCACAAGGGTTTGGAGCATTATGATGACAGAGGTCATGGAGAATTTTGATTTAATTGTGATGACAATAGCCTGAAGCATTATGATGATGGGCATGGTGCATTGTGATGACAGGGTTCATGGATCATTGATATGCAAAGTGGCATGGAGCATTGTGATTACAGGGGTCTTGGAGCATTGTGATGTCAAGGGTCAGGGAGCCTTGTGATGACAAGGCCGTGGAACATTGTGATGGCAGGGGTCATGGAGCATTTTTATGACAGAGGTAATGGAGCATTGTGATGAGAAGTGCATTGAGCATTGGCCCGAAAATTTTCATGGATTATTGTGATGAGAGTGGGCATGGAGCACTGTGATGACAAGGGCGCGGAACACTGTGATACATGGGTCATGGAGGATTGTGATGAAAAGGGCATGGAGCATTTTGATGAGAAGGGCATCGAGCATTGTGATGACAAGGGTCATGTAGCATTGTGATGACAAGGGCATGTAGCAATGGGATGAGAGCGTTCAGGGTGCATTGTGATGACAATGACATGGAGCATTGTGATGCCAAGTGTCATGGAGCTTTGTGATGACAACGGTCAAGGAGCATTTTGATGACAAGCGTGTGTTGCATTGTGATTAGAAGGAAAGGGAGCATTTTGATGACAGGTTCATGCTGCAATTTGATGAAAAGTGTCATGTAACATTTTGACGACAGGGGTTACAGAACATTGTGATGCCATGGGTCATGGAGCTTTGGGATGAAATGTGTCATGGAGCATTGTGATGACAGTGGTTATGGAATATTGTGATGTCACGGTTCATGGAACATTGTGATTACAGGGTTGAGGGAGGATTGTGATGACTAGTGATGGAACATTGTGATATCTCAGGTGAGAGAGCATTTGCATGAGAAGTGCATGGACCATTGTGATTACAAGGTTTATGGAGCATATCGATGACAAGGTTGTGGATCATTGTGATGAAAAGCGCATGGCACATTGTGATGACAAGGGTCATGGAACATTGTTCTGACAAAGGCATGGAGCATTGTGATGACAAGTGTCACGGAGCATTGTGATGAAAAGTTCATGGAGCATTGTGGTTACAATAGTTACAGAGCCTTGTGATGACGCGGGCATAGACCATTGTGATGAAAAATGTTATGAAGCATTGTGATGACTGGAGTCACAGAGCATTGTGATGTCAAAAGTAATTTAGCTTTGTGATGACAATGGCTTGGAGCATTGTGATGACAAGGTTCAGGGCGCATTGTGCTGACAAGTGCATGGATAATTGTGATGAAAAACGTCATGGAACATTCTGATGACAATCTTGTGGAGTATTTTGATGACAATGGCATGGAGCATTGTGATGAAAACGGCATGGGACATTGTGATGAGAAAAGCATGGAGCCTTTTCGTGACAGGTTTCAAGGAGCATTCTGACGGCAAGTTTCAGGAAGCATTGTAATGACAAGTGTATTAGAATTGTGATGACAAAGGTTATGGAGCATTGTGATGAAAAGGCCGTGGAGTATTGTGATGACAGACATCATGGAGTGTTGTGATGACAACTGTTATGGAACATTGTGATGACAAGGGTTTGGAGCATTGTGATGACAGAGGTCATGGATCATTTTGATTTCAAGGAGCATGGAGCATTGTGATGACAAGGGTGTGAAGCAATGTGATCCCAAGGTTCATGGAGGATTGTGATGACAATGGTAAAGGAGTATTGTGATGTCAAGCGCATAGAGCATTGTAATGACAAGGTTATGTAGCATTTGCTGACAAAGACATGGAGCATTTTGATGACAGGTGTTATGGAGCACTGTGATGACAAGCGTCAAGGAGCATTGTGAATACAGTGGTCATGGAGCATTGGGATGACAAGCGCATGGTTCAATGTGATGACAAGGGTCATGGAGCATTGGGCTGAAAATGTTCATGGAGTATTGTGATGACAGGGGTCATGGAGCATTGTGATGACTTGGGAATGGAGCATTTTGATGACAAGAATTCCGGATCATTGTGTTGTCAGGTGTCATGGAGTGTTGAGATGACAGTGGTCATGGTGCATTGTGATGATATTGGCCATGGAGAATTGTGATGAGTAGGTCGTGGAGCATTGTGATTACAGGTGTCTTGATGCATTGTGATGAAAAGGGCATGTATCATTGTGAAGAAAAAGGCATTGTGCCTTGTCATGACAGTGTTCAAGAAGCATGCTTACGACAAGTGTCAGATAGCATTGTGATGACAAGTGTATTGAGCATTTGATGACAAAGGTCATAGAGCATTGTGATGAGAAGACCATGGATAATTGTGATGATGAGTGTCATGGGGTGTTGTGATGATAATTCTTATGGAATATTATGATCACAAGGGTTTGGAGCATTATGCTGACAGATGTCATGGAGAATTTAGATTTCATTGTGATGACAATAGCATGAAACATTATGATGATGGGCATGGTGCACTGTGATGACTGGGTTCATGAAGCATTGAGATGAAAAGGGGAATGGAGCATTGTGATTACCGGGGTCTTGGATCATTGTGATGACTAGGGCATGGAGCATGGTGATGAGAAGGCCATGGAAAATTCTGATGACATGCATCATGGAGCACTGTGATGACAAGGGCATGGAGCATTGTGATTACAGGGGTCTTGGGGTATTGTGATGACAATTATCATGGAGCCTTGTGATGATATGCCGTTGAACAATGTGATGGCAGGTGTCATGGAGCATTGTTATGACAGAGGTAATGGAGCATTGTGATGAAAAGGGCATTGAGCTTTGGTCTAAAATATTTCATGGATTATTGTAATGAGAGTGGGCATGGAGCATTGGGATGACAAGGGCACGGAACACTGTGATACATGGTTCATGGAGGATTGTAATGACCAGGACATGGAGCATTGCGATGAGAAGGGCATCGAGCATTGTGATGACAAGTGTCATGGAGCTTTGTGATGACAAGGGCATGGAGCTATGTGATGAGAGTGTTCATGGAGCATTGTGATGACAATGACATGGAGCATTGTGATGCCAAGGGTCATGGAGATTTGTGATGACAAATAACAGGGAGCATTTCGATGACTATGGTGTGGTGCATTGTGATGAGAAGGGCAGGGAGCATTTTGATTACAGGTTCATGCAACAATTTGATTATAATATAATGGAATATTTTGAGGGCAGGGGTTATAGAACATTGTGATGTCAGGGGTCATGGAGCTTTGGGAGAAAAGGGTCATGGAGCATTTTGATTACAGGGGTTATGGAACATTGTGATGTCAGGGATCATGGAACATTGTGATGATAAGGGTATGTAGCACTGTGATGACAGGGGTCATGGAATATTATGATTACAGGGGTGAGGGAGTATTGTGATGACTAGTGATGGAATATTGTGATATCTCTGGTGAGAGAGCATTTGGATGAGAAGTGCATGGAGCATTGGGATTACAAGGTTTATGAAGCATAGCGATGACAAGGTTGTGGAACGATGTGATGAAAAGCACGTGGCACATTGTGATGACAAGGGTCATGGAGCATTGTTCTGACAAAGGCATGGAGCATTTTGATGACAAGGGTCACGGAGCATTGTGATGAAAAGTTCATGGAGCATTTTGGTTACAAAGGTCACAGAGCCTTGTGATGACACGGGCAAGGACCGTTTTGATGACAAACATTATGAAGCATTGTGATGACTGGAGTTATGGAGCACTGTGATGATAGGGCTCATGGAGCATTGTGATGACATGGGCATGGAGCATTGTGATGACAAGGGTATGGATCATGGTGATGAGAATGTCATGGAGTATTGTGAAGACAGGTGTCAGGGAGCATTGTGATTACATATGTCATGGTCCATTGCGATGATAATGGCATTGAGCATTGTGATGCCAAATGTAATGGAGGATTGGGATGACAAATAAAATGGAGCATTGTGATGACTAGGGCTTGGAGCACTATGATGACAAAGGCCATTGAGAATTTTCATGACAAGGTCGTGAAGCATTGTGATGACAAGGTCCTGGAGCATTGTGATGAGAAATCCATGGAGCCTTGTGATGACAATCTCATATAGCATACTGATCAAAAGGGGCATGGACAATTGTGATTACAGGGGTCTTGGAACATTGTGATGACAAGGGCATGGATCATTGTGAAGAGAAGGCCAAGGAGCATTCTGAGGACATGCGTCATTGAGCTTTGTGATGACAAGCGCATGGAGCATTGTGATTACAGGGGTCTTGTACCATTGTGATGAAAAGGGCATGGAATATTGTGATGAAAAATGCATGGAGCCTTGCCATGACTGGGTTCAAGGAGCATACAGACAACAAGTGTTATGGAGCATATTGATGACAAGTGTATTGAGCATTGTGATGACAAAGGTCATGGATCATTGTGATGAGAAGGCCATGGTGCATTCTGATGACATGTGTCATGGAGCTTAGTGATGACAAGGGCATGGAGCAATGTGATGCCAAGGGTCATGGATATTTGTGATGACAAAGGTCATGGAACATTTTGATGACAAGGGCGTTGTGCATTGTAATGAGCAGTGCAGGGAGCATTGTGATAACATGGTCACGGAGAAATTTAATGAAAAGTGTCAAGGAACATTTTGATGACAGTGGTTATGGAAATTGTGATGTCATGGGTCATCGAACATTGTGATGATAAGTGCATGTAGCATTGTGATGACAGGAGTAATGGAATATTGTGATGACAGATGTGAAGGAGTATTGTGTCGAATAGTGGAGTAACATTGTGATATCAGTGGTGAGAAAGAATTTTGATGAGAAGTGCATGGAGCATTGTGATGACAAGGTTTATGGAGCACTGTGATGACAAGATTGTGGAGCACTGTGATGACAAGATTTTGGAGCACTGTGATGACAAGCGCATGGTGCATTGTGATGACATGTGTCATGGAGCATTTTGCTGACAAGCGCATGGAGCATTGTGAGGACAAGGGTCATGGAGCATTGTGCTGAGAAAGGCATAGAGCATTGTGATGACAAGGGTCAAAGAGAATTGTGATGAAAAGTTCATGGAGCATTGTGGTTAAAAAGGTCAAAGAGACTGTTGATGACGAGGGCATGGACCATTGTGATGAGAAAGGTCATGAAGCATTGTGATGATTGGAGTCACGGAGCACTGTGATGACAGGGGTCATGGAGCATTGCGATGAAAAGGGGCATGGAGCATTGTGATGACAAGGGCATGTATCATAGGTCTCATAATTTTCATGGATTATTGCGATGACAGTTGAAATGGTGCATTGTGGTGACAAGGGCATGGAGCATTGTGATAAAGAGGTCATGCTGTATTGTGAAGACTGGTGTCATGGAGCATTGTGATGACAGGGTTCATGCAGCATTGTGATGAATAGGGAATGGAGCATAGTGATGACAAGAGTCCCGGATCATTGTGTTGTCAGGTGTCATGGAGTGTTGTGATGACAGTTGTCATGGTGCATTGTGATGATATTGGTCATGGAGCATTGTGATGAGAAGGTTATGGAGCATTGTGCTGATAATATTCATGGAGTATTGTGATGACAATGGTCATGGAGCATTGTGATGATAAGGGAATGGAGCATAGTGATGACAAGGTCATGTAGCATTGTGATGAGAAGTCCTTGGAGGCTTGTGATGACAAGTTTCATGGAGCATTCTGATGAAAAGTGGCATGGATCATTGTGATTACAGTGGTCTTGGAGCATTGTGATGACAAGGGCATGGAGCATTGTCAGAGACGGCCATGCAGCATTCTGATGACATGGGTCATGGAGCTTTGTGATGACAAGGGCTTGGAGCATTGTGATTACAGGTGTCTTGGAGCATAGTGATGAAAAGGGCACGGATCATTGTGATGAAAATGTCAGGGAGACTTGTCATGACAGGGTTAATGGAGCATACTGAAGACAAAGGTCAGGGAGCATTGTGATGACAAGTGAATTGAGCATTGTGATGACAAAGGTCATGGAGCATTGTGATGAAAAGACCATGGATAATTGTGATGATGTGCGTCATGGTGTGTTGTGATGATAAGTGTTATGGAACATTGTGATCACAAGGGTTTGGAACATTATGATGACAGAGGTCATGGAGAATATTGATTTCATTGTGATGACAATAGCCTGAAGCATTATGATGATGGGCATGGTGCATTGTGATGACAGGGATCATGGAGCATTGAGATGAAAATTGGCATGGAACATTGTGTTTACAGTGGTCGTGGAGCATTGTGATGACAAGGGCATGGAGCATTGGTCTAATAAGTTTCATGGATTATTGCGATGACAGTTGGAATGGCGCATTGTGATGACAAGGGCAATGAGCATTGTGATGACCAGGTCATGTAGTATTGTGAAGACAGGTGTCAGGGAGCATTGTGATGACATATGTAATGGCCCAATGTGATGACGATGGCATGGAGCATTGTGATGCCAAGTGTCATGGAGGATTCTGATGACAAAGTTAATAGAGCATTGTGATGACAATGGCTTGGAGCATTGCAATGACAAGGGTCAAGGAGCATTGTGTTGACAAGTGCATGGAGAATTGTGATGACAAGTGTCATGGAGCATTCTGGTGACAAGCTTGTGGAATATTTTGATGACAATGGCATGGAGCATTGTGATGAAAATGGCATGGGGCATTGTGATGAAAAAGGCAGGGAACCTTGTGATGACAGGTCTCATGGAGCATACTTATGAAAAGGGGCATGGAGCATTCTGATTACAGGGGTCTTGGAACATTGTGATAGCAAGGGCATGGAGCACTGTGATGACAAGGGCATGGAGCATTGTGATTACAGTGGTCTTGGAGCATTGTGATGACAAGGGTCATGTAGCCTTTTGATGACAAGGCCGTGGAACATTGTGATGGCAACGCTCATGGAGCATAGTTATGACAGAAGTAATGGAGCATTGTAATCCGAATGGCATTGAGCATTTGTCTGAAATGTTTCATGGATTATTGTGATGAGAGTGGGCATGGAGCATTGTGATGACAAGGGCACGGTACACTGTGATACATGGGTCATGGTGGATTATAATGACCAGGGCGTGGAGCATTGTGATGAGAAGGGCATAGAGCATTGTGATGACAAGTGTCATGGAGCTTTGTGATGACAAGGGCATGGAGCAATGTGATGAGAGGGTTCATGGAGCATTGTGATGACAATGACATGGAGCATTGTGATGCCAAGGGTCATGGAGCTTTGTGATGTCAAATGTCATGGAGCATTTTGATGACAAGTGTGTGGTGCATTGTGATGAGAAGGGCAGGGAGCATATTGATGACAGGGTCATGCAGCAATTTAATGAAAAATGTAATCGAACATTTTGATGACAGGGGTTATAGAACATTGTGATGCCAGGGATCATTGAGCTTTGGGATGAAAAGGGTCATGGAGCATTTTGATGACAGGGGTTATGGAACATTGTAATGACTGGAGTCACGGAGCATTGTGATGACAGGGGTCATGGAGCATTGTGATAAAAAGAGCATGGAGCATTGTGATGACAGGGGAATGGATCATTGTTCTGACAAGTTTCATAGATTATTGTGATGACAGTGGACATGGTGCATTGTGATGACAAGGGCATGGAGCATTTTGATGACAAGAGTCCCGGATCATTGTGTTGTCAGGTGTTATGGGTGGTTGTGATTACAGTGGTCATGGAGCATTGTGATGATATTGGTCATGGAGCATTGTGATGAGAAGGTCATGGTGCATTGGGCTGAAAATATTAATGGATTATTGTAATGACAGGGGTCATGGAGCATCGTGATGACAAGGGAATAGAGCATGGTGATGACAATGTACTGGAGCATTGTTATGAGATGTCCATGGAGACTTGTGATGACAAGTCTCATGGAGCATTCTAATGAAAAGGGGCATGGAGCATTGTGATTACAGTGGACTTGGAGCATTGTGATGACAAGGGCATGGAGCATTTTGAGGAGAAGGCCATTGAGAATTCTGATGACATGCGTAATGGAGCTTTGTGCTGACAAGGCCATGGAGCATTGTGATTATAAGGGTCTTGGAGCATTGTGATGAAAAGGCATGGATCATTGTGATGTAAAAGGCATGGAGCCTTGTCATCACAGGGTTCAAGGAGTATACTGACGACAGGTGTCAGGGAATATTGTGATGACATGTGTATTGAGCATTGTGATGACAATGATTATGGAGCATTGTGATGAGAAGACCATGGATAACTATGATGATGATCGTCATGGGGTGTTGTGATGATAAGTGTTATGTCACATTGTGATCACAAGGATTTGGAGCATTATGATGACAGAGGTCATGGAGAATTTTGATTTCATTGTAGTGAAAATAGCCTGAAGCATTATGATAATGGTCATGGTGCTTTGTGATGACAGGGTTCATGGAGCATTGAGATGAAAAGGGGCATGGATCATAGTGATTACAGGGGTCTTGGAGCATTGTGATGACAAGGGCATGGAGCATTGTGATGAGAAGGCCATGGAACCTTCTGATACATGCTTCATGGAGCTTTGTTATTACAAGGGCATGGAGAATTTTGATTACAAGTTTCTTGGAGCATTGTGATGACAAGGGTCATGGAGCCTTGTGATGAAAAGGCCGTGGAACATTGTGATGGCAGTGGTCATGGTGCATTGTTATGACAGAGGTAATGGAGCATATTCATAAGAAGGACATTGAGCATTGGTTTGAAATATTTCATAGATTATTGTGATGAGAGTGGGCTGGAGCATTGTGATGACAAGGGCACGGAACAATGTGATACATGGGTCATGGAGGATTGTAATGTCAAGGGCATGGAGCAATGTGATGAGAGGGTACATGGAGCATTGTGATGACAATGCCATGGAGCATTGTGAGGAAAAGGCCATGGAGCATTCTGATGACATGCCTCATGGAGCTTTTTGATGACAAGGGCATGGAGCATTGTGATTACAGGGGTCTTGGAGCATTTTGATGAAAAGTTCATGGATCATTGTGATGAAAAAGGCATGGAGCCTTGTCATGACAGGGTTCAAGGAGCATACTGACGACATGTGTCAGGGAGCATTGTGAAGCCAAGTTTATTGAGCATTGTGATGACAAAGATCAGGGAGCATTGTGATCAGAAGACCAAGGATAATTGTGATGATGGGCGTCATGGTGTGTTGTGATGATAAGTGTTATGGAACATTGTGATCACAAGGGTTTGGAGCATTATGATGACAGAGGTCATGGAGAATATTGATTTCATTGTGATGACAATAGCCTGAAGCATTATGATGATGGGCATGGTGCATTGTGATGACAGGGTTCATGGAGCATTGAGATGAAAAGGGGCATGGAGCATTGTGATTACAGAGGTCTTGTAGCATTGTGATGACAAGTGCATAGAGCATTGTATTGACAAGATCATGGAGAATTCTGCAGACAAAGGCATGGAGCACTGTGATGACAGGTGTCATGGAGCACTGTGATGACATGTGTCACGGAGCCTTCTGAATACAGGGGTCATGGATCGTTGTGATGACAAGTGTCATGGAGCATTGAGCTGAAAATGTTCATGGAGTATTGTGATGACAGGTGTCATGGAGCATTCTGATGACAGAGGTCATGGAGAATTTTGATTTCATTGTGCTGACAATAGCCGGAAGCATTATGATGATGGGCATGATGCATTGTGATGACAGGGTTCATGGGGCATTGAGATGAAAAGGGGCATGGAGCATTTTGATACAGGGGTCTTGGAGCATTGTGATGACAAGGGCAAGGAGCATTTGGATGAGAAGGACATGGAACATTCTGATGACATGTGTCATTGTGCTTTGTGATGACAAGGGCATGGAGCATTTTGATTACAGGGGTCTTTGAGCATTGTGATGACAAGGGTCATGGAGCTTTGTGATGACAAGGCCGTGGAACATTGTGATGGCAGGGGTCAAGGAGCATTGTTATGACAGGGGTAATGGAGCATTGTGATTTGAAGGGCATGGAGCATTGTGATTACAAGTTTTATGGAGCCTTGTGATGACAAATCTGTGGACCATTGGGATAAAAAGCGCATGGCACATTGTGATGACAAGGGTCATGGAGAATTTTTCTGACAAAGGCATGGAGCACTGTGATGACAAGGGTCACGGAGCATTGTGATGAAAAGTTCATGAAGCATTGAGGTTAAAAATGTCACAAAGCCTTGTGATGACACGGACATGGACCAATGTGATGACAAATGTTATGAAGCATTGTGATGACTGGAGTCACGGAGCATTGTGATGACAAGGGCATGGAGCATTGTGCTGAGAAAGGCGTAGATCATTGTGATGACAAGGGTCAAAGAGCATTGTGATGCAAAGTTCATGGAGCATTGTGGTTAAAAAGGTCACAGAGACTGTTGATGATGAGTTAATGGACCATTGTGATGACAAAGGTCATGAAGCATTGTGATGACTGGAGTCACGGAGCATGGTGATGACAGGGGTCATGGAGCATTGTGATAACAAGGGCATGGAGCATTGTGATGACAACGGCATGGAACACTGGTCTAATATGTTTCATGGATTATTGTGATGACATTTGGAATGGCACATTGTGATGGCAAGGGCATGGAGCATTGTGATGACCAGTTCATGCAGTATTGTGAAGAGAAGTGTCAGGGAGCATTGTGATGACATATGTAATGGTCCATTGTGATGAAAATGGCATGGAGCATTGTGATGCCAAGTTTCATGAAAGATTCTGATGACCAAGGTAATGGAGCATTGTTATGACAATGGCTTGGAGCATTGTGATGACAAGTGTCAGGGAGCATTGTGCTGACAAGTGCATGGAGAATTGTGATGACAAGGGTCATGGAGCATTCTGATGACAAGCTTGTGGAGTATTTTGATGACAATGGCATGGAGCATTGTGATGAAAACGGCATGGGGCAATGTGATGAAAAAGGCATGCAGCCTTTTCGTGACAGGTTTCAAGGAGCATTCTGAAGACAAGTGTCAGGGAGTATTGTGATGACAAGTGTATTGAGAATTGTGATGACAAAAGTCATGGAGCATGGTGATGAGAAGGCCATGGATAATTGTAATGATGATCGTCATGGGGTGTTGTGATTATAAGTGTTATGGAACATTGTGATCACAAGGCTTTGGAGCATTACGATGACAGAGGTCATGGAGAATTTTGATTTCATTGTGATGACAATAGCCTGAAACATTATGATGATGGGCATGGTGCATTGTGATGACAGAGTTCATGGAGCATTGAGATGAAAAGGGGCATGTAGCATTGTGATTACAGGGGTCTTGGAGCATTGTGGTGACAAATGCATAGAGCATTGTAATGACAAGGTCATGTAGAATTTTCCTGACAAATGCATGGAGCATTGTGATGACAGGTGTCATGGAGAACGGTGACACAATTGTCACGGAGCATTTTCAAGACAGTGGTCATGGATCATTGGGATGACAAGTGCATGGATTATTGTGATGACAAGGGTCATGGAGCATTGGGCTGAAAATATTCATGGAGTATTGTGATGACAGGGGTCATGGAGCATTTTGATTACAGGGGTCTTGGAGCACTGTGATGACAAGAGTCCCGGATCATTGTGTTGTCACGTGTCATGGAGTGTTGTGATGACAGGGTTCATGGAGCATTGAGATGAATAGGGGCATGGAGCACTGTGTTTACAGGGGTTTTGGAGCATTGTGATGACAAGGGCAAGGAGCATTTTGATGAGACTGCCATGGAACATTCTGATGACATGTGTCATGGAGCTTTGTGATGACAACGGCATGGAGCATTGTGATTAAAGGGGTCTTGGAGCATTGTGATGACAAGTGTCATGGAGCCTTGTGATGACAAGGCCGTGTAACATTGTGATGGCAGGGGTCATGGAGCATTGTTATGACAGGGGTAATGGAGCATTGTGATGAGAAGGGCATGCAGCATTGTGATTACAATTTTTATGGAGCATTGTGATGACAAATTTTTGGACCGTTGGGATGAAAAGAACGTGGCACATTGTGATGACTATGGTCATGGAGCATTTTAATGAGAAAGGCATGGAGCATTGTGATGACAAGGGTCATGGAGCATTGTAATGAAATGTTCATGGATCATTGTGGATACAAAGGTAACAGAGCCTTGTGATGACGTGGGCATGGACCATTGTGATGACAAATATTATGAAGCACTGTGATGACTGGAGTCACAGAGCATTGTGATGACAGGTGTCATGGAGCATTGTGATGACAAGGTCCTGGTGCATTGTGAAGAGATGACCATGGAGACTTGAGATGACAAGTCTCATGGAGCATTCTGATGAAAAGGGGCATGGAGCATTGTGATTACAGGGGTCTTGGAGCATTGTGATGACAAGGGCATGGAGCACTGTGAGGAGAAGGCCATGGAGCATTCTGATGATATACGTCATGGAGCATTGTGCTGAGAAAGGCATAGAGCATTGTGATGACAGGGGATAAAGAGCATTGTGAAGAAAAGTTCATGGAGCATTGTGGTTAAAAAGGTCACAGAGACTCTTGATGATGAGGGCATCGACCATTGTGATGACAAAGGTCATGAAGCATTGTGATGACTGGAGTCACGGAGCATTGTGATGACAGGGGTCATGGAGCATTGTGATAACAAGGGCATGGAGCATTGTGATGACAAGGGCATGGAGCATTGTGATGACTATGTGATGCAGTATTGTGAAGACAGTTGTCAGGGAGCATTGTGCTGACATATATAATGGCCCATTGTGATGACAATGGCATTGAGCATTGTGGTGCCAAGTGTCATGGAGGATTCAGAAGACAAATGTAATGGAGCATTGTGATGACAATGGCTTGGAGCATTGTGATGACAAGGGTCAGGGAGCATTGTGCTGAAAAGTGCATGGAGAATTGTGATGACAAGGGTCATGGAGCATTCTGCTGACAAGCTTGTGGAGTATTTTGATGACAATGGCATGGAGCATTGTGATGAAAACAGCATGGGGCATTGTGATGAAAATGGCATGGAGACTTTTCGTGACAGGGTTCAAGGAGCATTCTGACGACAAATGTCAGGGAGCATTGTGATGACAATGTATTGAGAATTGTGATGACAAAGGTCATGGAGCATTGTGATGAAAAGGGCATGGAATTTTGTGATGACAGGCATCATGGAATCGTTTTGATGACAAGTGCTATGGAACATTGTGATCACAAGGGTTTGGAGCATTGTGATGACAGAGGTCATGGATCATTTTGATTTCAAGGAGCATGGAACATTGTGATGACAAGGGCATGAAGCAATGTGATCCCAAGGTTCATGGAGGATTGTGATGACAATGGAAATGGAGTATTGTGATGACAAGCGCATAGAGCATTGTAATGACAATGTCATGTAGCATTTTGCTGAAAAAGGCATGGAGCATTGAGATAACATGTGTCATGGAGCACAGTGATGACAAGCGTCACGGAGCATTGTGAATATAGGGGTCATGGAGCATTGGGATGACAAGGGCATGTATCATTGTGATGACAAGGGTCATGGAGCATTGGGTTGAAAAATTTCATGGAGTATTGTGATGACAGGGGTCATGGAGCATTGTGATGATATTGGTTATGGAGCATTGTGATGAGAAGGTCATGGAGCATTGGGCTGAAAATGTTCATGGAGTATTGGTATGACATGGGTCATGGAGCATTGTGATGACTAGGGAATGGAGCATGGTGATGATAAGGTCCTGGAGCATTGTGATGAGATGACCATGGAGACTTGTGATGAGAAATCTCATGGAGCATTCTGATGAAAAAGGGCATGGAGCATTGTGATTACAGGGGTCTTGGATCATTGTGATGACAAGGGTCATGGAACCTTGTGATGACAAGCCCGTGGAACATTGTGATGGCAGGGGTCATGGAGCATTGTTACGACAGAAGTAATGGACCATTGTGATGAAAATGGCATTGACCATTAGTCTGAAATATTTCATGGATTATTGTGATGAGAGTGGGCATGGAGCATTGTGATTACAAGGGCTCGGTACACTGTGATACTTGGGTCATGGAAGATTGTAATGAAAAGGGCATGGAGCATTGTGATGACAAGTGTGATGGAGCTTTGTGATGACAAGGGCATGGGGCAATGTGATGAGAGTGTTCATGGAGTATTGTGATGACAATTACATGGAGCATTGTGATGCCAAGTGTCATGGAGCTTTGTGATGACAAATGTCATGGAGCATTTTGATGTCAAGGGTGTGGTGCATTTTGATGAGTAGGACAGGGAGCATTTTGATGACAGGGTCATGGTGCAATTTAATGAAAAGTGTAATGGAACATTTTGATGACAGGGGTTATAGAACATTGTGATACCATGGGTCATGGAGCTTTCGGATGAAAAGTGTCATGGAGCATTTTGATGACAGTGGTTATGGAACATTGTGATGTCAGGAGTCATGGAACATTGTGTTGATAAGGGGATGTAGCATTGTGATGACAGGGGTCATGGAACACTGTGATTACAGGGGTGAGGGAGGATTGTGATATCTAGTGATAGATCATTGTGATATCCCAAGTGCGAGAGCATTTGGATGAGAAGTGCTTGGAGCATTGTGATTACAAGGTTAATGGAGCATAGCGATGACAAGGTTGTGGATCATTTTGATGAAAACCGCGTGGCACATTGTGATGACAAGGGTCATGGAGCATTGTTCTGACAAAGGCATGGATCATTGTGATGACAAGGGTCACGGAGCATTGTGTTGAAAAGTTCATGGAGCATTGTGGTTACAAAGGACACAGAGCCTTGTGATGACGCGGGCATGGACCGTTGTGATGACAAACGTTATGAAGCATTGTGATGACTGGAGTCACGGAGCATTGTGATGACAGTGGTCATGGAACATTGTGATAACAAGGGCATGGAGCATTGTGATGACAAGGGCATGGATAATTGTGATGACCAGGTCTTGCAGTATTGTGAAGAGAGTTCTCAGGGAGCACTGTGAAGACATATGTAATGACCCACTGTGATGACAATGGCATGGAGCATTGTGATGCCAAGTGTCATGGAGGATTCTGATGATAAATGTAATAGAGCATTGTGATGACAATGGCTTGGAGCATTGTGATGACAGGGGAATGGAGCATTGGTCTGACAAGTTTCATAGATTATTGTGATGACAGTGGAAATGGTGCATTGTGATGACAAGGGCATGGGGCATTGAGATGAGAAGGTCATGGAATATTTTGAAGACAGGTGTTACGGAGCATTGTGATGAAATATATCATGGTCCATTGCGATGACAATGGCAGGGAACATTGTGATGCCAAATGTAATGGAGGATTATGATGACAAATATAATGGAGCATTGTGATGACTAGGGCTTGGAGCATTATGATGACAAAACCATGGAGCCATGTGATGACAAGTCTCATGGAGCATACTGATGAAAAAGGGCATGGAGCATTGTGATTACAGTGGTCTTGGAACTTTGTGATGACAAGGGCATGGAGCATTGTGAGGAGAAGACCAAGGAGCATACTGATGGCATGCGTCATTGAGCTTTGTGATGACAATGGCATGGAGCATCGTGATTACATGGGTCTTGGAGCATTGTGATGAAAAGGGCATGGATCACTGTGATGAAAAAGGCATGGAGCCCTGTCATGACAGGGTAAAAGGAGCATACAGACAACAAGTGTCAGGGAGCATTCGGATGACAAGTGTATTGAGCATTGTGATGACAAAGGTCATGGAGCATTGTGAGGAGAAGACCATGGATAATTGTGATGACGAGTGTCATGGGGCATTGTGATGACAAGTGTTATGGAATATTGTGATCACAAGGGTTTGGAGCATTGTTATGACAGAGGTCATGGAGCATTTTGATTTCCTTGTTATGACAATAGCAGGAAGCATTATGATGACCTTCACCTGTGGGAAGTGATACTTCTTTGTAGTGCAGATTTGAATTGCCCGCTTGCTTGCTTGGCCAAAAATGACGTATGCGTTTTCTCCTGCATATATTCAGGAGAAAATGCATACGCCCTTTTAGACCAAGTGCATCATTGTCGAAGTTGTGCCCCTCTTCCTGTGCTTTACGGGCCAATCCAAAGTACCTCTTGAAATCTGTTTCCTGCTATTCGGCCTCGCTTTCAAGTACACCTCGTTGCCTTCCCTCAACAGATTTTTGAATGATATTTGTCCTTTATTACACTGCCAGTTTGTGAATTGCTGTGCCCTTGAGCTCCATTTTTCAACTCTTTTTTTGTGAGCTGAACGCATGTCCAAAATTTTGGTACAGGACCTATATTGGTTCCCAATGGGTGGCTGCGAATTTGGTTAATTCTTCTTCCTGCTGGGAAATTAGAGTGACATATGCCCGTCCAAATGCCTAACAGCTACTCTCTCATTGGTTCTCCCTCTTCCCTTTCATCCTCTGCAAATTGGCAACCTGTGAGAACCAGGAGGTTAAAGGGGCTGTCTCTCCAAGATGGAAGATTGATAGTAAAGCAGTTGGAAAGTCAAACCGGAGCACCAGGAGAGGGACTATTCGTTGAGTTGTGGAAACCTTTCGTATTCACAGTGTGTCCATTCTCTAGGTTTTCTGTACATGTTATAGCTGTAGGAATATTCCCTTCAACCTGGCGAGTTGGGACCCATGGAATGGGTGCCATGCATTATTGCTTTAAAGGGTCTGCATTTGCTCACCCAATCTCACCAATCCTCTCAGTCGCAAGTGTCCAGCCTTACGCCACATCCAGCTGTCATTGTAGACAGGGTCATTCCACGTTTCATCAGAGACACTGAAGGAATTGTAAAGAATTTCCCTGTTTTTTGGTTTTGTTTTTCAAATTCCTTTTTATAGTGGCTTTGAGCTGATTCTCGCTGCCATGTTTATGCCAGTCTAGACAAACTTGATTCCCTTACAAAGACATATCAATACGTAGGTTTTAAGATTCTTACTAATCAGATATATTCCTCTGCGGGAAATATGGGGTGTTGAGTACATTTCCCTGAGGAAGGTATAGGTACGTCTTGTCTATTCCATATTTGGTTTGGGAACGGTACCTGTGCTTATATGAAACTCGGGTTTTATGCATCACCCCACCTCTCTTTCCCCCTTAAACAGGCATAAGAGTGTTTTCTAAATGTGAGACACTGTTCTCTTTCCTAACTCAGTTCATGTGTAGCCATGTTTACAGGATCTTCATAAGTGATATCTTATGATAAGCTTCTTTTTCTGTGTGACTTATTTCACTTAGAATCATCGTACCTTAAATCACTCATTTTGTTGCTACTGGTCTTATGACATTGATTTCATGGCTGAGGGATATTCCATCGTACGTAAGTACCACAATTTTTTGAACCATTTTTATATTTCCTGGGATATTTAAGGTGTACCCAAGTTGAGGTTGTTGTAAGCAGTGCAGGCCTAAATTTGTGGGTGGGTCTGTCTTATTGATTTTCAGTTTTCCCAAGGTATATTCCGTAGACTGGAAGTGTCCTTGGCTCTGTAGCTTTGTTGTTTATTTGTTTTAGGGAACACAATTCACTCCTCCAGTGAGGCAGTTGGCAATTTACATCCTGCCCATCAGCATAACAAGGCTCCCTGTTCTCCAGGGCCGGTCTTGCCTTTTTGGTTTTTACCCATTTTGTGGATGTCCCTTTTGACATGTGGGAAGTGATACTTCTTTGTAGTGCAGATTTGCATTGCCTGCTTGCTTGCTTGGCTAAAAAGGGCGTATGTGTTTTCTCCTGCATATATTCAGGAGAAAATGCATACGCCCTTTTTGGCTAAGTGCATCATTGTCGAAGTTGTGCCCCTCTTCCTGTGCTTTACGGGCGAATCCAACGTACCTCTTGAAATCTGTTTCCTGCTATTCGGCCTCGCATTCAAGTCCACCTCGTTGCCTTGCCTTAACAGATTTTTGAATGATAGTTGTCCTTTATTACTCTGCCAGTTTGTTTATTTCTGTGCCCCTGAGCTCCATTTTTAATTCGTTTTTTGTGAGCTGAACGCATGTCCAAAATTTTGGTACAGGACCTATATTGGTTCCCAATGGGTGGCTGCGACTTTGGTTAATTCTTCTTCCTGCCGGGAAATTAGAGTAACCTATGCCCATCCAAATGCCTAACAGCTACTCTCTCATTGGTTCTCCCTCTTCCCTTTCATCCTCTGCCAAATTGGCAACCTGTGAGAACCAGGAGGTTAAAGGGGCTGTCTCTCCAATATGGGAGATTGATAGTAAAGCAGTTGGAAAGTCAAACTGGAGCACCAGGAGAGGGACTATTCGTTGAGTTTTAGAAACATTTCGTATTCACTGTGTGTCCATTCTCTAGGGTTCCCGTACATGTAATAGCTATAGTAATATTCCCTTCAACCTGGCGAGTTGGGACTCATGGAATGGGTGCCATGCATTATTGCTTTAAAGGGTCTGCATTTGCTCACCCAATCTCACCAATCCTCTCAGTCCCAAGTGTCCAGGCTTATGCCACATCCAGCTGTCATTGTAGACAGGGTCATTCCACGTTTCATCAGAGACCCTGAAGGAATTGTAAAGAATTTCCCTGTTTTTTGGTTTTGTTTTTGAAATTCCTTTTTATAGTGGGTTTGAGCTGATTCTCGCTGCCATGTTTATGCCAGTCTAGACACACTTGATTCCCTTACAGAGACATATCAATACATAGGGTTTAAGATTCTTACTAGTCAGATATATTCCTCTGCGGGAAATATGGGGTGTAGAGTCCCTTTCACTGAGGAAGGTATAGGTAGGTCTTGTCTATTCCATAGGTGGTTATGGGAACGGTACCTGTGCTTATATCAAACTCTGGTTTTATGCATCACCCCACTTCTCGTTCCCCCTTAAGTAGGCATGAGAGTGTTTTCTAAATGTGAGACTCTGTTCTCTTTCCTAACTCAGTTCATGTGTAGCCATGTTTATAGGATCTTCATCAGGGATATCTTATGGTAAGCTTCTTTTTCTTTGTGACTTATTTCACTTAGAATGATCGTACCTGAATCCACTCAATTTGCTGCTACTTGTCTTTCGACATGGATTTCATGGCTGAGGGATATTCCATCGTACGTAAGTACCACAATTTTTGAACCATTTTTATATTTCCTGGGATATTTAAGGTGTACCCAAGTTGAGGTTCTTGTAAGCAGTGAAGCCCTAAATTTTGGGGTGGCCCTGTCTTATTGATTTTCAGTTTTCCAAAGGTATATTCCCTAGACTGGAAGTGCCCTTGGCTCTGTAGCTCTGTTGTTTACTTGTTTTAGGGAACACAATGCACTCCTCCACTGAGGCAGTTGGCAATTTACATCCCGCCCATCAGCATAACAAGGCTCCCTGTTCTCCAGGGCCTATCTTGCCTTACTGGTTTTTACCCATTTTGTGGATGTCCATTTTGACCGGTGGGAAGTGATACTTCTTTGTAGTGCAGATTTGCATTTCCCGCTTGCTTGTTTGGCCAAAAAGGGTGTAGGCGTTTTCTGCTGAATATATTCAGGATGAAACGCATACGCACTTTTTGGCCAAGTGCATCATTGTCGAAGTTGTGCCCCTCTTTCTGTGCTTTAAAGGCGATTCCAACGTACCTCTTGAAATCTGTTTCCTGCTATTCTGCCTCGCTTTCAAGTCCGCCTCGTTGCCTTCCCTCAACAGATTTTTGGACGATAGTTGTCCTTTATTACTCTGCCTGTTTGTGAATTGCTGTGCCCCAGAGCTCCATTATTTAACTCGATTTTTGTGAGCTGAACGCAAGTCCAATATTTTGGTTCAGGACCTATACTGGTACCCGGTGGGTGGCTGAGACTTTGGTTAATCCTTCTTCCTCCCGGGAAACAAGAGTGACATGTGTCCGTCCAAATGCCTAACAGCTACTCTCTCATTTGTTCTCCCTCTTCCGTTTCATCCTCTGCCAAATTGGCAACCTGTGTGAAACAGGAGGTTAAAGGGGCTGTCTCTCCAAGTTGGGAGATTGATAGTAAAGCAGTTGGAAAATCAAACCGGAGCACCAGGAGAGGGAATATTTTTTGAGTTTTAGAGACCTTTCGTATTCACATTGTGTCCATTCTCTTGGTTTCCCATACATGTTATAGCTGTAGTAATATTCCCTTCACCCTGGAGAGTTGGGACCCATGGAATGGGTGTCATGCATTATTGCTTTAAAGGGTCTGCATTTGCTCACCCAATCTCACCAATCCTCTCAGTACCATGTGTCCTCCCTTATGCCACATCCAGCTGTCGTTGTAGATAGGGTCATTCCAGGATTCATCAGAGACCCTGAAGGAATTTGAAAGAATTTCCCTGTTTTTTTGTTTTGTTTTTGAAATTCCATTTTATAGCGTGTTTGAGCTGATTCTCACTGCCATGTTTATGCCAGTCTAGACACACTTGATTCCATTACGGGGACATATCAATACATAGGTTTTAAGATTCTTACTAGTAAGATATATCCCTCTGCATGGAATATGGGGAGTTGAGTCCCTTTCACTGAGGAAGTTGTAGTTCTTGTCTATTCCATATTTGGTTTTTGGAACGGTACCTGAACTAATATCAAAATCTGGTTTGATGCATCACCCCACCTCTACTTCCCCCTTAAGCAGGCATAAGAATGTTTTCTAAATGTCAAACTCTCTTCTCTTCCCTAACTCAGTTCATGTGTAGCCATGTTTACAGGACCTTCATAAGTGATATCTTATGATAAGTTTCTTTTTCTGTGTGACTTATTTCACTTAGAATCATCGTACCTGAATCCACTCTTTTTGCTGCTACTGGTCTTATGACATTGATTTCATGGCTGAGGGATATTCCATCGTAGGTAAGTACCACAATTTTTGGAACCATTTTTATGTTTCCAGGGATATTTAAGGTGTAGACAAGTTGAGGTTCTTGTAAGCAGTGCAGCCCTAAATATTGGGCTGGCTCTGTCTTATTGATTTTCAGTTTGCCCAAAGTATATTCCCTTGACAGGAAGTGCTCTTGGCTCTGTAGCTCTGTTGTTTACTTGTTTTAGGGAACACAATGGACTCCTCCAGACAGGCAGTTGCCAACTTACATCACGCCCATCAGCATAACAAGGCTCCCTGTTCTCCAAGGCCTGTCTTGCCTTTCTGGTTTTTACCCATTTAGTGGATGTCCCTTTTGACCGGTGGGAATTGATGCTTCTGTGTAGTGCAGATTTGCATTGCCCGCTTGCTTGCTTGGCCAAAAAGGGCGTATGTGTTTTCTCCTGCATATATTCAGGAGAAAATGCATACGCCCTGTTGACAAAGTGCATCATTGTCGAAGTTTTGCCCCTCTTCCTGTGCTTCAAAGGCGATTCCAACGTACCTCTTGAAAACTGTTTCCTGCTATTCAGCCTGATTTTCAAGTCTGCTTCGTTGCCTTCCCTCAACAGATTTCTGGACGATAGTTGGCCTTTATTACTCTGCCAGTTTGTGAATTGCTCTGCCTCTGAGCTCCATTTTTCAACTCGTTTTTTGTGAGCTGAATGCAAGTCCAAATTTTGTTTCAGGACATATACTGTTTCCTGGTGAGTGGCTGAGACTTTGGTTAATTCTTCTTCCTGCCTGGCAATTAGAGTGACCTGTGCCTGTCCAAATGCCTAACAGCTACTCTCTCATTGGTTCTCCCTCTTCCCTTTCATCCTCTGCCAAATTGGCAACCTGTGAGAACCAGGAGGTTAAATGGGCAGTCTCTCCAAGTTTGGAGATTGATAGTAAAGCAGTTGGAAAGTCAAACCGGAGCACCAGGAGAGGGACTATTCGTTGAGTTTTAGAAACATTTCGTATTCACTGTGTGTCCATTCTCTAGGTTTGCCATACATGTTAAATCTGTAGAAATATTCCCTTCACCCTGGAGAGTTGGGACCCATGGAATGGGTGACATGCATTATTGCTTTAAAGGGTCTGCATTTGCTCACCCAATCTCACCAATCCTCTCAGTCCCAAGTGTCCAGCCTTATGCCACATCCAGCTTTCATTGTAGACAGGGTCATTCCACGTTTCATCAGAGACCCTGAAGGGATTGTAAAGAATTTCCCTGTTTTTTTGTTTTCTTTTTGAAATTCTTTTTATAGTGGGTTTGAGCTGATTCTCGCTGCCATGTTTATGCCAGTCTAGACACACTTGATTCCCTTACAGAGACATATCAATACATAGGTTTTAAGATTCTTACTAGTCAGATATATTCCTCTGCAGGAAATATGGGGTTTTGAGTCCCTTTCACTGAGGAAGGTATATGTAGGTCTTGTCTATTCCATAGTTGGTTTTAGGAACGGTACCTGTGCTTATATGAAACTCTGGTTTTATGCACCACCCCACCTCTCCTTCCCCCTTAAGAAGGCATAAGAGTGCTTTATAAATGTGAGACTCTGTTGTCTTTCCTAACTCAGTTCATGTGTAGCCATGTTTACAGGATCTTCATAAGTGATATCTTATGATAAGCTTCTTTTTCTGTGTGACTTATTTCACTTAGAATCATCGTAAATGAATCCACTCATTTGGCTGCTACTGGTCTTATGACATTGATTTCATGTCTGAGGGATATTACATCGTACGTAAGTACCACAATTTTTTGAACCATTTTTATATTTCCTGGGATATTTAAGGTGTACCCAAGTTGAGGTTGTTGTAAGCAGTGCAGCCCTAAATTTGGGGGTGGTTCTGTCTTATTGAGTTCCAGTTTTCCTAAGGTATATTCCCTAGACTGGAAGTGCCCTTGGCTCTGTAGCTTTGTTGTTCACTTGTTTTAGGGAACACAATTCACTCCTGAGAAAGGCAGTTGGCAATTTACATCCCGCCCATCAGCATAACAAGGCTCCCTGTTCTCTAGGGCCTGTCTTGCCTTTCTGATTTTTAACCATTTTGTGGAAGTCCCATTTGACTGGTGGGAAGTGATACTTCTTTGTATTGCAGATTTGCATTGCCCGTTTGCTTGCTTGGCCAAAAAGGGCGTATGCGTTTTCTCCTGCATATATTCAGGAGAAAATGCATACGCCATTTTTGGCCAAGTGCATCATTGTCGAAGTTGTGCCCCTCTTCCTGTGCTTTATAGGCGATTCCAACGTACCTCTTGAAATCTGATTCCTGCTATTCTGCCTCGCTTTCAAGTCCACCTCATAGCCTTCCCTCAAAAGATTTTTGAATGATAGTTGTCCTTTATTACTCTGCCAGTTTGTGAATTGCTTTGCCCTTGAGCTCCATTTTTCAACTCGTGTTTTTGTGAGCTTAACGAATGTCCAAAATTTTGGTACAGGAAATATATTGGTTCCCGGTGGGTGGCTGGGATTTTGGTTAATTCTTCTTCCTGCCGGGAATTTAGAGTGACATATGCCCGTCCAAATGCCTAACAGCTACTCTCTCATTGGTTCTCCCTCTTCACTTTCATCCTCTGCCAAATTGGCAACCTGTGAGAACCAGGAGGTTAAAGGGGCTGTCTCTCCAAGTTGGGAGATTGATAGTAAAGCAGTTGGAGAGTCATACTGGAGCACCAGGAGAGGGACTATTCGTTGAGTTTTAGAAACATTTCATATTCACTGTGTGTCCATTCTCTAGGTTTCCCATACATGTTATAGCTGTAGTAATGTTCCCTTCAACGTGGAGAGTTGGGACCCATGGAAAGGGTGCCATGCATTATTGCTTTAAAGGGTCTGCATTTGCTCACCCAATCTCACCAATCCTCTCAGTCCCAAGTGTCCAGCCTTATGCCACAGCCAGCTGTCATTGTAGACATGGTCATTCCACATTTCATCAGAGACCCTGAAGGAATTGTAAAGAATTTCCCTATTTTTTTTGTTTTGATTTTGAAATTCCTTTTTATAGTGGCTTTGAGCTGATTCTTGCTGCCATGTTTATGCCAGTCTAGACACACTTGTTTCCCTTATGGAGACATATCAATACATATGTTTTAAGATTCTTACTAGTCAGATATATTCCTCTGCGGGAAATATGGGGTTTTGAGTCCCTTTCACTGAGGAAGGTATAGGTAGGTCTTTTCTATTCCATAGTTGGTTTTGGGAACGGTACCTGTGCTTATATCAAACTCTGGTTTTATGCATCACCCCACCTCTCCTTCTCCCTTAAGGAGGCATGAGAGTGTTTTCTAAATGTGAGACTCTGTTCTCTTTCCTAACTCAGTTCATGTGTAGCCATGTTTACAGGATTTTCATAAGTGATATCTTATGATAAGCTTCTTTTTCTTTGTGGCTTATTTCACTTAGAATCATCGTACCTGAATCCACTCATTTTGCTGCTACTGGTCTTACGACATGGATTTCATGGCTGAGGCATATTCCATCGTACATAAGTATCACAATTTTTGAAACATTTTTATCTTTCCTGGGATATTTAAGGTGTACCCAAGTTGAGGTTCTTGTAAGCAGTGCAGCCCTAAATTTGGGGTTGGCTCTGTCTTATTGATTTTCAGTTTGCCCAAGGTATATTCCCTAGACTGAAAGTGCCCTTGGTTCTGTAGCTCTGTTGTTTACTTGTTTTAGGGAACACATTGCACTCCTGAGAGACGCAGTTGGCAATTTACATCCCGCCCATCAGCATAACAAGGCTCCCTGTTCTCCAGGGCCTGTCTTGCCTTTCTGGTTTTTACCCATTTTGTGGATGTCCCTTTTGACCGGTGGGAAGTGATACTTCTTTGTAGTGCAGATTTGCATTGCCCGCTTGCTTGTTTGGCCAAAAAGGGCGTATGAGTTCTCTGCTGAATATATTCAGGAGAAAACACATACGCACTTTTTGGCCAAGTGCATCATTGTCGAAGTTGTGCGCCTCTTTCTGTGCTTTAAATGTGATTCCAACGTACTTCTTGAAATCTGTTTCTTGCTATTATGCCTCGCTTTCGAGTCCGCCTCGTTTCCTTCCCTCAACAGATTTTTGGATGATAGTTGTCCTTTATTACTCTGCCTGTTTGTGAATTGCTGTGCCCCAGAGCTCCATTTTTTAACTCGTTTTTTGTGAGCTGAACGCATGTCCAATATTTTGGTTCAGGTCCTATACTGGTACCCGTTGGGTGACTGAGACATTTTTTAATTCTTCTTCCTCCTGGGAACAAAGAGTGACATATGCCCGTCCAAATGCCTAACAGCTACTCTCTCATTGGTTCTCCGTCTTCCGTTTCATCCTCTGCCAAATTGGCAACCTGTGTGAAACAGGAGGTTAAAGGGGCTGTCTCTCCAAGTTGGGAGATTGATAGTAAAGCAGTTGGAAAGTCAAACCGGAGCCCCAGGAGAGGGAATATTTTTTGAGTTTTAGAGACCTTTCGTATTCACAGTGTGTCCATTTTCTAGGTTTCCCGTACATGTTATAGCTGTAGTAATATTCCCTTCACCGTGGAGAGTTGGGACCCATGGAATGGGTGCCATGCATTATTGCTTTAAAGGGTCTGCATTTGCTCACCCAATCTCACCAATCCTCTCAGTCCCATGTGTCCAGCCTTATGCCACATCCAGCTGTCGTTGTAGATAGGGTCATTCCAGGTTTCATCAGAGACCCTGAAGGAATTGAAAAGAATTTCCCTGTTTTTTTGTTTTGTTTTTGAAATTCCATTTTATAGTGGGTTTCAGCTGATTCTCACTGCCATGTTTATGCCAGTGTAGACACACTTGATTCCATTACGGGGACATATCAATACATAGGTTTTAAGAGTCTTACTAGTAAGATATATCCCTCTGCATGGAATATGGGGAGTTTAGTCCCTTTCACTGAGGAACGTGTAGTTCTTGTCTATTCCATACTTGGTTTTTGGAATGGTACCTGAACTAATATCAAAATCTGGTTTAATGCATCACCCCACCTCTCCTTCCCCCTTAAGCAGGCATAAGAATGTTTTATAAATGTCAAACTCTCTTCTCTTTCCTAACTCAGTTCATGTTTAGACATGTTTACAGGATCTTCATCAGGGATATCTTATGATAAGCTTCTTTTTCTTTGTGACTTATTTCACTTAGAATCATCGTACCTGAATCCACTCATTTTGCTGCTACTGGTCTTTCGACATGGATTTTATGGCTGAGGGATATTCCACCGTACGTAAATACCACAATTTTTTGAACCATTTTTATATTTCCTGGGATATTTAAGGTGTACCCAAGTTGAGGTTCTTGTAAGCAGTGCAGCCCTAAATTTTGGGGTGGCTCTGTCTTATTGATTTTCAGTTTTCCCAAGGTATATTCCCTAGACTGGAAGTGACCTTGGCTCTGTAGCTCTGTTGTTTACTTGTTTTAGGGAACACAATGCACTCCTCCAGAGAGGCAGTTGGCAATTTACATCCCGCCCATCAGCATAACAAGGCTCCCTGTTCTCCAGGGCCTATCTTGCCTTTCTGGTTTTTACCCATTTTGTGGATGTCCATTTTGCCCGGTGGGAAGTGATACTTCTTTGTAGTGCAGATTTGCATTTCCCGCTTGCTTGTTTGGCCAAAAAGGGCGTATGCGTTTTCTGCTGAATATATTCAGGAGAAAACGCATACGCACTTTTTGGCCAAGTGCATCATTGTCGAAGTTGTGCCCCTCTTTCTGTGCTTTAAAGGTGATTCCAACGTACCTCTTGAAATCTGTTTCCTGCTATTCTGCCTCGCTTTCAAGTCCGCCTCGTTGCCTTACCTCAACAGATTTTTGGACGATAGTTGTCCTTTATTACTCTGCCTGTTTGTGAATTGCTGTGCCCCAGAGCTCCATTATTTAACTCGATTTTTGTGAGCTGAACGCAAGTCCAATATTTTGGTTCAGGACCTATACTGGTACCCGGTGGGTGGCTGAGCCTTTGGTTAATCCTTCTTCCTCCCGGGAAACAAGAGTGATATGTGTCGGTGCAAATGCCTAACAGCTACTCTCTCATTGGTTCTCCCTCTTCCGTTTCATCCTCTGCCAAATTGGCAACCTGTGTGAAACAGGAGGTTAAAGGGGCTGTCTCTCCAAGTTGGGACATTGATAGTAAAGCAGTTGGAAAGTCAAACCGGAGCCCCAGGAGAGGGAATATTTTTTGAGTTTTAGAGACCTTTCGTATTCACAGTGTGTCCATTTTCTAGGTTTCCCGTACATGTTATAGCTGTAGTAATATTCCCTTCACCGTGGAGAGTTGGGACCCATGGAATGGGTGCCATGCATTATTGCTTTAAAGGGTCTGCATTTGCTCACCCAATCTCACCAATCCTCTCAGTCCCATGTGTCCAGCCTTATGCCACATCCAGCTGTCGTTGTAGATAGGGTCATTCCAGGTTTCATCAGAGACCCTGAAGGAATTGAAAAGAATTTCCCTGTTTTTTTGTTTTGTTTTTGAAATTCCATTTTATAGTGGTTTTCAGCTGATTCTCACTGCCATGTTTATGCCAGTGTAGACACACTTGATTCCATTACGGGGACATATCAATACATAGGTTTTAAGAGTCTTACTAGTAAGATATATCCCTCTGCATGGAATATGGGGAGTTTAGTCCCTTTCACTGAGGAACGTGTAGTTCTTGTCTATTCCATACTTGGTTTTTGGAATGGTACCTGAACTAATATCAAAATCTGGTTTAATGCATCACCCCACCTCTCCTTCCCCCTTAAGCAGGCATAAGAATGTTTTATAAATGTCAAACTCTCTTCTCTTTCCTAACTCAGTTCATGTTTAGACATGTTTACAGGATCTTCATCAGGGATATCTTATGATAAGCTTCTTTTTCTTTGTGACTTATTTCACTTAGAATCATCGTACCTGAATCCACTCATTTTGCTGCTACTGGTCTTTCGACATGGATTTTATGGCTGAGGGATATTCCACCGTACGTAAATACCACAATTTTTTGAACCATTTTTATATTTCCTGGGATATTTAAGGTGTACCCAAGTTGAGGTTCTTGTAAGCAGTGCAGCCCTAAATTTTGGGGTGGCTCTGTCTTATTGATTTTCAGTTTTCCCAAGGTATATTCCCTAGACTGGAAGTGTCCTTGGCTCTGTAGCTCTGTTGTTTACTTGTTTTAGGGAACACAATGCACTCCTCCAGAGAGGCAGTTGGCAATTTACATCCCGCCCATCAGCATAACAAGGCTCCCTGTTCTCCAGGGCCTATCTTGCCTTTCTGGTTTTTACCCATTTTGTGGATGTCCATTTTGCCCGGTGGGAAGTGATACTTCTTTGTAGTGCAGATTTGCATTTCCCGCTTGCTTGTTTGGCCAAAAAGGGCGTATGCGTTTTCTGCTGAATATATTCAGGAGAAAACGCATACACACTTTTTGGCCAAGTGCATCATTGTCGAAGTTGTGCCCCTCTTTCTGTGCTTTAAAGGTGATTCCAACGTACCTCTTGAAATCTGTTTCCTGCTATTCTGCCTCGCTTTCAAGTCCGCCTCGTTGCCTTACCTCAACAGATTTTTGGACGATAGTTGTCCTTTATTACTCTGCCTGTTTGTGAATTGCTGTGCCCCAGAGCTCCATTATTTAACTCGATTTTTGTGAGCTGAACGCAAGTCCAATATTTTGGTTCAGGACCTATACTGGTACCCGGTGGGTGGCTGAGCCTTTGGTTAATCCTTCTTCCTCCTGGGAAACAAGAGTGATATGTGTCCGTGCAAATGCCTAACAGCTACTCTCTCATTGGTTCTCCCTCTTCCATTTCATCCTCTGCCAAATTGGCAACCTGTGTGAAACAGGAGGTTAAAGGGGCTGTCTCTCCAAGTTGGGAGATTGATAGTAAAGCAGTTGGAAAGTCAAACCGGAGCACCAGGAGAGGGACTATTTGTTGAGGTTTAGAGACCATTCGTATTCACAGTGTGTCCATTCTCTAGGTTTCCCGTACATGTTATAGCTGTAGTAATATTCCCTTCACCCTGGAGAGTTGGGACCCATGGAATGGGTGCCATGCATTATTGCTTTAAAGGGTCTGCATTTGCTCACCCAATCTCACCAATCCTCTCAGTACCATGTGTCCTCCCTTATGCCACATCCAGCTGTCGTTGTAGATAGGGTCATTCCAGGATTCATCAGAGACCCTGAAGGAATTTGAAAGAATTTCCCTGTTTTTTTGTTTTGTTTTTGAAATTCCATTTTATAGTGGGTTTGAGCTGATTCTCACTGCCATGTTTATGCCAGTCTAGACACACTTGATTCCATTACGGGGACATATCAATACATAGGTTTTAAGATTCTTACTAGTAAGATATATCCCTCTGCATGGAATATGGGGAGTTGAGTCCCTTTCACTGAGGAAGTTGTAGTTCTTGTCTATTCTGTATTTGGTTTTTGGAACGGTACCTGAACTAATATCAAAATCTGGTTTAATGCATCACCCCACCTCTCCTTCCCCCTTAAGCAGGCATAAGAATATTTTCTAAATGTCAAACTCTCTTCTCTTTCCTAACTCAGTTCATGTGTAGCCATGTTTACAGGACCTTCATAAGTGATATCTTATGATAAGTTTCTTTTTCTGTGTGACTTATTTCACTTAGAATCATCATACCTGAATCCACTCTTTTTGCTGCTACTGGTCTTATGACATTGATTCCATGGCTGAGGGATATTCCATCGTACGTAAGTACCACAATTTTTGGAACCATTTTTATGTTTCCAGGGATATTTAAGGTGTAGACAAGTTGAGGTTCTTGTAAGCAGTGCAGCCCTAAATATTGGGCTGGCTCTGTCTTATTGATTTTCAGTTTGCCCAAAGTATATTCCCTTGACAGGAAGTGCTCTTGGCTCTGTAGCTCTGTTGTTTACTTGTTTTAGGGAACACAATGGACTCCTCCAGACAGGCAGTTGCCAACTTACATCACGCCCATCAGCATAACAAGGCTCCCTGTTCTCCAAGGCCTGTCTTGCCTTTCTGGTTTTTACCCATTTAGTGGATGTCCCTTTTGACCGGTGGGAATTGATGCTTCTGTGTAGTGCAGATTTGCATTGCCCGCTTGCTTGCTTGGCCAAAAATGGCGTATGCATTTTCTCCTGCATATATTCAGGAGAAAATGCATACGCCATTTTGACAAAGTGCATCATTGTCGAAGTTGTGCCCCTCTTCATGTGCTTTAAAGGCGATTCCAACGTACCTCTTGAAAACTGTTTCCTGCTATTCAGCCTGACTTTCAAGTCTGCTTCGTTGCCTTCCCTCAACAGATTTCTGGACGATAGTTGGCCTTTATTACTCTGCCAGTTTGTGAATTGCTCTGCCTCTGAGCTCCATTTTTCAACTCGTTTTTTGTGAGCTGAATGCAAGTCCAAATTTTGTTTCAGGACATATACTGTTTCCCGGTGAGTGGCTGAGACTTTGGTTAATTCTTCTTCCTGCCTGGCAATTAGAGTGACCTGTGCCCGTCCAAATGCCTAACAGCTACTCTCTCATTGGTTCTCCCTCTTCCCTTTCATCCTCTGCCAAATTGGCAACCTGTGCGAACCAGGAGGTTAAATGGGCAGTCTCTCCAAGTTGGGAGATTGATAGTAAAGCAGTTGGAAAGTCAAACTGGAGCACCAGGAGAGGGACTATTCGTTGAGTTTTAGAAACATTTCGTATTCACTGTGTGTCCATTCTCTTGGTTTGCCATACATGTTATAGCTGTAGAAATATTCCCTTCAAACTGGAGAGTTGTGACCCATGGAATGGGTGACATGCATTATTGCTTTATAGGGTCTGCATTTGCTCACCCAATCTCACCAATCCTCTCAGTCCCAAGTGTCCAGCCTTATGACACATCCAGCTGTCATTGTAGACAGGGTCATTCCACGTTTCATCAGAGACCCTGAAGGAATTGTAAAGAATTTCCCTGTTTTTTTGTTTTCTTTTTGAAATTCTTTTTATAGTGGGTTTGAGCTGATTCTCACTGCCATGTTCATGCCAGTCTAGACACACTTCATTCCCTTACAGAGACATATCAATACATAGGTTTTAAGATTCTTACTAGTCAAATATATTCCTCTGCGGGAAATATGAGGATTTGAGTCCCTTTCACTGAGGAAGGTATAGGTAGGTCTTGTCTCTTCCATAGTTGGTTTTAGGAACGGTACCTGTGCTTATATGAAACTCTGGTTTTATGCACCACCCCACCTCTCCTTCCCCCTTAAGAAGGCATAAGAGTGTTTTATAAATGTGAGACACTGTTCTCTTTCCTAACTCAGTTCATGTGTAGCCATGTTTACAGGATCTTCATAAGTTATATCTTATGATAAGCTTCTTTTTCTGTGTGACTTATTTCACTTAGAATCATCGTAACTGAATCCACTCATTTTGATGCTACTGGTCTTATGACATTGATTTCATGGCTGAAGGATATTCCATCGTACGTAAGTACCACAATTTTTTGAACCATTTTTATATTTCCTGGGATATTTAAGGTGTACCCAGTTTGAGGTTGTTGTAAGCAGTGCAACCCTAAATTTGGGGGTGGTTCTGTCTTATTGATTTTCAGTTTTCCCAAGGTATATTCCCTAGACTGGAAGTGCCCTTGGCTCTGTAGCTTTGTTGTTTACTTGTTTTAGGGAACACAGTTCACTCCTGAGAGAGGCAGTTGGCAATTTACATCCCGCACATCAGCATAACAAGGCTCCCTGTTCTCCAGGGCCTGTCTTGCCTTTCTGGTTTTTAAACAGTTTGTGGAAGTCCCATTTGACCGTTGGCAAGTGATACTTCTTTGTAGTGCAGATTTGCATTGCCCGTTTGCTTGCTTGGCCAAAAAGGGCGTATGCGTTTTCTCCTGCATATATTCAGGAGAAAATGCATACGCCATGTTTGGCCAAGTGCATCATTGTCGAAGTTGTGCCCCTCTTCCTGTGCTTTACAGGTGATTCCAACGTACCTCTTGAAATCTGATTCCTGCTATTCTGCCTCGCTTTCAAGTCCACCTCATAGCCTTCCCTCAACAGATTTTTGAATGATAGTTGTCCTTTATTACTCTGCCAGTTTGTGAATTGCTTTGCCCTTGAGCTCCATTTTTCAACTCGTGTTTTTGTGAGCTGAACGCATGTCCAAAATTTTGGTACAGGACCTATATTGGCTCCCGGTGGGTGGCTGGGATTTTGGTTAATTCTTCTTCCTGCCAGGAATTTAGAGTGACATATGCCCGTCCAAATGCCTAACAGCTACTCTCTCATTGGTTCTCCCTCTTCACTTTCATCCTCTGCCAAATTGGCAACCTGTGAGAATCAGGAGGTATAAGGGGCTGTCTCTCCAAGTTGAGAAATTGATAGTAAAGCAGTTGGAGAGTCATACTGGAGCACCAGAAGCGGGACTATTCGTTGAGTTTTAGAAACCTTCCATATTCACAGTGTGTCCATTCTCTAGGTTTCCCATACATGTTATAGCTGTAGTAATGTTCCCTTCAACGTGGAGAGTTGGGACCCATGGAAAGGGTGCCATGCATTATTGCTTTAAAGGGTCTGCATTTGCTCACCCAATCTCACCAATCCTCTCAGTCCCAAGTGTCCAGCCTTATGCCACATCCAGCTGTCATTGTAGACAGGGTCATTCCACATTTCATCAGAGACCCTGAAGGAATTGTAAAGAATTTCCCTATTTTTTTGTTTTGATTTTGAAATTCCTTTTTATAGTGGCTTTGAGCTGATTCTTGCTGCCATGTTTATGCCAGTCTAGACACACTTGATTCCCTTATGGAGACACATCAATACATAGGTTTTAAGATTCTTACTAGTCAGATATATTCCTCTGCGGAAATATGGGGTTTTGAGTCCCTTTCACTGAGGAAGGTATAGGTAGGTCTTTTCTATTCCATAGTTGGTTTTGGGAATGGTACCTGTGCTTATATCAAACTCTGGTTTTATGCATCACCCCACCTCTCCTTCTCCCTTAAGGAGGCATGAGAGTGTTTTCTAAATGTGAGACTCTGTTCTCTTTCCTAACTCAGTTCATGTGTAGCCATGTTTACAGGGTCTTCATAAGTGATATCTTATGATAAGCTTCTTTTTCTTTGTGGCTTATTTCACTTAGAATCATCGTACCTGAATCCACTCATTTTGCTGCTACTGGTCTTACGACATGGATTTCATGGCTGAGGCATATTCCATCGTACATAAGTACCACAATTTTTTGAACCATTTTTATCTTTCCTGGGATATTTAAGGTGTACCCAAGTTGAGGTTCTTGTAAGCAGTGCAGCCGTAAATTTGGGGGTGGCTCTGTCTTATTGATTTTCAGTTTTCCCAAGGTATATTCCCTAGACTGGAAGTGCCCTTGGCTCTGTAGCTCTGATGTTTACTTGTTTTAGGGAACAGAATGCACTCCTGAGAGACTCAGTTGGCAATTTATATCCCGCCCATCAGCATGAAAATGCTCGCTGTTCTCCAGGGCCTGTCTTGCCTTTCTGGTTTTTACCCATTTTGTGGATTTCCCTTTTGACCGGAGGGAAGTGATACTTCTTTGTAGTGCAGATTTGCATTGCACGCTTGCTTGTTTGGCCAAAAAGGGCGTATGCGTTTTCTGCTGAATATATTCAGGAGAAAACTCATACGCCCTTTTTGGCCAAGTGCATCATTGTCGAAGTTGTGCCCTTCTTTCTGTGCTTTAAAGGCGATTCCAACGTACCTCTTGAAATCTGTTTCCTGCTATTCTGCCTCGCTTTCAAGTCCGCCTCATTGCATTCTCTCAACAGATTTTTGGACGATAGTTGTCCTTTATTACTCTGCCTGTTTGTGAATTGCTGTGCCCCAGAGCTCCATTATTTAACTCATTTTTTGTGAGCTGAACGCAAGTCCAATATTTTGGTTCAGGAACTATACTGGTACCCAGTGGTTGGCTGAGACTTTGGTTAATTCTTCTTCCTCCCGGGAAACAAGAGTGATATGTGCCCGTCCAAATGCCTAACAGCTACTCTCTGGTTGGTTCTCCCTCTTCCGTTTCATCCTCTGCCAAATTGGCAACCTGTGTGAAACAGGAGGTTAAAGGGGCTGTCTCTCCAAGTTGGGAGATTGATAGTAAAGCAGTTGGAAAGTCAAACCGGAGCACCAGGAGAGGGACTATTTTTTGAGTTTTAGAGACCTTTCATATGCACCGTGTGTCCATTCTCTAGGTTTCCCGTACATGTTATAGCTGTAGTAATATTCCCTTCACCCTGGAGAGTTGGGACCCATGGAATGGGTGCCATGCATTATTGCTTTAAATGGTCTGCATTTGCTCACCCAATCTCACAAATCCTCTCAGTCCCATGTGTCCATCCTTATGCCACATCCAGCTGTCATTGTAGATAGGATCATTCCAGGTTTCATCAGAGACCCTGAAGGAATTGAAAACAATTTCCCTGTTTTTTTTGTTTTGTTTTTGAAATTCCATTTTATAGTGGGTATGAGCTGATTCTCACTGCCATGTTTATGCCAGTCTAGACACACTTGATTCCATTACGGGGACATATCAATACATAGGTTTTAAGATTCTTACTAGTAAGATATATCCCTCTGCATGGAATATGGGGAGTTGAGTCCCTTTCACTGAGGCATGTGTAGTTCTTGTCTATTCCGTATTTGGTTTTTGGAACGGTACCTGAACTAATATCAAAATCTGGTTTAATGCATCACCCCACCTCTCTTTCCCCCTTAAGTAGGCATAAGAATGTTTTATAAATGTCAAACTCTCTTCTCTTTCCTAACTCAGTTCATGTGTAGCCATGTTTACAGGACCTTCATAAGTGATATCTTATGATAAGTTTCTTTTTCTGTGTGACTTATTTCACTTAGAATCATCGTACCTGAATCCACTCATTTTGCTGCTACTGGTCTTATGACATTGATTTCATGGCTGAGGGATATTCCATCGTATGTAAGTACCACAATTTTTGGAACCATTTTTATGTTTCCAGGGATATTTAAGGTGTAGACAAGTTGAGGTTCTTGTAAGCAGTGCAGCCCTAAATTTTGGGCTGGCTCTGTCTTATTGATTTTCAGTTTGCCCAAGGTATATTCCCTAGACTGGCAGTGCTCTTGGCTCTGTAGCTCTGTTGTTTACTTGTTTTAGGGAACACAATGCACTCCTCCAGAGAGGCAGTTGACAACTTACATCCCGCCCATCAGCATAACAAGGCTCCCTGTTCTCCAAGGCCTGTCTTTCCTTTCTGGTTTTTACCCATTTTGTGGATGTCCCTTTTGAATGGTGGGAAGTGATACTTCTTTGTAGTGCAGATTTGTATTGCCCGCTTGCATTTTTGGCCAAAAAGGGTGTATGCGTTTTCTCCTGCATATATTCAGGAGAAAATGCATACACCCTTTTTGGCCAAGTGCATCACTGTCGAAGTTGTGCCCCTCTTCCTGTGCTTTACAGGTGATTCCAACGTACCTCTTGAAATCTGTTTCCTGCTATTCTGCCTGACTTTCAAGTCCGCTTCGTTGCCATCCCTCAACAGATTTCTGGATGATAGTTGGCCTTTATTACTCTGCCAGTCGGTGAATTGCTCTGCCCCTAAGCTCCATTTTCAACTCGTTTTTTTTGAGCTGAATGCAAGTCCAAAGTTTTGGTTCAGGACCTATACTGTTTCCCGGTGAGTGGCTAAGGCTTTCGTTAATTCTTCTTCCTGCCGGGCAATTAGAGTGACATGTGCCCGTCCAAATGCCTAACAGCTACTCTCTCATTGGTTCTCCCTCTTCCCTTTCATCCTCTGCCAAATTGGCAACCTGTGCGAACCAGGATGTTAAAGGGGCAGTCTCTCCAAGTTGGGAGATTGATAGTAAAGCAGTTGGAAAGTCAAACCGGAGCACCAGGAGAGGGACTATTCATTGAGTTTTAGAAACCTTTCGTATTCACATTGTGTCCATTCTCTGGGTTTGTCATACATGTTATAACTGTAGTAGTATTCCCTTCAACTTGGAGAGTTGGGACCCATGGAATGGGTGCCATGCATTATTGCTTTAAAGTGTCTGCATTTGCTCACCCAATCTCACCAATCCTCTCAGTCCCAAGTGTCCAGCCTTATGCCACATCCAGCTGTCATTGTAGACAGGATCATTCCACGTTTCATCAGAGACCCTGAAGGAATTGTAAAGAATTTCCCTGTTTTTTTGTTTTGTTTTTGAAATTCCTTTTTATAGTGGGTATGAGCTGATTCTCGCTGCCATGTTTATGCCAGTCTAGACACACTTGATTCCCTTATGGAGACATATCAATACATAGGTTTAAGATTCTTACTAGTCAGATATATTCCTCTGCGGCAAATATGGTGTTTTGAGTCCCTTTCACTGAGGAAGGTATAGGTAGGTCTTGTCTCTTCCATAGTTGGTTTTTGGAACGGTACCTGTGCTTATATCAAACTCTGGTTTTATGCATCACCCCACCTCTCCTTCCCCCTTAAGGAGGCATGAGAGTGTTTTCTAAATGTGAGACTCTGTTCTCTTTCCTAACTCAGTTCTTGTGTAGCCATGTTTACAGGATCTTCATAAGTCATATCTTATGATAAGCTTCTTTTTCTTTGTGACTTATTTCACTTACAATCATCGTACCTGAATGCACTCATTTTGCTGCTACTGGTCTTACGACATGGATTTCATGCCTGACGGATATTCCATCGTATGTAAGTACCACAATTTTTTGAACCATTTTTATATTTCCTGGGATATTTAATTTGCACCCAAGTTGAGGTTCTTGTAAGCAGTGCAGCCCTAAATTTTGGGGTGGCTCTGTCTTATTGATTTTCAGTTTTCCCAAGGTATATTCCCTAGACTGGAAGTGCCCTTGGCTCTGTAGCTCTATTGTTTACTTGTTTTAGGGAACACAATGCACTCCTCCAGAGAGGCAGTTGGCAATTTACATCCCGCCCATCAGCATGAAAATGCTCCCTGTTCTCCAGGGCCTGTCTTGCCTTTCTGGATTTTACCCATTTTGTGGATGTCCCTTTTGACCGGTGGGAAGTGATACTTCTTTGTAGTGCAGATTTGCATTTCCCGCTTGCTTGTTTGGCCAAAAAGGGCGTATGAGTTCTCTGCTGAATATATTCAGGAGAAAACGCATACACCCTTTTTGGCCAAGTGCATCATTGTCGAAGTTGTGCCCCTCTTTCTGTGCTTTAAATGTGATTCCAACGTACCTCTTGAAATCTGTTTCTTGCTATTATGCCTCGCTTTCAAGTCCGCCTCGTTGCCTTCCCTCAACAGATTTTTGGATGAGAGTTGTCCTTTATTACTCTGCCTGTTTGTGAATTGCTGTGCCCCAGAGCTCCATTTTTTAACTCGTTTTTTGTGAGCTGAACGCATGTCCAATATTTTGGTTCAGGTCCTATACTGGTACCCGTTGGGTGACTGAGACATTTTTTAATTCTTCTTCCTCCTGGGAACAAAGAGTGACATATGCCCGTCCAAATGCCTAACAGCTACTCTCTCATTGGTTCTCCGTCTTTCGTTTCATCCTCTGCCAAATTGGCAACCTGTGTGAAACAGGAGGTTAAAGGGGCTGTCTCTCCAAGTTGGGAGATTGATAGTAAAGCAGTTGGAAAGTCAAACCGGAGCCCCAGGAGAGGGAATATTTGTTGAGTTTTAGAGACCTTTCGTATTCACAGTGTGTCCATTCTCTAGGTTTCCCGTATATGTTATAGCTGTAGTAATATTCCCTTCACCTTTGCGAGTTGGGACCCATGGAATGGGTGCCATGCATTATTGCTTTAAAAGGTCTGCATTTGCTCACCCAATCTCACCAATCCTCTCAGTCCCATTTGTCCAGCCTTACGCCACATCCAGCTGTCGTTGTAGATAGTGTCATTCCAGGTTTCATCAGAGACCCTGAAGGAATTGAAAAGAATTTCCCTGTTTTTTTTTTTTGTTTTTGAAATTCCATTTTATAGTGGGTTTGAGCTGATTCTCACTGCCATGTTTATGCCAGTGTAGACACACTTGATTCCATTACAGGGACATATCAATACATAGGTTTTAAGAGTCTTACTAGTAAGATATATCCCTCTGCATGGAATATGGGGAGTTTAGTCCCTTTCACTGAGGAAGGTGTAGTTCTTGTCTATTCCATACTTGGTTTTTGGAACGGTACCTGAACTAATATCAAAATCTGGTTTAATGCATCACCCCACCTCTCCTTCCTCCTTAAGCAGGCATAAGAATGTTTTATAAATGTCAAACTCTCTTCTCTTTCCTAACTCAGTTCATGTGTAGCCATGTTTACAGGACCTTCATAAGTGATATCTTATGATAAGTTTCTTTTTCTGTGTGACTTATTTCACTTAGAATCATCGTACCTGAATCCACTCATTTTGCTGCTACTGGTCTTATGACATTGATATCATGGCTGAGGGATATTCCATCGTACGTAAGTACCACAATTTTTGGAACCATTTTTATGTTTCCAGGGATATTTAAGGTGTAGACAAGTTGAGGTTCTTGTAAGCAGTGCAGCCCTAAATTTTGGGCTGGCTCTGTCTTATTGATTTTCAGTTTGCCCAAGGTATATTCCCTAGACTGGCAGTGCTCTTGGCTCTGTAGCTCTGTTGTTTACTTGTTTTAGGGAACACAATGCACTCCTCCAGAGAGGCAGTTGACAACTTACATCCCGCCCATCAGCATATCAAGGCTCCCTGTTCTCCAAGGCCTGTCTTTCCTTTCTGGTTTTTACCCATTTTGTGGATGTCCCTTCTGAATGGTGGGAAGTGATACTTCTTTGTAGTGCAGATTTGTATTGCCCGCTTGCATTTTTGGCCAAAAAGTGCATATGCGTTTTCTCTTGCATATATTCAGGAGAAAATGCATACACCCTTTTTGGCCAAGTGCATCACTGTCGAAGTTGTGCCCCTCTTCCTGTGCTTTACAGGTGATTCCAACGTACCTCTTGAAATCTGTTTCCTGCTATTCTGCCTGACTTTCAAGTCCGCTTCGTTGCCATCCCTCAACAGATTTCTGGATGATAGTTGGCCTTTATTACTCTGCCAGTCGGTGAATTGCTCTGCCCCTAAGCTCCATTTTCAACTCGTTTTTTTTGAGCTGAATGCAAGTCCAAAGTTTTGGTTCTGGACCTATACTGTTTCCCGGTGAGTGGCTAAGGCTTTCGTTAATTCTTCTTCCTGCCGGGCAATTAGAGTGACATGTGCCCGTCCAAATGCCTAACAGCTACTCTCTCATTGGTTCTCCCTCTTCCCTTTCATCCTCTGCCAAATTGGCAACCTGTGCGAACCAGGAGGTTAAAGGGGCAGTCTCTCCAAGTTGGGAGATTGATAGTAAAGCAGTTGGAAAGTCAAACCGGAGCACCAGGAGAGGGACTATTCATTGAGTTTTAGAAACCTTTCGTATTCACATTGTGTCCATTCTCTGGGTTTGTCATACATGTTATAACTGTAGTAGTATTCCCTTCAACTTGGAGAGTTGGGACCCATGGAATGGGTGCCATGCATTATTGCTTTAAAGCGTCTGCATTTGCTCACCCAATCTCACCAATCCTCTCAGTCCCAAGTGTCCAGCCTTATGCCACATCCAGCTGTCATTGTAGACAGGGTCATTCCACGTTTCATCAGAGACCCTGAAGGAATTGTAAAGAATTTCCCTGTTTTTTTGTTTTGTTTTTGAAATTCCTTTTTATAGTGGGTATGAGCTGATTCTCGCTGCCATGTTTATGCCAGTCTAGACACACTTGATTCCCTTATGGAGACATATCAATACATAGGTTTTAAGATTCTTACTAGTCAGATATATTCCTCTGCGGCAAATATGGTGTTTTGAGTCCCTTTCACTGAGGAAGGTATAGGTAGGTCTTGTCTCTTCCATAGTTGGTTTTTGGAACGGTACCTGTGCTTATATCAAACTCTGGTTTTATGCATCACCCCACCTCTCCTTCCCCCTTAAGGAGGCATGAGAGTGTTTTCTAAATGTGAGACTCTGTTCTCTTTCCTAACTCAGTTCTTGTGTAGCCATGTTTACAGGATCTTCATAAGTCATATCTTATGATAAGCTTCTTTTTCTTTGTGACTTATTTCACTTACAATCATCGTACCTGAATGCACTCATTTTGCTGCTACTGGTCTTACGACATGGATTTCATGGCTGACGGATATTCCATCGTATGTAAGTACCACAATTTTTTGAACCATTTTTATATTTCCTGGGATATTTAATTTGCACCCAAGTTGAGGTTCTTGTAAGCAGTGCAGCCCTAAATTTTGGGGTGGCTCTGTCTTATTGATTTTCAGTTTTCCCAAGGTATATTCCCTAGACTGGAAGTGCCCTTGGCTCTGTAGCTCTGTTGTTTACTTGTTTTAGGGAACACAATGCACTCCTCCAGAGAGGCAGTTGGCAATTTACATCCCGCCCATCAGCATGAAAATGCTCCCTGTTCTCCAGGGCCTGTCTTGCCTTTCTGGATTTTACCCATTTTGTGGATGTCCCTTTTGACCGGTGGGAAGTGATACTTCTTTGTAGTGCAGATTTGCATTTCCCGCTTGCTTGTTTGGCCAAAAAGGGCGTATGAGTTCTCTGCTGAATATATTCAGGAGAAAACGCATACGCCCTTTTTGGCCAAGTGCATCATTGTCGAAGTTGTGCCCCTCTTTCTGTGCTTTAAATGCGATTCCAACGTACCTCTTGAAATCTGTTTCCTGCTATTCGGCCTCGCTTTGAAGTCCACCTCGTTGCCTTCCCTCATCAGATTTTTGAATGATATTTGTCCTTTATTACACTGCCAGTTTGTAAATTGCTGTGCCCTTGAGCTCCATTTTTCAACTCTTTTTTTTGTGAGCTGAACGCATGTCCAAAATTTTGGCACAGGACCTATATTGGTTACGGGTGGGTGGCTGCGAATTTGGTTAATTCTTCTTCCTCTTGGGAAATTAGAGTGACATATGCCCGTCCAAATGCCTAACAGCTACTCTCTCATTGGTTCTCCCTCTTCCCTTTCATCCTCTGCCAAATTGGCAACCTGTGAGAACCAGGAGGTTAAAGGGGCTGTCTCTCCAAGATGGGAGATTGATAGTAAAGCAGTTGGAAAGTCAAACCGGAGCACCAGGAGAGGGACTATTCGTTGAGTTGTGGAAACCTTTCGTATTCACAGTGTGTCCATTCTCTAGGTTTTCCGTACATGTTATAGCTATAGGAATATTCCCTTCAACCTGGCGAGTTGGGACCCATGGAATGGGTGCCATGCATTATTGCTTTAAAGGGTCTGCATTTGCTCACCCAATCTCACCAATCCTCTCAGTCCCAAGTGTCCAGCCTTATGCCTCATCCAGCTGTCATTGTAGACAGGGTCATTCCACGTTTCATCAGAGACCCTGAAGGAATTGTAAAGAATTTTCCTGTTTTTTGGTTTTGTTTTTCAAATTCCTTTTTATAGTGGCTTTGAGCTGATTCTCGCTGCCATGTTTATGCCAGTCTACACAAACTTGATTCCCTTACAGAGACATATCAATACGTAGGTTTTAAGATTCTTACTAGTCAGATATATTCCTCTGCGGGAAATATGGGGTTTTGAGTACATTTCCCTGAGGAAGGTATAGGTACGTCTTGTCTATTCCATAGTTGGTTTTGGGAACGGTACCTGTGCTTATATGAAACTCGGGTTTTATGCATCACCCCACCTCTCCTTCCCCCTTAAGCAGGCATGAGAGTGTTTTCTAAATGTGAGACACTGTTCTCTTTTCTAACTCAGTTCATGTGTAGCCATGTTTACAGGATCTTCATAAGTGATATCTTATGATAAGCTTCTTTTTCTGTGTGACTTATTTCACTTAGAATCATCGTACCTGAAATCATTCATTTTGTTGCTACCGGTCTTATGACATTGATTTCATGGCTGAGGGATCTTCCATCATACGTAATTAGCACAATTTTTTGAACCATTTTTATATTTCCTGGGATATTTAAGGTGTACCCAAGTTGAGGTTGTTGTAAGCAGTGCAGGCATTAATTTGGGGGTGGCTCTGTCTTATTGATTTTCAGTTTTCCCAAGGTATATTCCGTAGACTGGAAGTGTCCTTGGCTCTGTAGCTTTGTTGTTTATTTGTTTTAGGGAACACAATTCACTCCTCCAGTGAGGCAGTTGTCAATTTACATCCCGCCCATCAGCATAAGAAGGCTCCCTGTTCTCCAGGGCCTGTCTTGCCTTTCTGGTTTTTAACCATTTTGTGGATGTCCCTTTTGATATGTGGGAAGTGATACTTCTTTGTAGTGCAGATTTGCATTGCCCGCTTGCTTGCTTGGCTATAAAGGGCGTATGTGTTTTCTCCTGCATATATTCAGGAGAAAATGCATACGCCCTTTTTGGCCAAGTGCATCATTGTCGAACTTGTGCCCCTCTTCCTGTGCTTTACGGGCGAATCCAACGTACCTCTTGAAATCTGTTTCCTGCTATTCGGCCTCGCATTCAAGTCCACCTCGTTGCCTTCCCTCAACAGATTTTTGAATGATAGTTGTCCTTTATTACTCTGCCAGTTTGTGAATTGCTGTGCCCTTGAGCTCCATTTTTCAAGTCGTTTTTTGTGAGCTGAACGCATACCAAATTTTTGGTACAGGACCTATATTGGTTCCCGGTGGGTGGCTGCGACTTTGGTGAATTCTTCTTCCTGCCGGGAAATTAGAGTGACATATGCCGGTCCAAATGCCTAACAGCTACTCTCTCATTGGTTCTCCCTCTTCCCTTTCATCCTCTGCCAAATTGTCAGCCTGTGAGAACCAGGAGGTTAAAGGGGCTGTCTCTCCAAGTTGGGAGATTGATAGTAAAGCAGTTGGAAAATCAAACTGGAGCACCTGGAGAGGGACTATTCGTTGAGTTTTAGAAACCTTTCGTATTCACTGTGTGTCCATTTTCTAGGTTTCCCGTACATGTTATAGCTGTAGTAATATTCCCTTCAACCTGGAGAGTTGGGACCCATGGAATGGGTGCCATGCATTATTGCTTTAAAGGGTCTGCATTTGCTCACCCAATCTCACCAATCCTATCAGTCCCAAGTGTCCAGCCTTATGCCACATCCAGCTGTCATTGTAGACAGGGTCATTCCACGTTTCATCAGAGACCCTGAAGGAATTGTAAAGAATTTCCCTGTTTTTTGGTTTTGTTTTTGAATTTCCTTTTTATAGTCGATTTGAGCTGATTCTCGCTGCCATGTTTATGCCAGTGTAGACACACTTGATTCCCTTACGGAGACATATCAGTACATAGGTTTTAAGATTCTTACTAGTCAGATATATCCCTCTACATGGAATATGGGGAGTTGATTCCCTTTCACTGAGGAAGGTGTAGTTCTTGTCTATTCCTTATTTGGTTTTTGGTACGGTACCTGAACTAATATCAAAATCTTGTTTAATGCATCACCCCACCTATCCTTCCCCCTTAAGCAGGCATAAGAATATTTTATAAATGTCAAACTCTCTTCTCTTTCCTAACTCAGTTCATGTGTAGCCATGTTTACAGGACCTTCATAAGTGATATCTTATGATAAGTTTCTTTTTCTGTGTGACTTATTTCACTTAGAATCATCGTACCTGAATCCACTCTTTTTGCTGCTACTGGTCTTATGACATTGATTCCATGGCTGAGGGATATTCCATCGTACGTAAGTACCACAATTTTTTGAACCATTTTTATGTTTCCAGGGATATTTAAGGTGTAGACAAGTGGAGTTTCTTGTAAGCAGTGCAGCCCTAAATTGTTGGCTGGCTCTGTCTTATTGATTTTCAGTTTGCCCAAGGTATATTCCCTAGACTGGAAGTGCCCTTGGCTCTATAGCTCTGTTGTTTACTTGTTTTAGGGAACACAATGCACTCTTCCAGAGAGGCAGTTGACAACTTACATCCCGCCCATCAGCATAAGAAGGCTCCCTGTTCTCCAAGGCCTGTCTTGCCTTTCTGGTTTTTACCCATTTTGTGGATGTCCCTTTTAACCGGTGGGAAGTGATACTTCTTTGTAGTGCAGATTTGCATTGCCCGCTTGCTTGCTTGGCCAAAAAGTGCGTATGTGTTTTCCCCTGAATATATTCAGGAGAAAACGCATACGCCCTTTTTGGCCAAGTGCATCATTGTCGATGTTGTGCCCCTCTTCCTCTGCTTTACAGGCGATTCCAACGTACCTCTTGAAATCTGTTACCTGTTATTCTGCCTCGCTTTGAATGCCGCGTCTTTTCCTTCCTTCAACAGATTTTTTGACGATAGTTCTCCTTTATTACTCTGCCAGTTTGTGAATTGCTGTGCCCCGGAGCTAGATTTATCAAGTCATTTTTGGTGAGCTGACCGCAAGTCCAAAATTTTGGTTCAGGACCTATACTGTTTCCCGGCACGTGGCTGAGACTTTTGTTAATTCTTCTTCCTCCCGGGAAATTAGAGTGACATGTGCCCGTCCAAATGCATAACAGCTACTCTCTCGTTGGTTCCACTCTTCCCTTTCATCCTCTGCCAAATTGGCAACCTGTGCTACCCAGGAGGTTAAAGGGTATGTCTCTCTAAGTTGGGAGATTGATAGTAAAGCAGTTGGAAAGTCTAACAGGAGCACCAGGATAGGGACTATTCGTTGAGTTTTAGGAACATTTTTTATTCACAGTGTGTCCATTCTCTACGTTTCCCATACATGTTATAGCTGTAGTAATATTCCCTTCAACCTGGAGAGTTGTGACCCATGGAAAGTGTTCCACGGATTATTGCTTTAAAGGGTCTGCATTTGCTCACCCAATCTCACCAATTCTCTCAGTCCCAAGTGACCAGGCTTATGCCACATCCAGCTGTCATTTTAGATAGGGTCATTCCAAGTTTCATCAGAACCCCTGAAGATGTTGTGTAAGAATTTTACTGTTTTTATGTTTTGTTTTGAAATTCATTTTTATATTGGGTTTGAGCTGATTCTCACTGCAATGTTTATGTCGTTCTGGACACACTTGATTCCCTTATGGAGACATATCAATACATAGGTTTTAAAATCCTTACTAGTCAGATATATTTCTCTGCAGGGAATAGCGATGTTGAGTTCCGTTCACTGAGGAAGGAGTAGGTCTTTTCTCTTCTGTTTTTGGATTATGGAACGGTACCTGTGCTAATATCAAACTTTTGTGCATCTCCCCACCTCTCTTTCCCCTTAAGCAAGCATAAGAGTGTTTTCTAAATCTGAGACTCTGTTCTCTTCCCTAATTCAGTTCATATGTAACCATGTTTACATTCCCTTCATAAGTGATATCTTATGTCAGAATGCACGATGGCCCTTGTCATAATAATGCTCCATGACTCCTGTCATCACAGTGCTCCACGCCCTGGTTATCACAATGCTCCATGTCCCTTGTCATCACAATTCTCCACGTGCTTGTCATCACAATGCTACATGACACTTCTCATCAAAATGTTACATGATCTTGTCATCACAATTGTCCGTGCACTTGTCATTGCAATGCTCCATACACTTGTCATCACAATGCTCCATGCCCTTGTCATCACAATGCTCCATGACCCCTGTCATCACAATGCTCCCTGACACCTGTCATCACAATGCTACATGCCCCTTGTCATTACAGTGCTCCATGATGCTCGACATCACAATTTCCCAAGGACTTCTCATCACAATGCTCCACGGTTTTGCCATCACCATGCTCCATGCCTTGTCATCTCAAAGCTCAATGTCCCTTGTCCTCACAATTCTCCATGCCCTTGTCATTACAATGCTCCATGGCACTTCACATCACAATGTTATATGCACTTGTCATCACAATACTCCATGCACTTTTCATCGCAATGCTCCATGACCCCTGTCATAGGAAGCTCCATGTGCTTGTCATCACAATGTTTCACGACCTGGACATTAAAATTATCAATGGGCCTTGATATCACAATGCTCCATGTCCTTGTCATCACAATGCTCCTTTACTTTGTCACAACAATCCTCCATGACACTTGGCATCACAATGTTCCATGATATTGTCATGAAACTGGAACATGACGTATTTCATCACAATGCTCCCTGACAACTTTCTTCACAGTAATCCATGACCTTGTCATCACAGTGCTCCATGCTGTCATCACAATGTGCCATGCCCACTCTTATCACAATAATCCATGATACTTGTCAGACCAATGCTCCATGCCACTTTTCATCACAATGCTCCATGAACACTGTCATCACAATGCACCATGCCCATCATCATAATGCTTCATGCTGTTGCCTTCACAATGAAATCAAAATGCTCCATGACATCTGTAATCACAATGCTCCAAACGCTTGTGATCACAATGTTCCATAACACTTGTCATCACAATGCACCATGACGCTGGTCAGCACAATTATCCATGGATTTCTCATCACAATGCACCAAGACTTTTGTCATCACAAGGCTCAATACACTTGTCATCACAATGCTCCCTGACTATTGCCCTCAGTATGCACCTGGAACTCTTTCATGACAAGGCTTCATGCCTTTTTCATCAAAATGATCCATGCCCCTTTCATCACAATGCTCCAAGATCCCTGTAATCACAATACTCCTTGCACGTGTCATCACAAAGCTCCAAGACGCATGTCATCAGTATGCTCCATGGCCTTCTCATCATAATGTTCCCTGCCCTTGTAATCACAATGCTCCAGGACACCTGTAATCACAATGTTCCCTGCGCCTTTTCATCAGAATGCTCCATGAGACTTGTCATCACAATGTTCCATGGTCTTCACATCACAGTGCTCCAGGACCTTTTCATCACAGTGCTCCATTCCCTTGTCATCACAATGCTCCATGACCCCTGTCATCACAATAATCCATGAACATTTTCAGCACAATGAACCATGACCCTTCTCATCACAATGATGCATGCCCTTGTCATCCCAATGCTCCATGTCCCCTGTATTCACAATACTCCTTGACGCTTTTCATCACAGTGCTCCATGAGACCTGTCATCACAATGCTCCATGCATTTGTGAGCAAAATGCTACATGACATTGTCATTATGATGCTCTATGTACTTGTCATCACAATACTCCATTACCAATGCCATCACAATCCACTATGAACCTTGGGATCACATTGCTTCATGCCCTTGTCATCACAATGAGCCATGCTCCTTGAAATCAAAATGAGCCATAACCTCTGTCATCACAATGCTCCAAAACCTTGTGATCACAATGTTCCATAACACTTGTCATTACAACGCTCCATGATGCGTGTCATCACAATAATCCATGCCCTTTTCATCACAATACTCAATGAACTTTGTCATCACAATTCTCAATACACTTGTCATCACAATGCTCCCTGACACTTGTCGTCAGAATGCTCCTTGAACCATGTCACGAAAAGGCTCCATGCCTTTTCCATCACAATGCCCCATGCCGTTTTCATCACAATGCTCCATGCCATTGTCATCAAAATACTCCAAAAGCTTGTCATCACAATGCTCCATGAACATTGTCATCCCAATTCTCCATGCACTTGTTAGCATAATGCTCCTTGACCCTTGTCATCACAATGCTCCAAGCCATTGTCATCAAAATGCTCCATTACCTTTGTCATCTGAATCCTCCATGACACTTGGCATCACAATGCTCCATGCCATTGTCATCAGAATGGGCCATTACATATGTCATCACAATGCTCCCTGACACCTGTCTTCACAATACTACATGACCTGGTCATCACAATGCTCCATGCCCTTGTCATCACAATGTGCCGTTCCAAATGTCATTACAAAAATCCATGAAACTTATTAGACGAATGATCCATGCCCTTGCCATCACAATGTTCCATGCCCTTGTTATCACAATGCTCCATGCCCCCTGTCATCACAATTCTCCGTGACTCCAGTCATCACAATGCTTCATGACCTTTGTCATCACAATTGTCCATGCCCTCATCAGCAACAGTGTCTGTGACCTTTTTAACCACAATGCTTCATGAACTTTTCATCATAATGCTCTTTGACCCTTGTCATCAAAATGCTCTATGCCTTTCTCAGCACAAGGCTCCATGACCCTTGTCATCAAAATGATTCATGTGATTGTCAGCACAATGATCAATGACACATCTCATCACAATGTGCCATGCGCTTCTCATCACAGTGCTCCACAATCTTGTCATCACAATGCTCCATAAAACTTGTCATCACAATGCTCCATGCACTTCTCATCAAAACGCTCTCTCCCCAAGGATATCACAATGTTACATCACTATTCATCACAATACTCCCTCACCCCAGTCATCATAATGTTCCATGACTCCGGACATCACAATGATACATGCACTTATCATCACAATGTTCGATGACCCCTGACATCACAATATTCCATAACACCTGTCATCAAAGTGCTCCATGACCCTTTTCATCCAAATGATCCATTACCCATGACATCACAATTTTCCATAACACCTGTAATCAAAATGTTCTATTACCCATTTCATCAAATTGCTCCATGACCCTGTCATCACAATGCTCCCTGCCCTTCTCATCACAATGCACAACACCCTTGTCATCAAAATGCTCCATGACCTATGTCATCACAAAGATCCATGACCCTTGGCATCAAAATGCTTCATGTCATTGTCATCACAATGCTCCATGAACGATCACATCACACTGCTCCAAGATCTTGTCATCACAAAGCTCCATGACAAATATCATCAGAATGCTCCATGTCCTTCTCATCACAATGCTCCATGCCCTTGCCATCACAATGCTCCATTCGCCCTGTCATAACAATGCTCCATGTTCCCTGCCATCACGATATTCCATGGCCTTGTCATCACAAGGCTCCATGACCCTTCTCATCACAATGCTCCAAGACCTCTTTAATCACAGTGCTCCATGCCCGTTTTTATCTCAAAGCTCCATGAATCCTGTCATCACAATGCACCATGCCCATCATCATAATGCTTCATGCTATTGTCATCAAAATGAAATCAAAATGCTCCATGACCTCTGTCATAACAATGCACCAAACCCTTGTGATCACAATATTCCATAACACTTGTCATCACTGTGCCCCATAACACTCGTCATCACAATTATCCATGGTCTGCTCATCACAATGCTCCATGACCTTTGTCATCACAATGCTCAATACACTTGTCATCAAAATGCTCCCAGACACTTGTTGTCTGTATGCTCCTTGAACCCTGTCATGACAAGGCTCCATGCCTTCTTCATCACAATGATCCATGCCCTTTTCATCACAATGCTCCAAGACCCATGTAATCACACTGCTCCATGCCCTTGTCATCCCAAAGCTCAATGACACATGCCATCAGAATTCTCCTTGGTCTTCTCCTCACAATGCTCCATGCCCTTGTCATCACAATGTTCCAAGACCCCTATAATCACAATGCTTCATGCCCCTTTTCATCAGTATGCTCCATTCCCTTGTCATCAAAAGGCTCCATGACCCCTGTCATCACAATAATCCATGAACATTTTCAGCCCAATGCTCCACGTCCTTCTCATCACAATGCTCCATGGCCAATATCATCACAATGCTCCATGACCACAGTCATGACAACACTACAAGACACCTGACAACACAATGATCCGTGACAATTGTCATCACAATGCTCCATTCCCTAGTCATCACAAGGCTCCATGAACCCTGTCATCACAACACTCCATGAACATTTTCAGCCCAGTGCTCCATGACCCTTGTCATTAAAATGATCCATGCCCTTGTCATACCAATGCTCCATGACCCCTGTATTCACAATGCTCTGTGGCTTTTGTCATCACAGTGCTCCATGACACATGTCATTACAATGCTCCATGCCTTGGTCAGCAAAATGCTACATGACCTTATCATTAAAATGCTCTATGCACTTGTCACCAAAATACTCCATTTCCATTGTCATCACAATTCTCTATGAACATTGGGATCACATTGATTCATGCCCTTGTCATCAAAATGCTCCATGATCCTTGAAATCAAAATGATCCATGACATCTGTCATCACAATGCTCCAAAACCTTGTGATCACAGTGTTCCATAACACTTGTCATCACAACACTCCATGATGCCTGTCATCACAATACTCCATGCCCTTTTCATCACAATGCTCCATGACCTTTGTCATCACAATTCTCAATACACTTGTCATCAGAAAGCTCCGTGACACTTGTCATCAGAATGCTCCTTGAACCCTGTCACGGAAAGGCTCCATGCAATTTTCATCACAATGCCCCATGCCATTTTCATCACAATGCTCCATGCCATTGTCATCAAAATACTCCACAAGCTTGTCATCAGAATGCTCCATGAGCCTTGTCATCACAATTCTCCATGCACTTGTCAGCACAATGCTCCCTGACCCTTGTCATCACAATGCTCCAAGCCATTGTCATCACAATGCTCCATTTTCTTTGTCATCAGAATCCTCCATGACACTTGGCATCACAATGCTCCATGCCATTGTCACCACAATGGGCCTTTACATATGTCATCACAATGCTCCCTGACACCTGTCTTCACAATACTGCATGACCTGGTCATCACAATGCTCCATGCCCTTGTCATCACAATGCGCCATTACAACTGTCATCGCAATAATCCATGAAACTTATGAGACCAAAGTTCCATGCCCTTGTCATCACAATGTTCCATGCCCTTGTCATCACAATGCTCTGTGACTCCAGTCATCACAATGCTTCATGACCCTTGTCATCACAATGGTCCATGCCTTCCTCATCAATAGTCTCTGTGACCTTTTTAACCACAATGCTCCATGAACTTTTAATCACAATGCTCTTTGACCATTGTCATCACAATGCTCCATGCGCTTGTCAGCACAATGCTCCATGACACATGTTAGCACAATGCACCATGCACTTGTCATCAAAATGCTCCATGACCCCTGTCATCACAATGCTCCGTGACTTCAGTCATCACAATGTTTCATAACGTTTGTCATCACAATGGTCCATGCCCGCGTCATCACAAGGCTCTGTGACCTTTGTAACCACAATTCTCCATGAAGTTTTCATCACAATTCTCTGTGACACTTGTCATCACAATGCTCCATGTCTTTGTCAGAACAATGCTCCATGACCATTGTCATCAAAATGTGCCACGCGCATTTCATCACAATGGTCCACAACATTGTCATTGCAATGCTCCATAAACTTTGTAATCACAATGGTCCATGCACTTCTCATGAAAATGCTCTCTCACCAGAGATATCACAATATTCCATCACTAGTCATCACAATACTCCCTCACCCCTGTAATCACAATGTTCCATGACTCTGTCATCAAAATGCTCCATAACCCATTTCATCCCAAAGCTCCAAGACCACTGACATCACAATGTTCTATAACACCTGCCATCAAAATGTTCCATTACACTTTTCATCAAATTGCTGCATGACTCGATCATCAAAATGCTCCCTGCCCTTCTCATCACAATGTACCATGCCCTTGTCATCAAAATGCTCCATGACTTGTCATCACAAAGCTCCATGTCCCTTGGCATCACAATGCTTCATGCCGTTGTCATCACAATGCTCCATGAACCCTCTCATCACATTGCTCCATGCCCTTGTCATCACAAAGCTCCATGACACTTGTCATCACAATGCTTGATGCCCTTCTCATCACAATGCTCCATGCCTTTGTCATTACAATCCTGCATTACCCATGTATCACAGTGTTCCGTGCCCTTGTCATCACAATGCTCCATGCCCACTCTCATCACAATAATCTATGAAACATTTCAGACAAAAGTTCCATGCCCTTCTCATCAAAATGCTCCATTACCCCTCTCATAACAATTGCAACATGGCCCTTGCCATCACAAAGTTCCACTGGCTAGTCATCACAAGGTTCCATGACACATGTCATCACAATGCTCAAGACCCCTGAAATCACAATGCTCCATGCCCTTGTCAACCCAAAGCTCCATGATGCATGTCATCAGAATGTTCCATGAACTTCTCATCACAATGCTCCATGCCCTTGTCATCACAATGCTCCAAGACCCTTGTAATCACAATGCTCCATGCTCCTTTTCATCTCAGTGATCCATGTACACTGTTATCACAATGCACCATGCCCATCATCATAATGCTTCAGGCTATTGTCATCATAATGAAATCAATATTCTTCATGAACTCTGTCATCATAATGCTCCAAACCCTTGTGATCAAAATGTTCCATAACTCTTATCATCACAACACCCCATGACGCTCATCATCACAATTATCAATTGTCTTCTCATCACAATGCTCCATGATCTTTGTCATCACAATGCTCAATAGACTTGTCATCACAATGCTCCCTGACACTTGTCGTCAGTATGCTCCTTGAACCCTGTCATGACAAGGCTCCATGCATTTTTCATCACAATGATCCATGTCCTTTTCATCACAATTCTCCAAGACCAATGTAATCTCAATGCTCCATGCCCTTGTCATCACAAAGCACAATGACACATGCAATCAGAATGATCCTTGGTCTTCTCCTCACAATGCTCCATGCCCTTGTCATCACAATGTTCCAAGACCCCTGTAATCTCAATGCTCCATGCCCTTGTCATCACAAAGCACAATGACGCATGCAATCAGAATGCTCCATGCCCTAGACATCACAATGTTCCTAGACCCCTGTAATCACAATGCTCCATGCCCCTTTTCATCAGAATGCTCCATGAGACTTGTCATAACAAGTCTCCATGGTCTTCTCATCACGATGCTCCAGGACCTTGTCATCACCATGCTCCATTCCTTTGTCATCTCAGTGCTCCATGACCCCTGTCATCACAGTAATCCATGAATATTTTCAGCCCAATGCTCCACGACCTACTCATCACAATGCTCCATGGCCAATATCATCACAATGCTCCATGACCACTGTCATCACAACACTCCATGACACCTGACAACACAATGATCCGGGACTCTTGTCATCACAATGCTCCATGACCCCTGTATTCACAATGCTCTGTGACGCTTGTCATCACAGTGCTCCATGACACGTCATCACAATGCTCCATGCCTTTGTCAGCAAAATGCTACATGACTTTGTCATTACAATGCTCTATGTGCTTGTCATCACAATACTCCATTTCCATTGTCATCACAATCCTCCATGAACCTTGGGATCACATTGCTTCATGTTCTTGTCATCACAATGCCCCATGCTCCTTGAAATCAAAACGATCCATGACCTCTGTCATCACAATGCTCCAAACCCTGGTGATCACAATGTTCCATAACACTTTTCATCACAACACTCCATGATGCCTGTCATCACGATACTCCATGCCCTTTTCATCACAATGCTCCATGACCTTTGTCATCACAATTCTCAATACACTTGTCATCACAATGCTCCGTGACACTTGTCATCAGAATGCTCCTTGAACCCTGTCACGACAAGGCTGCATGCCTTTTTCATCACAATGCCCCATGCCGTTTTCACCACAATGCTCCATGACATTGTCATCAAAATACTCCACAAGCTTGTCATCAGAATGCTCCATGACCATTATCATCACAATTCTCCATGCACTTGTCAGCACAAAGCACCCTGAACCTTGTCATCACAATGCTCCAAGCCATTGTCATCACAATGCTCCATTACCTTTGTCATCAGAATCCTCCACGACAATTGGCATCACAATGCTCCATGCCATTGTTATCAAAATGGGCCATTACTTATGTCATCACAATGCTCCCTGACACCTGTCTTCACAATACTGCATGACCTGGTCATCACAATGCTCCATGCCCTTGTCATAACAATGTGCCATTCCAACTGTCATCGCAATAATCCATGAAACTTATTAGACCAATGTTCCATGCCCTTGTCATCAAAATGCTCCATGCCCTTTTCATCACAATGCTCCATGACACCTGTCATCTGAATGCTCCGTGACTCCAGTCATCACAATGCTTCATGACATTTGTCATCACAATGGTCCATGCCCTCGTCATCAACAGTCTCTGTGACCTTTTTAACCACAATGCTCCATGAACTTTTCATCACATTGCTCTTTGACCCTTGTCATCACAATGCTTCATGCGCTTGTCAGCACAATGCTCAATGACACATGTCTTCACAATGCACCATGCGCTTGTCATCACAGTGCTCCACTATCTTGTCATCACAATGCTCCATAAAATTTGTCATCACAATGCTCCATGCACTTCTCATCAAAATGCTTTCTCACCACTGATATCACAATGCTACATCACGATTTGTCTCAATACACCCTCACCCCTGTCATCACAATGGTCCATGACTCCTGTCATCACAATGCTACATGCACTTATCATCACAATGTTCTATGACCCCTGACATCACAATGTTCCATAACACATGTCATCAAAATGTTCCATGACACTTTTCATCAAATTGCTCCATGACCCTGTCATCAGAATGCTCCCTGCCCTTCTCATCACAATGCACAACTCCCTTGCCATCAAAATGTTCCATGACCTTTGTCATCACAAAGATCCATGACCCTTGGCATCACAATGCTCCATGTCATTGTCATCACAGTGCTCCATGAACGCTCTCATCACATTGCTCCATGCCCATGTCTTCACAAAGCTCCATGACACATGTCATCAGAATGCTCCATGTCCTTCTCATCACAATGCTCCATGCCCTTGCCATCACAATGCTCCATTACCCCAGTCATAACAATGCTCCATGACCCCTGCCATCACGATGTTCCATGGCCTTGTCATCACAATGCTCCATGACTCCTGTCATCACCATGCTTCATGAACTTTGTAATCACATTGATCCATGCCCTCGTCATCAACAGTCTTTGTGACAATTTTAACCACAATGCTCCATGAACTTTTCATCACAATGCTCTTTGACACTTGTCATTACAAAGCTCTATGCCTTTCTCAGCACAATGCTCCATGACCCTTGTCATCACAATGCGCCATGCGCTTGTCATCAAAGTGCTCCACAATCTTGTCATCACAATGCTCCTTAAAAGTTGTCATCACAAGGCTCCATGCACTTCTCATCCAAATGCTCTCTCACCACTGATATCACAATGTTACATCACTATTCATCACAATAATCCCTCACCCCAGTCTTTACAGTGTTCCATGACACATGTCATCACAATGCTCCATGACTTCAGTCATAAAAATGCTCCATTACTTATGTCATCACAAAGATCCATGTCATTGTAATCACAGTGCTCTATGAACGCTATCATCACATTGCTACATGCCCTTGTCATCACAAAGCTCCATGACGCATGTCATCAGAATGTTCCATGGCCTTCTCATCACAATGCTCCATGCCCTTGTCATCAAAATGCTTCAAGACCACTGAAATCACAATGATCCATGCCCCTTTTCATCTCAATGCTCCATGAAACCTTTCATCACAATGCACCATGCCCATCATCATAATGCTTCAGGCTATTGTCATCACAATGAAATCAAAATGCTCCATGACCTCTGTCATCACAATGCTCCAAACCCTGGTGATCACAATGTTCCATAACACTTATCATCACAACAACCCATGACCCTCATCATCACAGTTATCCATGGTCTTCTCATCACAGTGCTCCATGACCTTTGTCATCACAATTCTCAATACACTTGTCATCACAATGCTCCCTGACACTTGTCATCAGTATGCTCCATGAACCCTGTCATGACAAGGCTTCATGCCTTTTTCATCACAATGATCCATGCCCTTTTAATCACAATGCTCCAAAACCACTGTAATCACAATGCTCCATGCTCTTGTCATCACAAAGCTCCATGACGCATGTCAGCAGAATGTTTCATGGACTTCTCATCACAATGCTCCATGCCCTTGTCATCACAATGTTCCAAGACCCTTGTAATCACAATGCTCCATGCCCCTTTTCATCTCAATGCTCCATGAACCCTGTCATCACAGTGCACCATGCCCATCGTCATAATTCTTCAGGCTATTTTCATCACAATAAAATCAAAATTCTCCATGACCTCTGTCATCACAATGCTCCAAACCCTGGTAATCACAATGTTGCATAACACTTATCATCACAACACGCCATAACGCTCATCATCACAATTATCCATGACCTTCTCATCACAATGCTCCATGACTTTTGTCATGACAATTCTCAATACACTAGTCATCACAATGCTCCCTGACACTTGTCTTCAGTATGCTCCATGAATCCTGTCATGACAAGGCTCCATGCCTTTTTCATCACAATGACACATGCCCTTTTCATCACAATGCTCCAAGACCCCTGTAATCACAATGCTCCATGCCCTTCTCATCACACAGCTCCATGACGAATATAATCAGAATGCTCCATCGCCTTCTCATCACAATGCTCCATGCCCTGTTCATCACAATGCTCCAAGACCCCTGTAATCACAATGCTCCATGCCCCTATTCATCAGAATGCTCCATGAGACTTGTCATCACTTGTCCCCATTGTCTTCTCATCAAAGTGTTCCAAGACCGTGTCATCACAATGCTCCATTCCCTTGTCATCACAATGCTCCATGATCCCTGTCATCACAATACTCCATGAATATTTTCAGCCCAATGCTCCATGACCTTCTCATCAAAATGTTCCATGACCAATATCATCACAATGCTCCTTGAGCAATGTCATCACAACACTCCATGACACCTGACAACTCAATGATCCAGGACTCTTATCATCACAATGCTCCATTCCCTAGTCATCACAATGCTCTATGCCTTTCTCAGAACAATGCTCCAAGACCATTGTCATCACAATGCTCCATGCGCTTCTCATTACAATGCTCTATTACACATGTCATCACAATGCTCCATGCGCTTGTCATCACAGTGCTCCACAATCTTTTCATCACAATGCTCCATAAACCTTGTCATCACAATGCTACATGCACTTCTCATCAAAATGCGCTCTCACCAGTGATATCACAATGTTACATCACTATTCATCAGAATACTCCCTCACCCCTGTCATCATAATGTTCCATGACTACTGTCATCACAATGGTACATGCACTTATCACAATGTTCGTTGACCCCTGACATCACAATGTTCAATAACCCTTGTAAGCAAAATGCTCAATGACCCTTTTCATCAAAATGCTCCATGACCACTGACATCACAATGTTCCATAACCGCTGTCCTCAAAATGTTCCATGACACTTTTCATCAAATTGCTCCATGACTCTGTCATCACAATGCACCCTGATCTTCTCATCACAATGAACAATGCCCTTGTCATCAAAATGCTAAATGACCTTTGTCATCTCAAAGATCCATGACACTTGGCATCACAATGCTCCATGTCATTGTCATCACAATGTTACAAGAACGCTCTCATCACATTGCTCCATACCCTTGTCATCACAAAGCTCCATGATGCATGTCATCAGAATGCTCCAAGGCCTTCTCATCACAATGCTCCAACCCTTGCCATCACAAAGCTCCATTACCCCTGTCATAACAATGTTCCCTGACCCCTGCCATCACGATGTTCCATGGCCATGTCATCACAAGGCTCCATGACCCTTCTCATCACAATGATCCAAGACCCCTGTAATCACAATGCTCCATGCCCTTTTTCATCTAAATGCTCCATAAACCCTGTCATCACAATGCACCATGACCATCATCATAATGCTTCATGCTATTGTCATCACAATGAAATCAAAATCCTCCATGACCTCTGTCATCACAATGCTCCAAATCCTCGTGATCAAAATATTCCTTAACACTTATCATCACAACTCCCCATGACGCTCGTCATCACAATTATCCATGGTTTTCTCATCACAATGCTCTATGACATTTGTCATCACAATGCTCAATACCCTTGTCATCACAATGGTCCCTGACACTTGTCATCAGTATGCTCCTTGACCCCTGTCATGACAAGGCTCTATGCCTTTTTCATCACAGATTTCCATGCACTTTTCCTCACAGTACTCCAAGACACCTGTAATCACAATGCTCCATACCCTTGTCATCACAAAGCTCCATGATGCATGTCATCAGAACGCTCCATGGCATTCTCATCCAAATGCTCCATGCCCTTGTTATCACAATGCTCCACGACCCCTGTAATCACAATGCTCCATTCCCCTTTTCATCAGAATGCTCCATGAGACTTGTCATCACAAGGCTCCATGGTCTTCTCATCACAATGCTCCAGCACCTTGTCATCACAACGTTCGATGACCTCTGTCATCACAATACTCCATGAACATTTTCAGCCCAATGCTCCATGACCTTCTCATCACACTGCTCCATGTCCCATGTCATTACAATGCTCCATGACCACTGTCATCACAACGCTCCATGAACCCTGACAACACAATGATCCGGGACACTTGTCATCAAAATGCTCCATGCCCTTGTCATCCCAATGCTCCATGACCCGTGTAATCACAATGCTCCATGACGCTTGTCATCACAGTGCTCCATGAACCTTGTCATCACAATCCCTTTGTCAGCAAAATGATACATAATCTTGTCATCACAATGCTCCATGCTCTTGTCATCAAAATACTCCACAAGCTTGTCATCAGAATGCTCCATGACACTTGTCATCACAATTATCCATGCACTTGTCAGCACAAAGCTACCTGACCCTTGTCATCACAATGCTCCAAGCCATTGTCATCACAATGCTCCATTACCTTTGTCATCAGAATCCTCCATGACACTTGGCATCACAATGCTCCATGCCATTGTCATCACTATGGGCCATTACATATGTCATCACAATGCTCCCTGACACCTGTCTTCACAATACTGCATGACCTGGTCATCACAATGCTCCATGCCCTTGTCATCACAATGCACCATTCCAACTGTCCTGGCAATAATCCATGAAAGTTATTAGACCAATGCTCCATGCCCTTGTCATCACAATGCTCCATGCACTTGTTATCACAATGTTCCATGACCCCTGTCATCACAATGCTCCGTGACTCCAGTCATCACAATGCTTCATGACCTTTGTCATCACAATGGTCCATGCCCTCATCATCAACAGACTCTGTGACATTTTAAACACAATGCTCCATGAATATTTCATCACAATGCTCTTTGACCCTTGTCATCACAATGTTCTGTGCCTTTCTCAGCACAATGCTCCATGACCCTTGTCATCACAATGCTCCTTGCGCTTTTCAGCTCAATGCTCAATGACACATGTCATCACAATGCACCATGCGCTTGTCATCACAGTGCTCCACAATCTTGTCATCTCAATGCTCCATAAAACTGGTCATCACGATGCTCCTTGCACTTCTCATCAAAATACTCACTCACCACTGATATCACAATGTTACATCACTATTCGTCACAATACTCCGTCACCCCTGTCATCACAATGTTTCATGACTCCTGTCATCACAATGCTACATGCACTTATCATCACATTGTTCGATGACCCCTGACATCACAATGCTCCATAACCTCTGTCATTAAAATGCTCCATGAACCTTTTCATCAAAATGTCCATGACCCGTGACATCACAATGTTCCATAACCCCTGTCATCAAAATATTCCATGAACTTTTTCATCAAATTGCTCCATGACCCTGTCATCATAATGCTCGATGCCCTTCTCATCACAATGCACAACGTACTTGTCATCAAAATGCTCCATGCCCTTGCCATCACAATGCTCCTTTACCCCTGTCATAACAATGCTCCATGAATCCTTTCATCACGATGTTCCATGTCCTTTTCATCACAAGGCTCCATGACCCTTCTCATCACAATGCTCCAAGACCCATGTAATCACAATGCTCCATGCCCCTTTTCATCTCAATGATCCATGAACCTTGTCATCACAATGCACCATGTCCATCATCATAATTCTTCATGCTATTGTCATCACAATGAAATCAAAATGCTCCATGACCTCTGTCATAACAATGCTCCAAACCCTTGTGATCACAATATTCCATAACACTTGTCGTCACAATGCCCCATGACGCTCGTCATCACAATTATCCATGGCCTTCTCATCACAATGCTCCGTGACTTTTGTCCTCACAATGCTCAATACACTTGGCATCAAAATGCTCCCAGACACTTGTTGTCTGTATGCTCCTTGAACCCTGTCATGACAAGGCTCCATGCCATTTTCATCACAATGATCCATGCCTTTTTCATCACAATGCTCCAAGACCCCAGTAATCACAATGTTCCATGCCCTTGTCATCACAAATCTCAATGACCCATGTCATCAGAATGCTCCTTGGCCTTCTCCTCACAATGCTCCATGCCCTTGTCATCACAATGTTGCAAGACCCCTATAATCTCAATGCTCCATGCCCTTTTTCATCAGTATGCTCCATGAGACTTGTCATCACAAGGCTCCATGGTTTTCTCATCACAATGCTCCAGGACCTTGTCATCACAATGCTTCATGACATTGTCATGAAAATTCTCAATGGCCCTTGTTATCATAATGCTCCAATCCCTAGTCATCACAATGCTCCATTATATTTGTCATCACAATCCTCCATTAAATTTGGCATCACAATGCCCCATGCCATTGTCATCACAGTGGAACATGACATATGTCATCACAATGCTCCCTGACACCTGTCTTCAAAATACTCCATGAATTTCTCATCACAATGCTGCATGCCTTTGTCATCACAATGCTCCATGACCCCTGTCATCACAATCCTCCATGACTCCAGTCATCACAATGCTGCATAACGTTTGTCATCACAATGGTCCATGCCCGTGTCATCACAACGCTCTGTGACCATTGTAACAACAATGCTCCATGAACTTTTCATCACAATGCTCGGTGACCCTTGTCATCACAATGCTCCATGACTTTGTCAGAACCATGCCTCATGACCCTTGTCATCACAGTGTGAAACGTGCTTTTCATCACAACAGTCCACAAATTTGTCATCGCTATGCTCCATAAAACTTTTAATTGAATGCTCCATGCCCTTCTCATCACAATGCTCCATTACCCCTGTCATAACAATGCTCCATGACACCTGCCATCAAAATGTTCCACGGCCTTGTCATCACAAGGCTCCATGACACTTGTCATCACAGAGCTCTAAGACCCCTGTAATCACAATGCTCCATGCCCTTGTCATCACAAATCTCCATGACGCATGTCATCAGAATGTTCCATGGCCTTCTCATCACAATGTTCCATGCCCTTGTCATCACAATGCTCCAAGACCCCTGTAATCACAATGCTCCATGCCAGTTTTCATCTCAATGCTCCATGAACCCTGTCATCAAAATGCACCATGCCCATCATCATAATGCTTCAGGCTATTGTCATCACAATGAAATCAAAATGCTCCATTACCTCTGTCATCACAATGCTCCATGACCCCTGTCATCACAATACTCCATGAACATTTTCAGCCCAATGCTCCATGATCTTCTCATCACAATGCTCCATGACCACTGTCATCACAACACTCCATGACACCTGTCAACACAGTGATCCGGGACTCTTGTCATCACAATGCTCCATTCCCTAGTCATCACAATGCTCCATGACCCCTGTTATCACAACACTCCATGAACATTTTCATCCCAATGCTACATGACACTTGTCATCACACTGATCCATGCCCTTGTCATCCCAATGCTCCATGACCCCTGTATTCACAATGCTCCGTGATGCTTGTCATCACAGTGCTCCATGACACCTGTCATCACAATGCTCCATGCCTTTGTCAGCAAAATGCTACATGACCTTGTCATTACAATGCTCTATGCGCTTGTCTTCACAATACTCCATTACCATTGTCATCACAATCCTCCATGAACCTTGGGATCACATTGCTTCATGCCCTTCTCCTCACAATGCTCCATGCTCCTTGAAATCAAAATGATCCATGACCTCTGTCATCACAATGCTCCAAACCCTTGTGATCACAATGTTCCATAACACTTGTCATCACAACGCTCCATGATGCCTGTCCTCACAATACTCCATGCCCTTTTCATCACAATGCTCCATGACCTTTGTCATCACAATTCTCAATACACTTGTCTCACAATGCTCCCTGACACTTGTGGTCAGAATGCTCCTTGAACCCTGTCACGAAAAGGCTCCATGCATTTTTCATCACAATGCCCCATGCCGTTTTCATCACAATGCTCCATGCCACTGTCATCACAATACTCCACAAGCTTGTCATCAGAATGCTCCATGACCCTTGCCATCGCAATGCTCCATGTCCACTGTCATCACAATGCTCCATCCCCCTTGTCATTACAGTGCTCCATGACGCTTGTCATTACAATTATCCATAGCCTTCTCATCCCAATGCTTCCCGGTCTTGCCATCACAATGCTCCATGCCCTGGTCATCACAATGCTCCATGTTCCCTGTCATCACAATTCTCCACTTTCTTGGCATTACTATGTTCCATGACACTTCTCATCACAGAGTTACATGCTTTGTCATCACAATACTCCACAATCTTGTCATCAGAATGCTCCATGACCCTTGTCATCACAAAGATCCATGATGCCTGTCATCACAATGCTCCATGGCACTTGTCATCAAACTGCTCCAATCCCCTTGTCATTACAGTGCTCCATGATGCTCGTCACCACAATTATCCATGGTCTTCTCATCACAGTGCTCCACGGTCTTGCCATCACAATGCTCCATGCCCTGGTTATCACAATGCCCCATGTCCCTTGTCGTCACAATTCTCCACGTCCTTGTCATCACAATGCTCCAAGACAGTTCTCATCACAATGTTACATGCTCTTGTCATCACAATTCTCCATGCACTTGTCACTGCAATGACCCATGAACCCTGTCATAGCTAGTTCCATGCCTTTGTTATCACAATGCTTCACGACTTTTTCATCAAAATTCTCAATGGCCATTGTCACCACAATGCTCCATTCCCTAGTCATCACAATGCTCCAAGCCCTTGTCATCACAATACTCCATTACCTTTGTCATCACAGTCCTCCATAAAACTTGCTATCACAATGCTCCACAAACTTTTCATCACAATGCTCCATAAAGCTTGTCGTCACAATGCTCCATGCACGTCTTATAAAAATGCTCTCTCACCACTGATATCAAAATGTTCCCTCACTAGTCATCACAATACACCCACTCCCCTGTCACCACAATGGTCCATAACCCCTGTCATGAAAATGTTCCATGACCCCTGACATCACAATGTTCCATAATCCCTATCATCCAAATGTTCCATGACAGTTTTCATCAAATTGCTCCATGACCCTGTCATCACAATGCTCCCTGCCCTTCACAACAGAATGCACAACACCCTTGTCATCAAAATTCTCCATGACATTTGTCATCACAAAGCTCCATGACCCTTGGCATCACAATGCTGCATGCCATTGTCATCACAATGCTCCATGAACCCTCTCATCACATTTTTCCATGCCCTTGTCATCACAGGCTCCATGATGCTTTTCATCACAATTCTCGATGCCATTCTTCTCACAATGCTCCCTGCGCTTGTCATTACAATCCTCCATGACCCGTGTTTCACAGTGTTCCGTGCTCTTGTCATCACAATGCTCCTTGCCCCCTCTCATCACAATAATCCATGAAATATTTCAGACCAATTCTCCATGCCCTTGTCATCACAATGCTCCATTACCCCTGTCATAACAATGCTCCATGACCACTGCCATCACAATGTTCCACAGCCTTGTCATCACAAGGCTCCATGACACTTGTCATCACAATGCTCCAAGACCCCTGTAATCACAATGCTCCATGCACTTGTCATCACAACGCTCCAGGACGCATGTCATCAGAATGCTCCTTGGCCTTCTCATTCACGATGCTCCATGCCATTGTCATCACAGTGCGCCAAGACTCCTGTAATCACAATGCTCTATGCCCCTTTTCATCTCAATGATCCATGAACCCTGGCATCACAATGCACCGTGCCCATCATCATAATGCTTCATTCTATTGTCATCACAATGAAATCAAAATGCTCCATGACCTCTGACATCACAATGCTCCAAATCCTTGTGATCAAAATGTTCCATAACACTTATCATCACAATGCCCCATGATGCTCGTCATCACAATTATCCATGGTCTTCTCATCACAATGGTCCATGACCTTTGTCATCACAATGCTCAATACACTTGTCATCACAATGTTCCCTGACACTTGTCGTCAGTATGATCCTTGAACCCTGTCATGACAAGGCTCCATGCATTTTTCATCACAATGTTCCATGCCCTTGTCATCACAAAGCTCCATGATGCATGTCATCAGAACGCTCCATGGCCTTCTCATCCCAATCCTCCATGCCCTTGTCATCACAATGCTCCAAGACCCCTGTAATCACAATGCTCCATGCCCCTTTTCATCAGAATGTTCCATGAGACTTGTCATCACAAGGCTCCATGGTCTTCTCATTACAATGCTCCAGTACCTTGTCATCACAATGCTCCATGACGTCTGTCATCACAATACTCCATGAACATTTTCATCCCAATGCTCCATGACGTTCTCATCACAATGCTTCATGACCCCTGTCATCACAATGATCCATGACACCTGTCATCACAATGCTCAATGAACCCTGACAACACAATGATCCGGAACTCTTGTCATCACAATGCTCCATGCGCTTGTCATCACAATACTCCATGACACTTGGGATCACATTGCTTCATGCCTTTCTCATCTCTCTCTTGCCTTTCTGGTTTTTACAGATTTTCGGATGTCCATTTTGACCGGTGGGAATTTACAATTCTTTGTAGTGTGGATTTGCATTGCACGCTTGCTTGATTGGCCAAAAAGGGGGTATGCGTTTTCTCCTGAATATATTCAGGAGAAAAGGCATACGCCGTTTTTGGCCAAGTGCATCATTGTCGAAGTTGTGATGCTTTTCCTGTGCTTTAAAGGCAATTCCACTTTACCTCTTGAAATAGGTTTTGTGCAATTCTGCCTCATTTTCAAGTCTGCTTTGTTGCCTTCCCTCAAGAGATTTTTGGAAGAGAGTTATCCTTTATAACTCTGCAGTTTTGTGAATTGCTGTGCCCCTGAGCTCCAATTTTCAAATCCCATTTTTGGGAGCTGACCGCAAATCCACAATTTTGCTTCATGACCTATAGTGGTTCCAGGCGTGGCTATACTGTTCCCTGCGGGTGGCTGGGACTTTGGTTAATTCTTCTTCCTGACGTGAATTTAGAGTGACATGTGCCCGTCCAAATGCCTACATCTACTCTCTGATTGGTTCTCCCTCTTCCCTTTCATCCTCTGCACAATTAGCAAACTGTGCGAACTGGGAGGTTATAGGGGCTGGCTCTCCTAAGTTGGGATATTGATAGTAAAGCAGTTTGAATGCCAAACTGGAGCACAAGGTGAGGAAAAATTAGGAGACATTTAGAAACCTTTCACCATCACAGGGTGTCCATTCTCTAGGTTTCCCATACATGTTATAACTGTAATGATATTCACTTCTACCTGGAGATTGGGACCCATGGAATGGTGGCATGCATTGATACTTTATAGGGTCTGCATTTTCTCTCCCAATCTCACCAGTCCTCTCAGTCCCAAGTGTCCAGCCTTATGTCTCATCCAGCTGTCTTTGCAGTTATGGTCATTCCAGGTTTCATCAGAACACCTGAAGGAATTGTGTAAGAATTTCGCTGTTCTTTTGTTTTGTTTTTGAAATTCATTTTTATAATGAGGTTGAGCTTATTTTCACTGACCTGCTTATGCCGGTCTAGACATACTTGATTCCCTTACGGAGACATATAAGTACATAGGTTTTAAGATTCTTACTAGTCAGATATATTCCTCTGCGGGGAATAGGTGTTTTGAGTCCCGTTCACTTAGGAAGGTGTAGGTCTTTTCTATTCTGTATTTGGTTTATGGAATGGTACCTGTGCTAATATCAAACTCTGGTTTTATGCATCACCCCACCTCTCCTTTCCCATTAAACAGGCATAAGAGTGTTTTCTAAATGTGAGACTCTGTTCTCTTTCTTAATTCAGTTCATGTGTTGTGATGTTGACATTCCCTCTGTAAGTGATATCTTATGAATAGATTCTTTTTCTGTGTGACTAATTTCACTTAGAATCATCATACCTAAATCCACTCTTTATGCTGCTACTGGCCTTATGACATTGATTTCACGTCTGAGTGATATTCCATTGTACAAAATTACCACAAGTTATTTATGCATTTCTCTTTTTCCTGGGATATTTTAGGTGTACCGAAGTTGAGGTTCTTGTATGCAGAGCAGCCCTAAACTTTGGGGTGCCTGTGTCTTGTCTATATTTAGTCTTCCCAAGTTATATGTCCATGAGTTGAAGTCCCGTTTGCTCAGGGGCTTTGTATTTAAATGTTTTAGGAAACAGCATACACTTCTTCAGAGTGGCTCTTGGATATTTATACCCCACCCATCAGCGTGACTAGGCTCCCTGTTCTCCATGGCCTCTCCTGCATTTCTGGTTTGTACACATTTTTTGGATGGCCTTTCTGAGCAGTTGAAATTGAGACTTCTTTGTTGTGCGGATTTGCATTTCCCGCTTGCTTGGTTGGCCAAAAACTCTGTATGTGTTTTTTTCCTGAAGATATTCACGAAAAAAAGGCATACACCCTTTTGCCCAACTGCATCATTTGAGAAATTCTGCTGCTTTTCATATGCTTTAAATGTGAGTACAATCTACCTTTTGAAATCCGTTTCCTGCAATTCTGCCTCTCATTCAGATCCTCTTTCTTGCCTTACCTGAATATATTTTTGGACGTTGGTTATCATTTATATCTTTGCAGGTCTTTGAATTGTCTGCTCCTGAGCTCCATTTTGCAACTCACATTTATTGTGAGCTGGCCTCCAAACCTTTGGATTGCTTCTGGCCCTATTCTGGTTCTGAGGAGGTAGGCTGAGCCTTTGGTTAATTATTCTTCCTAATGGGAAATTAGAGTGACATGTGCCTGTCAAAACTCCTACAGCTAATCTCTCTTTGGTTCCCCCCTTCCCATTTATCCTCTGCACAAATTGCAAACTGTGTGAAACAGGAGGTTAAAGGTGCTGATTCTCCAAGTGGGGAGATTTTTAGTAATGTGGCTGAAATGGAGAACCCCAGCACCAGGAGATCAAAAATGAGGTGCATTTTAGACACCTTTCCTGAGCACACGGTGTACATTCATCTCGGTTTCGCAGGCATGTTTTCGCTGTCAGAAGATTCCCTTGAACCTGCCGATTTGGGACCCATGGAATGGGTACCAGGCAGTATTAATTTAAAAGGTCTGCATTTCCTCACCCAGCCTCTTTAACATCTCTTAGCGTGCATAGCTTCCAGCCTTATATATCATCCTGCTGTGGGTCTACATGTGTTCAATCCATGTTACATCGTAGCTGTTCAACAAATGTTGTAAGAATTTTTGTCTGTCTCACTGTTTTTATAAATATTTTTAAATTTATTTTTATATTGGTTACAGCTGATTTTCAAAGCTCTGTTTTTTGCTGCTGTACATCCACTAGATCCATGTACTGTGAGACAACAATAAATTCTTTCTCAGATGCTTACGAGTCATATGTATTATTGTCCAGTGACTTGAGTGGGCTGAGTGCAGTTCTTTGAGGTACCGTGTAGGCCTTGTCAGTTATTCAATTCGGTACTTGGAATGGTATCTTTGCTAGTTTCAACCTCCTGGATAATACCTCACCATTCCCCACCTTTCCCATTTAGCAGCCTTATGTCTATTTTCTACATATTTGACTATGTTTCTGTTTTGTAGTTTATTTCATGTGTAGCCATTTTTGATTCCACCTTTAAGTGACATCTTATGATATGTGTCTCTTTCTTTCTGACATATGTCACCTAGAATGATCGTATGTAACTCCTCCAGAGTTGTTCCAACTGGCCTTATTTCACTGATTTCTGGATGAGTAATATTCCACTCTACATAAGCACCCCATCTCTTTTATCGATTTTATCCTTCCAGGGACATTTAGGTTATATCCAAGTGGAGGCCCTTTTTAACAGAGAGGTGGTAAACGTTGGCGTGCCTGTTTTCTGTCCATTTTTGTTTTTCCCAAGGTATACGCCCATGAGTGCAAGTGCCCTATGCTCTGTAGCTCATATTTTAGATGTTTTAGCAAACACAATACACTTCTCCAGAGTGGCCGTTGGCAACTTACAATTCCACTATCAGCCTCACAGGGCTCCCTTTTCTCCTCGCCCTGTCCTGCATTTCTGGTGTTTACACTTTATGTGGATGGCCCTTCTGACTGATGTGAAGTGATACATTTTGTAGTATTGATTTCCAGTGCCCACCTGTTTGGTTGGATAAAAAGTGTGTATGGCCTTTACTTGAATATATTCAGAAAACCTGCATACGCCCTTTTGGGCCAACTGCATCATTGGCGATGTTCAGCCCCTTTTCTTGTGCTTTAATGGAGAGTCCTTTCTACCTCTTCAAATCTGTTTCCTGCCACTCTCCCTTGCTTACAACTCCTTTTCTGTGACTTACCTCAAGACATTTTTTGATGATAGATATTTTCAACTCTGCAGTTTCATGAATTTTAGTGCCCCTGAGTTCCATTTTTCAACTTGTGTTTTTGGAAACTGGACACAAAACAGCGGGATTTCCTCTAGACCTATTCTGTTTCCGTGGGTAATTCTAGCCTTTGATGAATTTGTCTTCCGGATTGGAAATTAGAGTGGCATGTGCCTGTCCGAACATCTAAGACTTGTCTCTAAATTTTTCTCATCCTTCCGCTTCATCCTCTGGACAAATTCCAAACTGTGTGCAACAGGATGTTGACGGTGCTGATATCCCCAAGTGAGGAGATTGTTAGGAAAGATGCTGGAGGGGTGAACCCGAGCACCAGGCGATGAGGAGATGAGGTGCCTTTTCCAAACTCTTTCCGATAAAACGGTGTACCATCCTCTAGGTGTGACAGGCATGTTTCAGCTGTAGGAAGGGTCCCGTGCATGGAAGGAGAACACCAGGGATTTTTCCAAATCAGTGCCTCCCCGTACCCCAAACTGGGGAATTTTTAAGCTACGGCTACACGTATGTCCATTAAGTGCCTTGGGAAATAGGCAGAGCCCAAATTTTAGATGACTGAAATCTTCAGGTTCAGAAGCGTTCACCATCGGCCTTGCTTAGGTTACATTTTATCTGTCATTGATAGATGATGTCAATAAAAATATCGATTCTTTTTCAGATTATTTCCCCTTATAGGTTATTGCAAAATATTCAGTGTAGTTCCCTATGCTATACAGTAGTTCCTTGTTGATGATCTATTTTATACATAGCAGTGTGTATGTGTTAATCCCAAACTGTTAATTTATCCCTTCTCCTACCTTTCCCCTTTGGTAATAATAAATTATAAGATTTTATACTTCTCAGAAATGGGGGAGCTGAAAGAGAGGTATCCTTTTCAATGGAAAAGCATTCAAAACAAGATTGAAGCTTCAGCCAAGAGTATTCGATGTACATCCATGGAAATAAATCACTTCATTTCTCTAATGTTGTCCTGACAAATAAGACAGACGTCTTCACTCAACTTGCTTATAGTAAAGTGATGGAAATATCAAATGTAAGTCTTAGAAACATCTTATTTTACCCGAGCATTATACACTGCTCTATGTTAACTACAGTTTGGCTCACACATCTGTTCATTGAAGTTACAAGGCTCTCAATATCTGTTACTGATCCTCCAGAGTGGACCCCAACAGGAGTCCCCGTGCCCAGTGTCATTGGAGCCAACAGATCAAGACTGAGTTTTGTTCAGAAGCAAAGGAAACATTATTTTGAAAACAGAATGGAGAGGTGAGAGCGTGCACGCCCCCATGGGCTCTGGGCTGGACTGCTGTGTAGTGATCCCAGCAGCGTCAGTGGGAGGGAGGGGATGGAGCTCTCGAGGGCTGGGTTGGCTGCAGCTCAGGCACTGAACCTCAGAGTCTGCATGGGACCCCGCTAGCTGAGGTTTCGACCCAGCCATTCTGCACTAGGAAATCGGGTCTGAAGTGCCGGGTGTGGGACCTCTGCATACAGAACCCTAGACGCAAGTGAATTAGACAAAGCACAAAGGAAAAACATGTTAGACTTTATTTTATTGCTCAGATTCTCTTTTTATCTCCCAGGAATTTTAAATGAACGTTGCCAGAGACGAGCAGCTCCTCTGCTTTTTGTTCCATTCCTCATTCTTGGGGTGTTGAGGGTGCAGACCCCTCTTTTGTAACTGCTTCATGCTGTGGTGGGAGACATGATACCTGGGGGGAGGGGCAAAACCTCTCCCCACCAGCCTCCAGGTGAGGTTGATTGTCCCAAGGCCTCCTGCCTCACTTCTCGTCCGCCTGAGCACCAGCATTGGAAGTGTTATAGATTGTAATGACCTTTAAGTGTCCAGGAAAGAGATGTGCATTGATGCTGAGGTGGCAGGTTTCACCACACCCCACATTTGTTTGGCGACCTTAGGCTGACGGTTTTTGCCAGCCTAGATGCTCTGACCAGTAGTCTGTGCTTTCTTTAATTAGGTCCCTGAATTAATGTACAAACAGCACCATGTGTCAGAGCCCTGCCCGCGCAACTCCCAGACAGTCCAGGGTCAGTGGTGATCCAGGACCATGACGTCCACTGAGTCAATGGCTTTTAGTAGTAGCCAGCAGTCCAGCCGGTCATATTGGCCACCATCACCGCGGTGTCTGTAGGGTTTTCTACTGTGAAAGCGTGATATACGTTTCCCCAGCCAAGCTTATTAGCTCCCCTCTGGGTGCAGTAAGTCCTGCAAGCAGTAGTCTGCTCTTTTGCGGCACAGTCTTCTTGTTTTCTGAGAGAAACTCCAGGTCAAGTGATGGTCACATGAGTAATCTTGGGGGCCCATTGCCCCCGTTTGTCTCTCTAGAGGTTGGAGTTGGAGGGCCTCCTCACTCGAGGTCAGTGTGTCCACAGAGCGACCCCTGCAACTTCAGGGCATGATGGGTGGTTAGGATCACGACGTGGGGTCCTTTTCCATTAGGAGGGAGCTGGACTTGTGGGCTGTTGATTTCCAGCTTTTTAGATACCCCAGTATCCTGGCCTTATGAGTCGGTGGGCAAAGCCCTTGGTGACCATAGTTTATCATACCTGAAGGGCATTCTTGTGTTGCTCCATTTCAAGTGGTCCCAGTTTTTGCACTAAGGCTCCAAGGGCGATTAACCTTTGACCAGGTATGTAAAGGTCAAAGGGCTTAGCTAAATTAGGGAGTTCCTGGGCAAGGGTCTGAATTGACTGCTCTTTCCTTTCTTGAAGGCTGCTTCTGGATTCTATTCAAAAGGATCATCATCTTTTCGTGTCAGTGTTTCATGTAGAGGCCCATCTATTAGACTGTAGTTAGGGATCCAGATGCAGAAAACCTTGGCCTCCCCAGGAACCCCTAAGCTGTCTTCTAGTTTTAGAAGAGGTAAGGCTGCAAATGGCTTCTTCCCTATCCTGGGATGCGTTTCTCCGAATATCTGTGAGAATGAAGCCCAGGCATGTCACCTGAGCCTGGGATATTTGAGCCTTTTTCTTGGACACCTTCTATCCTTTCTTGGCTAGGTAGTTCAGAGGCGTCTTTAGTAGGCCTGGCGATCAGAATGTCATCTGCATATTGAAGGAGGGTTCCCTTTTACAGAGGTAGAACTTTTAGGTCTTTAGAGGACATTTCCCCAATGATGGTGTGGGGATTTTTGTACCATTGGGGCAGGACGGCCCAGCATTATTGCTTGTGTTGCATGTTGTGTCCTGCCACTCACAAGCCAAAAATTCTTGTGACTCTGAGATGAATGGAATACAGAAGAAGGCATCATTGAAGTCTAATACAGAATGCCATGGCTTGGTGGATGGTAGAATGAGCAGCAGGGTGTAGGAAATAGGAGCTACTGGATGTATATCCTCGGTGGCTTCACTGACTGTCCTGATATCCTTTACCAGGTCTCCAGCAGCCCATGGGGCTCTCGTGGTCAGGCCAATCCCAGGATATGGAGCTCACCTGGGCTGCACGCCCCACCCCACAGCCCACGGGGCTCTCGTGTTCAAGTCCCTCCCAGGGTATGGAGCTCACCTGTGCAGCTACCCAGCAGCCCATGGGGCTCTCATAGTCAGGCCCTTCCCAGGATACGGAGCTCCCCTGCGCAGGTACCCCAGCAGGGCTGGACACACAGGAATTGTGCACATAACCCAACTTGCAGAGAACCCCCAGCTCACCTGTCGCTCACAGCTGACACAGAACACCTCAGAGCAGGACTTGAACTAACAAACAGCAGCTCTGACAGGTCTGTGACCCTGGCTATCACTCTGTGCAGCCTCTCTCTGCCTGGTCTTCCAGACACTTCCACTGCAGCCAGGGCACCAGGCCTCTGTCTCCACCCACCATCACTCCTCTCCCTGACTCCTGGGTTCCTCTCAATAGGATACGGTCTTCTTGAAGTTGTTTTCCACTCATGGACCAGATAAAATGATAAGAAAACAAGCCGCAGCTGCAGCCCCTTGTCTATCCTGACTCTCAAGAGCCCACACCTGTTCCTTGAGACTGGCCCGTTTTGCAAGGTTCATTTTCTGCAACTGTGAGCCCCTGAGGGGAGAGGATCGGCCTATTTGGGCAGCCTGACACTGCCTGCCAGCCCCCTACCAATGTGTGCCAGGGTTGAGGTCAATATAAACACCTCTCCAGTCAACAAGAGCCCCTGTAGCTGTGCCTGACACCATATTCTCTGCCCCATCATCTGTGTCGGGGCTGGGGTGGTGGGAGGGAGTGAGGGGCCGTGGCTTTGTGTGTGGCCCAGTGTGAGTGGGGCTCTGCTGGACTTTCTGCAGGAGTTGCCAGGCTGCCACCTGCTAAAGAAGAGGATGTGTCACCCATACCTGCCGCTGGAAATTCTCCCCAGGCAGAGGTGAGGAAGTTAAAAAGCAGTGGGGGCCGTGGCAGGAGGGGTATCTCAGGCAGGGAAATGGAAAGCTTCCAGAAGAGCATCTGGGGCCAGGACCATCCTGGCTGGCCTTCAGGCACAAAGTCGGCCTGCGTGCTGTCGCTGGTGTGGCTCCACAGCCCTTCCTCTAGTCTTGCAAGTGCTTGTACATATTCAGGTGTTTTACCTGGAAAGGGTGGGAAGAGTTCAGCTGCAGCAGGACTGGGACTCAGCTCACATTTACTCACAGACGCCTAGACACAGTCCCCCAGCTTTGCAATGAGGATGCTCCTTGTCGGGGGGAGTGCTGCTGAGTGCATGGGAGACGATTTCCCACCTCTGACCAACTTAAGAATTTTTTACCACTGGAGCAAGTGCCCTGATACGATTTTCCTCTGTATTACTGGTGGGTTCTGTTTTTTTTTTTCTTTTTTTCTTTTTGATTCAAGGTAGATTTTATTTATTCCTCTTTTTTTTTACTTTGGAGATATAAACATGGAAATAATGCATTAATATAAAGACGTCTATGTGAAGGGAAACACTTTTTTTCTGTTTTCTTTTATTAAATGCTATTTATTTTTATTTTTTTAAATTTATTTCTTTTATACAGCAGGTTCTTATTGGATATCTATTTTATACATATAAGTGTGCACATGTGAATCCCAGTCTCCCAATTCATCCCACCACCACCCTCACATGGCGTTCCCCCCTTGGTGTCCATATGTTTGTTCTCTACATCTGTGTCTCTATCTCTGCCCTGCAAACCGGTTCATCTGTACCATTTTTCTAGGTTCCGCATATATGCATTAATATACAATATTTGTTTTTCTCTTTCTGACTTACTTCACTCTGTATGTCAGTCTCTAGATCCATCAAGGTCTCTACAAATGACCCAATTTCATTCCTATGTATGGCTGAGTAATATTCCATTGTATATATGTACCACATCTTTATCCATTCGTCTGTCTGTGGGCACTTAGGTTGCTTTCATTACCTGGCTATTGTAAAGAGTGCTGCAATTAACATTGTGGTGAATGTGTCTTTTTGATTTATGGTTTTCTCTGGGTATATGTCCAGTAGTGGGATTGCTGGATTATATGGTAATTCTATTTTTAGTTGTTTAAGGAACCTCCATACTGTTCCCCATAGAGACTGTATCAATTTACATTCCCAAAAATAGTGGAAGAAATTTCCTTTTCTGCACACCCTCTCCAGCATTTGTTGTTTGTAGATTCTCTGTTGATGCCCATTCTAACAGGTGTGACGTGACACCTCATTGTAGTTTCCATTTCCATTTCTCTAATAATTAGTGATGTTGAGCAGATTTTCCTGTGCGTACTGGCCATCTCTATGTCTTCTTGGAAGAAATGTCTATTTAGATCTTTTTCCATTTTTGTATTGGGTTGTTTGTTTTATTAATATTGAGCTGTATGAGCTGTTTATATATATTGGAGATTAATCATTTGTCCATTGATTCGTTTGCAAATATTTTCTGCCATTCTGAGGGTTGTCTTTTTGTCTTGTTTGTAGTTTCCTTTGCTTTGCAAAAGCTTTTAAGTTTCATTAGGTCCCATCTGTTTAGATTTCTTTTTTTATTTCATTACTATAGGAGGTGGATCAAAAAAGATCTTGCTGTGATTTACGTCAGAGCATCCTTCGTAAGTTTTCCTCTCAGAGTTTTATACTGTCCAGTCTTACATTAATGTCTCTAATCCATTTTGAATATATTTTTATGTATGGTGTTGGGGAGTGTTCTAATTTCATTCTTTTACATGTAGCTGTCCATATTTCCCAGCAGCAATGATTGAAGAAACTTTCTTATCTCCATTGTATAGTCTTGCTTCCTTTGTCATAGATTAGTTGACCATAGGTGTGTAGGTTTATCCCTGGGCTTTCTTTTTTTTTTTTTTTCTTTTACACGTTTGTTGGAGTATAATTGATTTACAATGGAGTGTTCGTTTCTGCTGTATAACAAAGTGAATCAGCTATACATATACAAATATCACCAGATCCCCTCCCTCTTGCATCTCCCTCCTACACTCCATATCCCACCCCTTTATGTGGTCACAAAGCACCGAGCTGATCTCCCTGTTCTATGTGGCTGCTTCCCAGTAGCTATCCGTGTTACATTTCATAACGTATTTATGTCCATGCCACTCTCTCACTTCGTCCCATCTTAACCATCCGCCTTCCAGGGTCCTCAAGTCCTTTCTCTATGTCTGTGTCCTTAATCCTGTCCTGCCACTAGGTTCTTCAAAATCTTTTTTTTTTCTTCATTAGATTCCGTATATCTCTGTTAACATACAGTATTTGTTTTTCCCTTTCTGACTTACTTCACTGTGTAGGACAGATTCTAAGTCCATCCACCTCAGTACAAATAACTCAGTTTTGCTTCTTTTTATGGCTGAGTAATATTCCATTGTATATATGTGCCAGATCTTCTTTATGCATTCATCAGTCGATGGACACTTAGGTTGCTTCCATGTCCTGACTATTGTAAATAGAGCTGCAATGAACATTTTTGTACATAACTCTTTTTGAATTATGGTTTTCACAAGGCAAATGCCCAGTAGTTGGATTGTTGTGTCGTATGGTACTTCTATTGTTAGTTATTTAAAGGAACCTCCGTACTGTTCTCCCTAGTGCCCATATAAATTTACATTCCCACCCACAGTGCAAGTGTGTGCCCTGTTCTCCAATAAAGGCCTCTCCAGCATTTATTGTTTTGTAGATTTTTTTGATGATTGCCACTCTGACTGCTGTGAGGTGATACCTCACGGTAGTTTTGATTTGCATTTCTCTAATGATTAGTAATGTTCAACATCCTTTCATGTGTTTCTTGGTAATCTGTATATCTTCTTTGGATAAACGTCTATTTAGGTCTTCTGCCCGTTTTTGGATTGGGTTGTTTGTTTTTGTGATATTGAGCTACATGTGGTGCTTGTAAAGTTTGGAGATTAATCCTTTGTCAATTGCTTCATTTGAAAATATTTTATCTCATTCTGAGGGATGTTTTTGCATCTTGTTTATGTTTTCCTGTACTGTGTGAAAGCTTTTAAGTTTCATTAGGTCCCATTTGTTAATTTCTGTTTTTATTTCCATTTCTCTAGGAGGTGGGTCCAAAAGGATCTTGCTGTGATTTATGTCATAGAGTGTTCTGCCTATGGTTCCCTCTAAGTGTTTTATAGTGTTTGGTCTTATATTTAGATCTCTAATCAATTTAGAGTTTATTTTTGTGTATGGTGTTATGGAGTGTTCTAATTTCATTCTTTTATGTGTAGGGGTCCAGTTTTCCCAGCACCAATTACTGAAGAGACTGTCTTTTCTCCATTGTATATCCTTAGCTCCTTTGTCATAGATGAGATAGCCATAGGTATGTAGGTTTATCTCTGGGCTTTCTGTCCTGTTCCATTGATCTGTGTTTATGCCAATCTACATACACTTGATTCCATTATGGAGACATATAAATACATAGGTTTCAAGGTTATTACCAGTCAGATATATTCCTCTTCAGTGAATAGGGTGTTTTGTGTCCAGTTCATTGAGAAAGGAGTAGGTCTTGTCTATTACATATTTGGTATATGGAATGGGATCTGTGCTAATTTCAAACTCTGCTTTTACACATCACCCCACGTCACCTTTCCACTTAAGGAGGAATAAGTGTGTTTTCTAAATGTGTAACTCTGTTCACATTTGAAATTCAGTTCATGTGTAGCAATGTTTACATTCCCTCTCTAAGTGATATATTACAATAAGTTTCTTTTTTCTTTGTGGCTCATTTCACTTAGCATCATCGTACCTAAAGCCACTCATTATGCTGCTATTGGCCTTATGACATTGATTTTATGTCTGAGTGACATTCCATTGTATATAAGTACCACAACATCTATATCCATTTTTTTTTCCTTTCCTGGGATATTTAAAGTGTAGCGAAGTCGAGGTTCTTGTAAACAGAGCAGCCCTAAACTTTGGGCTGGCTGTGTGTTGTGGATTTTTAGTTTTCCCATAATACACGCCCATGAGTGGAAGTGTGCTATGCTCTGTAGCTCTGTTTTAAAAAACAACATACAGTTCTCCAGAGAGGCTGTTGGCAATTTACATCCTGTCCATCGGCATAACCAGGCTCCCTTTTCTCCTTGGCCTGTCCTGCATTTGTGGTTTTTACACTATTTGCAGATGGCCCTTTTGACTGGAGGTAAGGGACACTACTATGTAGTGTGGATTTGCAATGCCTGATGTCTTGCTTTGCCAAAAACGGCGTATGCATTTTTTCCCGAATATATTCAAGAAAATACACATACTCCCTTTTCGGCCAAGGGCAACATTGTCGAAGTTCTGTCGGTTTTCATGTGCTTTAGAGATGACTCCAATCTACGTCTTGAAATCTGTTTCCTTCAATTCTGCCTTGCATTCAAATTCTCTTCACTGCCTTACCTCAATATATTTCTGGATGATAGTTGTCCTTTATAACTCTGCAAGTTTGTGAATTGCTGTGCCCCTGATTTCCATTTTCAACTCGCCTATTTGTGAGCTGGCTGCAATACCGCAGGATGGCTGTAGGCCCTAGTCTGGTTCTGGGGCGTCAGGCTGAGCCTTTGGTTATTTCTTCTTCCTGATGGGAAACTAGAGTGACATGTGCTCATCCAAACACCTACAGCTAATCTCTCATTTGTTTCCCCTCTTCCTGTTCATCCTCTGCATAATTTGCAAACTGTGCATAACAGGAGGGTAAAGGTGCTGAAACTCCAAGTGGGGAGATTTTTAGTAATGCAGATGGAATGACGAAGCCGAGTACGACAAAAGCTAAAATGAGGTACCTTTTAGAAAACTTTCCCAATTACACAGTGTACCATCCACTGGGTTTCCCATGCATGCTTTAACTGTAGGAAGATTCCCTTAAACCTGGAGAGTTGGGACCACTAGAATGGGTAGTACACAGTATTGCTCTAAGTCGTGTTCTTTTGCTCACACAAACTCAACAATCTTGTCAGCCTCAAGTGTCCAGTTTTATGTTTCATCCAGCTGTGGGTGTAAAGGTGGACAATCCAGGTTGCAACAAAGGCCCTGAACGTAATTCTTAAGGCTTTCTCTCTGTTTCGCTGTTTTTTTGTTTTGTTTTGCTTTGTTTTTATTTTTATTTATTTTATATATTTTTTTATTTTTTATTTTTTTGCTTTATAGCAAATTTAATCAGTTATACATATACATATGTTCCCATATCCCCTCCCTTTTGCGTCTCCCTCCCACCCTCCCTATCCCACCCCTCCATGCAGTCACAAATCACGGAGCTGATCTCCCTGTGCTATGCGGCTGCTTCCCACTAGCTATCTACCTTACGTTTGGTAGTGTATATATGTCCATGCCGCTCTTTCACTTTGTCACAGCTTACCCTTCCCCCTCCCCATATCCTCAAGTCCATTCTCTAGTAGGTCTGTGTCTTTATTCCTGTCTTACTCCTATGTTCTTCATGACAATTTTTTTTCTTAAATTCCATATATATGTGTCAGCATACAGTATTTGTCTTTCTCTTTCTGACTTACTTCACTCTGTATGACAGACTCTAGGTCCATCCACCTCTTTACAAATAGCTCAATTTCATTTCTTTTTATGGCTGAGTAATATTCCATTGTATATATGTGCCACATCTTCTTTACCCATTCATCTGATGATGGACACTTAGGTTGTTTCAATCTCTGGGCTATTGTAAATAGGGCTGCTATGAACATTTTGGTACATGTCTCTTTTTGAATTATGGTTTCCTCAGGGTATATGCCCAGTAGTGGGATTGCTGGGTCATATGGTAGTTCTATTTGTAGTTTTTTAAGGAACCTCCATACCGTTCTCCATAGTGGCTGTACCAATTCACATTCCCACCAGCAGTGCAAGAGTGTTCCTTTTTTTCCACACCCTCTCCAGCATTTATTGTTTCTAGATTTTTTGATGATGGCCATTCTGACTGGTGTGAGATGATATCTCATTGTAGTTTTGATTTGAATTTCTCTAATGAGCAAAGATGTTGAGCATCCTTACATGTGTTTGTTGGCAGTCTGTATATCTTCTGTGGAGAAATGTCTATTTAGGTCTTCTGCCCATTTTTGGATTGGGTTGTTTGTTTTTTTGTTATTGAGCTGCATGAGCTGCTTATAAATTTTGGAGATTAATCCTTTGTCAGTTGCTTCATTTACAAATATTTTCTCCCATTCTGAGGGTTGTCTTTTGGTCTTGTTTATGGTTTCCTTTGCTGTGCAATAGCTTTTAAGTTTCATTAGGTAACATGTGTTTATTTTTGTCTTTATTTCCATTTCACACTCTTTCGCTGTTTTTGCATTTGGCTTTTCAAATTTATTTTTATAAGGGTGTTTAGCTGAATTTCAGTGCTGTGTTCATTCTGTTATACACACATATGATTCCTTTATGGAGACATGATAATACATATGATTTAAAATTCTTGGAGTCAGATATATTCCTCTGCTATGAATAGGGGGTGTTGAGTCCAGTTCATTGTGCAGGGAGTAGGTGAGGTCTATTACATACTTGGTTTATGTAACGGTATATGTGCTAATTTAAAACTGTGGTTTTATGCATCAACCCACCTCTCCTTTCCCCTTAAGCAGGCAGAATATTGTTTTCTAAGTGTGTGACTCTGTTGTGTTTGTAATTCAGTTAATTCGTAGCCAAGTGTACATTCCCACTATGAGGGATATCTTATGATAAGATTCGGTACTCTGTTATCTTTCCTAACTCAGTTCATATGTACCCATGTTTACAGGATCTTCATAAGTGATATCTTATGATAAGTTTCTTTTTCTGTGTGACTTATTTCACTTAGAATCATCGTACCTGAATCCACTCATTTTGCTGCTACTGGCCTTATGACATTGATTTCATGGCTGAGGGATATTCCATCGTACGTAAGTACAACAATTTCTTGTACCATTTTTGTTTTTCCTGGGATATTTAAGGTGTACCCAAGTTGAGGTTCTTGTAAGCAGTGCAGCCATAAATATTTGGGTGGATCAGTCTTACTGATATTCAGTTTTCCCAAGGTATATTCCCTAGACTGGAAGTGCCCTTGGCTCTGTAGCTCAGTTGTTTACTTCTTTTAGGGAACACAATGCACTCCTCCAGAGAGGCAGTTGGCAATTTACATCCCGTCCATCAGCATAACAAGGCTCCCTATTCTCCAGGGCCTGTCTTGCCTTTCTGGTTTTTACACATTTTGCTCATGTCCCTTTTCACCGGTGGGAAGTGATACTTCTTTGTAGTGCAGATTTGCAATGTCCGCTTGCTTGCCTGGCCAAAAAGGATGTATTCGTTTTCTCCTGAATATATTCAGTAGAAAATGCATATGCCTCTTTTGGCCAAGTGCATCATTGTCGAAGTTGTGCCCCTCTTCCTGTGCTTTAAAGGCGATTCCAACGTACATCTAGAAATCTGTTTCCTGCTATTCTGCCTCGTTTTCAAGTTCGGCTCTTTGCATACCATCAACATATTTTTGGACAATAGTTGTCCCTTTTTACTCTGCCAGTTTGTGAATTGTGTGCCCCTGAGCTCCATTTTTCAACTTGTCTTTTGTGAGCTGACCACAAGTCTGAAATTTTGGTTCAGGACCTATACTTGTTCCCGGCGGGTGGCTCAGTCTTTGGTTCATTCTTCTTCCTGCCTGGCAATTAGAGTGACATGTGCCCGTCCAAATGCCTAACAGCTACTGTCTCATTGGTTCTCCCTCTTCCCTTTCATCCTCTGCCAAATTGGCAACCTGTGCGAACCAGGAGTTTAAAGGGGTTGTCTCTCCAAGTTGGCAGATTGATAGTAAAGCAGTTGGAAAGTCAAACCGGGGCACAAGGAGAGGGACTATTAGTTGAGTTTTAGAAACCTTTCATATTCAAGGTGTGTCCATTCTCTAGGTTTCCCGTACATGTTATAGCTGTAGTAGATTTCCCTTCAACCTGGAGAGTTTGGACCCATGGAATGGGTGTCATGCATTATTGCTTTAAAGGGTCTGCATTTGCTCACCCAATCTCACCAATCCTCTCAGTCCCAAGTGTCCAGCCTTATGCCACATCCAGCTGTCATTGTAGACAGGGTCATTCCACGTTTCATCAGAGACACTGAAGGAATTGTAAAGAATTTCCCTGTTTTTTGGTTTTGTTTTTGAAATTCCTTTTTATAGTGGCTTTGAGCTGATTCTCGCTGCCATGTTTATGCCAGTCTAGTCACACTTGATTCCCTTACGGAGACATATCAATACATAGATTTTAAGATTCTTTCTAGTCAGATATATTCCTCGGTGGAAAATATGGGGTTTTGAGTCCCTTTCACCGAGGATGGTGTAGGTATTGTCTATTCCATAGATGGTTTTTGAAACGGTACCTGTGCTTATATCAAACTCTGGTTTTATGCATCACCCCACCTCTCATTCCCCCTTTAGCAGGCATAAGAGTGTTTTCTAAATGTGAGACTCTCTTCTCTTTCCTAATTCAGTTCATGTGTAGCCATATTTATAGGATCTTCATAAGTGATATCTTATGATAGGTTTCTTTTTCTATGTGATTTATTTCACTTAGAATCATCATACCTGAATCCAATCATTTTGCTGCTACTGCTCTTATGACATTGATTTCATGGCTGAGGGATATTCCATCATACATAAGTACCAATATTTTTTGAACCATTTTTATTTTTCCTGGTATATTTAAGGTGTACACAAGTTGAGGTTCTTGTAAGCAGTGCAGCCCTAAATTTTGGGGTGTGTCTGTCTTATGGATTTTCAGATTTCCCATGGTATATTCCCTAGACTGGTAGTGCCCTTGGCTCTGTAGCTCTGTTGTTTACTTCTTTTAGGGAACACAATGCACTCCTCCAGAGAGGCAGTTGGCAATTTACATCCCTCCCATCAGCATAACAAGGCTCCCTGTCCTCCAGGGCCTGTCTTGCCTTTCTGGTTTTTACACATTTTGCGGTTGTCCCTTTTGACCGGTGGGAAGTGATACTTCTTTTTAGTTCAGATTTGCATTGCCCGCTTGCTTGGTTGGCCAAAAAGGGCATATATGTTTTCTTCTGAATATATTCAGAAGGAAACGCATATGCCCTTTTTGGACAAGTACATCATTGTCGAAGTTGTGCCCCCTTCCTGTGCTTTACAGGTGATTCCAATGTACTTTTTGAAATCTGTTTCCTGCTATTCTGCCTCGCATTTAAGTCCACCTCGTTGCCTTCCCTCAAAAGAATATTGGACGATAGTTGTCCTTTATTGTCTGCCATTTTGTGAATTGCTGTGCCCCTGAGCTCCATTTCTCAAGTCGTTTTTTGTGAGGTGAAACGCAAGTCCCATATTCTGGCCCAGGAGCTATACTGGTTCCCAGTGGGTGCCTGAGACTTTGGATAATTCTTCTTCCTGCCCAGAAATTAGAGTGACATGTACCCGTCCACATAACTAACAGCCACTCTCTCATTGGTTCTCCCTCTTCCCTTCAATCCTATGCAAATTGGCAACATGTGCGAAACAGGAGCTTAAAGGTGTTGTCTCTCCAGGTTGGGAGATAATTAGTAAAGCAGATGGAAAGACAAACCGGAGCACCAGGAGAGGGACAATTAGTTGAGTTTTACAAATCTTTCATATTCACAATGTGTCCATTCTCTAGGTTTCCCGTACATGATATAGCTGTAGTAATATTCCCTTCAACTGGAAGAGTAGGGACACATGGAATCGGTGACACACATTATTGCTTTAAACGGTCTGCATTTCTTCAACGAATCTCACCAATCCACTCAGTCCCAAGTGTCCAGCTTTATGCCACATCCAGCTGTCGTTGTAGACAGGGTCATTCCAGGTTACATCTGAGACCCTGAAGGAATTGTAAAGAATTTCCCTGTTTGGTTGTTTTGTTTTTGAAATTCTATTTTATAGTGTGTTTGAGCTGATTCTCACTGCCAAGTTTATGCCAGTCTAGACACACTTGTTTCCCTTACGGAGACATATCAATACATAGGTTTTAAGATTCTTAGTAGTCAGATAAGTTCCTCTGCGGAAAATATGGGGTTTTCAGTCCCTTTCACTGAGGAAGGTGTAGGTCTTGTCTCTTCCATACTTGGTTTTTGGAACGGTACCTGTGCTTATATCAAACTCTGGTTTTATGCATCACCCCACCTCTCCTTCCCCCTTAATCAGTCATAAGAGTGTTTTCTAAATGTGAGACTCTCTTCTCTTTCCTAACTCAGTTCATGTGTAGTCATGTTTACAGGATCTTCATAAGTGATATCTTATGATAAGTTTCTTTTCCTGTGTGACTTATTTCACTTAGATTCATCGTACCTGAATCCACTCATTTTGCTGCTTCTGGTCTTATGACATTGATTTCATGGTTGAGGGATATTCCATTGTATATAAATACCAATATTTTTGAACCATTTTTATCTTTCCTCGGATATTTAAGGTGTACCAAAGTTGAGGTTCTTGTAAGCAGTGCAGCCCTAAATATTGGGGTGGCTTTGTCTTATTGATTTTCAGTTTTCCCAAGGTATATTCCGTAGACTAGAAGTGCCCTTGTCTCTGTAGCTCTGTTGTTTACTTGTTTTAGGGAAAACAATGCACTCTTCCAGAGGGGCAGTTGGCAATTTACATCCCACCCATCAGCATAACAAGGCTCCCTGTTCTCCAGAGCCTCTCTAGCCTTTCTGGTTTTTACACATTTGGTGGATGTCCCTTTTGACTGGTGGGAAGTGATACTCCTTTGTACTGCAGACTTGCATTGCCCGCTTGCTTGCTTGCTCAAAAAGGACGTATGCGTTTTCTCCTGAATATATTCAGGAGAAAACACATACGCCTCTTTTGGCCAAGTGCATCATTGTTGAAGTTGTGCCCCTCTTCCTGTGCTTTAAGGGTGATTCCAACATACGTCTAGAAATCTGTTTCCTGCTATACTGCCCCCTTTTTCAAGTTCTCTTCTTTGCCTACCCTCAACATATTTTTTGACGATAGTTGTCCTTTATTATTCTGCCAGTGTGTGAATTGTGTGCCCCTGAGCTCCATTTTTCAACTCGTCCTTTGTGAGCTGACCGCAAGTCCGAAATTTTGGTTCAGGACCTATAATTGTTCCCGGTGGGTGGCTGAGACTTTGGTTAATTATTCTTCCTGCCGGGCAATTAGAGTGACATGTGCTCGTCCAAATGCCTAACAGCTACTGTCTCATTGGTTCTCCCTCTTCCCTTTCATCCTCTGCCAAATTGGCAACCTGTGCGAACCAGGAGTTTAAAGAGGCTGTCTCTCCAATTTGGCAGATTGATAGTAAAGCAGTTGGAAAGTCAACCCGGAGCACAAGGAGAGGGACTATTATTTGAGTTTTAGAAACCTTTCATATTCAAGGTGTGTCCATTCTCTAGGTTTCCCATACATGTTATAGCTGTAGTAGATTTCCCTTCAACCTGGAGAGTTCATACCCATGGAAAGGGTGCCATGCATTATTGTATTAAAGGGTCTGCATTTGCTCACCCAAACTCACCAATCCTCTCAGTCTCATGTGTCCAGCCTTATGCCACATCCAGCCGTCATGTAGATAGGGTCATTCCAGGTTTCATCAGAGACCCTGAAGGAATTGAAAAGAATTTCCCTGTTTTTTTGTTTTGTTTTTGAAATTCCATTTTATAGTGGGTTTGAGCTGATTCTCACTGCCATGTTTATGCCAGTCTAGACAAACTTGATTCCATTACGGGGACATATCAATACATAGGTTTTAAGATTCTTACTAGTAAGATATATCCCTCTGCATGGAATATGGGGAGTTGAGTCCCTTTCACTGAGGCAGGTGTAGTTCTTGTCTATTCCGTATTTGGTTTTTGTAATGATACCTGTGCTTATATCAAACTCTGGTTTTATGCATCACCCCACCTCTCCTTCCCCTTTAAGCAGGCATAAGAGTGTTTTCTAAATGTGAGTGTCTGTTCTCTTTCCTAACTCAGTTCATGTGTAGCCATGTTATAGGATCTTCATACGTGATATTTTATGATAAGTTTCTTTTTCTGTGTGACTTATTTCACTTAGAATCATCGTACCTGAGTCCACTCATTTTGCTGCTACTGGTCTTATGACATTGATTTCATGGCTGAGGGATATTCCATCTTATGTAAGGAATACAAATTTTTGAACCATTTTCATCTTTCCTGGGATATTTAAGGTGTACCCAAGTTGAGGTTCTTGTAAGCAGTGCAGCCCGAAATATTGGGGTGGCTCGGTCTTATTGATATTCAGTTTTCCAAAGGTATATTCCCTAGACTGGAAGTGCCCTTGGCTCTGTAGCTCGGTTGATTACTTGTTTATAGAACACAATGCACTCCTCCAGTGAGGCAGTTGGCAATTTACATCCCATCCATCAGCATAACAAGGCTCCATGTTTTCCCGGGCCTCTCTAGCCTTTTTGGTTTTTACCCATTTTGTGGATGTCCCTTTTGACCGGTGGGAAGTGATACTTCTTTGTAGAACATATTTGCATTACCCACTTGCTTGCTTGGCCAAAATGGCCATATGCGTTTTCTCCTGAATATATTCAGGAGAAAACGCTTTCACCCTTTTTGGCCAAGTATATCACTGTCGCAGTTGTGCCGCTCTTCTTGTGCTTTAAGGGCGATTCCAACGTACCTCTTGAAATCTCTTTCCTGCTATTCTGCCTCGCTTTCAAGTCCGCCTCGTTGCCTTCCCTAAACAGATTTTTGGAAGATAGTTGTCCTTTATAACTCTGCCAGTTAGTGAAGTGCTGTGCCCCTGAGCTCCATTTTTTCACTCGTTTTTTGTGAGCTGTACGCAAGTCTAAATTTTGCTTCAGGACGTATAGTGGTTCCCGGTGGGTGGCTGAGACTTTGGTTAATTCTTCTTCCTCCCGGGATATAAGAGTGACATGTGCCCGTCCAAATACCTAACAGCTAATCTCTCATTGGTTCTCCCTCTTCCCTTTCATACTGTGCCAAATTGGCAACCTGTGCGAACCAGGTGGTTAAAGGTGCTGTCTCTGCATGTTGGGAGACAGATAGTAAAGCAGTTGGAATGTCAAACCGGAGCACCAGGAGGCGGACTATTCGTTGAGTTTTAGAGACCTTTCGTATTCACAGTGTGTCCATTCTCTAGGTTTCCCTTACATCTTATAGCTGTTGTAATATTCCCTTCAACATGGAGAGTTGGGACCCATGGAATGGGTGCCACTCATTATTGCTTTAAAGTGTCTGCATTTGCTCTCCCAATCTCAACAATCCTCTCAGTCCAAAGTGTCCAGCCTTATGCCACATCCAGCTGTCATTGTAGATAGGGTCATTCCAGGTTTCATCAGCGACCCTGAAGGAATTGTAAGGAATTTCCCTGTTTTTTTTTGTTTTGTTTTTGAAATTCCTTTTTATAGTTGGTTGAGCTGATTCTCACTGCCATGTTTATGCCAGTCTAGACACACTTGATACCCTTATGGAGACATGTCAATACATAGGTTTTAAGATTCTTACTAGTAAGATATGTTACTCTGCAGTGAATATAGGGTGTTGAGTCCCTTTCACTGAGGAAGGTGTAGGTCTTGTCTATTCTGTATTTGGTTTTTGGAACTGTACGTGTACTAATATCAAACTCTGGTTTTATGCATCACCCCACATCTCCTTCCCCCTTAAGAAGGCATAAAGGTGTTTTCTAAATGTGAGACTCCCTTCTCTTTCCTAATTCAGTTCATGTGTAGCCATGTTTACAGGATCTTCATAATTGATATCTTATAATAATTTTATTTTTCTGTGTGACTTATTTCACTTAGAATTATAGTACCTGAATCCACTCATTTTGGTGCTACTGCCCTTATGACATTGATTTCATGGCTGAGGGATATTCCGTCATACGTAAGTACCACATTTTCTTGAACCATTTTTGTCTTTCCTGGGATATTTAAGGTGTACCCAAGTTGAGGTTCTTGTAATCAGTGCAGCCCTGAATTTTGGTGTGGATCTGTCTTATTAATTTTCAGTTTTCCCAAGCTATATTCGCTAGACTGGAAGTGCCCTTGGCTCTGTAGCTCTGTTGTTTACTTGTTTTAGGGAACACAATGCACTCCTCCAGAGAGGCAGTTGGCAATTTACATCCCGCCCATCAGCATAACAAGGCTCCCTGTTCTCCAGTGCCTGTCTTGCCTGTCTGGTTTTTACACATTTTGCGGATATCCCTTTTGGCTGGTGGAAAGTGATAGTTCTTTGTAATGCAGATTTGCATTGCCCGCTTGCTTGCTTGGCCGAAAAGGGCATATGAGTTTTTTCCTGAATATATTCAAGTGAAAACCCACATGCCCTTTATGACCATTTCCATTATTTTCGAAGTTGTGATGCTTTTCCTGTGTTTAAAGGTGATTCCAATGTACCTCTTGAAATCTGTTTCATGCCACTCTGCCTCATTTTCACTTCCACCTCGTGGCTTTCCCTCAACAGATTTTTGGAAGAGAGTAGTCCTTTATAACTCTGCATGTTAGTGAATTGCTGAGGCCCTGAGTTCCATTTTTCAACTCGCGTTTTTGTGAGCTGACCACAAATCCAGTTTTGCTTCTGGACCTATACTGGTTCTGGGGGGGGGCAGGCTGAGTCTTTGGTTAATTCCTCTTCGTGACGGGAAATTAGAGTGAAATGTGGCCGTCCAAATGCCTACAGCTACTCTCTCATAGGTTCTCTCTCTTCCCTTATATCCTCTGCACAATTTGCCAGCTGTGCGAACCAGGAGTTTATAGGGCCTGACTCTACAAGTTGGGAGATTGATAGTAAAGCAGTTGGAATGTCAAACTGGAGCACAAGGAGAGAAAAAGTAGTAGAGTTTTAGAAACGTTTCACCATCAGATGGTTTCCATACTCTAGGTTCCCATACATGTTATAACTGTAGTGATATTCCCTTCTACTTGGAGAGTTGGGAACCATGGAATGCGTGGCAGGCATTATTGCTTTAAAGGGTCTGCATTTTTTCACCCAATCTCACCAATCCTCTCAGTCCCAAGTGACCAGCGTTATGCCACATCCAGCTGTCATTGTAGATAGGGTCATTCCAGGTTTCATCAGAACCCCTGAAGGTATTGTGTAAGAATTTTACTGTTTTTATGTTTTGTTTGGAATTCATTTTTATATTGGGTTTGAGCTGATTCTCACTGCCATGTTTATGTCGTTCTAGACACACTTAGTTCCCTTACGGAGACATATCAATACATAGGTTTTAAAATTCTTACTAGTCAGATATATTTCTCTGCAGTGAATAAGGATGTTGAATTCCGTTCACTGAGGAAGGAGTAGAGCTTGTCTCTTCTGTTTTTGGATTATGGGACGGTACCTGTGTTAATATCAAACTTTTGTTTTGTGCATCTCCCCACCTGTCTTTCCCCTTAAGAAAGCGTTAAAGTGTTTTCTTAATCTGAGACTCTGTTCTCTTCCCTAATTCAGTTCATATGTAGCCATGTTTACATTCCCTTCATAAGTGATATCTTATGTCAGAATGCACCATGGCCTTGTCATAATAATGCTCCATGCCCCCTGTCATCACAATGCTCCATGCCCTGGTTATCACAAGGCTCCATGTCCCTTGTCATCACAATTCTCCACGTCCTTGTCATCACAATGCTATATGACACTTCTCATCAAATTATTACATGCCCTTGTCATCACAATTCTCCTTGGACTTGAAATTGCAATGCTCCATGCACTTGTCATCACAATGCTCCATGCAATTGTCATCACAATGCTCCATGCCCTTGTCATCACATTGCTCCATGACACCTGTTTTCACAATGCTCCCTGACACCTGTCATCACAATGCTTCATGCCCCTTGTCATTACAGTGCTCCATGATGCTCGACACCACAATTACCCAAGGTCTTCTCATCACAATGCTCCACAGTTTTGCCATCACCATGCTCCATGCCTTGTCATCTCAAAGCTCAATGTCCCTTGTCCTCAGAATTCTCCAAGACCTTGTCATTACAATGCTCCATGGCACTTCACTTCAAAATGTTATATGCTCTTGTCATCACAATACTCCATGCACTTGTCATCGCAATGCTCCATGACACCTGTCATAGGAAGCTCCATGTGCTGTTCATCACAATGTTTCACGACCTGGATATTAAAATGATCAATGGCCCTTGATATCACAATGCTCCATGGCCTTGTCATCACAATGCTCCTTTAATTTGTCACAGCAATCCTCCATGACAGTTGGCATCACAATGCTCCATGATATTGTCATCAAACTGGAACATGACATAATTCATCACAATGCTCCCTGACAACTTTCTTCACAATAATCCATGACCTTGTCATCACAGTGCTCCATGCCCTTGTCATCACAATGTGCCATGGCCACTCTTATCACAATAATGCATGAAACTTGTCAGACCAATGCTCCATGCCACTTTTCATCACAATGCTCCATGAACGCTGTCATCACAATGCACCATGCCCATCATCATAATGCTTCATGCTATTGTCATCACAATGAAATCAAAATGCTCCATGACCTCTGTCCTCACAATGCTGCAAACCCTTGTGATCACAATGTTCCATAACACTTGTAATCACAATGCCCCATGACGCTGGTCAGCACAATTATCCATGGCCTTCTCATCACAATGCACCATGATTTTGTCATCACAATGTTCAATACACTTGTCATCACAATGCTCTCTGACTATTGCCCTCAGTATGCACCTTGAACTCTTTCATGACAAGGCTCCTTGCCTATTTCATCACAATGATCCATGTCCTTTTCATTACAATGCTCCAAAACACCTGTGATCACAATGCTCCTTGCACTTGTCATCACAAAGCTCCATGACGCATGTCATCAGAATGCTCCATGGTCTTCTTTTCATAATTTTCCATGCCCTTGTCATCACAATGCTCCAAGACCCCTGTAATCACAATGTTCCCTACGCCTTTTCATCAGAATGCTCCATGAGAATTGTCATCACAAGGTTCCATGGTCTTCACATCACAGTGCTCCAGGACCTTGTCATCACAGTGCTCCATTCCCTTGTTTTCACAATGGGCCATTACATATGTCATCACAATGCTCCCTGACATATGTCTTCACAATAATGCTTGACCTGGTCATCAAAATGCTCCATGCCTTTGTCATCACAATACGCCATTCGAACTGTCATCTCAATAATCCATGAAACTTATTAGACCAATGCTCCATGCCCTTGACATCACAATGCTCCATGTCCATGTTATCAAATTGCTCCATGACCCCTGTTATCACAATGTTCCATGACTCCAGTCATCACAATGTTTCATGACGTTTGTCATCACAATGATCCATGCCCTCATCATCAACAGACTCTGTGACCTTTTTAACCACAATGCTCCATGAACTTTTCATCACAATGCTCTTTGACCCTTGTCATCAATGTGCTCTATGCCTTTCTCAGCACAATGCTCCATGACACATGTCATCACAATGCGCCATGCACCTGTCATCACTGTGCTCCACAATCTTGTCATCACAATGCTCCATAAAATTTGTCATCACAATGCTCCATGCATTTCTCATCAAAATGTTCTCTCACCACTGATATCACAATGATACATCACTATTCGTCACAATACTACCTCACACCTGTCATCACAATATTCCATGACTCCTGTCATCACAATGCTACATGCACTTATCATCACAATTTTCGATGACCACTGACATCACAATGTTCCATAACCCATGTCATCAAAATGCTCCATGACACTTTTCATCAAAATGCTCCATGACCACTGACATCACAGTGTTCCATAACCCCTGTCATCAAAATGCTCCATGACATTTTTCATCAAAATGCTCCATGAACCCTGCCATCACGATGTTCCATGGCCTTGTCATCACAAAGCTCCATGACCCTTCTCATCAAAATGCTCCAAAAACGCTGACATCACAATGTTCCATAACACCTCTCATCAAAATGTTCCACGACACTTTTCATCAAATAGCTCCATGACCCTGTCATCAGAATGCTCCCTGCCCTTCTCATCACAATGCACAATGCACTTGCCATCAAAATGTTCCATGACCTTTGTCATCACAAAGATCCATGACCCTTGGCATCACAATGCTCCATGTCATTGTCATCACAGTGCTCCATGAACACTCTCATCACATTGCTCCATGCCCTTGTCTTCACAAAGCTCCATGACACATGTCATTAGAATGCTCCATGGCCTTCTCATCACAATGATCCATGCCCTTGCCATCACAATGCTCCATTACACCAGTCATTACAATGCTCCATGAACCCTGCCATCACAATGTTCCATGGCCTTGTCATCACAAAGCTCCATGACCCTTGTCATCACAATGCTCCAAGAACCCTGTAATCACAATGCTCTATGCCAATTTTCATGTCAATGATCCATGAACCCTGTCATCACAGTGCACCATGCCCATCATCATAAGGCTTCAGGCTATGGTCATCACAATGAAATCAAAATTATCCATGACCACTGTCATCATAATGCTCCAAACCCTAGTGATCACAATGTTCCATAACACTTGTCATCACAACACCCTGTGACGCTCATCATAACAATTATCCATGGTCTTCTCATCACACAATGACCTTTGTCATCACAATTCTCAATACAGATGTCATCACAATGCTCCCTGACACTTCTCCTCAGTATACTCCTTGAAACGTGTCATGACAATGTTCCATGCCTTTTCATCACAGTGATCCATGCCCTTTTCATCACAATGCTTCAAGACACCTGTAATCACAATGCTCCATGCCCTTGTCATCACAAAGCTCCATGACACATGTCATCAGAATGCTCCATGGCCTTCTCCGCACAATGCTCATTTCCCTTGTCATCACAATGCTCCAAGACCCCTGTAATCACAATGCTCCATGCCCCTTTTCATCAGAATGCTCCATGAGACTTGTCATCACAAGTCTCCATGGTCTTATCATCACAATGCTCCAGGACCTTGTCATCACCATGCTCCATTCCCTTGTCATCACCATGCTCCTTGACCTCTGTCACCACAATAATCCATGAATATTTTCAGCCCAATGCTCCATGACCATTGTCATCACAACACTCCATGACACCCGACAACACAATGATCCGGGACTCTTGTCATCACAATGCTCCATTCCCTACTCATCACAATGCTCCCTGACAGTTGTCATCAAAATGATCCATGCCCTTGTCATCCCAATGCTCTATGACACCTCTATTCACAGTGTTCCATGACGCTTATCATTATTGTGCTCCATGACACATGTCATCACAATGCTCGATGCCTTTGTCAGCAAAATGCTACATGACCTTGTCATTACAATGCTCTTTGCGTTTGTCATCACAATACTACATTACCATTGTCATCACAATCCTCCATGAACCTTGGGATCATATTGCTTCATGCCCTTGTCATCACAATGCTCCATGCTCCTTGAAATCAAAATGATCCATGACCTCTGTCATCGCAATGCACCATACCCTTGTGATCACAATGTTCCATAACACTTTTCATCACAACGCTCCATGATACCTGTCATCACGATACTCCATGCCCTTTTCATCACAATGCTCCATGACTTTTGTCATCACAATTCTACAATACACTTTTCATCACAATGCTCCCTGACACTTGTCATCAGAATGCTCCTTGAACCCTGTCACGAAAAGGCTCCATGCCTTTTTCATCACAATGTCCCATTCCGTTTTCATCACAATGCTCCATGCCATTGTCATCAAAATACTCCACAGGATTGTCTTCAGAATGATCCATGACCCTTGTCATCATAATTCTCCATGCACTTGTCAGCACAATGCTCCCTGACCCTTGTCTTCACAATGCTCCTAGCCATTGTCATCACAATGCTCCATTACCTTTTTCATCAGAATGCTCCATGACATTTGGCATCACAATGCTCCATGCCATTGTTATCACAATGGGCCATTACATATGTCATCACAATGCTCCCTGACCCCTGTCTTCACAATACTGCATGACCTGGTCATTACAATGCTCCATGCCCTTGTCATCACAATGCGCCATTCCAAATGTCATCACAATAATCCAAGAAACGTATTAGACCAATGATCCATGCCCTTGTCATCACAATGCTCCATGCCCTTGTTATCACAATGCTCCATGAACCCTGTCATCACAATGCTCCGTGACTCCAGTCATCACAATGCTCCATGACCTTTGTCATCACAATGGTCCATGCCCTCATTATCAACAGTCTCTGTGACCTTTTTAACCACAATGCTCCATGAACATTTCATCACAATGCTCTTTAACACTTGTCATCACAAAGCTCTATGCGTTCTCAGCATAATGCTCCATGCCCTTGTCAACACAAAGCTCCATGACACCTGTCATCACAATGCTCCTTGACTCCAGTCATCACAATTCTTCATAACATTTGTCATCACAATGGTCGATGCCCGCGTCATCACAAGGCTCTGTTACCTTTGTAACCACAATGCTCCTTGGACTTTTCAACACACTGCTCCGTGACACTTGTCATCAAAATGCTCAATGCCTTTGTCAGAAAAATGCTCCATGACCCTTGTCATCACAATGTGCCACACGCTTTTCATCCCAACGGTCCACAAATTTGTCATCGCAATGCTCCGTAAACCTTGTAATCACAATGCTCCATTACCCCTGTCATAACAATGCTCCATGAACCCTGCCATCACAATGTTCCACGGCCTTGTCATCACAAGGCTCCATGACCCTTGTCATCACAATGCTCCAAGACCCTGTAATCACAATGCTCCATGCCCTTTTCATCACAAAGCTCCATGACACATGTCATCAGAATGTTACATGGCCTTCTCATCAAAATGCTCCATGCCCTTGTCATCACAATGCTACCACAACCCTGTAATCACAATGCTCCATGCCCCTTTTCATCTCAATGCTCCATGAACCCTGTCATCACAATGCATCATGCCCATCATCATAATGCTTCTGGCTATTGTCAGCACAATGAAATCAAAATTCTCTATGACCTCTGTCATCACAATGCTCCATGACCCCTGTCATCACAATACTCCATGAACATTTTCAGCCCAATGCTCCATGACCCTTGTCATCAAAATGATCCATGCCCTTTTCATCCCAATGCTCTATGACCCCTGTATTCACAATGCGCCTTGACACTTGTCTTCACAGTGCTCCATGACACCTGTCATCACAATGCTCCATACCTTTGTCAGCAAAATGCTACATGACCTTGCCATTACAATGCTCTATGCGCTTGTCATCACAATACTCCATTACCATTGTTATCACAATCCTCCATGAACCTTGGGATCACATTGCTTCATGCCCTTGTCATCACAATGCTCCATGCTCCTTGAAATCAAAATGATCCATGACCTCTGTCATCGCAATACTCCAAACCCTTGTGATAACAATGTTCCATAACACTTGTCATCACAACGCTCCATAATGCCTGTCATCACAATACTCCATGCCCTTTTCATCACAATGCACCATGACCTTTGTCATCACAATTCGCAATACACTTGTCATCACAATGCTCCCTGACACTTGTCGTCAGAATGCTCCTTGAACCCTGTCACGAAAGGCTCCCTGACATGTTCATCACAATGCCCCATGCCGTTTTCATCACAATGTTCCATGTCATTGTCATCAAAATACTCCACAAGCTTGACATCAGAATGCTACATGACACTTGTCATCATAATTCTCCATGCACTTGTCAGCAAAATGCTCCCTGACCCTTGTCATCACAATGTTCCAAGCCATTGACATCACAATGCTCCATTACCTTTGTCATCAGAATCCTCCATGACACTTGGCATCACAATGCTCCATGCCATTGTCATCACAGTGGCCCATTACATATGTCATCACAATGTGCCCTGACACCTCTCTACACAATACTGCATTACCTGGTCATCACAATGCTCCATGTCCTTTTCATCACAAATCGCCATTCCAACTCTCATCGCAATAATTCATGAAACTTATTAGACCAATGCTCCATGCCCTTGTCATCACAATGCTCCATGCCCTTGTTATCACAATGCTCCATGACGCCTGTCATCACAATGTTCCGTGATTCCAGTCATCACAATGCTTCATGACCTTTGTCATCACAATGGTCGATGCCCTCATCATCAACAGTCTCTGTGACCTTCTTAAGCACAATGCTCCATGAACTTTTCATCACAATGCTATTTTACCCTTTTCATCGCAATACTCCATGAACATTTTCAGCCCAATGCTCCATGACCTTCTCATCACAATGCTCCATGACCAATATCATCACAATGGTCCATGACCACTGTCGTCCCAACACTCCATGACACCTGACAACACAATGATCTGAGATTTCTGTCATCACAAAGCTCCATTCCCTAGCCATCACAATGTTCCTTGACCCCTGTCATCACAATACTCCATGAATATTTTCAGCCCAATGCTCCATGACCCCTGTCATCACAATGCTCCGTGACTCCATTCATCACAATTCTCTTTAACACTTGTCATCACAGTGGTCCATGCCCGTGTAATCAAAAGACTCTCTTACCTTTGTAACCACAATGCTCCATGAACTTTTCATCACAATGCTCCGTGAACCTTGTCATCACAATGCTCCATGCCTTTGTCCGAAAAATGCTACATGACCCTTGTCATCACAATGTGCCATGCGCTTTGCATCCCAATGGTCCACAAATTTGTCATCACAATGCTCCATAAATCTTGTAATCACAATTCTCCATGCCCTTCTCATCACAATGCTCCATTACCCCTGTCATCACAATGCTCCATGACCCCTGCCATCACAATGCTCCGTGACTCCAGTCATCACAATGCTTCATAACGTTTGTCATCACAATGGTTCATGCCCGCGTCATCACAAGGCTCGGTGACATTTGTAACCACAATGCTCCATGAACTTTTCATCACCATTCACTGTGACCCTTGTCATCACAATGCTCCATGTCTTTGTCAGAATAATGCTCCATGACCATTGTCATAACAATGTGCCATGCATATTTCATCACAACAGTCCACAACTTTATCATTGCAATGCCCCATAAATTTTGTAATCACAATGGTCCATGCACTTCTCATCAAAATGCTCTCTCACCAGAGATATCACCATGTTCCATCACTAGTCAGCACAATACTCCCTCACCCCTGTAATCACAATGTTCCATGACCCTGTAATCACAATGCTACCTCCATTATCATCACAATGTTCCATGACCCCTGACATAACAATGTTCCATAACCCCTGTCATAAAATGCTCCATGACCCTTTTCATCACAAAGCTCCAAGAACCCTGACATCACAATGTTCTATAACCCCTGCCATCAAAATGTTCCATTACACTTTTTATCAAATTGCTGCATGACCCGGTCATCAAAATGCTCCCTGCACTTCTCATCACAATGCACCATTCACTTGTCATAAAAATGCCCCATGACTAGTCATCAAAAAGCTCCATGACCCTTTGCATCACAATGCTCCATGTCATTGTCATCACAGTGCTCCATGAACTCTCTCATCACAATGCTCCATGCCCTTGTCATAACAAAGCTCCATTATCCCTGTCATAACAATGCTCCATGACCCCTGCCATCACGATGTTACATGGCCTTGTCATCACAAGGCTCCATGACCCTACTCATCACAATGCTCCAAGAACACTGTAATCACAATGCTCTACCCACATTTTCATCTCAGTGATCCATGAACACTGTCATCACAATGCACCATGCCCATCATCATAATGCTTCCTGCTATTGTCATAACAGTGAAATCAAAATGCTCCATGACCTCTGTCATAACAATGCTCCAAACCCTTGTGATCACAATATTCCATAACAATTGTCATCACAATGCACCATGACGCTCATCATCACAATTATCCATGGTCTTCTCATCACAATGCTCCATGACCTTCGTCATCACAATGCTCAATACACTTCTCATCAAAATGCTCACTGTCACTTGTTGTCTGTATGCTCCCTTTACCCTGTCATGACAAGGCTCCATGCCTTTTTCATCACAGTGATCCATGCACTTTTCATCACAATGCTCCAAGACCCATGTAATCACTATGCTCCATGCACTTGTCATCACAAAGCTCAATGATGCATGCCATCAGAATGCTCCTTGGACTTCTCCTCACAATGCTCCATGCCCTTGTCATCACATAGTTCCAAGACCCCTGTAATCACAATGCAGCATGCCCTTTTTCATCAGTATGCTCCATGAGACTTGTCATCACATGGCTCCATGGTTTTGTCATCATAATGCTCTAAGCCCTAGTCATCACAATGCTCCATTATATTTGTCATCACAATCCTCCATTACATTTGGCATCACAATGCTCCCTGCCATTGACATCGCAATGGACCATGACATATGTCATCCCAATGCTCCATGACCCCTGTATTCACAGTGCTCCATGACGCTTGTCATCACAGTGCTCCATGACACCTGTCATCACAATGCTCCATGCCTTTGTCAGCAAAACGCTATATGACCTTTTCATTACAATGCTCTATACGCTTGTCATCACAATACTCCATTACAATTGTCATCACTATCCTCCTTGAACCTTGGGATCACATTGCTTCATGACCTGCTCATCACAATGCTCCAAGAACATTATCACAATGCACCATGACCACTGTCATCACAACACTCCATGACACCTGACAACACAATGATCCGGGAATCTTGTCATCACAATGCTCCATTCCCTAGACATCACAATGCTCCATAACCCCTGTCATCACAATACTCCATGAACATTTTCAGCCCAATGCTCCATGACCCTTGTCATCACAATGATCCATGCCCTTGTCATCCCAATGCTCCATGACCCCTGTATTCACAATGCTCCGTGATGCTTGTCATCACAGTGCTCCATGACACCTGTCATCACAATCCTCCATGCCTTTTTCAGCAAAATGCTACATGACCTTGTCAGTACAATGCTCTATGCGCTTGTCATCACAATACTCCATTTCCATTGTCATCACAATCCTCCATGAAACTTGGGATCACATTGCTTCATGCCCTTGTCATCACAATGCTCCATGCTCCTTGAAATCAAAATGATCCATGACCTCTGTCATCACAATGCTCCAAACCCTTGTGAACACAATGTTCCATAGCACTTGTCATCACAACGCACCATGATGCTTGTCATCACAATACTCCAAGCCTTTTTCATCACAATGCTCCATGACCTTTGTCATCATAATTCTCAATACACTTTTCAACACATTGCTCCCTGACACTTGTCATCAGAATGCTCCTTGAACCCTGTCACGAAAAGGCTCCATGCATTTCTCATCACAATGCCCCATGCCATTTTCATCAAAATGTTCCATGCCATTGTCATCAAAATATTCCAGAAGATGCCATCAGAATGCTCCATGACGCTTGTCATCACAATTCTCCATGCACTTGTCAGCACAGTGCTCCCTGACCCTTGTCATCACCATGCTCCAAGCCATTGTCATCATAATGCTCAATTACCTTTGTCATCAGATTCCTCCATTATACTTGGCATCACAATGCTCCATGCCATTGTCGTCACAATGGGCCATTACATATGTCATCACAAAGCTCCCTGACAACTGTCTTCACAATACTGCATCACCTGGTCATCAGAATGCTGCATGACCTTGTCATCACAATGCTCCATGCCCTTGTTATCACAATGCTCCATGACCCCTGTCATCACAATGCTCCGTGACTCCAGTCATCACAATGCTTCATGACCTTTGTCATCAAAATGGTCCATGCCCTCATCATCAACAGTCTCTGTGACATTTTATCCACAATGCTCCATGAACTTTTCATCACAATGCTCTTTGACACTTGTCATCACAATGCTCTATGACTTTCTCAGCACAATGCCCCATGCCCTCATCATCACAATGCTCCATGGTCCCTGTCATCTCAATGCTCCATGACTCCAGTCATCACAATGCTTCATAACATTTGTCATCACAATGGTCCATGCCCGTGTCATCACAAGGCTCTGTTACATTTGTAACAACATTGCTCCATGAAATTTTCATCACAATGCTTCATTCCCTTCTCATCACAATGCTCCAAGAACACTGTAATCACAATGTTCTATGCCCCTTTTAATCTCAATGATCCATGAACCCTGTCATCACAATGCACCATGCCCATCATCATAATGCTTCAGGCTATTGTCATTACAATGAAATCAAAATTCTCCATGACCTCTCTCATCATAATGCTCCAAACCCTTGTGATCACAATGTTCCATAACACTTATCATCACAACACCTCATGACGATCATCATCACAATTATCCATGGTCTTCTCATCACAATGGTCCATGAACTTGGTCATCACAATGCTCAATAAAATTGTCATCACAATGCTCCCTGACACTTGTCGTCAATATGCTCTTGAACACTGTCATGACAAGGCTCCATGCCGTTTTCATCACAATGATCCATGAACTTTTCATCACAATGCTCCAAGGCCCCTGTAATCACAGTGCTCCATGCCCTTGTCATCACAAAGCTCGATGACGCATGTAATCAGAATGCTCCATGGCCTTCTCCTCACAATGCTCCATGCCCTTGTCATCACAATGCTCCAAGACCCCTCTAATCACAATGCTCCATGCCCCTTTTCATCAGAATGCTCCAAGAGACTTGTCATCACAAGTCTCCATGGTCATCTCATCACAATGCTCCAGGACCGTGTCAGCAGCATGCTCCATTCCTTTGTCATCACAATGCTCCATGACCCCTGTCATCACAATACCCCATGAACATTTTCAGCCCAATACTCCATGAACATTTTCAGCCCAATGCTCCATGACCTTCTCATCACAATGCTCCATGACAAATATCATCACAATGCTCCATGATCACTGTCATCACAACACTCCATGACACCTGACAACACAATGATCCCAGACTCTTGTCATCATAGTGCTCCATGAACCCTGTCATCACAATAATCCATGAACATTTTCAGCCCAATTCTCCATGACACTTGTCATCACAATGATCCATGCCCTTGTCATCCCAATGCTCCATGACCCCTGTATTCACAATGCTCCGTGACGCTTGTCATCACAGTGCTCCATGACACCTGTCCTCACAATGCTCCATGCCTTTGTCAGCAAAATGTTACATGACCTTGTCATTACAATGCTCTATGCGCTTGTCATCACAATACTCCTTTACTATTGTCATCACAATCCTCCATGAACTTTGGGGTCACATTGCTTCATGCCTTTGTCATCACAATGCTCCATGCTCCTTGAAATCAAAATGATCCATGACCTCTGTCATCACAATGCTACAAACCCTTGTGATCACAATGTTCCATAGCACTTGTCATCACAACGCACCATGATGCCTGTCATCACAATAATCCATGCCTTTTTCATCACAATGCTCCATGAACTTTGTCATCACAATTCTCAAAACACTTATCATCACAATGCTCCCTGACACTTGTCGTCAGAATGCTCCATGAACCCTGTCACGAAAATGTTCCATGCCTTTTTCATCACAATACCCCATGCCGTTTTCAGCACAATGCACAATATCATTGCCATCAAAATACTCCAGAAGCTTGTCATCAGAATGCTCCATGACCCTTGTCATCACCATGCTCCATTCCCTTGTCATCACAATGCTCCAGGACCCCTGTCATCCCAATACTCCATGAATATTTTCAGCCCAATGCTCCATGACCTTCTCATCACAATGCTCCATGATCTATATCATCACAATGCTCCATGACCACTGTCATCACAACACTCCTTGACACCTGACAACAAAATGATCCGGGACTCCTATCATCACAAAACTCCAAGACCCCTGTAATCACAATGCTCCATGACCCCTGTCATCACAATACTCCATGAACATTTTTAGCCCAATGCTCCAGGAAACTTGTCATCACAATGATCCATGCCCTTGTCATCCCAATGCTCCATGACCCCTGTATCCACAATGCTCCGTGACTCTTGTCATCACAGGGCTCCATGACACCTGTCCTCACAATGCTCCATGCCTTTGTCAGCAAAATGTTACATGACCTTGTCATTACAATGCTCTATGCGCTTGTCATCACAATACTCTTTACCATTGTCATCACAAAACTCCAAGAACCTTGGGATCACATTGCTTCATGCCCTAGTCATCACAATGCTCCATGCTCCTTGAAATCAAAATGATCCATGACCTCTGTCATTGCAATGCTCCAAACACTTGTGATCACAATGTTAAATAACACTTTTCATCACAAAGCTCCATGATGCCTGTCATCACAATATTCCATGCCCTTGTCATCACAATGATCCATGCCCTTGTCATCACAATGTTCCAAGACGCCTGTAATCAGAATGCTCCATAACCCTTTTCATCAGTATGCTCCATGAGACCTGTCATCACAAGGCTCCATGTTTTTCTCATCACAATGCTCCAGGACCTTGTCATCACAATGCTTCACGACACTGTCATGAAAATTCTCATTGGCCCTTGTCATCATAATGATCCAAGCCCAAGTCATCACAATGCTCCATTATATTTGTCATCACAATCCTCCATTACATTTGGCATCACACTGCTCCATGCCAATGTCATCGTAATCACCATGACATATGTCATCACAATGCTCCCTGACACCTGTCTTCACAATACTCCATGCCCTTGTCATCATAATGCTCCATGCCCTTGTCATCACAATGAACCATGTCCACTGTCATCACAATAATCTATGAAACTTGTCAGACCAATGCTCCATGCCCCTGTCATCACAATTCAACATGCCCTTGTCATCACAATGCTCCATGAACCCTGTCATCACAAAGCTCCGTGACTCCAGTCATCACAATGCTTCATAACGTTTGTCATCAGAACAGTCAATGCCCGCGTCATCACAAGGCTCTGTGACCTTTGTAACCACAACGCTCCATGAACTTTTCATCACAGTGCTCCGTGACGCTTGTCATCACAATGCTCCATTTCTTTGTCAGAACAATGCTCCATGACCCTTGTCATCACAAAGTGCCATGCGTTTTTCATCACAATGATCCACAACATTGTCATCGCTATGCTCCATAAACATTGTGATCACAATGCTCCATGCACTTCTCATCCAAATGCTCTCTCACATGAGATATCACAATGTTCCATCACTGGTCATCACAATCCTCCCTCACCCCTGTTATCACAATGATCCATGACCCCAGTCATAACAATGCTACATCCCCTTATCAGCACAATGTTCCATGACCCCTGATATCACAATGTTCCATAACCCCTGTCATCAAAATGCTCCATGACCCTTTTCATCCCAATGCTCCATGACCCCTGGCAACACAATGTTCTATACCACCAGTCATTAAAATTTCCATTACACTTTTCATCAAATTGCTGCATGACCCTGTCATCAAAATGCTCCCTGCCCTTCTCATCAAAATGCACCACACACTTTTCATCAGAATGCTCCATGACCTTTGTCATCACAAAGCTCCATGACCCTCGTCATTACAATGCTCCATGTCATTGTAATCACAATGCTCCATGAACCCTCTCATCACATTGTTCCATGCCCTTGTCATCACAAAGCTCCATGACACTTGTCATCACATTGCTCGATGCCCTTCTCATCACAATGCTCCATGCCCTTGTCATTAAAATCCCCCATGACCCATGTATCACAGCGTACTGTGCCCTTGTCATCACAATGCTCCATGCACACTCTCATCACAATAATCCATGAAATATTTCAGACCAATGCTCAATGCCCTTCTCATCACAATGCTCCATTACCTCTGTCATAACAATGTTCCATGACCCCTGCCATCACAATGTTCCACGGCCTTCTCATCACAAGGCTCCATGAACATTGTCATCACAATGCTCCAGGACACTTGTAATCAAAATGCTCCATGCCCTTGTCATTACAAAGCTCCATGACGCATGTCATCAGAAGGTTCCATGGCCTTCTCCTCACAGTGCTCCATGCCCTTGTCATCACAATTCTCCAAGAACCCTGTAATCACAATGCTCCATGCCACTTTTAATCAGAAATCTCCATGAGACTTCTCATTACAAGTCTCCATGATCTTCTCATCACAATGCTCCAGGACTTTGTCATCTCCACGCTACATTCCCTTGTCATCACAATGTGCCATGACCGCTGTCAACACAATATTCCATGAAGATTTTCAGCCCAATGCTCCATGACCTTCTCATCACAATGCTCCATGACCAATATCATCACAATGCTCCATGACCACTGTCAACATAACACTCCATAACACCTGACAACACAATGATCCGGGACTCTTGTCATCACAATGCTCCAAGACCCCTGTAATCACAATGCTCCATGACCCCTGTCATCACAATACTCCATGAACATTTTCAGCCCAGTCCTCCATGACCCTTTTCATCACAATGATCCATGCCCTTGTAATCCCAATGCTCCATGACCCCTGTATTCACAATACTCCATGACACTTGTCATCACAGTGCTCCATGACACCTGTCATCACAATGTTCCATGCCTTTGTCAGCCAAAAGCTACATGACCTTGTCATTAAAATGCTCTATGTGCTTGTCATCACAATACTCCATTACCATTGTCATCACAATCCTCCATGAACCTTGGGATCACATTGCTTCATGCCCTTGTCATCACAAAGCTCCATGCTCCTTGAAATCAAAATTATCCATGACCTCTGTCATCACAATGCTCCAAACCCTTGTGATCACAATGTTCCATAACTCTTGTCATCACAACGCTTCATGATGCCTGTCATCACAATAATCCATGCCCTTATCATCACAATGCTCCATGAACTTTGTCATCACAATTCTCAATACACTTGTCATCACAATGCTCCCTGACACTTGTCGTCAGAATTCTCCTTGAACCCTGTCACAAAAAGGCTCCATGCCTTTTTCATCACAAAGCCCCATGCCATTTTCATCACAATGCTCCATGCCATTGTCATCAAAATACTCCACAAGCTTGTCATCAGAATGCTTCTTGATCCTTGTCATCACAATTCTCCATGCACTTGTCAGCACAATGCTCCCTGACCCTTGTCATCACAATGCTCCAAGCCATTGTCATCACAATGCTCCATTACCTTTGTCATCTGAATCCTCCATGACACTTGGCATCACAATGCTCCATGCCATTGTCATCACAATGGGCCATTACATATGTCATCACAATGCGCCCTGACACCTCTCTTCACAATACTGCATGACCTGGTCATCACAATGCTCCATGCACTTGTCATCACAAGGCACCATTCCCACTGTCATCACAATAATCCACGAAACATATTAGACCAATGCTCCATGCCCTTGTCATCACAATGCTCCATGACGACTGTCATCAGAATACTCCATGCCCTTGTCATCACAGTGCTCCATGCCCTTTTTATCACAATGTTCCAAGAACCCTGTAATCAGAATACTCCATGCCCTTTTTCATCAGTATGCTCCATGAGACCTGTCATCACAAGGCTCCATGGTTTTCTCATCACAATGCTCCAGGACTTTGTCATCACAATGCTTCACGACATTGTCATGAAAATTCCCAATGGCCCTTGTCATCATAATGCTCCAAGCCCTAGTCATCACAATGGTCCATTATATTTGTCATCACAGTCCTCCATTACATTTGGCATCACAATGCTCCATGCCATTGTCATCGCAATTGACCATGACATATATCATCACAATACTCCCTGACAACTGTCTTCACAATACTCCATGCACTTGTCATCACAATGGTCCATGCCCTTGTCATCACAATGCACCATGTCCACTGTCATCACAATAATCTATGAAACTTCTCAGACCAATATTCCATGCCCCTGTCAGCACAATGCTCCATGCCCTTGTCATCACAATGCTCCATGACACCTGTCATCACAATGCTCCGTGACTCCAGTCTTCACAATGCTTCATAACGTTTGTCATCACAACGGTCCATGCCCGCATCATCACAAGGCTCTGTGACCTTTGTAACCACAATGCTCCATGAACATTTCATCACAATGCTCCGTGACCCTTGTCATCACAATGCTCCATGTCTTCGTCAGAACAATGCTCCATGACCCTTGTCATCACAATATGCCATGTGCTTTTCATCACAAAGATCCACAACCTTGTCATCGCTATGCTCCATAAATGTTGTAATCACAATGCTCCATGCACTTTTCATCCAAATGCTCTCTCACATGAGATATCACAATGTTGCATCACTAGTCATCACAATCTTCCCTCACCCCTCTTATCACAATATTCCATGACCCGTGTCATCACAATGCTATATCCCCTTATCAGCACAATGTTCCATGACCCATGACATCACAATGTTCCATAACCACTGTCATCAAAATGCTCCATCACCCTTTTCATGGCAAAGCTCCATGACCCCTGGCATCACAATGATCTATAACCCTTGTCATCAAAATGTTCCATTACACTTTTCATCAAATTGCTGCATGAACCTGTCATCAAAATGCTCCCTGCACTTCTCATCACAATGCACCACATGCTTGACATCAAAATGCTCCATGACATTCTCATCACAATGCTCCATGACCCTTGGCATCACAATGCTCAATGTCATTGTCATCACAATGCTCCATGAACCCTCTCATCACATTGCTCCATGCCCTTGTCATCACAAAGCACCATGACACTTGTCATCACAATGCTCGATGCCCTTCTCATCACAATGCTCCATGCCATTTTCATTGCAATCCCACATAACCCATGTATCACAGTGTACCGTGCCCTTGTCATCACAATGTTCCATGCCCACTCTCATCACAATAATCCATGAAACATTTCAGACCAATGCTCAATGCCATTCTCATCAATATGCTCCATTACCTCTATCATAACTATGCTCCCTGACCCCTGCCATCACAATGTTCCACATCCTTGTCATCACAAGGCTCCAAGACCCATGTAATCACAATGCTCCATGACGCATGTCATCAGAATGTTCCATGGCCTTCTCCTCACAGTGCTCCATGCCCTTGTCATCACAATGCTCCAAGACCCCTGTAATCACAATGCTCCATGTCCGTTTTCATCAGAATGCTCCATGAGACTTGTCATTACAAGTCTCCATGGTCTTCTCATCACAATGATCCAGGACCTTGTCATCACCACGCTCCATTCCCTTGTCATCACAATGCTCCATGACACCTGTCATCACAATACTCGATGAACATTTTCAGCCCAATGCTCCATGACCTTCTCATCACAATGCTTCATTACCAATATCATCACAATGCTCCATGACAACTGTCATCACAACACTCCATGACACCTGACAACACAATGATCCGGGACTCTTGTCATCACAATGCTCCATGAACATTTTCAGCCCAAATCTCCATGACCCTTGCCATCAAAATGATCCATGCCCTTGTCATCCCAGTGCTCCATGACCCATTTATTCACAATGCTCCGTGACGCTTGTCATCACAGTGATCCATGACACCTGTCATGACAATGCTCCATGTGTTTGTCAGCAAAGTGCTACATGACCTTGTCATTACAATGCTCTATGCGCTTGTCATCACAGTACTCCATTACCATTGTCATCACAATGCTCCATGCTCCTTGAAATCAAAATGATCCATGACCTCTGTCATCACAATGCTCCAAACACTTGTGATCACAATGTTCCATAACACTTGTCATCACAACGCTCAATGATGCCTGTCCTCACAATACTCCATGCCCTTTTCATCACAATGCTCCATGACCTTTGTCATCACAATGCTCAATACACTTGTCATCAAAATGCTCCCTGACACTTGTCATCAAAATGCTCCTTGAACCCTGTCACGAAAAGGCTCCATGCCTTTTTCATCACAATTCCCCATGCCGTTTTCATAACAATGCTCCATGCCATAGTCATCAAAATACTCCAGAAGCTTGTCATCAGAATGCTCCATGACGCTTGTCATCACAATTCTCCATGCACTTGTCAGCACAATGCTCCCTGACCCTTGTCATCACAATGCTCCAAGCCTTTGTCATCACAATGCTCCATTACCTTTGTCATCAGAATTCTCCATGACATTTGGTATCACAATTCTCCTTGCCATTGTCATCACAATGGTCCATGACATATGTCATCACAATGCTCCCTGAAACCTCTCTTCACAATACTGCATGACCTGGTCATCACAATGCTCCATGCCCTTGTCATCACAAGGCGCTATTCCCACTGTCATCACAATAATCCATGAAACTTATTAGACCAATGTTCCATGCCCTTGTCATCACAATGCTCCATACCCTTGTTATCACAATGCTCCATGACCCTTGTCATCACAATGCTCTGTGACTCCAGTCATCACAATGATTCATGACCTTTGTCATCACAATGGTCAATGCCCTCGTCATCAACAGTCTCTGTGACGTTTTTAACCACAATCCTCAATGAAGTTTTCATCACAATGCTCTTTGACCCATGTCATCACAATGCTCTACGCCTTTCTCAGCACAATGCTCCAACCCTTGTCATCACAATGCTCCGTGACTCCAGTCATCACAATGCTTCATAACATTTGTCATCACAGAGGTCCATGTCTGCATCATCACAAGGTTCTGTGACATTTTTAACCACAATGCTCCATGAACTTTTCATCTCAATGCTCCGTGACTCTTGTCATCACTGAGCTCCATGCCTTTGTCAGAAAAATGCTCCATGACCCTTGTCATCACAATATGCCACGCGCTTTTTATCCCAACGTTCCACATATTGTCATTGCAATGATCCATAAAACTTGTATTCAAAATGCTCCATGCCCTTCTCATCACAATGCTCCATTACCGCTGTCATAACAATGTTCCATGACCCCGTCAACTCAATGTCCCACGGCCTTGTCATCACAAGGCTCCATGACACTTGTCATCACAATGCTCCAAGACCCCTGTTATCACAATGCTCCATGCCCTTGTCATCACAAAGCTCCATGACACATGTCATCAGAATGTCCGATGTCCTTCTCATCAAAATGCTCCATGCCCTTGTCATCACAATGCTCCAAGACCCCTGTAATCACAATGCTCCATGCCCCTTTTCATCTCAATGCTCCATGAACCCTGTCATCACAATGTATCATGCCCATCATCATAATGCTTCCGGCTATTGTCAGCACAATAAATCAAAATTCTCCATGACCTCTGTCATCACAATGCTCCATGACCCCTGTCATGAAAATACTCCATGAACATTCTCAGCCCAATACTCCATGACCCTTTTCATCAAAATTATCCATGACCCTTGTATTCAAAATGCTCCGTGACACTTGTCATCACACTGCTCCATGACACATGTCATCACACTGCTCCATGCATTTGTCAGCAAAATTCTCCACGACGTTGTCATTACAATGCTCTATGCGCTTGTCATCACAATGCTCCAAGATCCCTGTTATCACAATGCTCCATGCCCTTTTTCATCTCTATGTTCCATGAGCCCTGTCATCACAATGCACCATGCCCATCATCACAATGATTCAGGCTATTGTTACCACAATGAAATCAATATTCTCCATGACCTCTGTCATCATAATGCTCCAAACCCTTGTGATCACAATGTCCCATAACATTTATCATCACAACACCCCATGACGCTCATCATCACAATTAGTCATGGTCTTCTCATCACAATGCTCCATGATCTTTGTCATCACAATGCTCAATACACTTGTCTTCACAATGCTCCCAGACACTTGTCTTCTGTATGCTCCTTGAACACAGTGATGACAAGGCTCCAGGCCTTTTTCTTCACAATGATCCATGCCATTTTCATTTCAGTGCTCCAAGACCCTTGTAATCGCAATGCTCCATGCCCTTGTCATCACAAAGCTCCATGACGCATGTCACCAGAATGCTCCATGGCCTTCTCCTCACAATGCTCCATGTCATTGTCATCACAATGATCCTTGTACTCTCTCATCACATTGCTCCATGCCATTGTCATTACAATTGTCCATGACCCATGTATCACAGTGTTCCGTGCCGTGGTCATCACAATGCTCCCGCCCACTCTCATCACAATAATGTATGAAATATTTCAAACCAATGTTCAATGTCCTTCTCATCACAATGCTCCATTACCTCTGTCATAACAATGTTCCATGACCCCTGCCATCACAATGTTCCACGGCCTTGTCATCACAAGGCTCCATGACACTTGTCATCACAATGCTCCAGGACAGTTGTAATCAAAATGCTCCATGCCCTTGTCATAACATAGCTCCATGACGCATGTCATCAGAATGTTCCATAGACTTCTTATCAAAATGCTCCATGCCCTTGTCATCACAATGCTCCAAGACCTCTGTAATCACAATGCTCCATGCCCCTTTTCATCTCAATGCTCCATGAAACCTGTCATCAAAATGCACCATGCCCATCATCATAATGCTTAATGTTATTGTAATTAAAATGAAATCAAAATTCTCCATAACCTCTGTCATCATAATGCTCAAAACCCTTGTGATCACTATGTTCCATAACACTTATCATCACAACACCCCTTAACGCTCATCATCACAATTATCCATGGTCTTCTCATCACAATGCTCCATGATCTTGGTCATCACAATGCTCAATACACTTGTCATCACAATGCTCCCTGAAACTTGTCGTCAATATGCTCTTGAACACTGTCATGACAAGGCTCCATGCCGTTTTCATCACAATGATCCATGCCCTTTTCATCACAATGCTCCAAGACCCATGTAATCACAGTGCTCCATGCCCTTGTCATCACAAAGCTCCATGACGCATGTCATCAGAATGCTCCATGGCCTTCTCCTCACAATGCTCCATGCTCTTGTCATCACAATGTTCCAAGAACCCTGTAATCACAATGCTCCATGCCCCTTTTCATCAGAATACTCCATGAGACTTGTCATCACAAGTCTCCATGGTCATCTCATCACAATGCTCCATTTCCTTGTCATCAGCATGCTCCATGACCCATGTCAACACAATACTCCATGAACATTTTCAGCCCAATGATCCATGAACATTTTCAGCCCAATGCTACATGACCTTCTCATCACAATGCTTCATGACCAATATCATCACAATGCTCCATAATCACTGTCATCACAACACTCCTTGACACCTGACAACACAATGATCCGGGACTCTTGTCATCACAATGCACCATGACCCCTGTCATCACAATACTCCATGAATATTTTCAGCCCAATGCTCCATGACCCTTGTCATCACAATGATCCATGCCCTTGTCATCCCAATGCTCCATGACCCCTGTATTCACAATGTTCCATGACGCTTTTCATCACAGTGCTCCATGACACCTGTCATCACAATGCTCCATGCCTTTGTCAGCAAAATGCTACATGAACTTGTCATTACAATGCTCTATGCACTTGTCATCACAATACTCCATTTCCATTGTCATCACAATCCTCCATGAACCTTGGGATCACATTGCTTCATGCCCTTGTCATCACAATGCTCCATGCTCCTTGAAATCAAAATGATCCATGACCTTTGTCATCACAATGCTCCAAATCATTGTGAACACAATGTTCCATAGCACTTGTCATCACAACGCACCATGATGCTTGTCATCACAATACTCCAAGCCTTTTTCATCACAATGCTCCATGACCTTTGTCATCATAATTCTCAATACACATTTCATCATATTGCTCCCTGACACTTGTCGTCAGAATGCTCCTTGAACCCTGTCACGAAAAGGCTCCATGCATTTCTCATCACAATGCCCCATGCCATTTTCATCACAATGCTACATGCCATTGTCATCAAAATACTCCAGAAGCTTGTCATCAGAATGCTCCATGACGCTTGTCATCACATTTCTCCATGCACTTGTCAGCACAATGCTCCCTGACACTTGTCATCACAATGGTCCAAGCCATTGTCATTATAATGCTCCATTACCTTTGTCATCAGATTCCTCCATTACACTTGGCATTACAATGCTCCTTGCCATTGTCATCACAATGGGCCATTACATATGTCATCACAAAGCTCCCTGACACCTATCTTCACAATACTGCATCACCTGGTCATCAGAATGCTACATGCCCTTGTCATCACAATGCTCCATGACCCCTGTCATCACAATGCTCCGTGACTCCAGTCATCACAATGCTTCATGACCTTTGTCATCAAAATGGTCCATTCCCTCACCATCAACAGTCTCTGTGACATTTTATCCACAATGCTCCATGAACTTTTCATCACAATGCTTTTTGACCCTTGTCATCACAATGCTCTATGCCTTTCTCAGCACAGTGCCCCATGCCCTCGTCATCACAATGCTCCATGGTCCCTGTCATCTCAATGCTCCGTGACTCCAGTCATCACAATGCTTCCTAATATTTGTCATTACAATGGTCCATGCCCGCGTCATCACAAGGCTCTGTTACATTTGTAACCACATTGCTCCATGAACTTTTCATCACAATGCTTCATGCCCTTCTCATCACAATGCTCCAAGAACACTGTAATCACAATGCTCTATGCCCCTTTTCAGCTCAATGATCCATGAACCCTGGCATCACAATGCACCATGTCCATCATCATAATGCTTCAGGCTATTGTCATCACAATGAAATCAATATTCTCCATGACCTCTGTCATCATAATGCTCCAAACCCTTGTGATCACAATGTTCCCTAACTCTTATCATCACAACACCCCATGACGCTAATCATCACAATTATCCATGGTCTTCTCATCACAATGCTCCATGACATTTGTCGTCACAATTCTCAATACACTTGTCATCACAATGCTCCCTGACACTTGTCATCAGAATGCTCCTTGAACCCTGTCAGGAAAAGGCTTCATGCCTTTTTTATCACAATGGCCCATGCCGTTTTCATCACAATGCACAATGCCATTGTCATCAAAATACTCCACAAACTTGTCATCAGAATGCTCCATGACCCTTTTCATCACAATTCTCCATGCACTTGTCAGCACATTGCTCCCTGACCCATGAATTTACAATGCTCCGTGACACTTGTCATCACAGTTCTCCATGACACCTGTCATCACAATGCTCCATGCCTTTGTCAGCAAAATTCTACATGACCTTGTCATTACAAATCTCTATGCGCTTGTCATTACAATGCTCCAAGACCCCTGTAATCACAATGCTCCATGCCCTTTTTCATCTCAATGCCCGATGAACCCTGTCATCACAATGCACCATGCCCATCATCATAATGCTTCAGGATATTGTCATTAAAATGAAATCAAAATTCTCCATGACCTCTGTCATCATAATGCTCCAAACCCTTGTGATCACAATGTTCCATAACACTTATCATCACAACACCGCATGACGATCATCATCACTATTATCCATGGTCTTATCATCACAATGCTCCATGAAATTTGTCATCACAATGCTCAATACACTTGTCATCACAATGCTCCCTGACACTTGTCGTCAGTATGCTACTCGAACCCTGTCATGACAAGGCTCCATGCCATTTTCATCACTATGATCCATGCCCTTTTCATCAAAATCTTCCAAGACCCCTGTAATCACAATGCTCTGTGCCCTTGGCATCAAAAAGCTCCATGACGCATGTCATCAGAATGCTCCATGGCCTTCTCCTCACAACGCTCCATGTCATTGCCATCACAATGCTCCATGAACCCTCTCATCACATTGCTCCTTGCCCTTGTCATTACAGTCCTCCATGACCCATGTGTCACAGTGTTCCGTGCCCTTGTCATCACAATGCTCCATGCCCAATATCATCACAATAATCCATGAAATATTTCAGACCAATGCTCAATTCCCTTCTCATCACAATGCTCCATTACCTCTGTCATAACTGTGCTCCACGCCCACTGCTATCACAATGTTTCACGGCCTTGTTATCACAAGGCTCCATTACCCATGTCATCGCAATGCCCCAAGACACCTCTAATCAAAATGCTCCAAGACCTTGTCATAACAAATCTCCATGACGCATGTCATCAGAAGGTTCCATGGCCTTCTCTTCACAATGTTCCATGCCCTTGTCATCACAATGCTCCATGAACCCTGTAATCACAATGCTCCTTGCCCCTTTTCATCTCAATGCTCCATGAAACCTGTCATCACAATGCACCATGCCCATCATCCTAATGTTTCATGCTATTGTCATCACAATGAAATCAAAATACTCCATGACCTCTGTCATAACAATGCTCCAAACCCTTGTGATCACAATAGTCCATAACAATTGTCATCACAATGCCACATGACGCTTGTCATCACAATTATCCATGGTCTTCTCATCACAATGCTAGATGACCTTTGTCATCACAATGCTCAATACACTTGTCATCAAAATGCTCCCTGACTCTTGTTGTCTGTATGCTCCTTGAACCCAGTCATGACAAGGCTCCATACATTTTTCATCACAATTATCCATGCCCTTTTCATCACAATCCTCCCTCACCCCTGTTATCACAATATTCCATGACCCCTGTCATCACAATGCTACATGCACATATCATCACAATGTTCGATGACCCCTGACATCTCAGTGTTCCATAACACCTGTCATCAAAATGTTCCATGACAATTTTCATCAAATTGCTCCATGACCCTGTCATCAGAATGCTCCCTGCCCTTCTCATCACAATGCACCACACACTTGTCATCAAAATGCTGATGACGTTTGTCATCACAAAGCTCCCTGAACCTTGGCATCACAATGCTCCATGTCATTGTCATCACAGTGCTCCATGAAGCCTCTCATCACATTGCCCCATGCCCTTGTCATCACAAAGCTCCATGACACTTGTCATCACAATGCTCGATGCCCTTCTCATCACAATGCTCCATGCCCTTGTCATTACAATCCTCCATGACCCAAGTATCACATACTACCGTGCCCTTGTCATCACAATGGTCCATGCCCACTCTCATCACAATAATCCATGAAACATTTCAGACCAATGCTCAATGCCCTTCTCATCAAAATGCTCCATTACCTCTGTCATAACAATGCTAAATGACCCCTGCCATCACAATGTTCCACGGCCTTGTCATCACAAGGCTCCATGACCCGTGTCATCACAATGCTCCAAGACTCTGTAATCACAATGCTCTATGCCCTTGTCATCACAAAATTCCATGACACATGTCATCAGAATGTCCCATGGCCTTCTCCTCACAATGATCCATGCCCTGGTCATCACAATGCTCCAAGACCCCTGTAATCACAATGCTCCATGCCCTTTTCATCAGAATGCTCCTTGAGACTTGTCTTCACAAGTCTCCATGGTCATCTCATCACAATGCTCCAGCACCATGTCATTCCCATGCTCCATTCCCTTGTCATCACAATGAACCACGACCCATGTCTTCACAGTACTCCATGAACATTTTCAGCCCAATGCTCCATGACATTCTCATCACAATGCTCGATGACAAATATCATCAAAATTCTCCAAGACCCCTGTCATCACAATGCTCCATGAACCCTGTCATCACAATACTCCATAAAATTTTTCAGCCCAATGCTCCATGACCCTTGTCATCACAATGATACATGCCCTTGTCATCCCAATGCTCCATGACCCCTGTATTCACAATGCTCTGTGATGCTTGTCATCACTGTGCTCCATGACACATATCATCACAATGCTCCATGCCTTTGTCAGCAAAATGCTACATGACCTTGTCATTACAATGCTCTATGCGCTTGTCATCACAATACTCCTTTACCATTGTCATCACAATCCTCCATGAACCTTGGAATCACATTGCTTCATGCCCTTGTCATCACAGTGGTCCATGCTCCTTGATATCAAAATGATCCATGACCTCTGTCATCACAATGCTCCAAACACTTGTGATCACAATGTTCCATAACAATTGTCATCACAAAGCTCCATGATGCTTGTCATCACAATACTCCATTCCCTTTTCATCACAAACCTCCATGACCTTTGTCATCACAATTCTCTATACACTTGTCATCACAATGCTCCCTGACACTTGTCATCAGAATGCTCCTTGAAACCTGTCACAAAATGGCTCCATGCCTTTTTCATTACAATGCCCCATGTCATTTTCATCACAATGCTCCATGCAATTGTCATCAAAATACTCCACAAGCTTGTCATCAGAATGCTCCATGACCCTTGTCATCACAGTTCTCCATGCACTTGTCAGTACAATGCTCCCTGACCCTTGTTATCACAATGCTCCAAGCCATTGTCATCACAATGCTCCATTACCTTTGTCATCAAAATCCTCCATGACCCTTGGCATCACAATGCTCCATGCCATTGTCATCACAATGGGCCATTACATATGTCATCACAATGCTCCCTGACAACTCTCTTCACAATACTGCATGCCCTTGTCATCACAATGCTCCATGCCGGTGTTATCACAATGTTCCAAGTCCCCTGTAATCAGAATGCTCCATGCCGCTTTTATTCAGTATGCTCCTTGAGACTTGTCATCACAAGCCTCCATGGTTTTCTCACCACAATGCTACAGGGCCTTGTCATCAAAATGCTTCACGACATTGTCATGAAAATTCTCAATGGCCCTTGTCATTATAATGCTCCAAGCCCTAGTCATCACAATGCTCAATTATATTTGTTATCACAATCCTCCATTACATTTGGCATCACAATGCTCCATTCTATTGTCATCGCAATGGACCATGACATAGGTCATCACAATGCTCCCTGACACCTCTCTTCACAATACACCATGCCCTTGTCTTCACAATGCTCCATGCCCGTGTTATCACAATGTTCCAAGTCCCCTGTAATCAGAATGATCCATGCCACTTTTATTCAGTATGCTCCTTGAGACTTGTCATCACAAGCCTCCATAGTTTTCTCATCACAATGCTACAGGACCTTGTCATCAAAATGCTTCACGACATTGTCATGAAAATTCTCAATGGCCCTTGTCATCATAATGCTCCAAGCCCTAGTCATCACAATGCTGAATTATATTTGTTATCACAACCCTCCATTACATTTGGCATCACAATGTTCCATTCTATTGTCATCGCAATGGACCATGACATAGGTCATCACAATGCTCCCTGACACGTGTCTTCACAATACACCATGCCCTTGTCTTCACAATGCTCCATGCCCTTGTCATCACAATGCACCATGTACACTGTCATCACAATAATCTATGAAACATGTCAGACCAATGCTCCATGCCCCTGTCATCACAATGCTCCATGCACTTGTCATCATAATGCTCCATGACCCCTGTCATCACAATGCTCCGTGACTCCATTCATCAGTATGCTTCATAACGTTTGTCATCACAACGGTCTATATCCACGTCATCAAAAGGCTCTGTGACCTTTGTAACCACAATGATCCATGAACATTTCATCACAATGCTCCGTGACCCTTGTCATCTCAATGCTCCATGCCTTTGTCAGAACAATGCTCCATGACACTTGTCATTACAATGTGCCATGTGTTTTCATCAAAATGATCCACAACCTTGTCATCGCTATGCTCCATAAACCTTGTAATCACAATGCTCCAAGCACTTCTCATCCAAATGCTCTCTCACATGAGATATCACAATGTTCCATCATTAGTCATCAGAATCCTCCCTCACCCCTGTTATCACAATGTTCCATGACCCCTGTCATCACAATGCTACATCCCCTTATCAGCACAATGCTCCATGACCCCTGACATCACAATGTTCCATAAACCCTGTCATCAAAATGCCCCATGACCCATTTTATCCCAAAGCTCCATGATCCCTGGCATCACAATGGTCTATAACCCCTGTCATCAAAATGTTCCATTACACTTTTCATCAAATTGCTGCATGACCCTGTCATCAAAATGTTCCCTGGCCTTCTCATCACAATGCACCACACACTTGTCATCAAAATGCTCCATGACCTTTGTCATCACAAAGCTCCATTACCCTTGGCATCACAATGCTCCATGTCATTGTCATCACAGTGCTCCATGAACCATCTCATCACTTTGCTCCATGCGCTTGTCATCACAAAGCTCCATGACATTGTCATCACAATGCTCGATGCCCTTCTCATCACAATGCTCCTTGCCTTTGTCATTACAATCCTCCATGACCCATGTATCACAGTGTACTGTGCCCTTGTCATCACAATGCTCCATGCCCACTCTCATCACAATAATCCATGAAATATTTCAGGCCAATGCTCAATGCCCTTCTCATCACAATGCTCCATTACCTCTGTCATAACAATGCTCCATGACCCCTGCCATCACAATGTTCCACGGCCTTGTCATCACAAGGCTCCATGACGCTTTTCATCACAATGCTCCAAGACCCCTGTAATCACAATGTTCCATGCCCTTGTCATCACAAAGCTCCATGACGCATGTCATCAGAATGTTCCATGGTCTTCTCCTCACAATGCTCCATGCCTTGTCATCACAATGTTCCATGCCCTTGCTATCATAATGTTCCAAGACTCCTGTAATCAGAATGCTCCATGCCCCTTTTCATCAGAATGCTCCATGAGATTTGTCAACACAAGTCTCCATCGTCATCTCATCACAATGCTCCAGGATATTTTCATCACCATGCTACATTCCCTTATCATCACAATGCTCCATGACCCCTGTCATCACAATACTCCATGAATATTTTCAACCCAATGCTCCATGACCTTCTCATCACAAAGCTCCATGACCAGTATCACCACAATGATCCATGACCACTGTCATCACAATGCACCATTCCAACTGTCATCACAATAATCCATGAAACTTATTAGAACAAAGCTCCATGCCATTTTCATAACAATGCTGCATGCCCTTGCTATCACAATGTTCCAAGACTCCTGTAATCAAAATGCTCCATGCCCCTTTTAATCAGTATGCTCCATGAGACTTGTCATCACAGGGCTCCATGGTTTTCTCATCACAATGCTCCAGGACATATTCATCACAATGCTTCACGACATTGTCATGAAAATTCTCAATGGCCCTTGTCATCATAATTATCCAAGCCCTAGTCATCACAGTGCTCCATTATATTTGTCATAACAATCCTGCATTACATTTGGCATCACAATGCACCATGCCATTGTCATCGAAATGGACCATGACATATGTCATTACAATGATCACTGACACTTTTCTTCACAATACTCCATGACTTTCTCATCACAGTGCTTCATGCTCTTGTCATCACAATGCTCCATGACCCCTGTCAACACAATGCTCCGTGACTCCAGTCATCACAATGCTTCATAACGTTTGTCATCACAAAGGTCCATGCCCGCGTCATCACAAGGCTCTGTGACATTTGTAACCACAATGCTCCATGAAATATTCATCACAATGCTCCGTGACACTTGTCATCACAATGCTCCATGTCTTTGTCAGAACAAGGCTTCATGACCCTTGTCATCAAAATGTGCCACGGGCTTTCCATCACAATGATCCACAACCTTGTCATCGCTGTGCTCCATAAACCTTGTAATAACAATGCTCCATGCTCTTCTCATCCAAATGCTCTCTCACCTGGGATATCACCATGTTCCCTCACTAGTCATCACAATCCTCCCTCACTCCTTTAATCAAAATGTTCCATGACCCCTGTCATCACCATGTTCCATTCCCTTGTCATTACAATGCTCCATGACCAATGTCATCACAATACTCCATGAACATTTTCAGCCAAATACTCCATGACCTTCTCATCACAATGCTCCATGACAAATATCATCACAATGCTCCATGACCTCTGTTATCAAAACACTCCATGACACCTGACAACACAATGATTCGTGACTCTTGTCATTACAATGCTCCATTCCCTAGTCATCACAATGCTCCATGAACCCTGTCATCACAATACTCCATGAAATTTTTCAGCCCAATGCTGCATGAACCTTGTCATCAAAATGATCCATGCCCTTGTCATCCCAATGCTCCATGACCCCTGTATTCACAATGCTCCGTGATGCTTGTCATCACAGTGCTCCATGACACCTGGCTTCACAATGCTCCATGCCTTTGTCAGCAAAATGCTACATGACCTTGTCATTACAATGCTGTATGCGCTTGTCATCACAATACTCCATTACTATTGTCATCACGATCCTCCATGAACCTTGGGATCACATTGCTTCATGCCCTTGTCATCACAACGTTCCATGCTCCTTAAAATCAAAATGATCCATGACCTCTGTCATCACAATGCTCCAAATCCTTGTGATCACAATGTTCCATAGCATTTGTCATCACAACCCTCCATGATGCCTGTCATCACAATACTCCATGCACTTTTCATCACAATGCTCCATGACCTTTGTCATCACAATTCTCAATACATTTTCATCACAATGCTCCCTGCCAATTGTCCTCAGAATGCTCCTTGAAACCTGTCACAAAAAGGCTACATGCCTTTTTCATCACAAAGCCCCATGCCATTTTCATCACAATGCTCCATGCCATTGTCTTCAAAATACTCCACAAGCTTGTCATCAGAATGCTCCATGACCCCTGTCATCACAATTCTCCATGCACTTGTCAGCACAATGCTCCCTGGCCCTTGTCATCACAATGCTCCCAGCCATTGTCATCACAATGCTCCATTACCTTTGTCATCAGAATCCTCCATGACACTTGGCATCACAATGCTCCATGCCATTGTCATCACAATGGGCCATTATATATGTCATCACAATGCTCCCTGACAACTGTCTTCACAATACTGCATCACCTGGTCATCACAATGCTCCATGCCCTTGTCATCACAATGCTCCATGCCCTTGTTATCACAATGCTCCATGACCCCTGTCATCACAATGCTCTGTGACTCCAGTCATCACAATGATTCATGACATTTGTCATCACAATTGTCCATGCCCTCATCATGAACAGTCTCTGTGAAATTTAACCACAATTCTCTATGAACTTCTCTTCACAATGCTCTTTGACCCCTGTCATCACAATGCTCTATGCCTTTCTCAGCACAATGCTCCATGACGCATGTCATCAGAATGCTCCATGGCCTTCTCCTCACAATGGTCCATGCCCTTGTCATCACAATGCTCCAAGACCCCTGTAATCACAATGCTCCATGCCCCTTTTCATCAGAATGCTCCATGATACTTGTCATCACAAGTTTCCATCGTCATCTCATCACAATGCTCCAGGACCTTGTCATCACATTTCTCCATGCCTCCTGTCATCACAATGCTCTGTGACTCCAGTCATCACAATGCTTCATAATATTTGTCATCACAGTGGTCCATGCCCGCGTCATCACAAGGCTCTGTTTCCTTTGTATCCACAATGCTCTATGAACATTTCATCACAATGCTCCTTGACCCTTGTCATCACAATGCTCCATGCATTTGTCAGTAAAATGCTCCATGACCATTTTCACCACAATCTGCCACGTGCTTTTCATCCCAACGGTCCAAAAATTTGTCATCACAATGCTCCATAAAAATTGTAATCACAATGCTGCATGCCCTTCTAATCACAATGCTCCATTACCCCTGTCATTACAATTCTCCATTACCCCTGTCATCACAATGATCCACTGACTTGTCAACACAAGGCTCCATGACACTTGTCATCACAATGCTCCAAGACCCATATAATCACAATGCTCCATGCCGTTGTCTTCACAAAGCTCCTTGACACATGTCATCAGAAAGTTCCATGGCCTTCTCATCAAAATGCTCCATGCCCTTGTCATCACAATGCTCCAAGACCCCTGTAAACACAGTGCTCCATGCCCCTTGTCATCTCAATGCTCCATGAACCCTGCCATCACAATGAATCATGCCCATCATCATAATGCTTCAGGCTATTGTCAGCAAAATGTAATAAAATTTCTCCATGACCTCTGTCATCACAATGCTCCATGACCCCTGTCATCACAATACTCCATGAATATTTTCAGCCCAATGATCCATGACCCTTGTCATCACAATTATCCATGCACTTGTCATCCCAATGCTCCATGACTCGTGTATTCACAATGCTCCATGACACTTGTCATCACAGTTCTCCATGACACTTGGCACCACAATGCTCCATGCCATTTTCATCACAATGGGCCATTACATATGTCATCACAATGCTCCCTGACTCTTCTCTTCACAATACTGCATGACCTGGTCATCACAATGCTCCATGTCCTTGTCATCACAATGCGTCATTCCAAATGTCATCGCAATAATCCATGAAACATATTAAATCAATGCTCCATGCCCTTGTCATCACAGTGCTCCATGCCCTTGTTATCACAATGCTCCATGACCCCTGTCATCACAATGCTCCGTGACTCCAGTCATCACAATGTTTCATGATGTTTGTCATCACAATGGTCCATTCCCTCATCATCAACAGTCTCTGTGACCTTTTTAACCACAATGCTCCATGAGCTTTTCATCACAATGCTGTATGACCCTTGTCATCACAGTGATCTACGCCTTTCTCAGCACAATGCTCCATGCCCTTATCATCACAATGCTCAATGACACTGTCATCACAATGCTTCATAACATTTGTCATCACAATGGTCCATGACCACGTCATCACAAGGCTTTGTGACCTTTTTAACCACAATGCTTCATGAAATTTTCATCACAATTATCCGTGACCCTTGTAATCACAGTGCTCCATGCCTTTGTCAGAAAAATGCTGCATGACCCTTGTCATCACAATGTGCCATGTGCTTTTTATCCCAACGGTCCACAAATTTGTCATTGCAATGCTCCATAAAACTTGTAAACACAATGCTCCATGCCCTTCTCATCACAATGCTCCATGACCCCAGTCATCACAATAGTCCATGAACATTTTCAGCCCAATGCTCCATGACCCTTGTCATCACAATGTTCCATGACCCCTGTATTCACAATGCTCCGTGACACATGTCATCACAGTGCTCCATGACACCTGTCATCACAGTGCTCTATGCCTTTGTCTGCAAAATTCTACATGATCTTGTCATTACAATGCTCTATGCGCTTGTCATCAAAATCCTACAAGACCCCTGTAATCACAATGCTCCATGCCCCTTTTCATCTCAATGCTCCATGAACCCTATCATCACAATGCATCATGCCCATCATCATAATGCTTCCGGCTATTGTCAGCACAATAAAATCAAAATTATCCATGACCTCTGTCATCACAATGCTCCATGACCCCTTTCATCACAATACTCCATGAACATTTTCAGCCCAATGCTCCATGACCCTTGTCATCACAATGGTCCATGACCCATGTATTCACAATGCTCCGTGACACATGTCACCACAGTGCTCCATGCCCCTGTCATCACAATGCTCCATGCCCTTGTCATCACAATGCTCCATGACCCCTGTCATCACAGTGCTCCGTGACTCCAGTCATCACAATGCTTCATATCGTTTGTCATCACAACAGTCCATGCTTGCGTCATCACAAGGCTCTGTGACCTTTGTAACCACAATGCTCCATGAACTTTTCATCACAATGCTCCGTGACACTTGTCATCACAATGCTCCATGCCTTTGTCAGAAGAATGCTCCAGGAACCTTGTCATCACAATGTGCCATGTGCTTTTCATCACAATGATCCTCCACCTTGTCTTCGCTATGCTCCATAAACTTGTAATCAGAATGCTCCATTCACTTCTCATCAAAATGCTCTCTCACATGAGATATCACAATGTCCAACACTAGTCATCACAATCCTCTCTCACCCCTGTTATCACAATGTTCCATGACCCCTGTCATCACAATGCTACATCCCCTTATCAGCACAATATTCCATGACCCCTGACATCACAATATTCCATAACCCCTGTCATCAAAATGCTCCATGACCCTTTTCATCCCAAAGCTCCATGACCCCTGGCATCACAATGTTCTATAAAACCTGTCATCAAAATGTTCCATTACATTTTTCATCAAATTGCTGCATGACCCTGTCATCAAAATGCTCCCTGCCCCTCTCATCACAATGCACCACACCCTTGTCATCAAAATGCTCCATGACCTTTTTCATCACAAAGCTCCATGACCCTTGGCATCACAATGCTCCATGTCATTGTCATCACAAATCTCCATGACCCTTGGCATCACATTGCTCCATGTCATTGTCATCACAATGCTCCATGAACCCTCTCATCACATTGCTCCATGCCCTTGTCATTACAATCCTCCATGACTCATGTATCACAGTGTACCGTGCCCTTGTCATTACAGTGCTCCATGCCCACACTCATCACAATAATCCATGAAACATTTCAGACCAATGCTCAATGCCCGTCTCATCACAATGCTCCATTACCTCTGTCATAACAGTGCTCAATGTACCCTGCCATCACAATGTTCCACGGCCTTGCCATCACAAGGCTCCATGACCCTTGTCATCACAATGCTCCAAGACCCCTGTAATCACAATGCTTCATGCCCTTGTCATCACAAAGCTCCATGACGTATGTCATTAGAATGTTCCATGGTCTTCTCCTCACAATGATCCATGCCCTTGTCATCACAAAGCTCCATGACGTATGTCATTAGAATGTTCCATGGTCTTCTCCTCACAATGCTCCATGGCCTTGTCATCACAATGCTCCAAGACACATGTAATCACAATGCTCCATGCCCCTTTTCATCAGAATGCACCATGAGACTTGTCATCACAAATTAACATGGTCCTCTAATCAAAATGCTCCAGGACCTTGTCTTCACCATGCTCCATTCCCTTGTCATCACAATGCTCCATGACACCATCATCACAATAATCCATGAATATTTTCAGCCAAATTGTCCATGACCTTCTCATCACAATGCTCCGTGACCAATATCATCACAATGCTGAATGACCGCTGTCATCACAACACTCCATGACACATGACAACACAATGATCCGGGACCCTTGTCATCACAATGCTCCAAGACCCATGTAATCACAATGCTCCATGACCCCTGTCATCAAAATAATCCATGAACTTTTTCAGCCTAATGCTCCATGACCCTTGTCATCACAATGATCCATGCCCTTGTCATCCCAATGCTCCATGACCCCTGCATTCACAATGCTCCGTGATGCTTGTCATCACAGTGCTCCATGACTCCTGTGCTCACAATGCTCCATGCCTTTGTCAGCAAAATGCTACATGACCTTGTCATTACAATGCTCTATCCGCTTCTCATCACAATACTCCATTACCATTGTCATCACTATCCTCCATGAACCTTGGGATCACATTGCTTCATGCCCTTGTCATCACAATGCTCCATGCTCCTTGAAATCAAAATAACCCATGCCCTCTGTCATCGCAATGCTCCTAACACTTGTGATCACAATGTTCCAAACTCTTGTCATTACAATGTTCCATGATGCCTGTCATCACAATACTCCATGCCCTGTTCATGACAATGCTCCATGACCTTTGTCATCACAATTCTCAATACACTTGTCATCACAATGCTCCCTGACACTTGTCGTCAGAATGCTCCTTGAACCCTGTCACGAAAAAGCTCCATGCCTTTTTCATAACAAAGCCCCATGCCGTTTTCATCACAATGCTCCATGCCATTGTCATCAAAATACTCGACAAGCTTGTCATCAGAATGCTCCATGACCCTTGTCATCATAATTCTCCATGCACTTGTCAGCACAATGCTCCCTGACCATTATCATCACTATGCTCCAAGCTCTTGTCATCACAGTGCTCCATTACCTTTATCATCAAAATCCTCCTTGACACTTGGCATCACAATGCTCCATGCCATTGTCATCATAATGGGTCAATACATATGTCATCAGAATGCTCCCTGACACCTCTTTTCACAATACTGCATGACCTGGTCATCACAATGCTCCTTGCCCTTATCATCACAATGCTCCATTACCTCTGTCATAACAGTGCTCAGTGTCCCCTGCCATCACAATGTTCCACGACCTTGCCATCACAAGGCTCCATGACCCTTGTCATCACAATGCTCCAAGACCCCTGTAATCACAAAGCTCCATGCCCTTGTCATCACAAAGCTCCATGACGCATGTCATCAGAATGTTCCATGGCCTTCTCCTCAAAATGCTCCATGCCCTTGTCATCACAATGCTCCTATAGCCCTGTAATTACAATGCTCCATGCCCTTTTTCATCAGAATGCTCCATGAGACTTGTCACCTAAAGTCTCCATGGTCATCTGAAAACAATGCTCCAGGACATTGTCATAACCATGCTCCAATCCCTTGTCATCACAATGCTCCATTACCCATGTCATCACAATACTCCATGAATATTTTCAGCCCAGTGCTTCATGAACTTCTCATCACAATGCTCCATGACCAATATCATCACAATGTTCCATGACCACTGTCATCACAACACTCCTTGACACCTGACAACACAATGATCCGGGACTCTTGTCATCACAATGCTCCATTCCCTAGACATCACATTGCTCCATGGCGTTGTCATTACAATCCTCCATGACCCATGTATCACAGTGTTCCGTGCCCTTGTCATCACAATGCTCCAGCCCACTCTCATCACAATAATTTATGAAATATTTCAAACCAATTCTCAATTCCCTCCTCATCACAATGCTCCATTACCTCTGTCATAACAATGCTCCATGAACCCTGCCATCACAATGTTCCACGTCCTTGTCATCACAAGGCTCCATGACACTTGTCATCACAAAGGTCCATGCCCCTTTTCATCTAAATGCTCCATGAACCCTATCATCACAATGCACCATGCCTATCATCATAATGCTTCAGGCTATTTTCATTACAATGAAATCAAAAGTCTCCATGACCTCTGTCATCATAATGCTCCAAACCCATGTGATCACAATGTTCCATAACATTTATCATCACAACACCCCATGACGATCATCATCACAATTATCCATGGCCTTCTCATCACAATGATCCATGATCTTTGTCATCACAATGCTCAATACACTTGTCATCACAATGCTCCATGACACTTGTCGTCAGTATGATCCTTGAAACCTGTCATGACAAGGCTCCATGCCTTTTTCATCACAAAGATCCATGCCTTTTCATCACAATGCTCCAAGACCATTGTAATCACAATGCTCCATGCCCTTGTCATCAAAAAGCTCCATGACGCATGTCATCAGAATGCTCCATGGCCTTCTCCTCACAATGCTCCATGTCATTGTCATCACAATGCTGCATGTACACTCTCATCACATTGCTCCCTGCCCTTGTCATTACAATCCTCCATGACCCATGTATCACAGTGTTCCATGCCCTTGTCATCACAATGCTCCAGCCCACTCTCAACACAATAATCTATGAAATATTTCAAACCAATGCTCAATACCCTTCTCATCACAATGCTCCATTACCTCTGTCATAACAATGCTCCATGAACCCTGCCATCACAATGTTCCACGTCCTTGTCATCACAAGGCTCCATGACCCTTGTCATCACAAAGGTCCATGCCCCTTTTCATCTAAATGCTCCATGAACCCTGTCATCACAATGCACAATGCCTATCATCATAATGCTTCAAGCTATTTTCATTACGATGAAATCAAAAGTCTCCATGACCTCTGTCATCATAATGCTCCAAACCCTTGTGATCACAATGTTCCATAACATTTATCATCATAACACCCCATGACGATCATCATCACAATTATCCATGGCCTTCTCATCACAATGCTCCATGATCTTTGTCATCACAATGCTCAATACACTTGTCATCACAATGCTCCATGACACTTGTCGTCAGTATAATCCTTGAAACCTGTCATGACAAGGCTCCATGCCTTTTTCATCACAATGATCCATGCCTTTTCATCACAATGCTCCAAGACCACTGTAATCACAATGCTCCACGCCCTTGTCGTCACAAAGCTCCATGACGCATGTCATCAGAATGCTCCATGGCCCTCTCCTCACAATGTTCCATGCCCTTGTCATCAAAATGCTCCAAGACCCCTGTAATCACAATGCTCCATGCCCCTTTTCATCTCAATGCTCCATGAACCCTGTCATCACAATGCACCATACCCATCATCATAATGCTTCAGGCTATTCTCATCACAATGAAATCAAAATTCTCCATGACCTCTGTCATCATAATGCTCCAAACACTTGTGATCACAATGTTCCATAACACTTGTCATCACAACGCTCTATGATGCCTGTCATCACAATACTCCATGTCCTTTTCATCACAATGCTCCATGACCTTTGTCATCACAATTCTCAATATACTTCTCATCACAATGCTCCCTGACACTTGTCCGTCAGAATGCTCCTTGAACCCTGTCACGAAAAGGCTCCATGCCATTTTCATCACAAAGCCCCATGCCATTGTCATCACAATGCTCCATGCCATTGTTATCAAAATACTCCACAAGCTGGTCATCTGAATGCTCCATGCCCTTTGTCATCACAATTCTCCATGCACTTGTCAGCACAATGCTCCCTGACACTTGTCATCACAATGCTCCAAGCCATTGTCATCACAATGCTCCATGCCTTTTTCAGAACAATGCTCCATGACCCTTGTCATCACAATGTGCCATGTGCTTTTCATCACAATGATCCACAACCTTGTCAGCGCTATGCTCCATAAACCTTGTAATCAGAATGCTCCATGCACTTCTCATCAAAATGCTCTCTCACATGTGATATCACAATGTCCATCACTAGTCATCACAATCCTCTCTCACCCCTGTCATCACAATGCTCCATGACTCCATTCATTAAATGCTTCATGACCTTTGTCATCACAATGGTCCATGGCCTCGTCATCAACAGGCTTTGTGACATATTTAACCACAATCCACCATGAACATTTCATCACAATGCTCTTTGACCCTTGTCATCACAATGCTCTATGCCTTTCTCAGCACAATGCTCCATGATTCTTGTCATCAAAATGCTCCATGCGCTTGTCAGCACAATGCTCCTTGACCCATGTCATCACAATGCAACATGCGCTTGTCATCACAGTGATCCACAATTTTGTCACCACAATGCTCCATAAAACTTGTCATCACAATTCTCCATGCACTTCTCATCAAAATGGTCTCTCACCACTGATATCACAATGTTCCATCACTATTCATCACAATACTCCCTCAACCCTGTCATCACAATGTTCCATGACTCCTGTCTTTGCAATGCTACATGCACTTATCATCACAATGTTCGATGACCCCTGACATCACAATGTTCCATAACCCCTGTCATCAAAATGCTCCATAACAGTTTTCCTCAAAATGCTCAATGACCCCTGACATCACAATGTTCCATAACACCTGTCCTCATAATTCTCCATGATCCTTTTCATCAAAATGCTCCATGACCCCTGACATCACAATGTTCCATAACAACTGTCATCAAAATATTCCATGACCCTTTTCATCAAACTGCTCTATGACCCTCTCATCACAATGCTCCCTGCCCTTCTCATCACAATGCACCACGCCCTTGTCATCAAAATGCTCCATGACCTTTGTCATCACAAATCTCCATGACAATTGGCATCTCAATGCTCCATGCCATTGTCATCACAATGCTCCATGAACCCTCTAATCATAATGCTCCATGCCCCTTTGCATCTCAATGCTCCATGAACCCTGTCATCAAAATGCACCATGCCCATCATCATAATGCTTCAGGCTATTGTCATCACAATGAAATCAAAATATTCGATGATCTATCTCATCACAATGCTCCAAATCCTTGTGATCACAATGTTCTATAACACTTATCATCACAATGCCCCTGACGCTCATCATCACAATTATCCATGGTCTTCTCATCACAGTGCTCCATGACCTTTGTCATCACAATGCTCTATACACATGTCATCACAATGCTCCCTGACACTTGTCATCAGTATGCTCCTGGAACCCTGTCATGACAAGGCTCCATACCATTTTCATAACAATGATCCATGCCAATTTCATCACAGTGCCCAAGACACCAGTAATCACAATGTTCCATGCCCTTATCATCACAATGCTCCAAGACCCCTGTAATCACAATACTCCATGCCCCATTTCCTCTTAAAGCTCCATGAGACTTGTTATTACAAGGCTCCATGGTCTTCTCATCACAATGCTCCAGGAACTTTTCATCACAGTGCTCCATTCCCTTGTCATCACAGTGCTCCATGACCCCTGTCCTCACAATACTTCCTGAACATTTTCATTCCAATTCTCCAGGAACTCCTCATCACAATGCTTCATGATCCCTATCATCACAATGCTCCATGACCACTGTCAACACAATGCTCCATGACCCCTGACAACACAGTGATCCGGGACTCTTGTCATCACAATGCTCCATTCCCTAGTCATCACAATGCTCCATGAACATTTTCAGCCCAATGCTCCATGACCCTTGTCATCACAATGATCCATGACCTTGTCATCGCAATGCTCCATGACCCCTGTAATCACCATGATCCGTGATGCTTCTCATCACAGTGCTCCATGACCCTTATCATCACAATGCTCCATGCCTGTGTCAGCAAAATGCTACATGACCTTGTCATCACAATGCTCCATTTGCTTGTCATCACAATACTCCCTTACCATTGTCATCACAATCCTCCATGAACCTTGGGATCACATTGCTTCATGCCCTTGTCATCACAATGCTACATGGTCTTTGAAACCAAAATGATCCATGACATCTGTCATCACAATGCTCCAAACCCTTGTGATCACAATGTTCAATAACACTTGTCATCACAATGCTCCATGATGCCTGTCATCACAATTCTCCATGCCCTTTTCGTCAAAATGCTCCATGATCTTTTTCATCACAATTCTCAATACACTTGTCACCACAATGTTCCCTGACACTTGTCGTCAGAATGCTCCTTGAAACCTGTCATGAAATGGCTTCATGCCCTTTTCATCACAATGCTCCATGCCATTGTCGTCACAATTCTCCACAAGCTTGTCATCAGAATGCTCCATGACACTTGTCATCACAATGTTCCATGGCCACTGTCATCACAATGCTCCATTCCCCTTGTCATTACAGTGCTCCATGACGCTCGTCATCACAATTATCCATGGTCTTCTCATCACAATGCTCCACGGTCTTGCCATCACAATGCTCCATGCCCTGGTCATCACAATGCTCCATGTCCCCTGTCATCACAATTTTCCTCGTTCTTGGCACCACTGTGCTCCATGACACTTCTCATCACCGTATTACATGATTTGTCATCACAATTATCTATGCACTTGTCATCGCAATGCTCCATGACCCCTGTCATAGGAAGCTCCATGTGCTTCTCATCACAATGCTTCATGAACTTTTCATCAAAATTCTCAATGGCCCTTGTCATCACAATGCTCCATGCCCTTGTCATCACAATGCTCCATGTCCCTTGTCATCACAATGCTCCAAGCACTTGTCATCAAAATGCTCCATTACATTTGTCATCACAATCCTGCATGACACTTGGCATCACAATGTTCCATTCCATTGTCATCGCAATGGACCATGACATATGTCATCACAATGCTCCCTGAGACCTGTCTTCAAAATACTCCATGACCTTCTCATCACAGTGCTCCATGCCTTGTCATCACATTGCACCATGCCCACTGTCATCACAATAATCCATGAAACATGTCAGGCCAATGCTCCATGCCCCTGTCATCACAATGCTCATTGCCTTTTCATCACAATGCTCTATGACCCCTGTCATCACAATGCTCCGTGACTCCAGTCATCACAATGCTTCATGACCTTTGTCATCACAATGGTCCATGCCCTCGTCATCACAAGGCTCTGTGACATTTGTCACCAAAATGCTCCATGAAATTTTCATCACAATGCTCGTTGACCCTTGTCATCACAATGCTCCATGCCTTTGTCAGCACAGTGCTCCATGACCCAGGCCATCACAATGCGCCATGTGCTTGTCATCACAATGCTCCACAACCTTGTCATCACAATGCTCCATAAAACTTGTCATCACAATGCTCCATGCACTTCTTATCAACATGCTCTCTCACGACTGATATCAAAATGTTCCTTCACTAGTCATCACAATACACCCACTCCCCTGTCATCACAATGGTCCACAACACCGTCATGAAAATGTTCCATGACTCCTGACATCACAATGTTCCATAACCCCTGTCATCAAAATGTTGCATGACACTTTTCATCAAATTGCTCCATGACCCTGTCATCACAATGCTCCCTGCCCTTCACAAGAGAATGCACCACACCCTTGTCATCAAAATGCTCCATGACCTTTGTCATCACAAAACTCCATGACCCTTGGCATCACAATGCTCCATGCCATTGTCATCACAATGCTCCAAAAAGCTCTCATCACATTGTTCCAAGCCCTTGTCATCACAGGATCCATGATGCTTTTCATCACAATGCTCGATGCCATTCTTCTCACAATGCTCCATGCGCTTGTCATTACAATCCTCCATGAACCATGTATCACAGTGTTCTGTGCCCTTGTTATCACAATGCTCCTTGCCCCCTCTCATCACAATAATCCATGAAACATTTCAGACCAATGTTCCATGCCCTTTTCATCACAATGATCCAAGACTCCTGTAATCATATTGCTCCATGCCCCTTTTCATCTCAATGCTCCATGAACGCTGTCATCACAATGCACCAATGTGCATCATCATAATGCTTCATGCTATTGTCATCACAATGAAATCAAAATGCTCTATGACCTCTGTCAACACAATGCTCCAAATCCTTGTGATCACAATATTCCATAACACTTATCATCACAACTCCCCATAATGCTCGTCATCACAATTATCCGTGGTCTGCTAATCACAATGCTCCATGACATTTGTCATCACAATGCTCAATACCCTTGTCATCACAATGGTCCCTGACACTTGTCATCAGTATGCTCCTTGAACCCTGTCATGACAAGGCTCCATGCCTTTTTCATCACAATGTTACATGCCCTATTCCTCACAGTGCTCCAAGACCCCTGTAATCACTATGCTCCATGACACTTTTCATCAGAATGCTCCATGAGACTTGTCATCACATGGCTCCATGGTCTTCTCATCACAATGCTCCAGTTCCTTGTCATCACAATGCTCCTTGAACCCTGTCATCACAATACTCCATGAATATTTTCAGCCCAATGCTCCATGACGTTCTCATCACAATGCTCCATGACCTCTGTCATCACAATGCTCCATGACCACTGTCATCACAACGCTCCATGAACCCTGACAACAGAATGATCCAGGACCCTTGTCATCAAAATGCTCCATGCCCTTGTCATCTCAATGCTCCATGAACCCTGTAATCACAATGCTCCATGACACTTGTCATCACAGTGCTCCATGAACCTTGTCATCACAATGCCTTTGACAGCAAAATGATACATAATCTTGTCATCACAATGCTCCATGCGTTTGTCATCACAATCCTCCATGACCCTTGGGATCATATTGCTTTATGCCCTTGTCATCTCTATCTTGCCTTTCTGGTTTTTACAGATTTTCGGATGTCCTTTTTGACCGGTGGGCAGTGACAATTCTTTGTAGTGTGGATTTGCCTATGTGCGCTTTCGTGATTGGCCAAAAGGGCCTATGCCTTTTCTCCTGAATATATTCAGGAGAAAAGGCATACGCCTTTTTTGGCCAAGTGCATCATTCTCGAAATTGTGATGTCTTTCCTGTGCTTTAAAGGCGATTCCAGTTTACCTGTTTAAATATGTTTTGTGCAATTCTGCCTCATTTTCATGTCCGCTTTGTTGCCTTCCCTCAACAGATTTTTGGAAGAGAGTAGTCCTTTATAACTCTGCAGGTTTTTGATTTGCTTTGCCCCTGAGCTCCAATTTTCAAATCCCATTATTGGGAGCTGACCACAAATCCACAATTTTGCTTCAGGAACTTTACTGGTTCCAGGGGTGGCTATACTGGTTCCCTGTGGGTGGCTGAGGCTTTGGTTAATTCTTCTTCCTGACGGGAATTTAGAGTGACATGTGTCCGTCCAAAGGCCTACATCTACTCTCTGATTGGTTCTTCCTCTTCCCTTTCATCCTCTTCACAATTAGCAAACTGTGTGAACCAGGAGGTTATAGGGGATGACTCTCCTAAGTTGGGAGATTGATAGTAAAGTAGTTGGAATGCCAAACTGTAGCACAAGGAGAGGAAAAGTTAGGAGACTTTCAGAAACCTTTCGCCATCACAGGGTGTCCATTCTCTAGGTTTCCCATACATGTTATAACTGTAGTGATATTCCCTTCTACCTGGAAATTTGGGACCCATGGAATGGTGGCATGCATTACTACTTTAAAGGGTCTGCATTTTCTCTCCCAATCTCACCAGTCCTCTCAGTCCCAAGTGTCCAGCCTTATGTCTCATCCAGCTGTCTTTGCAGATAGGGTCATTCTAGGTTTCATCAGAACCCCTGAAGGAATTGTGTAAGAATTTCGCTGTTTTTTTGTTTTGTTTTTGAAATTCATTTTTATAATGGGGTTGAGATGATTTTCCCTGACGTGTTTATGCTGGTCTAGACACACTTGATTCCCTTACAGGGGCATATCAATACATAGGTTTTAAGATTCTTACTAATCAGATATATTCCTCTGTGGGGAATAGGGGTTTTGAGTCCCGTTCACTGAGGAAGGTGTAGGTCTTGTCTATTCTGTATTTGGTTTATGGAATGGTACCTGTGCTAATATCAAACTCTGGTTTTATGCATCACCCCAGCTCTCCTTTCCCCTTAAGGAGGCATAAGAGTGTTTTCTAAATGTGAGACGCTGCTCTCTTTCCTAATTCAGTTCATGTGTTGTGATGTTGACATTCCCTCTGTAAGTGATATCTTATGATAAGATTCTTTTTCTGTGTGAATAATTTCCCTTAGAATCATCATACCTAAATCCTCTCATTATGCTGCTACTGGCCTTATGACATTTATTTCACATCTGAGTGATATTCTGTTGTACAAAATTACCACAAGTTCTTTATGCATTTCTCTTTTTCCTGGGATTCTTTAGGTGTACCGAAGTTGATGTTCTTGTATGCAGAGCAGCCCTAAACTTTGGGGTGTCTGTGTCTTGTTGATATTTAGTCTTCCCAAGTTATATGTCCATGAGTTGAAGTCCCCTTTGCTCGGGTGCTTTGTATTTTAGATGTTTTAGGAAACAGCATACACTTCTTCAGAGTAGCTCTTGGATATTTATACCCCACCCATCAGCGTGACTAGTCTCCCTGTTTTCCATGGCCTCTCCTGCATTTTTGATTTGTACACATTTTTTGGATGGCCTTTCTGAGCAGTGGAAATTGAGACTTCTTTGTTGTGCGGATTTGCATTTCCCTCTTGCTTGGTTGGCCAAAAACTCTGTATGTGTTTTTTTCCTGAAGATATTCACGAAAAAAACGCATACACCCTTTTGCCCAACTGCATCATTTTAGAAATTCTGCTGCTTTTCATATGCTTTAAATGTGAGTACAATCTACCTTTTGAAAAATGTTTCCTGCAATTCTGCCTCTCATTCAGAACCTCTTCGTTGCCTTACCTGAATATATTTTTGGACTTTGGTTATCATTTATATCTTTGCAGGTCTTTGAATTGTCTGCTCCTGAGCTCCATTTTGCAACTCGCTTTTTTTGTGAGCTGACCGCCAAAACTTTGGATTGCTTCCGGCCCTATTCTGTTTCTGGGGAAGCAGGCTGATCCTTTGGTTAATTCTTCTTCCTAATGGAAAATTAGAGTGACATGTGCCTGTCAAAACTCCTACAGCTAATCTCTCATTGGTTCCTCCTCTTCCCATTTATCCTCTGCAAAAAATTGCAAACTGTGTGAAACAGGAAGTTAAAGGTGCTGATTCTCCAAGTGGGGAGATTGTTAGTAATGTGGCTGGAATGGTGAACCCCAACACCAGGAGATCAAAAATGAGGTGCATTTTAGACACCTTTCCTGAGCACACGGTGTACATTCATCTGGGTTTCCCAGGCATGTTTTCCCTGTCAGAAGATTCCCTTGAAACTGCAGATTTGGGACCCATGGAATGGGTACCAGGCAGTATTACTTTAAAAGGTCTGCATTTCCTCACCCAGCCTCTCTAACATCTCTTAGCGTGCATAGCTTCCAGCCTTATATATCATCCTGCTGTGGGTCTACATGTGTTCAATCCATGTTACATCGTAGCCCTTCAACAAAAGTTGTAAGAATTTTTGTCTGTCTCACTGTTTTTATAAATATTTTTAAATTTATTTTTATATTGGTTACAGCTGATTTTCAAAGCTCTGTTTTTTGCTGCTGTACATCCACTTGATTCATGTACTGTGTGACAACAATAAATTCTTTCTCAGATGCTTACGAGTCATATGTATTATTTTCCAGTGACTTGAGTGGACTGAGTGCAGTTCTTTGAGGTACCGTGTAGGCCTTGCCAGTTATTCAATTCGGTACTTGGAATGGTATCTTTGCTAATTTCAACCTCCTGGATAATACCTCACCATTCCCCACCTTTCCCATTTAGCAGCCTTATGTCTCTTTTCTACATATTTGACTATGTTTCTGTTTTTTAGTGTATTTCATGTGTAGCCATTTTTGATTCCACCTTTAAGTGACATCTTATGATATGTGTCTTTTTCTTTCTGACATGTGTCACTTAGAATGATCGTATGTAACTCCTCCAGAGTTGTTCCAACTGGCCTTATTTCATTGATTTCTGGATGAGTAATATTCCACTCTACATAAGTACCCCATCTCTTTTATCCATTTTATCCTTCCAGGGACATTTAGGTTATATCCAAGTGGAGGCCCTTTTTAACAGAGAGGTGGTAAACGTTGGAGTGCCTGTTTTCTGTCATTTTTTGTTTTTCCCAAGGTATACGCCCATGAGTGCAAGTGCCCTATGCTCTGTAGCTCAGTTTTCAGATGTTTTAGCAAACACAATACATTTCTCCAGAGTGGCCGTTGGCAAATTACATTTCCACTATCAGCCTCACAGGGCTCCCTTTTCTCCTCATCCTGTCCTGCATTTCTGGTGTTTACACTTTATGTGGATGGCCCTTCTGACTGATGTGAAGTGATACATTTTGTAGTATTGATTTCCAGTGCCCACCTGTTTGGTTGGATAAAAAGTGTGTATGGCCTTTACTTGAATATATTCAGAAAAAAATGCATACGCCCTTTTGGGCCAACTGCATCATTGGCGATGTTCAGCCCCTTTTCTTGTGCTTTAATGGGGAGACTTTTCTACCTCTTCAAATCTGTTTCCTGCCACTCTCCCTTGCTTACAAGTCTTCTTCTGTGACTTACCTCATGACATTTTTCGAAAATAGATATTTTCAACTCTGCAGTTTCATGAATTTTAGTGCCCCTGAGTTCCATTTTTCAACTTGTGTTTTTGGAAACTGGACACAAAAGAGCGGGATTTCCTGTAGCCCTATTCTGTTTTCGTGGGCAATTCTAGCCTTTGATGAATTTGTCTTCCGGATTGGAAATTAGAGTGGCATGTGCCTGTCCAAACAACTAAGACTTGTCTCTAAATTTTTCTCATCCTTCCGCTTCATCGTCTGGACAAATTCCAAACTGTGTGCAACAGGATGTTGACGGTGTTGATATCCCCAAGTGAGGAGATTGTTAGGAAAGATGCTGGAGGGGTGAACCCGAGCACCAGGCGATGAGGAGATGAGGTGCCTTTTCCAAACTCTTTCCGATCAAACGGTGCACCATCCTCTAGGTGTGACAGGCATGTTTTAGCTGTAGGAAGGGTCGCGTGCATGTAAGGAGAACACCAGGGATTTTTCCAAATCAGTGCCTCCCCGAACCCCAAACTGGGGAATTTTTAAGCTACGGCTACATGTATGTCCATTAAGGGCCTTGGGAAATAGTAAGAGCCCAAACTTTAGATGATTGAAATCTTCAGGTTCAGAAGCGCTCACCATCGGCCTTGCTTAGGTTACATTTTATCTGTCATTGAAAGATGATGTCAATAAAAATATCGATTTTTTTTCAGATGATTTCCCCTTATAGGTTATTGCAAAATATTCAGTGTAGTTCCCTGTGCTATACAGTAGTTCCTTGTTGATGAACTATTTTATACATAGCAGTGTGTATGTGTTGATCTCAAACTGTTAATTCATCCCTTCTCCTACCTTTCCCCTTTGGTAATAATAAATTATAAGATTTTATACTTCTCAGAAATGGGGGAGCTGAAAGAGAGGTATCCTTTTCAATGGAAAAGCAATCAAAACAAGATTGAAGCTTCAGCCAAGAGTATTCGATGTACAACCATGGAAATAAATCACTTCATTTCTCTAATGTTGACCTGACAAATAAGACAAACGTCTTCACTGAACTTGCTTATAGTAAAGTGATGGAAATATCAAATGCAAGTCTTAGAAACATCTTATTTTACCCGAGCATTATACACTGCTCTATGTTAAGTACAGTATGGCTCACACATCTGTTCATTGAAGTTACAATGTTCTCAATTTCTGTTACTGATCCTCCAGAGTGGATCCCAACAGGAGTCCCCGTGCCCAGTGTCATTGGAGCCAACAGATCAAGACTGAGTTTGGTTCAGAAGCAAAGGAAACATTATTTTGAAAAGAGAATGGAGAGATGAGAGCGTGCACTCCCGCACGGGCTGTGGGCTGGGCTGCTGTGTAGGGATCCCGGCAGCGTCAGTGGGAGTTAGGGGATGGAGCTCTCGAGGGCTGGGTTTGCTGCAGCTCAGGCTCTATGCCGTGGAGTCTGCATGGGACTCCGCTAACTGAGGTGTCGACCCAGCCATTCTGCACTAGGAAATCGTGTCTGAAGTGCCGGGTGTGGGACCTCTGCATGCGGCACCCTAGGAGCACGTGAAATTAGACAAAGCACAAAGGAAAAACAGCTTAGACTTTATTTTATTGCCCAGATTCTCTTTTTATCTCCCAGGAATTTTTAATGAACGTTGCCAGAGACGAACCCCTCCTCTGTTTTATTTTCCGTTCCTCATTCTTGGGGTGTTGAGGGTGCAGACCCCTCTTTTGTAACTGCTTCATGCAGTGGTGGGAGCCCTGATACATGGGGGGAGGGGCAAAACGTCTCCCCACCAGCCTCCAGGTGAGATTGATTGTCCCAAGGCCTCCTGCCTCACTTCTCGTACACCTGAGCACCAGCATTGGAAGTGTTATAGATTCTAATAACCTTTAAGGGTCCAGGAAAGAGATGCACAGAGATGCTGTGGTGGCAGGTTTCACCCCACCCCACATTTGTTCGGTGACATTAGGCTGACGGTTTTTGCCAGCCTAGATGCTCTGACCAGTAGTCTGCGCTTTCTTTAATTAGGTCCCTGAATTAATGTACAAACAGCACCATGTGTCAGAGCCCTGCCCGTGCAACTCCCAGACACTCCAGGGTCAGTGGTGATCCAGGACCATGACGACCACTGAGTCAACGGCCTTTAGAAGTAGCCAGCAGTCCAGCCGGTCATATTGGCCACCATCACTGCGGTGTCTGTAGGGTTTTCTATGGTGAAAGCGTGATATACGTTTCCCCCGCCAAGCTTATTAGCTCCCCTCTGGGTGCAGTAAGTCCTGCAAGCAGTAGTCTGCTCTTTCGGGGCACAGTCTTGTTGTTTTCTGAGAGAAACTCCAGGTCAAGTGATGGTCACACGAGTCATCTTGGGGGCCCGTTGCCCCCATTTGTCTCTCTGGAGGTTGGAGTTGGAGGGCCTCCTCACTCGAGGTCAGTGTGTCCACAGAGCGAGCCCTGCATCTTCAGGGCATGATGGGTGGTTAGGATCACGATGTGGGGTCCTTTTCCCTTAGGAGGGAGCTGGCCTTGTGGGCTGCTGATTTCTAGCTTTTTAGATACCCCAGTATCCTGGCCTGATGAGTTGGTGGGCAAAGCCCTTGGTGACCATAGTTTATCATACGTGAAGGGCATTCTTGTGTTGCTCCATTTCAAGTGGTCCCAGTTTTTGCACTAAGTCTCCAAGGGCGATTAACCTTTGACCGGGTATGTAAAGGTCAAAGGGTTTAGCTAAATTAGGGAGTTCCTGGGCAAGGATCTGAATTGACTGATCTTTCCATTCTTGAAAGGCTGCTTCTGGATTCTATTCAAAAGGATCATCATCTTTTCGTGTCAGTGTTTCATGTAGAGGCCCAGCTATTAGACTGTAGTTAGGGATCCAGATGCAGAAACCCTTGGCCTCCCCAGGAACCCCTAAGCTGTCTTCTAGTTTTAGAAGAGGTAAGGCTGCAAATGGCTTCTTCCCTATCCTGGGATGCGTTTCTCTGAATATCTGTCAGAATGAAGCCCAGGCATGTCACCAGAGCTTGGGATATTTGAGCCTTTTTCTTGGACACCTTCTATCCTTTCTTGGCTAGGTAGTTCAGAGGCGTCTTTAGTAGGCCTGGTGATCAGAATGTCATCTGCATATTGAAGGAGGGTTCCCTTTTACAGAGGTAGAACTTTTAGGTCTTTAGAGGACATTTCCCCAATGATGGTGTGGGGATTTTTGCCCCATTGGGGCAGGACGGCCCAGCATTATTGGTTTTGTTGCATGTTGTGTCCTGCCACTCACAAGCCAAAAGTTCTTGTGACTCTGAGATGAATGGAATACAGAAGAAGGCATCATTGAAGTGTAATACAGAATGCCATGGCCTGGTGGATAGTAGAATTTCCAGCAGTGTGTATGAAATAGGAGCTACTGGATGTATATCCTCGGTGGCTTCACTGACTGACCTGATATCCTTTACCAGGTCTCCAGCAGCCCATGGGGCTCTCGTGGTCAGGCCAATCCCAGGATATGGAGCTCACCTGGGCTGCATCCCGCACCCCACTGCCCACGGGGCTCTCGTGTTCAAGTCCCTCCCAGGGTATGGAGCTCACCTGTGCAGCTACCCAGCAGCCCATGGGGCTCTCATAGTCAGGCCCTTCCCAGGATACGGAACTCCCCTGGGCAGGTACCCCAGCAGGGCTGGACACACAGGAACTGTGCACATAGCCCACCTTGCAGAGAACCCCCAGTTCACCTGTCGCTCACAGCTGACACAGAACACCTCAGAGCAGGACTTGAACTAACAAACAGCAGCTCTGACAGGTCTGTGACCCTGGCTATCACTCTGTGCAGCCTCTCTCTGCCTGGTCTTCCAGACACTTCCACTGCAGCCAGGGCACCAGGCCTCTGTCTCCACCCACCATCACTCCTCTCCCTGACTCCTGGGTTCCTCTCATTAGGATAGGGTCTTCTTGAAGTTGTTTTCCACTCATGGACCAGATAAAATGATAAGAAAACAAGCCGCAGCTGCAGCCCCTTGTCTAGCCTGACTCTCAAGAGCCCACACCTGTTCCTTGGGACTGACCCGTTTAGCAAGGTTCATTTTCTGCAACTGTGAGCCCCTGAGGGGTGAGGATTGGCTGATTTGGGCAGCCTGAAACTGCCTGCCAGCTCCACCCCCACAGGTGTGCCTGGGTTGAGGTCAATATAAACACCACTCCAGTCAGCAAGAGCCCCTGTAGCTGTGCCTGACGCCATATTCTCTGCCCCGTCAGCAGAGTCGGGGCTTGGGTGGTGGGAGGGGGTGAGGGGCCGTGGCTTTGTGGGTGGCCCAGTGTGAGTGGGGCTCTGCTGGACTTTCTGCAGGAGTTGCCAGGCTGCCACCTGCTAAAGAAGAGGATGTGTCACCCATACTTGCCACTGGCATTTCTCCCCAGGCAGAGGTGAGGAAGTAAAAAAGCAGTGGAGGCCATGGCAGGAGTGGTATCACAGGCAGGGAAATGGAAAGATTCCAGAAGAGCATCTGGGGCCAGGACCATCCTGGCTGGCCTGCAGGCACAAAGTCGGCCTGCGTGCTGTCGCTGGTGTGGCTCCACAGCCCTTCCTCTAGGCTTGCACGTGCTTGTACATATTCAGGTGTTTTACCTGGAAAGGGTGGGAAGAGTTCAGCTGCAGCAGGACTGGGGCTCAGCTCACATTTACTCACAGACGCCTCGACACAGTCCCCCAGCTTTGCAATGAGGATGCTCCTTGTGGGGGGGAGCGCTGCTGACTGCATGGGAGACGATTTCCCACCTGTGACCAACTTAAGAATTTTTTACCACTGCAGCAAGTGCCCTGATACGATTTTTCTCTGCATAACTGGTGAGTTCTGTTTTTTTTTTTTTTTTCTTTTTGGTTCAAGATAGATTTTATTTATTCCTCGTTTTTTTTTTTTAATTCGGAAATATAAACATGGAAATAATGCATTAATATAAAGACATCTATGTGAAGGGAAAAGCTTTTTTTCTGTTTTATTTTATTAAATGTTATTTATTTATATTTATTTTTTTTTAAATTTATTTCTTTTATACAGCAGGTTCTTATTGGATATATATTTTATACATATAAGTGTGCACATGTGAATCCCAGTCTCCCAATTCATCCCACCACCACCCTCACATGGCGTTCCCTCCTTGGTGTCCATATGTTTGTTCTCTACATCTGTGTCTCTATCTCTGCCCTGAACACCGGTTCATCTGTACCATTTTTCTAGGTTCCACATATATGCATTAATATACAATATTTGTTTTTCTCTTTCTGACTTACTTCACTCTGTATGACAGTCTCTAGATCCATCAAGGTCTCTACAAATGACCCAATTTCATTCCTATGTATTGCTGAGTAATATTCCATTGTATATATGTACCACGTCTTTATCCATTCGTCTGTCTGTGGGCACTTAGGTTGTTTTCATTACCTGTCCATTGTAAATAGTGCTGCAGTGAACATTGTGGTGAATGTGTCTTTTTGATTTATGTTTTTCTCTGGGTATATGCACAGTAGTGGGTTTGCTGGATTATATGGTAATTCCATTTTTATTTTTTTAAGGAACCTCCATACTGTTCTCCATAGAGACTGTATCGATTTACATTCCCAACAATAGTGGAATAAGGTTCCTTTTCTCCACACCCTCTCCAGCATTTGTTGTTTGTAGATTTTCTGATGATGCCTATTCTAACAGGTGTGACGTGATACCTCATTGTAGTTTCGATTACCATTTCTCTAATAATTAGTGATATTGAGCAGATTTTCATGTGCGTACTGGACATCTCTATGTCTTCTTGGAAGAAATGTCTATTTAGATCTTCCATTTTTGTATTGGGTTGTTTTATTAATATTGAGCTGCATGAGCTGTTTATATATATTGGAGATTAATCATTTGTCCATTGATTCGTTTGCACATATTTTCTGCCATTCTGAGGGTTATCTTTTCGTCTTGTTTGTAGTTTCCTTTGCTTTGCAAAAGATTTTACGTTTCATAAGGTCCCATCTGTTTAGTTTTCTTTTTTATTTCATTACTATAGGACGTGGATCAAAAAAGATCTTGCTGTGATTTACGTCAGAGTATCCTTCGTAAGTTTTGCTCTCAAAGTTTTATACTGTTAGGTCTTACATTAAGGTCTCTAATCCATTTTGAATATATTTTTATGTATGGTGTTGGGGACTGTTCTAATTTCATTCTTTTACATGTAGCTGTCCATATTTCCCAGCACCAATGATTGAAGAGACTGTCTTATCTCCATTGTATAGTCTTGCCTCTTTTGTCATAGATTAGTTGACCATAGGTGTGTAGGTTTATCCTTGGGCTTTCTTTTTTTTTTCCTTTTACACGTTTATTGGAGTATAATTGCTTTACAATGGAGTGTTCGTTTCTGCTGTATAACAATGTGAATCAGCTATACATATACAAATATCACCAGATCCCCTTCCTCTTGCATCTCCCTCCCACACTCCATATCCCACCCCTTTATGTGCTCACAAAGCACCGAGCTGATCTCCCTGTTCTATGTGGCTGCTTCCCAGTAGCTATCGGTGTTACATTTGGTAATGTATTTATGTCCATGCCACTCTCTCACTTCGTCCCAGCTTACCCATACCCCTTCCGGTGTCCTCAAGTCCTTTCTCTATGTCTGTGTCCTTAATCCTGTCCTGCCACTAGGTTCTTCAAAATCTTTTTTTTTCTTCATTAGATTCCGTATATCTCTGTTAACATACAGTATTTGTTTTTCCCTTTCTGACTTACTTCACTGTGTAGGACAGATTCTAAATCCATCCACCTCAGTACAAATAACTCAGTTTTCCTTCTTTTTATGGCTGAGTAATATTCCATTGTATATATGTGCCAGATCTTCTTTATCCATTCATCTGTCGATGGACACTTAGGTTGCTTTCATGTCCTGGCTATTGCAAATAGAGCTGCAATGAACATTTTTGTACATAACTCTTTTTGAATTATGGTTTTCGCAAGGCAAATACCCAGTAGTTGGATTGTTGTGTCGTATAGTACTTCTATTGTTAGTTATTTAAAGGAACCTCCATACTGTTCTCCCTAGTGCCCATATCAATTTACATTCCCACCCACAGTGCAAGTGTGTTCCCTTTTCTCCAATAAAGGCCTCTCCAGCATTTATTGTTTTGTAGATATTTTTGATGATTGCCACTCTGATTGCTGTGAGGTGATACCTCACGGTAGTTTTGATTTGCATTTCTCTAATGATTAGTGATGTTCAGCATCCTTTCATGTGTTTCTTGGTAATCTGTATATCTTCTTTGGAGAAATGTCTATTAGGTCTTCTGCCCGTTTTTGGATTGGGTTGTTTGTTTTTGTGATATTGAGCTACATGAGGTGCTTGTAAAGTTAGGAGATTAATCCTTTGTCAGTTGCTTCATTTGAAAATATTTTCTCTCATTCTGAGGGTTGTTTTTGCATCTTTTTTATGTTTTCCTGTACTGTGTAAACGCTTTTAAGTTTCATTAGGTCCCATTTGTTGATTTCTGTTTTTATTTCCATTTCTCTAAGTGGTGGGTCAAAAAGGATCTTGCTGTGATTTATGTCATATAGTGTTTTGCCTATGGTTTCCTCTAAGTGTTTTATAGTGTCTGGTCTTATATTTAGATCTCTAATCAATTTAGAGTTTATTTTTGTGTATGGTGTTATGGAGTGTTCTAATTTCATTCTTTTATGTGTAGGGGTCCAGTTTTCCCAGCACCAATTACTGAAGAGACTGTCTTTTCTCCATTGTATATAATTAGCTCCTTTGTCATAGATGAGATAGCCATATGTATGTAGGTTTATCTCTGGGCTTTCTGTCCTGTTCCATTGATCTGTGTTTATGCCAATCTACATACACTTGATTCCATTATGGAGACATATAAATACATAGGTTTCAAGGTTATTACCAGTCAGATATATTCCTCTTCAGTGAATAGGGTGTTTGGTGTCCAGTTCATTGAGAAAGGAGTAGGTCTTGTCTATTACATATTTGGTATATGGAATGGGATCTGTGCTAATTTCAAACTCTGCTTTTACACATCACCCCACATCACCTTTCCCCTTAAGGAGGCATAAGTGTGTTTTCTAAATGTGTAACTCTGTTCTCTTTTGAAATTCAGTTCATGTGTAGCCATGTTTACATTTCCTCTATAAGTGATATATTACAATAAGTTTCTTTTTCTTTGTGGCTCATTTCACTTAGCATCATCGTACCTAAAGCCACTCATTATGCTGCTATTGGCCTTATGACATTGATTTTATGTCTGAGTGACATTCCATTGTATATAAGTACCACAACATCTATATCCATTTTTTTTTTCCTTTCCTGGGATATATAAAGTGTACCGAAGTCGAGGTTCTTGTAAACAGAGCAGCCCTAAAGTTTTGGCTGGCTGTGTGTTGTGGATTTTTAGTTTTCCCAAAATACACGCCCATGAGTGGAAGTGTGCTATGCTCTGTAGCTCTGTTTTAGAAAACAACATACAGTTCTCCAGAGAGGCTGTTGGCAATTTACATCCTGTCCATCGGCGTAACCAGGCTCCCTTTCCTCCATGGCCTGTCCTGCATTTGTGGTTTTTACACTATTTGTGGATGGCCCTTTTGACTGGAGGTAAGGGACACTTCTATGTAGTGTGGATTTGCAGTGCTTGATGGCTTGCTTGGCCAAAAAGGGCATATGCATTTTTTCCTGAATATATTCAAGAAAATACACATAGTCCCTTTTCAGCCAAGGGCAACATTGTCGAAATTCTGTCGCTTTTCATGTGCTTTAAAGACGACTCCAATCTACCTCTTGAAATCTGTTTCCTTCAATTCTGCCTTGCATTCAAATCCTCTTCACTGCCTTTCCTCAATATATTTCTGGATGATAGTTGTCCTTTATAACTCTGCAAGTTTGTGAATTGCTGTGCCCCTGATTTCCATTTTTCAACTCGCCTCTTTGTGAGCTGGCTGCAATACCGCAGGATGGCTTTAGGCCCTAGTCTGGTTCCGGGGCTTCAGGCTGAGCCTTTGGTTAATTCTTCTTCCTGATGGGAAACTAGAGTGACATGTGCCCATCCAAACACCTACAGCTAATCTCTCATTTGTTTCCCCTCTTCCTGTTCATCCTCTGCACAATTTGCAAACTGTGCATAACGGGAGGGTAAAGGCGCTGACACTCCAAGTGGGGAGATATTGAGTAATGCAGATGGAATGGCGAAGCCGAGCACGACAAAAGGAAAAATGAGGTACATTTTAGAAAACTTTCCCAATTACACAGTGTACCATCCACTGGGTTTCCCATGCATGTTTTAACTGTAGGAAGATTCCCTTAAACCTGGAGAGTTGGGACCACTAGAATGGGTAGCACACAGTATTGCTCTAAGTGATGTTCTTTTATTCACACAACCTCAGCAATCTTGTCAGCCCCATGTGGCCAGTCTTATGTCTCATCCAGCTGTGGGTGTAAAGGTGGTCAATCTGGCTTGCATCACAGGGCCTGAACGTAATTTTTAAGACTTTCCCTCTGTTTTTGCATTTTGCTTTTGAAATGTATTTTTATAAGTGGGTTTAACTGAATTTCAGTGCTGTGTTCATGCCGTTATACACACACATGACTCCTCTATGGAGACATGAGAATACATATGTTTTAAAATACTTAGAGTCAGACATATTCCTCTGCAATGAATAGGGGTTGTTGAGTCCAGTTCATTGTGCTGGGAGTAGGTGTTGCCTATTAAATACATGGTTTATATAACGGTATCTGTGCTAATTAAAAACTGTGGTTTTATGCATCACCCCACCTCGGCTTTCCCCTTAAGCAGGCAGAAGATGTTTTCTAAATGTGTGACTCTGTTGTGTTTGTAATACAGTTCATGTGTAGTCATGTGTACATTCCCGCTATGAGTGATATCTTATGATTAGATTAGTTATGCTGTAATCTTTCCTAACTCAGTACACGTGTAGCCATGTTTACAGGACCATCATAAGTGATATCTTATGATAAGTTTCTTTTTCTTTGTGACTTATTTCACTGAGAATCATCGTACCTGAATCCACTCTTTTTGCTGCTACTGGCCTTATGACATTGATTTCATGGCTGAGCGATATTCCATCATACGTAAGTACCACAATATCTTGAACCATTTTTGTCTTTCCCGGGATACTTAAGGTGTACACAAGTTGAGGTTCTTGTAAGCAGTGCAGCCATAAATTTGAGGGTGGCTCTGTCTTATTGATTTTCTGTTTTCCCAAGATATATTCCCTAGACTGCAAGTGCCCTTGGCTCAGTAGCTCTGTTGTTTTGTTGTTTTAGGGAACACAGTGCACTCCTCCAGAGAGGCAGCTGGCAACTTACATCCCGCCCATTAGCAAAACAAGGCTCCCTGTTCTCCAGGGCCTGTCTTGCCTTTCTGGTTTTTACACATTTTGTGGATGTCCCTTTTGACCGGTGGGAAGGGATACTTCTTTGTAGTGCAGATTTGCATTGCTGCTGGCTTGCTTGGCCAAAAAGGGCGTATGTGTTTTCTCCTGAATATATGCAGGAGAAAATGCATAAGCCCTTTTTGGCCAAGTGCATCATTGTCGATGTTGTGCCCCTCTTCCTGTGCTATACAGGTGATTCCAACGTACCTCTTGAAATCTGTTTCCTGCTATTCTGCCTCGCTTTCAAGTCCAGGTCGTTGCCTTCCTTCAAAAGATTTTTGGACGATAGTTGTCCTTTAATATTCGGCCAGTTTGTGAATTGCTGTGCCCCTGAGCTCCATTTATCAAATCATTTTTTGTGAGCTCACCACAAGTCCAAAATTTTGGTTCAGGACCTATACTGGTTACCGGCAGGGGGATGAGTCTTTGGTTAATTCTTCATCCTGCCGGGAAATTAGAGTGACATGTGCCCGTCCAAACGCCTAACAGCTACTCTCTCATTGGTTCTCCGTCTTCCCTTTCATCCTCTGCCAAATTGGCAACCTGTTTTATCCAGGAGGTTAAAGGGGCTGTCTCTCCAAGTTAGGAGATTGATAGTAAAGCAGTTGGAAAGTCAAACTGGAGCACCAGGAGAGGGACAATTAGTTGAGTTTTAGAAACATTTCGTATACACAGTGTGTCCATTCTCTAGGTTTCCCGTACTTGTTATAGCTGTAGTAATATTCTCTTCAACCTGGAGAGTTTGGAACCATGGAATGGAGGCCACGCATTATTGCTTTAAACGGTCTGTGTTTGCTCACCCAGTCTCAGCAATCCTCTCAGTCCTAAGTGTCCAGCCTTATGCCACATCAAGCTGTAGTTGTAGATAGGTTCATTGCAGGTTTCATCAGAGACACAGAAGGAATTGTAAAGATTTTCCCTGTTTTTTTGTTTTGTTTTTGAAATTCCTTTTTATAGTGGGTTTGAGCTGATTCTCACTGCCATGTTTATGCCAGTCTAGACACACTTGTTTCCCTTATGGAGACATATCAATACATAGGTTTTAATATTCTTACTAGTCAGATATATTCCTCTGCAGAAAATATGGTGTTTTGAGTCCCTTTCCCCGAGGAAGGTGTAGGTCTTGTCTATTCCATAGTTGGTTTTTGGAACAATACCTGTGCTTATATCAAACTCTGGTTTTATGCATCACCCCACCTCTCCTTCCCCCTTAAGCAGGCATAAGAGTGTTTTCTAAATGTGAGACTCTGTTCCCTTTCCTTACTCAGTTCATATGTAGCCATGTTTACAGGATCTTCATAAGTGAAATCTTATGATAAGTTTCTTTTTCTGTGACTTATTTCACTTAGAATCATCGTACCTGAATCCACTCATTTTGCTGCTACTGGTCTTATGACATTGATTTCATGGCTGAGGGATATTCCATCGTACGTAAGTACCACAATTCTTTGAACAATTTTTATCTTTCCTGGGATACTTAAGGTGTACCCAAGTTGAGGTTCTTGTAAGCAGTGCAGCCCTAAATTTTGGGGTTGTTCTGACTTACTGATTTTCAGTTTTCCCAATGTATATTCCCTAGAGTGGAAGTGCCCTTGACTCTGTAGCTCTGTTGTTTACTTCTTTTAGGGAACACAATGCACTCCTCCAGAGAGGCAGTTGGCAACTTACATTTCGCCAATCAGCATAACAAGGCTCCCTGTTCTCCAGGTCCTCTCTTGCCTTTCTGCTTTTTACACATTTTGCGGATGTCCCTTTTGACTGGTGGGAAGTGATACTTCTTTGTACTGCGGATTTGCATTGCCCGCTTGCTGGCTTGGCCAAAAAGGGCGTATGCGTTTTCTCCTGAATATATTCAGGAGAAAACGCATACACCATTTTTGGCCAAGTGCATCATTGTCGAAGTTGTGACACTCTTCCTGTGCCTTACAGGTGATTCCAACGTTCCTCTTGAAATCTGTTTCCTGCTATTCTGCCTCGCTTTCAAGTCCAGGTCGTTGCCTTCCCTCAACAGATTTTTGGACGATAGTTGTCCTTTATTACTCTGCCTGTTTCTGAATTGCTCTGCCCCTGAGCTCCATTTCTCAAATCGTTTTTTGTGAGCTGACCACAAGTCCAAAATTTCGGTTCAGGACCTATACTGGTTCCCGGCAGTGGGATGAGTCTTAGGTTAATTCTTCTTCCTGCCGGGAAATTAGAGAGACATGTGCCCGTCCAAATGCCTAACAGCTACTCTCTCATTGGTTCTCCGTATTCCCTTTCATCCTCTGCCTAATTGGCAACCTGTGTTATCCAGGGTGTTAAAGGGGCTGTCTCTCCAAGTTGGGAGATTGATAGTAAAGTAGTTGGAGAGTCAAACTGGAGCACCAAGAGATGGAATATTCGTTGAGTTTTATAAACCTTTCGTATTCACAGTGTGTCCATTCTCTAGGTTTCCCGTACATGTTATAGCTGTAGTAATATTCCCTTCAACCTTGAGAGTTTGGAACCATGGAATGGAGTTCACACATTATTGCTTTAAACGGTCTGTGTTTGTTCACCCAGTCTCACCAATCCTCTCAGCCCCAAGTGTCCAGACTTATGCCACATCCAGCTGTAGTTGTATATAGGTTCATTCCAAGTTTCATCAGAGACCCTGAAGGAATTGTAAAGAATTTCCCTGTTTTCTTGTTTTGTTTTTGAAATTCCTTTTTATAGTGGGTTTGAGCTGATTCTCAGTGCCATGTTTATGCCAGTCTATACACAGTTGATTCCCTTACGGAGACATATCAATACATAGCTTTGAAGATTCTTAATAGTCAGATATATTCCTCTGCGGGAAATATGGGGTTTTGAGTCCCATTCACTGAGGAAGGTGTAGGTCTTGTCTATTCCATACTTCGTTTTGGGAACAATAACTGTGCTTATATCAAACTCTGCATTTATGCATCACCCCACCTCTCCTTCCCCCTTAAGCAGGCATAAGAGTGTTTTCTAAATGTGAGACTCTGTTCTCTTTCCTAACTCAGTTCATGTGTAGCCATGTTTACAGGATCTTCATAAGTGATATCTTATGATAAGTTTCTTTTTCTGTGTGACTTATTTCACTTAGAATCATCGTACCTGAATCCACTCATTTTGCTGCTACTGGTCTTATGACATTGATTTCATGGCTGAGGGATATTCCATCGTATGTAAGTAACACAATTTTTTGAACCATTTTTATATTTCCTGGGCTATTTAAGCTGTACCCAAGTTGAGGTTCTTGTAAGCAGTGTAGCCCTAAATATTAGGGTGGATCTGTCTTATTGATTTTCAGTTTTCGCAAGGTATATTCCCTAGACTGAAAGTGCCCTTGGCTCTGTAGCTCTGTTATTTACTTGCTTTAGGGAAAATAATGCACTCCTCCAGAGAGGCAGTTGGCAATTTACATCCCGCCCATCAGCATAACAAGGCTCCCTGTTCTCCAGGGCCTGTCTTGCCTTTCTGGTTTTTACCCATTTTGTGGATGTCCGTTTTGACCAGTGGGAATTGATACTACTTTGTAGTGCAGATTTGCATTGCCCACTTGTTTGCTTGGCCAAAATGTGTGTATGCGTTTTCTCCTGAATATATTCAGGAGAAAATGCATACGCCCTTTTTGGCCAAGTGCATCATTGTCGATGTTGTGCCCAACGTCCTGTGCTTTAAAGGAGATTCCAACGTACCTCTTGAAATCTGGTTCCTGCTATTCTGCCTCGCTTTCAACTCCCCCACGATGCCTCCCCTCAACAGATTTTTGGACGATAGTTGCCCTTTATTACTCTTCCTGTTTGTGAATTTGTGTGCCCCTGAGCTCCATTTTTTAACTCGTTTTTTTGTGAACTGAACGCAAGACCAATATTTTGGTTCAGGACCTATACTGGTTTAAGGTGGGTGGCTGAGACGTTGATTAATTCTTCTTCCCCCCGGGAAATAAGGGTGACATGTGCCCGTCCAAATGCCTAACAGCTACTCTCTCATTGGTTCTCCCTGCTCGCATTCATCCTCTGCCAAATTGGCAACCTTTGCGAAACAGGAGGTTAAAGGTCCTTCTCTCCAGCTTTGGAGATTGATAGTAAAGCAGTTGGACAGTCAAAGCGGAGCACCAGGAGAGGGACTATTCGTTGAGTTTTAGAGACCTTTCGTATTCACAATGTGTCCATTCTCTAGGTTTCCCGTACATGTTATAGCTCAAGTAATATTCCCTTCAACATGGAGAGTTGGGACCCATGGAATGGATGCCATGCATTATTGCTTTAAAGAGTCTGCATTTTCCCACGCAATCTCAACAATCCTCTCAGTCCCATGTGTCCAGCCTTATGCCACATCCAGCTGTCATTGTAGATAGGGTCATTCCATATTTCATCAGAAACCCTGAAGGAATTTTAAAGAATTTCCCTGTTTTATTGTTTTGTGTTTGAAATTCTTTTTTATAGTGGGTTTGAGCTATTTCTCGCTGCCATGTTTATGCCAGTCAAGACACACTTGAATCCCTTATGGAGACATATCAGTACATAGGTTTTAAGATTCTTACTAGTCAGATATATTCCTCTGCGGGAAATATGGGGTTTTGAGTCCCTTTCACTGAGGAAGGTATAGGTATGTCTTGTCTATTCCATAGTTGGTTTTTGAAATGGTACCAGTGCATATATCAAACTCTGGTTTTCTGCATCACCCCACCTCTCCTTCCCCCTTAAGCAGCCATAAGGGTGTTTTCCAAATGTTAGACTCTGTTTTATTTCCTAACTGAGTTCATGTGTAGCCATGTTAACAGGATCTTCATAAGTGATATCTTATGATAAGCTTCTTTTTCTGTGTGACTTATTTCACTTAGAATCATCATACCTGAATCCACTCATTTTGCTGCTACTGGTCTTATGACATTGATTTCATTGCTGAGGGATATTCCATCGTACGTAAGTACCACAATTTTTTGAACCATTTTTATATTTCCTGGGATATTTAAGGTGTACCCAAGTTGAGGTTCTTGTAAGCAGTGCAGCCCTAAATATGGGGGTGGCTCTGTCTTATTGATTTTCAGTTTTCCCAAGGTATATTCCCTAGACAGGAAGTGCCCTTGGCTCTGTAGCTCTGTTGTTTACTTGTTTTAGGAACACAGTGCACTCCTCCAGTGAGGCAGTTGGCAATTTACATCCCGCCCATCAGCATAACAAGGCTCCCTGTTCTCCAGGGCCTGTCTTTCGTTTCTGGATTTTATCCATTTTGTGGATGTCACTTTTGACTCGTGGGAAGTGCTACTTCTTTGTAGTGCAGATTTGCATTGCCTGCTTACTTGCTTGGCAAAAATGGGCGTATGCGTTTTCTCCTGAATATATTCAGGAGAAAACGCATACGCCCTTTTTGGCCAAGTGCATCATTGTCGAAGTTGTGCCCCTCTTCCTGTACTTTAAACACGATTCCAACGTACCTCTTGAAATCTGTTTCCTGCTATTCTGCCTCGTTTTGAAGTCCGCCTCATTGCCTTCCCTGAACAGATTTTTGGAGGAGAGTTGACCTTTATTAATCTGCCTATTTGTGAATTTCTGTGCCCCTGAGCTACATTTTTTAACTCGTTTTTTGTGAGCTGAACGCAAATCCAAAATTTTGGTTCAGGAACTATACTGGTTCCGAGTGGGTGGCTGAGTCTTTGGTTAATTATTCTTCCTCCAGGGATATAAGAGTGACATGTGCCCGTCCAAATGCCTAACAGCTACTCTCTCACTGGTTCTCCCTCTTCCCTTTCATCCTCTGCCAAATTGGCAACCTGTGCATACCAGGAGGTTAAAGGTGCTGTCTCTCCAGTTTGGGAGATTGATAGTAAAGCAGTTGGAAAGTCAAACCGGAGCACCAGGAGAGGGACTATTCGTTGAGTTTTAGAGACCTTTCGTATTCACAGTGTGTCCATTCTCTAGGTTTCCCGTACATGTTATAGCTCTAGTAATATTCACTTCCACCTGCAGAGTTGGGACTCATGGAATGGGTGCCATGCATTTTTGCTTTAAAGGGTCTGCATTTGCTCACCCAATCTCACCAATCCTCTCAGTCCCATGTGTCCAGCCTTATGCCACATCCAGCTGTCATTGTAGATAGGGTCATTCCAGGTTTCATCAGAGACCCTGAAGGAATTGTAAAGAATTTCCCTGTTTTTTTGTTTTTCAAATTCCTTTTTATAGTGGGTTTGAGCTGATTCTCGCTGCCATGTTTATGCCAGTCTAGACACACTTGCTGCCCTTACGGAGACATATCAATACATAGGTTTTAAGATTCTGATTAGTCAGATATATTCCTCGGCGGGAAATATGTGGTTTTGAGTCCCTTTCACTGAGGAAGGTGTAGGTATTGTCTATTCCATAGTTGGTTTTTGGAACGGTACCTGTGCTTATATCAAACTTTGGTTTTATGCATCACCCCACCTCTCCTTCCCCATTAAGCAGGCATAAGAGTGTTTTCTAAATGTGAGACTCTGTTCTCTTTCCTAAATCAGTTCATGTATAGCCATGTTTACAGGATCTTCATAAGTGATATCTTATGATAAGTTTATTTTTCTGTGTGACTAATTTCACTTAGAATCATCGTACCTGTATCCACTCATTTTGCTGCTACTGGTCTTATGACATTGATTTCATGGCTGAGGGATATTCCATCGTATGTAATACCACAATTTTTTGAACCATTTTTATATTTCCTGGGATACATAAGGTGTACCCAAGTTGAGGTTCTTGTAAGCAGTGCAGCCCTAAATTTTGGGGTGGCTCTCTCTTATTGTTTTTCAATTTTCCCAAGGTATATTCCCTAGACTAGAAGTGCCCTTGGCTCTGTAGCTCTGTTGTTTACTTGTTTTAGGGAACTCAATGCACTCCTCCAGAGAGGCAGTTGGCAATTTACATCCCGCCCATCAGCATAACAATGCTCCCTGTTCTCTAGGGCCTGTCTTGCCTTTCTGGTTTTTACCCATTTTGTGGATGTCTCTTTTGACCGGTGGGAAGTGATACTTATTTGTAGTGCAGATTTGCATTGCCCACCTGTTTGCTTGGCCAAAAAGGGCGTATGCGTTTTCTCCTGAATATATTCAGGAGAAAACACATAAACACTTTTTGGCCAAATGAATCATTGTCGAAGTTGTGCCCCTCTTCCTGTGCTTTAAACGTGATTCCAACGTACCTCTTGAAATGTGTTTCCTGCTATTCTGCCTCCCTTATAAGTTCGCCTCGTTGCCTTCCCTCAACAGATTTTTGGGCGATAGTTGTCCTTTATTACTCTGCCACTTTGTTGATTGCTGTGCCCCTGAGCTCAATATTTTAACCCGTTTTTTCTGAGCTGAACGCAAGTTCAATATTTTGGTTCAGGACCTATACTGGTTTTCGGTGGGTGGCTGAAACTTTGGTCAATTATTCTTCCTCCCGGGATATAAGACTGGCATGTGCCCGTCCAAATGCCTAACAGTTACTCTCTCATTGTTTCTCCCTCTTCACTTTCATCCTCTGCCAATGTGGCAACCTGTGTGGACCAGGAGGTTAAAGGGGCTGTCTTTCCAAGTTAGGAGATTGATACTAAAGCAGTTGGAATGTCAAAAAGGAGCACCAGGAGGGGGACTATTCGTTGAGTTTTAGAGAACTTTCTTATTCACTGTGTGTAAATTCTCAAGGTTTCACGTACATGTTAGAGCTGTAGTAATATTCCCTTCAACCTGGAGACATGGGACCCATGGAATGGGTGCCATGCATTATTGCTTTAAAGGGTGTGCATTTGCTCACCCCATCTCACCAATCCTCTCAGTCCCATGTTTCCAGCCTTATGCCACATCCAGCTGTCATTGTAGATAGGGTCTTTCCAGGCTTCATCAGAAATCCTGAAGGAACTGTAAAGAATTTCCCATTATTTTTTTGTTTTTCAAATTCCTTTTTATAGTGGGTTTGAGCTGATTCTCACTGCCATGTTTTTGCAAGTCTAGACACACTTGATTCCCTTACGGAGACATATCAATACATAGGTTTTAAAATTCTTACTAGTCAGATATATTCCTCAGCGGGAAATATGGGGTTTTGAGTCCCTTTCACTGAGGAAGGTAGGTCTTGTCTTTCCATACTTGATTTTTGGAAGGGTACCTGTGCTTATATCAAACTCTGGTTTTATGCATCACCCCACATCTCCTTCCCCCTTAAGCAGGCATAAGAGTGTTTTTTAAATGTGAGACTTTGTTCTCTTTTCTAACTCAGTTCATGTGTAGCTATGTTTACAGGATCTTCATAAGTGATATCTTATGATAAGTTTCTTTTTCTGTGTGACTTATTTCACTTAGAATCATCGTACCTGAATCCACTCATTTTGTGCTACTGGTCTTATGACATTGATTTCATGGATGAGGGATATTCCATCATACAAAAGTACCACTATTTTTTGCACAATTTTTATCTTTCATGGGATACTTAAGGTGTACCCAAGTTGAGGTTCTTGTTAGCAGTGCAGCCTTAAATTTTGGGGTGGCTCTGTCTTATTGATTTTCAGTTTTCCCAAGGTATATTCCCTAGACTGGAAGTGCCCTTGGCTATGTAGGTCTGTTGTTTATGTGTTTTAGGGAACACAATGCACTCCTCCAGAGAGGTAGTTGGCAATTTACATCCCGCCCATCAGCATAACAAGGCTCCCTGTTCTCCAGGGCCTGTCTTGCCTTTCTGGTTTTTATCCATTTTGTGGATGTCCCTTTTGACCGGTGGGAAGTGATACTTCTTTGTAGTGCAGATTTGCATTGCCCGCTTGCTTGCTTGGCAAAAAGGCGGCGTATGCGCTTTCTCCTGAATATATTCAGGAGAAAACGCATACGCCCCTTTTTGGCCAAGTGCACCATTGTCGATGCTGTGCCCCTCTTCCTGTGCTTTAAAGGTGATTCCTATGTACCTCGTGAAATCTTTTTCCTGCTATTCTGCCTCGCTTTCAAATCCGCCACGTTTCCTTCCCTCAACAGATTTTTGGACGAGAGTTGTCCTTTATTACTCTGCCAGTTTGTGAATTCCTGTGCCCCTGAGCTCCATTTTTTAACTTGTTTTTTGTGAGCAGAACGCAAGTCCAAAATTTTGGTTCAGGACATATACTGGTTTTAGGTGGGTGGCTGAGACTTTGGTTAATTCTTCTTCCTCCCCGGATATAAGACTGATATGTGCCCGCCCAAATGCCTAACAGCTACTCTCTCATTGGTTCTCCCACTTCCCTTTCCTCCTCTGTCAAATTGGCAACCTGTGCGAACCAGGAGGTTAAACGTGCTGTCTCTCCAAGTTGGGAGATTGATAGTAAAGCAGTTGGAAAGTCAAACCAGAGCACCAGGAGAGGGACTATTCGTTGAGATTTAGAGACCTTTCGTATTCACAGTGTGTAAATTCTCAAGGTTTCACGTACTTTTTATAGCTGTAGTAATATTCCCTTCAACCTGGAGACATGGGACCCATGGAATGGGTGCCATGCATTATTGCTTTAAAGGGTGTGCATTTGCTCACCCAATCTCACCAATCCTCTCAGTCCCATGTGTCCAGCCTTATGCCACATCCAGCTGTGATTGTAGATAGGGTCATTCCAGGTTTCATCAGGAATCCTGAAGGAATTGTAAAGAAGTTCCCATTATATTTTGTTTTTCAAATTCCTTTTTATAGTGGGTTTGAGCTGATTCTCAGTGCCATGTTTATGCCAGTCTAGACACACTTGATTCCCTTATGGAGACATATCAATACATAGGTTTCAAGATTCTTACTAGTCAGATACATTCCTCTGCGGGAAATATGGTGTTTTGAGTCCCTTTCACTGAGGAAGGTGTAGGTCTTGTCTATTCCATACTTGGTTTTTGGAACGGTACCTGTGCTTATATCAAACTCTGGTTTTATGCATCACCCCACCTCTCCTTCCCCCTCAAGCAGGCATAAGAGTGTTTTCTAAACGTGAGACTCTGTTCTCTTTCCTAACTCAGTTCATGTGTAGCCATGTTTACAGGATCTTCATAAGTGATATCTTATGATAAGTTTCTTTTTCTGTGTGACTTATTTCACTTAGAATCATCGTACCTGAATCCACTCATTTTGTGCTACTCGTCTTATGACATTGATTTCATGGCTGAGGGATATTCCATCATACGGAAGTACCACAATATTTTGAACAATTTTTATCTTTCCTGGTATACTTAAGGTGTACCCAAGTTGAGGTTCTTGTAAGCAGTGCAGCCCTAAATTTTGGGGTGGCTGTGTCTTATTGATTTTCAGTTATCCCAAGGTATATTCCCTAGTCTGGAAGTGCCCTTGGCTCTGTAGCTCTGTTGTTTTCTTGTTTTAGGGAAATCAATGTACTCCTCCAGAGAGGCAGTTGGCAATTTACATCCCGGCATTAGCATAACAAGGCTCCCTGTTCTCCAGGGCCTGTCTTGCCTTTCTGGTTTTTACCCATTTGGTGGATGTCCCTTTTGACTTGTGGGAAATGATGCTTCTTTGTAGTGCAGACTTGCATTGCCCACTTGCTTGCTTGGCCAAAAAGGCGTATGCGTTTTATCCTGAATATATTCAGGAGAAATCACATACGCTCTTTTTGGCCAAGTGCATCATTGTCGAAGTTGTGCCCCTCTTTCTGTGCTTTAAAGGCGATTCCAAGGTACCTCTTGAAATCTGTTTCCTGCTATTCTGCCTCGCTTTCAAGTCCGCCTCGTTGCCTCCCCTCAACAGATTGTTGGACGATAGTTGCCCTTTATTAATCTGCCATTTTGTGAATTGCTGTGCCCCTGAGCTATATTATTTACCTCGTTTTTTTTGTGAGCTGAACGCAAGTCCAATATTTTGGTTCAGGACCTATACTGGTTTTCGGTGGGTGGCTGAGACTTTGGTTAATTCTTCTTCCTCCCGTGATATAAGTGTGACATGTGCCCGTCCAAATGCCTAACAGCTACTCTCTCATTGGTTCTCCCTCTTCCCTTTCATCCTCTGCCAATTTGGCAACCTGTGCGAACCAGGAGGTTAAAGGGGCAGTCTTTCCAAGTTGGGAGGTTGATACTAAAGCAGTTGGAATGTCAAACTGGAGCACCAGGAGGGGGATTATTCGTTGACTTTTACAGACCTTTCTTATTCACAGTGTGTCCATTCTCTAGGTTTCCCGTACATGTTAGAGCTGTAGTAATATTCACTTCAACCTGGAGACATGGGACCCATGGAATGGGTGCCATGCATTATTGCTTTATAGGGTCTGCATTTGCTCACCCCATCTCACCAATCCTCTCAGTCCCATGTGTCCAGCCTTATGCCACATCCAGCTGTCATTCTAGATAGGGTCTTTCCATGTTTCATCAGAAATCCTGAAGGAATTGTAAAGAATTTCCCATTATTATTTTGTTTTTCAAATTCCTTTTTATAGTGGGTTTGAGCTGATTCTCAGTGCCATGTTTTTGCCAGTCTAGACACACTTGATTCCCTTACGGAGACATATCAATACATAGGTTTTAAGATTCTTACTAGTCAGATATATTCCTCTGCGGGAAATATGGGGTTTTGAGTCCCTTTCACTGAGGAAGTTGTAGGTCTTGTCTATTCCATACTTGGTTTTTGGAACGGTACCTGTGATTATATCAAACTCTGGTTTTATGCATCACCCCACCTCTCCTTCCCCCTTAAGCAGGCATAAGAGTGTTTTGTAAATGTGAGACTCTGTTCTCTTTCCTAACTCAGTTCATGTGTAGCCATGTTTACAGGATCTTCATAAGTGATATCTTATGATAAGTTTCTTTTTCTGTGTGACTTATTTCACTTAGACTCATCGTACCTGAATCCACTCATTTTGCTGCTACTGGTCTTATGACATTGATTTCATGGCTGAGGGATATTCCATCATACGTAAGTACCACAATTTTTTGAACAATTTTTATCTTTCCTGGTATACTTAAGGTGTACCCAAGTTGAGGTTCTTGTAAGCAGTGCAGCCCAAATTTAGGGGTGCCAGTGTCTTATTGATTTTCAGTTTTCCCAAAGTATATTCCCTAGACTGGAAGTGCCCTTGGCTCTGTAGCTCTGTTGTTTACTTGTTTTAGGGAACACAATGCACTCCTCCAGAGAGGCAGTTGGCAATTTACAACCCGCCCATCAGCATAACAAGGCTCCCTGTTCTCCAGGCCCTGTCTTGCCTTTCTGGTTTTTATCCATTTTGTGGATGTCTCTTTTGACCGGTGGGAAGTGATACTTCTTTGTAGTGCAGATTTGCATTGCCTGCTTGCTTGCTTGGCCAAAAAGGGTCGTATGCGTTTTCTCCTGATTATATTCAGGAGAAAACGCATACGCCCCTTTTTGGCCAAGTGCACCATTGTCGATGTTGTCCCCCTCTTTCTGTGCTTTAAAGGTGATTCCTATGTACCTCGTGAAATCATTTTCCTGCTATTCTGCCTCGCTTTCAAGTCCGCCACGTTTCCTTCCCTCAACAGATTTTTGGACGAGAGTTGTCCTTCATTACTCTGCCAGTTTGTGAATTCCTGTGCCCCTGAGCTCCATTTTTTAACTCGTTTTTTGTGAGCTGAACGGAAGTCCAAAATTTTGGTTCAGGACCTATACTGGTTTTCAGTGGGTGGCTGAGACTTTGGTTAATTCTTCTTCCTCCCTGGATATAAGACTGGCATATGCCGGTCCAAATGCCTAACAGCTACTCTCTCATTGGTTCTCCCTCTTCCCTTTCCTCCTCTGTCAAATTGGCAACCTGTGCGAACCAGGAGATTAAAGGTGCTGTCTCACCAAGTTGGGAGATTGATAGTAAAGCAGTTGGAAAGTCAAACCATAGTACCAGGAGAGGGACTATTCGTTGAGTTTTAGAGACCTTTCGTATTCACAGTGTGTAAATTCTCAAGGTTTCACGTACATGTTATAGCTGTAGTAATATTCCCTTCAACCTGGAGACATGGGACCCATGGAATGGGTGCCATGCATTATTGCTTTAAAGGGTGTGCATTTGCTCACCCAATCTCACCAATCCTCTCAGTCCCATGTGTCCAGCCTTATGCCACATCCAGCTGTCATTGTACATAGGGTCTTTCCAGGTTTCATCAGAAATCCTGAAGGAATTGTAAAGAATTTCCCATTATTTTTTGTTTTTCAAATTCCTTTTTATAGTGGGTTTGAGCTGATTCTCACTGCCATGTTTATGCCAGTCTAGACACACTTGATTCCCTTACGGAGACATATCAATACATAGGTTTTAAGTTTCTAACTAGTTAGATATATTCCTCTTCGGGAAATATGGTGTTTTGAGTCCCTTTCACTGAGGAAGGTGTAGGTCTTGTCTATTCCATACTTGGTTTTTGGAACGGTACCTGTGCTTATATCAAACTCTGGTTTTATGCATCACCCCACCTCTCCTTCCCCCTTAAGCAGGCATAAGAGTGTCTTCTAAATGTGAGACTCTGTTCTCTTTCCTAACTCAGTTCATGTGTAGCCATGTTTACAGGATCTTCATAAGTGATATCTTATAATAAGTTTCTTTTTCTGTGTGAATTATTTCACTTAGAATCATCGTACCTGAATCCACTCATTTTGCTGCTACTGTTCTTATGACATTGATTTCATGGCTGAGGGATATTGCATTGTACGTAAGTACCACAATTTTTTGAACCATTTTTATATTTCCTGGGATATTTAAGGTGTACCCAATTTGAGGTTCTTGTAAGCAGTGTCACCCTAAATTTTGGGGTGGCTGTGTCTTATTGATTTTCAGTTTTCCCAAGGTATATTCCCTAGACTGGAAGTGCCCTTGGCTCTGTAGCTTTGTTGTTTACTTGTTTTAGGGAAATCAATGCACTCCTCCAGAGAGTCAGTTGGCAATTTACATCCCAGCATTAGCATAACAAGGCTCCCTGTTCTCCAGGGCCTGCCTTGCCTTTCTGGTTTTTACCCATTTTGTGGATGTCCCTTTTGACCGGTGGGAAGTGATACTTCTTTGTAGTGCAGACTTGCATTGCCCACTTGCTTCCTTGGCCAAAAAGGTTGTATGCGTTTTATCCTGAATATATTCAGGAGAAAATGCATACGCCCTTTTTGGCCAAGTGCATCATTGTCGAAGTTGTGCCCCTCTTTCTGTGCTTTAAAGGCAATTCCAACGTACCTCTTGAAATCTGTTTCCTGCTATTCTGCCTCGCTTTCAAGTCCGCCTCGTTGCCTCCCCTCAACAGATTGTTGGACGATAGTTGCCCTTTATTAATGTGCCATTTTGTGAATTGCTGTGCCCCTGAGCTACATTATTTAACTCGTTTTTTTGTGAGCTGAACGCAAGTCCAATATTTTGGTTCAGGACCTATACTGGTTTTCGGTGGGTGGCTGAGACTTTGGTTAATTCTTCTTCCTCCCGTGATATAAGTGTGACATGTGCCGGTCCAAATGCCTAACAGCTACTCTCTCATTGGTTCTCCCTCTTCCCTTTCATCCTCTGCCAATTAGGCAACCTGTGCGAACCAGGAGGTTAAAGGGGCTCTCTTTCCAAGTTGGGAGGTTGATACTAAAGCAGTTGGAATGTCAAACCAGAGCACCAGGAGGGGGACTATTCGTTGAGTTTTAGAGACCTTTCTTATTCAGAGTGTGTCCATTCTCTAGGTTTCCCGTACATGTTAGAGCTGTAGTAATATTCCCTTCAACCTGGAGACATGGGACCCATGGAATGGGTGCCATGCATTATTGCTTTAAAGGGTCTGCATTTGCTCACCCCATCTCACCAATCCTCTCAGTCCCATGTGTCCAGCCTTATGCCACATCCAGCTGTCATTGTAGATAGGGTCTTTCCAGGTTTCATCAGAAATCCTGAAGGAATTGTAAAGAATTTCCCATTATTTTTTGTTTTTCAAATTCCTTTTTATAGTGGGTTTGAGCTGATTCTCACTGCCATGTTTTTGCAAGTCTAGACACACTTGATTCCCTTACGGAGATATATCAATACATAGGTTTTAAGATTCTTACTAGTCAGATATATTCCTCTGCGGGAAATATGTTGTTTGTGTCCCTTTCACTGAGGAAGGTGTAGGTCTTGTCTATTCCATACTTGGTTTTTGGAACGGTACCTGTGCTTATATCAAACTCTGGTTTTATGCATCACCCCACCTCTCCTTCCCACTTAAGCAGGCATGAGTGTTTTCTATATGTGAGACTCTGTTATCTTTCCTAACTCAGTTCATGTGTAGCCATGTTTACAGGATCTTCATAAGTGATATCTTATGATAAGTTTCTTTTTCTGTGTGACTTATTTCACTTAGAATCATCGTACCTGAATCCACTCATTTTGTGCTACTGGTCTTATGACATTGATTTAATGGCTGAGGGATATTCCATCATACGTAAGTACCACAATTTTTTGAACAGTTTTTATCTTTCATGGGATACTTAAGGTGTACCCAAGTTGAACTTCTTGTAAGCAGTGCAGCCCTAAATTTTGGGGTGGCTGTGTCTTATTTATTTTCAGTTTTCCCAAGGTATATTCCCTAGACTGGAAGTACACTTGGCTCTGTAGCTCTGTTGTTTACTTGTTTTAGGGAACACAATGCACTCATCCAGAGAGGCAGTTGGCAATTTACATCCCGCCCATCAGCATAACAAGGCTCCCTGTTCTCCAGGGCCTGTCTTGCCTTTCTGGTTTTTATCAATTTTGTGGATGTCCCTTTTGACCGGTGGGAAGTGATACTTCTTTGTAGTGCAGATTTGCATTGCCCGCTTGCTTGCTTGGCCAAAAGGGGCGTATGCGTTTTCTCCTGAATATATTCAGGAGAAAACGCATACACCCCTTTTTGGCCAAGTGCACCATTGTTGATGTTGTGCCCCTCTTCCTGTGCTTTAAAGGTGATTCCTATTTACCTCGTGAAATCTTTTTCCTGCTATTCTGCCTCGCTTTCAAGTCTGCCACGTTTCCTTCCCTCAACAGATTTTTGGACGAGAGTTGTCCTTTATTACTCTGCCAGTTTGTGAATTCCTGTGCCCCTGAGCTCCATTTTTAACTTGTTTTTTGTGAGATGAACGCAAGTCCAAAATTTTGGTTCAGGACCTATACTGGTTTTCGGTGGGTGGCTGTAACTTTGGTCAATTATTCTTCCTCCAGGGATATAAGACTGGCATGTGCCCGTCCAAATGCCTAACAGTTACTCTCTCATTGGTTCTCCCTCTTCCCTTTCCTCCTCTGTCAAATTGGCAACCTGAGAGAACCAGGAGTTTAAAGGTGCTGTCTCTCCAAGTTGGGAGATTGATAGTAAAGCAGTTGGAAAGTCAAACCAGAGCACCAGGAGAGGTACTATTCGTTGAGTTTTAGAGACCTTTCGTATTCACAGTGTGTAAATTCTCAAGGTTTCACGTACATGTTATAGCTGTAGTAATATTCCCTTCAACCTGGAGACATGGGACCCATGGAATGGGTGCCATGCATTATTGCTTTAAAAGGTGTGCATTTGCTCACCCAATATCACCAATCCTCTCAGTCCCATGTGTCCAGCCTTTTGCCACATCCAGCTGTGATTGTAGATAGGGTCATTCCAGGTTTCATCAGAAATCCTGAAGGAATTGTAAAGAAGTTCCCATTATTTTTTGTTTTTCAAATTCCTTTTTATAGTGGGTTTGAGCTGATTCTCACTGCCATGTTTATGCCAGTCTAGACACACTTGATTCCCTTACGGAGACATATCAATACATAGGTTTTAAGATTCTTACTAGTCAGATATATTCCTCTTCGGGAAATATGGTGTTTTGAGTCCCTTTCACTGAGGAAGGTGTAGGTCTTGTCTCTTCCATACTTGGTTTTTGGAACGGTACCTGTGCTTATATCAAACTCTGGTTTTATGCATCACCCCACCTCTCTTTCCCCCTTAAGCAGGCATAAGAGTGTTTTGTAAATGTGAGACTCTGTTCTCTTTCCTAACTCAGTTCATGTGTAGCCATGTTTACAGGATCTTCATAAGTGATATCTTATGATGTTTCTTTTTCTGTGTGACTTACTTCACTTAGAATCATCGTACCTGAATCCACTCCTTTTGCTGCTACTGGTCTTAATACATTGATTTCATGGCTGAGGGATATTCCATTGTACGTAAGTACCACAATTTTTTGAACCATTTTTATATTTCCTGGGATATTTAAGGTGTACCCAAGTTCAGGTTCTTGTAAGCAGTGTCACCCTAAATTTTGGGTTGGCTGTGTCTTATTGATTTTCAGTTTTCCCAAGGTATATTCCCTAGACTGGAAGTGCCCTTGGCTCTGTAGCTCTGTTGTTTACTTGTTTTAGGGAAATCGATGCACTCCTCCAGAGAGGCAGTTGACAGTTTACATCCCAGCAGTAGCATAACAAGGCTCCCTGTTCTCCAGGGCCTGTCTTGCCTTTCTGGTTTTTACCCATTTTGTGGATGTCCCTTTTGACCGGTGGGAAGTGTTACTTCTTTGTAGTGCAGATTTGCATTTCCCGCTTGCTTGCTTGGCTGAAAAGATCGTATGCG